>NC_087472.1:69383168-70037287 GCF_036321535.1 Camelus dromedarius
AAGGGAACGGGTTGCAGGAGAAAGTTTTACTCAGGTTTCTCAGTGTGTGTCCTAGTCCCGGTTAGAAGGTACTGCAGTTTTCACTGTAAAACTGAGTTCCTGCTACAACCTCCCCATAGATACGTATGGAGAGTAGTTTGCAACTGTATAGAATCTTTGTGTTCCCAAAAACAATGTGAAGGTTGGCTTTCACAAACACTTATCAATCAGGACTGAGCATGTGGAGTGAAGTTCGTTCATCGAGCACAAAGGAACGGGTTGCAGGAGAAACATTTACTAAGGTTTCTCAGTGTGTTTCCTAGTCCCGGTTAGAATGTACTGCAGTTTTCTCTGTAAAACCGAGTTGGAGCTAGTACCCCTCCATATATATGTATGGAGAGGTGTTTGCAACTGTATAGAAACTTTGTGTTCCCAACAACCTAGGTGAAGGGAGGCTTTCACACACACTTATCAATCAGAACTGAGCATGTGGAGAGACGTTCGTTCATCTAGCAGAGAGGAACGGGTTGAAGGAGAAAGTTTTGCTCAGGTTTCTAAGTCTGTTTCCTACTGCCGGTTTGAAGTTCAGGAGTTTTTACTGTAAAACCGAGTTGGAGCTAGAGTAACACCATATATATGTATGGAGATAAATTTGCAACACTATAGAAACTTTGTGTTCCCAACAAGCTAGTTGAATGACGGCTTTCACACAAAAATATCTCTCAGAGCTGAGCAGGTGGAGAGACGTTCGTTCATCTAGTACAAAATGAACGGGTTGCACGAGAAACTTTTACTCAGGTTTCTCAGTGTGTGTCCTAGTCCCGGATAGAATGTACTGCAGTTTTCACTGTAAAACAGAGTTGGGGCTAGTACCTCTCCATATATATGTATGGAGAGTAGTTTGCAACTGTATAGAAACTTTGTGTTTCCAACAAGCTAGGTGAAGTGTGGCTTTCACGCACACTTATCAATCAGAACTGAGCATGTGGAGAGACGTTCGTTCATCTAGCACAAAGGGAATGGGTGGCAGGAGAAAATATTACTCAGGTTTCTCAGTGTGTTTCCTAGTGCCGATTTGAAGTTTCTGCAGTTTTCACTGTAAAACCGAGTTGGAGCTAGTACCTCCCCATATATATGTAAGGAGAGTACTTTGCAACTGTATAGAATCTTTGTGTTCCCAACAAGCTAGGTGAAGGACGTCTTTCAAACACACATATCTCTCAGAACTGAGCATGTGGAGAGACGTTCGTTCATCTAGCACAAAGGGAACGGGTTGCAGGGGAAACTTTTACTCAGGTTTCTCAGTGTGTTTCCTAGTGCCGTTTTGAAGTTCCTGCAGTTTTCACTGTAAAACCGAGTTGGAGCTTGTACATACCCATATATATGTATGGAGAGTAGTTTTCAACTGTATAGAAACTTTGTGTTCCCAACAAGCTAGGTGAAGGATGACTTTCACACAAATTTATGTCTCAGAACTGAGCATGTGGGGAGACGTTCGTTCATCTAGCACAAAGGGAACGGGTTGCAGGAGAAACTATTACTCAGGTTTCTCAGTGTGTTTTCTAGTGCCGGTTTGAAGTTCCTGCAATTTTCACTGTAAAATCTAGTTGGAGCTAGTACCTAACCATATATATGTATGGAGAGTAGTTTGCAACTCTATAGAAACTTTGTGTTCCCAACAAGCTAGGTGAAGGACGGTTTTCACACACACATATCTCTCAGAACTGAGCATGTGGATAGAGGTTCGTTCATCTAGTTCAAAATGAACGGGTTGCAGGTGAAACTTTTACTCAGGTTTCTCAGTGTGTGTCCTAGTCCCAGTTAGAATGAACTGCAGTTTTCACTGTAAAACAGAGTTGGGGCTAGTACCTCTCCATATATATATATGGAGAGTAGTTTGCAACTGTATAGAAACTTTGTGTTCCCAACAAGCTAGGTGAAGTGTGGCTTTCACACACACTTATCAATCAGAACTGAGCATGAGGAGAGACTTTCGTTCATCTAGCACAAAGGGAACTGGTGGCAGGAGAAACTTTTGCTCAGGTTTCTCAGTGTGTTTCCTAGTGCCGGTTTGAAGTTCCTGCAGTTTTCACTGTAAAACCGAGTTGGAGCTTGTACCTCCCCATATATATGTATGGAGTGTATTTTGCAAATGTATAGAAACTTTGTGTTCCCAACAAGCTAGTTGAAGGACGGCTTTCACACACACATATCTCTCAGAACTGAGCAGGTGGAGAGACGTTCGTTCATCTAGCACAAAGGGAACGGGTTGCAGGAGTAACTTTTAATCAGGTTTCTCATTGTGATTCCTAGTACCGGTTTGAAGTTCCTGCAGTTTTCACTGTAAAACCGAGTTGGAGCTAGTACATCCCCATATATATGTATGGAGCTTTGTTATCAACTGTATAGAAACTATGTGTTCCCAACAAACTAGGTGAAGTACGGCTTTGACACACACATATCTCTCAGAAATGAGCATGTGGAGAGACGTTCGTTCATCTAGCACAAAGGGAAAGGGTTGCAGGAGAAACTTTTACTCAGGTTTCTCATTGTGTTTCCTAGTGCCGGTTTGAAGTTCCTGCAGTTTTCACTGTAAAACCGAGTTGGAGCTAGTACCTTCCCATATATATGTATGGAGAGTAGTTTGCAACTGCATAGAAACTTTGTGTTCCCAAAAAGATAGGTGAAGGACGGCTTTGACACACACATATCTCTCAGATCTGAGCATGTGGAGAGACGTTCGTTCATCTACCACAAAGGGAACCGGTTGCAGGAAAAACTTTTACTCAGATTTCTCAGTGTGTTTCCTAGAGCCGGTTTGAAGTTCCTGCAGTTTT
Source organism: Camelus dromedarius (assembly GCF_036321535.1). Lineage (NCBI taxonomy): Eukaryota > Metazoa > Chordata > Mammalia > Artiodactyla > Camelidae > Camelus > Camelus dromedarius. Next base: position 69,385,985 of record NC_087472.1, read on the forward strand.
CACTGTAAAACCGAGTTGGAGCTAGTACCTTCCCATATATATGTATGGAGAGTAGTTTGCAACTGCATAGAAACTTTGTGTTCCCAACAAGCTAGGTGAAGTTCGGCTTTCACACACAAATATCTTTCAGAACTGAGCATGTGGAGAGACGTTCGTTCATCTAGCTCAAAGGGAACGGGTTGCAGGAGAAACTATTACTCAGGTTTCTCAGTGTGTTTCTTAGTGCCGTTTTGATGTTCCTGCAGTTTTCACTGTAAAACAGAGTTGGAGCTAGTACATACCCATATATATGTATGGAGAGTAGTTTTCAACTGTATAGAAACTTTGTGTTCCCAACAAGCTAGGTGAAGGACGACTTTCACATAAACTTATGGCTCAGAACTGAGCATGTGGGGAGACGTTCGTTCATCTAGCACAAAGGGAACGGGTTGCAGGAGAAACTTTTACTCAGGTTTCTCAGTGTGTTTCCTAGTGCCGGTTTGAAGTTCCTGCAGTTTTCACTGTAAAATCGAGTTGGAGCTAGTACCTCCCCATATATATGTATTCAGAGTAGTTTGCAACTATATAGAAACTTTGTGTTCCCAACAAGCTAGGTGAAGGACGGCTTTTATACACACATATCTCTCAGAACTGAGCATGTGGAGAGACGTTCGTTCATCTAGCACAAAGGGAACTGTTTGCAGGAGAAACTTTTACTCAGGTTTCTCAGTGTGTTTCCTAGTGCCGGTTTGAAGTTCCTGCAGTTTTCACTGTAAAACCGTGTTGGAGCTTGTTCCTCCCCATATATATGTATGGAGAGTATTTTGCAACTGTATAGAAACTCTGTGTTCCCAACAAGGTACGTGAAGGACGGCTTTCACACACACATATCACTCAGAATTATGCAGGTGGAGAGACGTTCGTTCATCTAGCACAAAGGGAACGGGTTGCAGGAGAAACTTTTTCTCAGGTTTCTCAGTTTATTTCCAGGTGCCGGTTTAAAGTTCCTGCAGTTTTCACTGTAGAACCGAGTTGGAGCTAGTACCTTCCCATATATATGTATGGAGAGTAGTATGCAACTGTATAGAAACTTTGTGCTCCCAACAAGCTAGGTGAAGGACGGCTTTCACACACACATATCTCTCAGAACTGAGCATGTGGAGAGACTTTCGTTCATCTAGCACAAAGGGAATGGGTGGCAGGAGAAAATATTACTCAGGTTTCTCAGTGTGTTTCCTAGTGCCGATTTGAAGTTTCTGCAGTTTTCACTGTAAAACCGAGTTGGAGCTAGTACCTCCCCATATATATGTATGGAGAGTAGTTTGCAACTGTATAGAATCTTTGTGTTCCCAACAAGCTAGGTGAAGGACGGCTTTCAAACACACATATCTCTCAGAACTGAGCATGTGGTGAGACGTTCGTTCATCTAGCACAAAGGGAACGGGTTGCAGGGGAAACTTTTACTCAGGTTTTTCAGTGTGTTTCCTAGTGCCGGTTTGAAGTTCCTGCAGTTTTCACTGTAAAACCGATTTGGAGCTTGTACCTCCCCATATATATGTATGGAGAGTATTTTGCAACTGTATAGAAACTTTGTGTTCCCAACAAGAATGGTGAAGGACGGCTTTGACACACACATATCTCTCAGATCTGAGCATGTGGAGAGACGTTCGTTCATCTACCACAAAGAGAACCGGTTGCAGGAAAAATTTTACTCAGGTTTCTCAGTGTGTTTCCTAGAGCCGGTTTGAAGTTCCTGCAGTTTTCACTGTAAAACCGAGTTGGAGGTAGTACCGCCCTATATATATGTATGGAGAGTAGTTTTCAACTGTATAGAAACTTTGTGTTCCCAACAAGCTAGGTGAAGTTCGGCTTTCACACACAAATATCTTTCAGAACTGAGCATGTGGAGAGACGTTCGTTCATCTAGCACAAAGGGAACGGGTTGCAGGAGAAAGTTTTACTCAGGTTTCTCAGTGTGTTTCCTAGTGCCGGTTTGAAGTTCCTGCAATTTTCACTGTAAAACCGAGTTGGAGCTAGTACCTCCCCATATATATGTATGGAGAGTAGTTTGCAACTGTATAGAAACTTTGTGTTCCCAACAAGCTAGTTGAAGTGTGGCTTTCACACACACTTATCAATCAGAACTGAGCATGTGGAGAGACGTTCGTTCATCTAGCACAAAGGGAAAGGATTGCAGGAGAAACTTTTACTCAGGTTTCTCATTGTGTTTCCTAGTGCCGGTTTGAAGTTCCTGCAGTTTTCACTGTAAAACCGAGTTGGAGCTAGTACCTTCCCATATATATGTATGGAGAGTAGTTTTCAACTGTATAGAAACTTTGTGTTCCCAACAAGAAAGGTGAAGGACGGCTTTGACACACACATATCTCTCAGATCTGAGCATGTGGAGAGACGTTCGTTCATCTACCACAAAGGGAACCGGTTGCAGGAAAAACTTTTACTCAGGTTTCTCAGTGTGTTTCCTAGAGCCGGTTTGAAGTTCCTGCAGTTTTCACTGTAAAACCGAGTTGGAGGTAGTACCGCCCTATATATATGTATGGAGAGTAGTTTTCAACTGTATAGAAACTTTGTGTTCCCAACAAGCTAGGTGAAGTTCGGCTTTCACACACAAATATCTTTCAGAACTGAGCATGTGGAGAGACGTTCGTTCATCTAGCACAAAGGGAACGGGTTGCAGGAGAAAGTTTTACTCAGGTTTCTCAGTGTGTTTCCTAGTGCCGGTTTGAAGTTCCTGCAATTTTCACTGTAAAACCGAGTTGGAGCTAGTACCTCCCCATATATATGTATGGAGAGTAATTTGCAACTGTATAGACACTTTGTGTTCCCAGCAAGCTATGTGAAGGACGTCTTTCACACACACTTATGTCTCAGAACTGAGCATGTGGGGAGACGATCGTTTATCTAGCACAAAGGGAACGGGTTACAGGAGAAACTTTTACTCAGGTTTCTCCGTGTGTGTCCTAGTCCCGGTTAGAAGGTACTGCAGTTTTCACTGTAAAACCGAGTTCCTGCTACAACCTCCCCAAAGATACGTATGGAGAGTAGTTTGCAACTGTATAGAAACTTTGTGTTCCCAAAAAACAATGTGAAGGTTGGCTTTCACAAACACTTATCAATCAGGACTGAGCATGTGGAGTGAAGTTCGTTCATCGAGCACAAAGGAACGGTTTGCAGGAGAAACTTTTACTCAGGTTTCTCAGTGTGTTTCCTAGTGCCGGTTTGATGTTCCTGCAGTTTTCCCTGTAAAACCGAGTTGGAGCTAGTACATCCCCATATATATGTATGGAGAGTAGTTATCAACTGTATAGAAACTATGTGTTCCCAACAAGCTACGTGAAGGACGGCTTTGACACACACATATCTCTCAGAAATGAGCATGTGGAGAGACGTTCGTTCATCTAGCACAAAGGGAAAGGTTTGCAGGAGAAACTTTTACTCAGGTTTCTCATTGTGTTTCCTAGTGCCGTTTTGAAGTTCCTGCAGTTTTCACTGTAAAACCGAGTTGGAGCTAGTACCTTCCCATATATATGTATGGAGAGTAGTTTTCAACTGTATAGAACCTTTTTGTTCCCAACAAGCTAGGTGAAGTTCGGCTTTCACACACAAATATCTTTCAGAACTGAGCATGTGGAGAGACGTTCGTTCATCTAGCACAAATGGAACGGGTTGCAGGGGAAACTTTTACTCAGGTTTCTCAGTGTGTTTCCTAGTGCCGTTTTGAAGTTATTGCAGTTTTCACTGTAAAACCGAGTTGGAGCTAGTACATACCCATATATATGTATGGAGTGTAGTTTTCAACTGTATAGAAACTATGTGTTCCCAACAAGCTAGGTGAAGGACGACTATCACATATACTTATGTCTCAGAACTGAGCATGTGGGGAGACGTTCGTTCATCTAGCACAAAGGGAACGGGTTGCAGGAGAAACTTTTACTCAGGTTTCTCAGTGTTTTTCCTAGTGCTGGTTTGAAGTTCCTGCAGTTTTCACTGTAAAATCGAGTTGGAGCTAGTACCTCCCCATATATATGTATTCAGAGTAGTTTGCAACTGTATAGAAACTTTGTGTTCCCAACAAGCTAGGTGAAGTACGGCTTTCACACACAAATATCTCTCAGAACTGAGCATGTGGAGAGACGTTCGTTCATCTAGTACAAAATGAACGGGTTGCAGGAGAAACTTTTACTCAGGTTTCTCAGTGTGTTTCCTAGTGCCGGTTTGAAGTTCCTGCAGTTTTCACTGTAAAACCGAGTTGGAGCTTGTACCTCCCCATATATATGTATGGAGAGTATTTTGCATCTGTATACAAACTCTGTGATCCCAACAAGCTACGTGAAGGACGGCTTTCACACACACATATCACTCAGAATTATGCAGGTGGAGAGACGTTCGTTCATCTAGCACAAAGGGAACGGGTTGAAGGAGAAACTTCTTCTCAGGTTTCTCAGTTTATTTCCAGGTGCCGGTTTAAAGTTCCTGCAGTTTTCACTGTAGAACCGAGTTGGAGCTAGTACCTTCCCATATATATGTATGGAGAGTAGTATGCAACTATATAGAAACTTTGTGCTCCCAACAAGCTAGGTGAAGGACGGCTTTCACACACACATATCTCTCAGAACTGAGCATGTGGAGAGACATTCGTTCACCTAGCACAAAGGGAATGGTTTGCAGGAGAAAATATTACTCAGGTTTCTCAGTGTGTTTCCTAGTGCCGATTTGAAGTTTCTGCAGTTTTCACTGTAAAACCGAGTTGGAGCTAGTACCTCCCCATATATATGTATGGAGAGTACTTTGCAACTGTATAGAATCTTTGTGTTCCCAACAAGCTAGTTGAAGGACGGCTTTCAAACACACATATCTCTCAGAACTGAGCATGTGGAGAGACGTTCGTTCATCTAGCACAAAGGGAACGTTTGCAGGGGAAACTTTTACTGAGGTTTCTAAGTGTGTTTCCTAGTGCCGTTTTGAAGTTCCTGCAGTTTTCACTGTAAAACCGAGTTGGAGCTAGTACATCCCCATATATATATATGGAGAGTAGTTTTCAACTGTATAGAAACTTTGTGTTCCCAACAACCTAGGTGAAGGACGACTTTCACACAAACTTATGTCTCAGAACTGAGCATGTGGGGAGACGTTCGTTCATCTAGCACAAAGGGAACGGGTTGCAGGAGAAACTATTACTCAGGTTTCTCAGTGTGTTTCCTAGTGCCGGTTTGAAGTTCCTGCAGTTTTCACTGTAAAATCTAGTTGGAGCTAGTACCTAACCATATATATGTATGGAGAGTAGTTTGCAACTCTATAGAAACTTTGTGTTCCCAACAAGCTAGGTGAAGGACGGTTTTCACACACACATATCTCTCAGAACTGAGCATGTGGATAGAGGTTCGTTCATCTAGTTCAAAATGAACGGGTTGCAGGTGAAACTTTTACTCAGGTTTCTCAGTGTGTGTCCTAGTCCCGGTTAGAATGAACTGCAGTTTTCACTGTAAAACAGAGTTGGGGCTAGTACCTCTCCATATATATGTATGGAGAGTAGTTTGCAACTGTATAGAATCTTTGTGTTCCCAACAAGCTAGGTGAAGTGTGGCTTTCACACACACTTATCAATCAGAACTGAGCATGTGGAGAGACGTTCGTTCATCTAGCACAAAGGGAAAGGATTGCAGGAGAAACTTTTACTCAGGTTTCTCATTGTGTTTCCTAGTGCCGGTTTGAAGTTCCTGCAGTTTTCACTGTAAAACCGAGTTGGAGCTAGTACCTTCCCATATATATGTATGGAGAGTAGTTTGCAACTGTATAGAAACTTTGTGTTCCCAACAAGAAAGGTGAAGGACGGCTTTGACACACACATATCTCTCAGATCTGAGCATGTGGAGAGACGTTCGTTCATCTACCACAAAGGGAACCGGTTGCAGGAAAAACTTTTACTCAGGTTTCTCAGTGTGTTTCCTAGAGCCGGTTTAAAGTTCCTGCAGTTTTCACTGTAGAACCGAGTTGGAGCTAGTACCTTCCCATATATATGTATGGAGAGTAGTATGCAACTGTATAGAAACTTTGTGCTCCCAACAAGCTAGGTGAAGGACGGCTTTCACACACACATATCTCTCAGAACTGAGCATGTGGAGAGACTTTCGTTCATCTAGCACAAAGGGAATGGGTGGCAGGAGAAAATATTACTCAGGTTTCTCAGTGTGTTTCCTAGTGCCGATTTGAAGTTTCTGCAGTTTTCACTGTAAAACCGAGTTGGAGCTAGTACCTCCCCATATATATGTATGGAGAGTACTTTGCAACTGTATAGAATCTTTGTGTTCCCAACAAGCTAGGTGAAGGACGGCTTTCAAACACACATATCTCTCAGAACTGAGCATGTGGTGAGACGTTCGTTCATCTAGCACAAATGGAACGGGTTGCAGGGGAAACTTTTACTCAGGTTTCTCAGTGTGTTTCCTAGTGCCGGTTTGAAGTTCCTGCAGTTTTCACTGTAAAACCGATTTGGAGCTTGTACCTCCCCATATATATGTATGGAGAGTATTTTGCAACTGTATAGAAACTTTGTGTTCCCAACAAGAAAGGTGAAGGACGGCTTTGACACACACATATCTCTCAGATCTGAGCATGTGGAGAGACGTTCGTTCATCTACCACAAAGGGAACCGGTTGCATGAAAAACTTTTACTCAGGTTTCTCAGTGTGTTTCCTAGAGCCTGTTTGAAGTTCCTGCAGTTTTCACTGTAAAACCGAGTTGGAGGTAGTACCGCCCTATATATATGTATGGAGAGTAGTTTTCAACTGTATAGAAACTTTGTGTTCCCAACAAGCTAGGTGAAGTTCGGCTTTCACACAAAATATCTTTCAGAACTGAGCATTTGGAGAGACGTTCGTTCATCTAGCACAAATGGAACGGGTTGCAGGAGAAAGTTTTACTCAGGTTTCTCAGTGTGTTTCCTAGTGCCGGCTTGAAGTTCCTGCAATTTTCACTGTAAAACCGAGTTGGAGCTAGTACCTCCCCATATATATGTATGGAGAGTAGTTTGCAACTGTATAGACACTTTGTGTTCCCAGCAAGCTATGTGAAGGACGTCTTTCACACACACTTATGTCTCAGAACTGAGCATGTGGGGAGACGATCGTTTATCTAGCACAAAGGGAACGGGATACAGGAGAAACTTTTACTCAGGTTTCTCAGTGTGTGTCCTAGTCCCGGTTAGAAGGTACTGCAGTTTTCACTGTAAAACCGAGTTCCTGCTACAACCTCCCCATAGATACGTATGGAGAGTAGTTTGCAACTGTATAGAAACTTTGTGTTCCCAAAAAACAATGTGAAGGTTGGCTTTCACAAACACTTATCAATCAGGACTGAGCATGTGGAGTGAAGTTCGTTCATCGAGCACAAAGGAACGGTTTGCAGGAGAAACTTTTACTCAGGTTTCTCAGTGTGTTTCCTAGTGCCGGTTTGAAGTTCCTGCAGTTTTCACTGTAAAACCGATTTGGAGCTTGTACCTCCCCATATATATGTATGGAGAGTATTTTGCAACTGTATACAAACTCTGTGTTCCCAACAAGCTACGTGAAGGACGGCTTTCACACACACATATCACTCAGAATTATGCAGGTGGAGAGACGTTCGTTCATCTAGCACAAAGGGAACGGGTTGCAGGAGAAACTTTTTCTCAGGTTTCTCAGTTTATTTCCAGGTGCCGGTTTAAAGTTCCTGCAGTTTTCACTGTAGAACCGAGTTGGAGCTAGTACCTTCCCATATATATGTATGGAGAGTAGTATGCAACTGTATAGAAACTTTGTGCTCCCAACAAGCTAGGTGAAGGACGGCTTTCACACACACATATCTCTCAGAACTGAGCATGTGGAGAGACTTTCGTTCATCTAGCACAAAGGGAATGGGTGGCAGGAGAAAATATTACTCAGGTTTCTCAGTGTGTTTCCTAGTGCCGATTTGAAGTTTCTGCAGTTTTCACTGTAAAACCGAGTTGGAGCTAGTACCTCCCCATATATATGTATGGAGAGTACTTTGCAACTGTATAGAATCTTTGTGTTCCCAACAAGCTAGGTGAAGGACGGCTTTCAAACACACATATCTCTCAGAACTGAGCATGTGGTGAGACGTTCGTTCATCTAGCACAAAGGGAACGGGTTGCAGGGGAAACTTTTACTCAGGTTTCTCAGTGTGTTTCCTAGTGCCGGTTTGAAGTTCCTGCAGTTTTCACTGTAAAACCGAGTTGGAGCTAGTACCTCCCTATATATATGTATGGAGAGTAGTTTTCAACTGCATAAAAACTTTGTGTTCCCAACAAGCTAGGTGAAGGACGGCTTACACACACACTTATGTCTCAGAACTGAGCATTTGGGAGACGTTCGTTCATCTAGCACAAATGGAACGTGTTGCCGGAGAAACTTTTACTCAGCTATCTCAGTGTGTTTCCTAATGCCGGTTTGAAGTTCCTGCAGTTTTCACTGTAAAACCGATTTGGAGCTAGTTCCTCCCCATATATATGTATGGAGAGTAGTTTGCAACTGTATAGAATCTTTGTGTTCCCAACAAGCTAGGTGATGGACGTCTTTCACACACACTTATCTCTCAGAAATGAGCATGTGGAGAGACGTTCGTTCATCTAGCACAAAGGGAACGGGTTGCAGGAGAAAGTTTTACTCAGGTTTCTCAGTGTGTGTCCTAGTCCCGGTTAGAAGGTACTGCAGTTTTCACTGTAAAACTGAGTTCCTGCTACAACCTCCCCATAGATACGTATGGAGAGTAGTTTGCAACTGTATAGAATCTTTGTGTTCCCAAAAACAATGTGAAGGTTGGCTTTCACAAACACTTATCAATCAGGACTGAGCATGTGGAGTGAAGTTCGTTCATCGAGCACAAAGGAACGGGTTGCAGGAGAAACATTTACTAAGGTTTCTCAGTGTGTTTCCTAGTCCCGGTTAGAATGTACTGCAGTTTTCTCTGTAAAACCGAGTTGGAGCTAGTACCCCTCCATATATATGTATGGAGAGGTGTTTGCAACTGTATAGAAACTTTGTGTTCCCAACAACCTAGGTGAAGGGAGGCTTTCACACACACTTATCAATCAGAACTGAGCATGTGGAGAGACGTTCGTTCATCTAGCAGAGAGGAACGGGTTGAAGGAGAAAGTTTTGCTCAGGTTTCTAAGTCTGTTTCCTACTGCCGGTTTGAAGTTCAGGAGTTTTTACTGTAAAACCGAGTTGGAGCTAGAGTAACACCATATATATGTATGGAGATAAATTTGCAACACTATAGAAACTTTGTGTTCCCAACAAGCTAGTTGAATGACGGCTTTCACACAAAAATATCTCTCAGAGCTGAGCAGGTGGAGAGACGTTCGTTCATCTAGTACAAAATGAACGGGTTGCACGAGAAACTTTTACTCAGGTTTCTCAGTGTGTGTCCTAGTCCCGGATAGAATGTACTGCAGTTTTCACTGTAAAACAGAGTTGGGGCTAGTACCTCTCCATATATATGTATGGAGAGTAGTTTGCAACTGTATAGAAACTTTGTGTTTCCAACAAGCTAGGTGAAGTGTGGCTTTCACGCACACTTATCAATCAGAACTGAGCATGTGGAGAGACGTTCGTTCATCTAGCACAAAGGGAATGGGTGGCAGGAGAAAATATTACTCAGGTTTCTCAGTGTGTTTCCTAGTGCCGATTTGAAGTTTCTGCAGTTTTCACTGTAAAACCGAGTTGGAGCTAGTACCTCCCCATATATATGTAAGGAGAGTACTTTGCAACTGTATAGAATCTTTGTGTTCCCAACAAGCTAGGTGAAGGACGTCTTTCAAACACACATATCTCTCAGAACTGAGCATGTGGAGAGACGTTCGTTCATCTAGCACAAAGGGAACGGGTTGCAGGGGAAACTTTTACTCAGGTTTCTCAGTGTGTTTCCTAGTGCCGTTTTGAAGTTCCTGCAGTTTTCACTGTAAAACCGAGTTGGAGCTTGTACATACCCATATATATGTATGGAGAGTAGTTTTCAACTGTATAGAAACTTTGTGTTCCCAACAAGCTAGGTGAAGGATGACTTTCACACAAATTTATGTCTCAGAACTGAGCATGTGGGGAGACGTTCGTTCATCTAGCACAAAGGGAACGGGTTGCAGGAGAAACTATTACTCAGGTTTCTCAGTGTGTTTTCTAGTGCCGGTTTGAAGTTCCTGCAATTTTCACTGTAAAATCTAGTTGGAGCTAGTACCTAACCATATATATGTATGGAGAGTAGTTTGCAACTCTATAGAAACTTTGTGTTCCCAACAAGCTAGGTGAAGGACGGTTTTCACACACACATATCTCTCAGAACTGAGCATGTGGATAGAGGTTCGTTCATCTAGTTCAAAATGAACGGGTTGCAGGTGAAACTTTTACTCAGGTTTCTCAGTGTGTGTCCTAGTCCCAGTTAGAATGAACTGCAGTTTTCACTGTAAAACAGAGTTGGGGCTAGTACCTCTCCATATATATATATGGAGAGTAGTTTGCAACTGTATAGAAACTTTGTGTTCCCAACAAGCTAGGTGAAGTGTGGCTTTCACACACACTTATCAATCAGAACTGAGCATGAGGAGAGACTTTCGTTCATCTAGCACAAAGGGAACTGGTGGCAGGAGAAACTTTTGCTCAGGTTTCTCAGTGTGTTTCCTAGTGCCGGTTTGAAGTTCCTGCAGTTTTCACTGTAAAACCGAGTTGGAGCTTGTACCTCCCCATATATATGTATGGAGTGTATTTTGCAAATGTATAGAAACTTTGTGTTCCCAACAAGCTAGTTGAAGGACGGCTTTCACACACACATATCTCTCAGAACTGAGCAGGTGGAGAGACGTTCGTTCATCTAGCACAAAGGGAACGGGTTGCAGGAGTAACTTTTAATCAGGTTTCTCATTGTGATTCCTAGTACCGGTTTGAAGTTCCTGCAGTTTTCACTGTAAAACCGAGTTGGAGCTAGTACATCCCCATATATATGTATGGAGCTTTGTTATCAACTGTATAGAAACTATGTGTTCCCAACAAACTAGGTGAAGTACGGCTTTGACACACACATATCTCTCAGAAATGAGCATGTGGAGAGACGTTCGTTCATCTAGCACAAAGGGAAAGGGTTGCAGGAGAAACTTTTACTCAGGTTTCTCATTGTGTTTCCTAGTGCCGGTTTGAAGTTCCTGCAGTTTTCACTGTAAAACCGAGTTGGAGCTAGTACCTTCCCATATATATGTATGGAGAGTAGTTTGCAACTGCATAGAAACTTTGTGTTCCCAAAAAGATAGGTGAAGGACGGCTTTGACACACACATATCTCTCAGATCTGAGCATGTGGAGAGACGTTCGTTCATCTACCACAAAGGGAACCGGTTGCAGGAAAAACTTTTACTCAGATTTCTCAGTGTGTTTCCTAGAGCCGGTTTGAAGTTCCTGCAGTTTTCACTGTAAAACCGAGTTGGAGCTAGTACCTTCCCATATATATGTATGGAGAGTAGTTTGCAACTGCATAGAAACTTTGTGTTCCCAACAAGCTAGGTGAAGTTCGGCTTTCACACACAAATATCTTTCAGAACTGAGCATGTGGAGAGACGTTCGTTCATCTAGCTCAAAGGGAACGGGTTGCAGGAGAAACTATTACTCAGGTTTCTCAGTGTGTTTCTTAGTGCCGTTTTGATGTTCCTGCAGTTTTCACTGTAAAACAGAGTTGGAGCTAGTACATACCCATATATATGTATGGAGAGTAGTTTTCAACTGTATAGAAACTTTGTGTTCCCAACAAGCTAGGTGAAGGACGACTTTCACATAAACTTATGGCTCAGAACTGAGCATGTGGGGAGACGTTCGTTCATCTAGCACAAAGGGAACGGGTTGCAGGAGAAACTTTTACTCAGGTTTCTCAGTGTGTTTCCTAGTGCCGGTTTGAAGTTCCTGCAGTTTTCACTGTAAAATCGAGTTGGAGCTAGTACCTCCCCATATATATGTATTCAGAGTAGTTTGCAACTATATAGAAACTTTGTGTTCCCAACAAGCTAGGTGAAGGACGGCTTTTATACACACATATCTCTCAGAACTGAGCATGTGGAGAGACGTTCGTTCATCTAGCACAAAGGGAACTGTTTGCAGGAGAAACTTTTACTCAGGTTTCTCAGTGTGTTTCCTAGTGCCGGTTTGAAGTTCCTGCAGTTTTCACTGTAAAACCGTGTTGGAGCTTGTTCCTCCCCATATATATGTATGGAGAGTATTTTGCAACTGTATAGAAACTCTGTGTTCCCAACAAGGTACGTGAAGGACGGCTTTCACACACACATATCACTCAGAATTATGCAGGTGGAGAGACGTTCGTTCATCTAGCACAAAGGGAACGGGATGCGGGAGAATATTTTACTCAGGTTTCTCAGTGTGTTTCCTAGTGCCGGTTAGAAGTTGCTGCAGTTTTCACTGTAAAACAGATTTGGAGCTAGTACCACCCCATATATATGTATGGAGAGTTGTTTGCAACTGTATAGAATCTTTGTGTTCCCAACAAGCAAGGTGAAGGACGGCTTTCACACAAAGATATCTCTCAGAACTGAGCATGTTGAGAGAAGTTCGTTCATCTAGCACAAAGGAAACGGGTTGCAGGAGAAACTTATTCTCAGGTTTCTCAGTTTATTTCCAGGTGCCGGTTTGAAGTTCCTGCAGTTTTCACTGTAGAACCGAGTTGGAGCTAGTACCTTCCCATATATATGTATGGAGAGTAGTATGCAACTGTATAGAATCTTTGTGCTCCCAACAAGCTAGGTGAAGGACGGCTTTCACACACACATATCTCTCAGAACTGAGCATGTGGAGAGACGTTTGTTCACCTAGCACAAAGGGAATGGGTGGCAGGAGAAAATTTTACTCAGGTTTCTCAGTGTGTTTCCTAGTGCCGATTTAAAGTTTCTACAGTTTTCACTGTAAAACCGAGTTGGAGCTAGTACCTCCCCATATATATGTATGGAGAGTACTTTGCAACTGTATAGAATCTTTGTGTTCCCAACAAGCTAGGTGAAGGACGGCTTTCAAACACACATATCTCTCAGAACTTAGCAAGTGTAGAGACGTTCGTTCATCTAGCACAAACGGATCGGGTTGCAAGAGATAATTTATTCAGGTTTCTCAGTGTGTTTCCTAGTGCCGTTTTGAAGTTCCTGCAGTTTTCCCTGTAAAACTGAGTTGGAGCTAGTACCTCCCCATATATATGTATGGAAAGTAGTTTGCAACTGTATAGAAAATTTGTGTTCCCAACAAGCTAGGTGAAGTACGGCTTTCACACACACATATCTCTCAGAAATTTGCATGTGGACATACGTTCGTTCATCCAGCAAAAAGGGAACGTGTTACAGGAGAAACTTTTACTCAGGTTTCTCAGTGTGTTTCCTAGTGCCGGTTTGAAGTTCCTGCAGTTTTCACTGTAAAATCGAGTTGGTGCTAGTACCTCCCCATATATATGTATTGAGAGTAGTTTGCAACTATATAGAAACTTTGTGTTCCCAACAAGCTAGGTGAAGGACGGCTTTCAGACACACATATCTCTCAGAACTGAGCATGTGGAGAGACGTTCGTTCATCTAGTACAAAATGAACGGGTTGCAGGAGAAACTATTACTCAGGTTTCTCAGTGTGTGTCCTAGTCCCGGATAGAATGTACTGCAGTTTTCACTGTAAAACAGAGTTGGGGCTACTACCTCTCCATATATATGTATGGAGGGTAGTTTGCAACTGTATAGAAACTTTGAGTTCCCAACAAGCTAGGTGAAGTGTGCCTTTCACACACACTTATCAATCAGAAATGAGCATGTGGAGAGACGTTCGTTCATCTAGCACAAAGGGAATGTGTGGCAGGAGAAAATATTACTCAGGTTTCTCAGTGTGTTTCCTAGTGCCGATTTGAAGTTTCTGCAGTTTTCACTGTAAAACCGAGTTGGAGCTAGTACCTCCCCATATATATGTAAGGAGAGTACTTTGCAACTGTATAGAATCTTTGTGTTCCCAACAAGCTAGGTGAAGGACGTCTTTCAAACACACATATCTCTCAGAACTGAGCATGTGGAGAGACGTTCGTTCATCTAGCACAAAGGGAACGGGTTGCAGGGGAAACTTTTACTCAGGTTTCTCAGTGTGTTTCCTAGTGCCGTTTTGAAGTTCCTGCAGTTTTCACTGTAAAACCGAGTTGGAGCTAGTACATCCCTATATATATGTATGGAGAGTAGTTTTCAACTGTATAGGAACTTTGTGTTCCCAACAAGCTAGGTGAAGGACGACTTTCACACAAACTTATGTCTCAGAACTGAGCATGTGGGGAGAAGTTCGTTCATCTAGCACAAAGGGAACGGGTTGCAGGAGAAACTATTACTCAGGTTTCTCAGTGTGTTTCCTAGTGCCGGTTTGAAGTTCCTGCAATTTTCACTGTAAAATCTAGTTGGAGCTAGTACCTCCTCATATATATGTATGGAGAGTAGTTTGCAACTGTATAGAAACTTTGTGTTCCCAACAAGCTAGGTGAAGTGTGGCTTTCACACACACTTATCAATCAGAACTGAGCATGTGGAGAGACGTTCGTTCATCTAGCACAAAGGGAAAGGATTGCAGGAGAAACTTTTACTCAGGTTTCTCATTGTGTTTCCTAGTGCCGGTTTGAAGTTCCTGCAGTTTTCACTGTAAAACCGAGTTGGAGCGAGTACCTTCCCATATATATGTATGGAGTGTATTTTGCAAATGTATAGAAACTTTGTGTTCCCAACAAGCTAGTTGAAGGACGGCTTTCACACACACTTATCTCTCAGAACTGAGCAGGTTGAGGGACGTTCGTTCATCTAGCACAAAGGGAACGGGTTGCAGGAGTAACTTTTAATCAGGTTTCTCACTGTGATTCCTAGAGCCGGTTTGAAGTTCCTGCAGTTTTCACTGTAAAACCGAGTTGGAGGTAGTACCGCCCTATATATATGTATGGAGAGTAGTTTTCAACTGTATAGAAACTTTGTGTTCCCAACAAGCTAGGTGAAGTTCGGCTTTCACACACAAATATCTTTCAGAACTGAGCATGTGGAGAGACGTTCGTTCATCTAGCACAAAGGGAACGGGTTGCAGGAGAAACTATTACTCAGGTTTCTCAGTGTGTTTCTTAGTGCCGTTTTGATGTTCCTGCAGTTTTCACTGTAAAACCGAGTTGGAGCTAGTACATACCCATATATATGTATGGAGAGTAGTTTTCAACTGTATAGAAACTTTGTGTTCCCAACAAGCTAGGTGAAGGACGACTTTCACATAAACTTATGTCTCAGAACTGAGCATGTGGGGAGACGTTCGTTCATCTAGCACAAAGGGAACGGGTTGCAGGAGAAACTATTACTCAGGTTTCTCAGTGTGTTTCCTAGTGCCGGTTTGAAGTTCCTGCAGTTTTCACTGTAAAATCGAGTTGGAGCTAGTACCTCCCCATATATATGTATTCAGAGTAGTTTGCAACTATATAGAAACTTTGTGTTCCCAACAAGCTAGGTGAAGGACGGCTTTTATACACACATATCTCTCAGAACTGAGCATGTGGAGAGACGTTCGTTCATCTAGCACAAAGGGAACTGTTTGCAGGAGAAACTTTTACTCAGGTTTCTCAGTGTGTTTCCTAGTGCCGGTTTGAAGTTCCTGCAGTTTTCACTGTAAAACCGAGTTGGAGCTTGTGCCTCCCCATATATATGTATGGAGAGTATTTTGCAACTGTATAGAAACTCTGTGTTCCCAACAAGCTACGTGAAGGACGGCTTTCACACACACATATCTCTCAGAATTATGCAGGTGGAGAGACGTTCGTTCATCTAGCACAAAGGGAACGGGATGCGGGAGAAAATTTTACTCAGGTTTCTCAGTGTGTTTCCTAGTGCCGGTTAGAAGTTCCTGCAGTTTTCACTGTAAAACAGATTTAGAGCTAGCACCACCCCATATATATGTATGGAGAGTTGTTTGCAACTGTATAGAATCTTTGTGTTCCCAACAAGCAAGGTGAAGGACGGCTTTCACACAAAGTTATCTCTCAGAACTGAGCATGTTGAGAGAAGTTCGTTCATCTAGCACAAAGGGAACGGGTTGCAGGAGAAACTTATTCTCAGGTTTCTCAGTTTATTTCCAGGTGCCGGTTTGAAGTTCCTGCAGTTTTCACTGTAGAACCGTGTTGGAGCTAGTACCTTCCCATATATATGTATGGAGAGTAGTATGCAACTGTATAGAAACTTTGTGCTCCCAACAAGCTAGGTGAAGGACGGCTTTCACACACACATATCTCTCAGAACTGAGCATGTGGAGAGACGTTCGTTCACCTAGCACAAAGGGAATGGGTGGCAGGAGAAAATTTTACTCAGGTTTCTCAGTGTGTTTCCTAGTGCCGATTTAAAGTTTCTGCAATTTTCACTGTAAAACCGAGTTGGAGCTAGTACCTCCCCATATATATGTATGGAGAGTACTTAGCAACTGTATAGAATCTTTGTGTTCCCAACAAGCTAGGTGAAGGACGGCTTTCAAACACACATATCTCTCAGAACTTAGCAAGTGTAGAGACGTTCGTTCATCTAGCACAAACGGAACGGTTTGCAAGAGATATTTTATTCAGGTTTCTCAGTGTGTTTCCTAGTGCCGTTTTGAAGTTCCTGCAGTTTTCCCTGTAAAACCGAGTTGGAGCTAGTACCTCCCCATATATATGTATGGAAAGTAGTTTGCAACTGTATAGAAAATTTGTGTTCCCAACAAGCTAGGTGAAGTACTGCTTTCACACACACATATCTCTCAGAAGTTTGCATGTGGACATACGTTCGTTCATCCAGCAAAAAGGGAACGGGTTACAGGAGAAACTTTTACTCAGGTTTCTCAGTGTGTTTCCTAGTGCCGGTTTGAAGTTCCTGCAGTTTTCACGGTAAAATCGAGTTGGTGCTAGTACCTCCCCATATATATGTATTGAGAGTAGTTTGCAACTGTATAGAAACTTTGTGTTCCCAACAAGCTTGATGAAGTCGGCTTTGAAACACACATATATCTCAGAAATGAGCATGTGGAGAGACTTTAGTTCATCTAGCACAAATGGAACGGGTTGCAGGAGAAACTTTTTCTCAGGGTTCTCAGTGTGTTTCCTAGTCCCGTTTAGAATGTACTGCAGTTTTCACTGTAAAACCGAGAAGGAGCTAGTACATCTCCATTTATATGTATGGAGAGGTGTTTGCAACTGTATGGAAACTTTGTGTTCCCAACAAGCTAGGTGAAGTGCGGCTTTCACACACAATTATCAATCAGAACTGAGCATGTGGAGAGACGTTCATCATCTAGCACAAAGGGAACGGGTTGAAGGAGAAACTTTGCTCAGGTTTCTAAGTCTGTTTCCTACTGCCGGTTTGAAGTTCCTGCAGTTTTCACTGTAAAACCGAGTTGGAGCTAGAGCATCCCCATATATATGTATGGAGATAACTTTGCAACTCTAAAGAAACTTTGTGTTCCCAACAAAATACGTGAAGAACGGATTTCACACACTCTTATATCTCAGAACTGAGCATGTGGAGAGACATTCGTTCACCTAGCACAAATGGAACGGGTGGCAGGAGCAACGTTTACTCATGTTTCTCAATGTGTTTCCTAGTGCCGGTTTGAAGTTCCTGCAGTTTTCACTGTAAAATCGAGTTGGAGCCTGTACCTCCCCATATATATGTTGGAGAGTATTTTGCATCTGTATAGAAACTTTGTGTTCCCAACAAGCTAGGTGAAGGATTGCTTTAACACACAATTATCTCTCAGAAATGAGCATGTGGAGAGACGTTCGTTCATCTAGCACAAAGGGAACGGGTTGCAGGTGAAACTTTTACTCAGGTTTCTCAGTGTGTTTCCTAGTGCCGGTTTGAATTTCCTGCAGTTGTCACTGTTAAACCGAGTTGGAGCTTACCTACCCTTATATATGTATGGAGAGTAGTTTGCAACTGTATAGAAAATTTGTGTTCCCAACAAGCTAGGTGAAGGACGGCTTTCACACACACATATCTCTCAGCACTGAGCATGTGGAGAGAGTTTCGTTCATCTAGCACAAAGGGAACGGTTTACAGGAGAAACTTTTACTCTGGTTTCTCATTGTGTTTCCTAGTGCCGGTTTGAAGTTCCTGCAGTTTTCACTGTAAAACCGAGTTGGAGCTAGTACCTCCCCATATATATGTATGGAGAGTAGTTTGCAACTGTATAGAAACTTTGTGTTCCCAACAAGATAGGTGAAGGACGGCTTTGACACACACATATCTCTCAGATCTGAGCATGTGGAGAGACGTTCGTTCATCTAGCACAAAGGGAACTGGTTGCAGGAAAAACTTTTACTCAGGTTTCTCAGTGTGTTTCCTAGTGCCGGTTTGAAGTTCCTGCAGTTTTCACTGTAAAACCGAGTTGGATGTAGTACCTCCCCAAATATATGTATGGAGAGTAGTTATCAACTCTATAGAAACTTTGTGTTCCCAACAAGCTAGGTGAAGTTCGGCTTTCACACAAACATATCTTTCAGAACTGAGCATGTGGAGAGACGTTCGTTCATCTAGCACAAAGGAACGGGTTGCAGGAGAAACTTTTACTCAGGTTTCTCAGTGTGTTTCCTAGTGCCGTTTTGAAGTTCCTGCAGTTTTCACTGTAAAACCGTGTTGGAGCTAGTACATACCCATATATATGTATGGAGAGTAGTTTTCAACTGTATAGAAACTTTGTGTTCCCAACAAGCTAAGTGAAGGACGACTTTCACATAAACTTATGTCTCAGAACTGAGCATGTGGGGAGACGTTCGTTCATCTAGCACAAAGGGAACGGGTTGCAGGAGAAACGTTTACTCAGGTTTCTCAGTGTGTTTCCTAGTGCCGGTTTGAAGTTCCTGCAGTTTTCACCGTAAAATCGAGTTGGAGCTAGTACCTCCCCATATATATGTATTCAGAGTAGTTTGCAACTGTATAGAAACTTTGTGTTCCCAACAAGCTAGGTGAAGGACGGCTTTCACACACACATATCTCTCAGAACTGAGCATGTGGAGAGACGTTCGTTCATCTAGTACAAAATGAACGGGTTGCAGGAGAAAATTTTACTCAGGTTTCTCAGTGTGTGTCCTAGTCCCGGTTAGAATGTACTGCAGTTTTCACTGTAAAACAGAGTTAAGGCTAGTACCTCTCCATATATATGTATGGAGAGTAGTTTGCAACTGTATAGAAACTTTGTGTTCCCAACAAGCTAGGTGAAGTGTGGCTTTCACACACACTTTCAATCAGAACTGAGCATGTGGAGAGACGTTCGTTCATCTAGCACAAAGGGAACGGGTTGCAGGACAAACTTTTACTCAGGTTTCTCAGTGTGTTTCCTAGTGCCGGTTTGAAGTTCCTGCAGTTTTCACTGTAAAACCGAGTTGGAGCTTGTACCTCCCCATATATATGTATGGAGAGTATTTTGCAAATGTATAGATACTTTGTGTTCCCAACAAGCTTGATGAAGGACAGCTTTCACACACACATATCTCTCAGCACTGAGCATGTGGAGAGACGTTCGTTCATCTAGCACAAAGGGAACGGTTTGCAGGAGAATGTTTTACTCAGGTTTCTCAGTGTTTTTCCTAGTTCCGGTTTGAAGTACCTGCAGTTTTCACTGTAAAACCGAGTTGGAGCTAGTACCTCCCCATATATATGTATGGAGAGTAGTTTGCAACTGTATAGAAACTTTGTGTTCCCAACAAGATAGGTGAAGGACGGCTTTGACACACACATATCTCTCAGATCTGAGCATGTGGAGAGACGTTCGTTCATCTAGCACAAAGGGAACTGGTTGCAGGAAAAACTTTTACTCAGGTTTCTCAGTGTGTTTCCTAGTGCCGGTTTGAAGTTCCTGCAGTTTTCACTGTAAAACCGAGTTGGAGGTAGTACCTCCCCAAATATATGTATGGAGAGTAGTTATCAACTCTATAGAAACTTTGTGTTCCCAACAAGCTAGGTGAAGTTCGGCTTTCACACAAAAATATCTTTCAGAACTGAGCATGTGGAGAGACGTTCGTTCATCTAGCACAAAGGAACGGGTTGCAGGAGAAACTTTTACTCAGGTTTCTCAGTGTGTTTCCTAGTGCCGTTTTGAAGTTCCTGCAGTTTTCACTGTAAAACCGAGTTGGAGCTAGTACATACCCATATATATGTATGGAGAGTATTTTTCAACTGTATAGAAACTTTGTGTTCCCAACAAGCTAGGTGAAGGACGACTTTCACAAACTTAAGTCTCAGAACTGAGCATGTGGGGAGACGTTCGTTCATCTAGCACAAAGGGAACGGGTTGCAGGAGAAACTATTACTCAGGTTTCTCAGTGTGTTTCCTAGTGCCGGTTTGAAGTTCCTGAAGTTTTCAGTGTAAAATCGAGTTGGAGCTAGTACCTCCT
This sequence comes from Camelus dromedarius, assembly GCF_036321535.1. Taxonomy (NCBI): domain Eukaryota; kingdom Metazoa; phylum Chordata; class Mammalia; order Artiodactyla; family Camelidae; genus Camelus; species Camelus dromedarius. The sequence continues at coordinate 69,406,413 of NC_087472.1, forward strand.
CATATATATGTATGGAGATTAGTTTGCAACTCTATAGAAACTTTGTGTTCCCAACAAGCTAGGTGAAGGACGGCTTTCACACACACATATCTCTCAGAACTGAGCATGTGGATAGACTTTCGTTCATCTAGTACAAAATGAACGGGTTGCAGGTTAAACTTTTACTCAGGTTTCTCAGTGTGTGTCCTAGTCCCGGTTAGAATGAACTGCAGTTTTCACTGTAAAACAGAGTTGGGGCTAGTACCTCTCCATATATATGTATGGAGAGTAGTTTGCAACTGTATAGAAACTTTGTGCTCCCAACAAGCTAGTTGAAGGATGGCTTTCACACACACATATCTCTCAGAACTGAGCATGTGGAGAGACGTTCGTTCATCTAGCACAAAGGGAATGTGTGGCAGGAGAAAATTTTACTCAGATTTCTCAGTGTGTTTCCTAGTGCCTATTTGATGTTTCTGCAGTTTTCACTGTAAAACCGAGTTGGAGCTAGTACCTCCCCATATATATGTATGGAGAGTACTTAGCAACTGTATAGAATCTTTGTGTTCCCAACAAGCTAGGTGAAGGACGGCTTTCAAACACACATATCTCTCAGAAATTAGCAAGTGTAGAGACGTTCGTTCATCTAGCACAAACGGAACGGTTTGCAAGAGATACTTTTATTCAGGTTTCTCAGTGTGTTTCCTAGTGCCGTTTTGAAGTTCCTACAGTTTTCCCTGTAAAACCGAGTTGGAGCAAGTACCTCCCCATATATATGTATGGAAAGTAGTTTGCAACTGTATAGAAAATTTGTGTTCCCAACAAGCTAGGTGAAGTACGGCTTTCACACACACATATCTCTCAGAAATTAGCATGTGGACAGACGTTCGTTCATCTAGCAAAAAGGGAACGGGTTACAGGAGAAACTTTTACTCAGGTTTCTCAGTGTGTTTCCTAGTGCCGGCTTGAAGTTCCTGCAGTTTTCACTGTAAAATCGAGATGGTGCTATTACCTCCCCATATATATGTATTGAGAGTAGTTTGCAACTGTATAGAAACTTTGTGTTCCCAACAAGCTTGATGAAGTCGGCATTGAAACACACATATATCTCAGAAATGAGCATGTGGAGAGACTTTAGTTCATCTAGCACAAATGGAACGGGTTGCAGGAGAAACTTTTTCTCAGGTTTCTCAGTGTGTTTCCTAGTCCCGGTTTGAATTTCCTGCAGTTTTCACTGTAAAACCGAGTTGGAGCTTGTACCTCCCCATATATATGTATGGAGAGTAGTTTGCAACTGTATATAATCTTTGTGTTCCCAAAAAGCTAGGTGAAGTACGGCTTTCACTCACATATCTCTCAGAACTGAGCATGTGGAGAGACGTTCGTTCATCTAGCACAAAGGGAACGGGTTGCAGGAGAAACTTTTACTCAGGTTTCTCAGTGTGTTTCCTAGTCCCGGTTAGAATGTACTTCAGTTTTCACTGTAAAACCGATTTGGAGCTAGTACATCTCCATATATATGTATGGAGAGGTGTTTGCAACTGTATGGAAACTTTGTTTTCCCAACAAGCTAGGTGAAGGGCGGCTTTCACACACACTTATAAATCAGAACTGAGCATGTGGAGAGACGTTCGTTCATCTAGCACAAAGGGAACGGGTTGAAGGAGAAACTTTGCTCAGGTTTCTAAGTCTGTTTCCTACTGCCGGTTTGAAGTTCCTGCAGTTTTCACTGTAAAACCGAGTTGGAGCTAGAGCATCCCCATATATATGTATGGAGATAACTTTGCAACTCTAAAGAAACTTTGTGTTCCCAACAAACTACTTGAAGAACGGCTTTCACACACACTTATATCTCAGAACTGAGCATGTGGAGAGACATTCGTTCACCTAGCACAAAAGGAACGGGTTGCAGGAGCAACTTTTACTCAGGTTTCTCAATGTGTTTCCTAGTGCCTTTTTGAATTTCCTGCAGTTTTCACTGTAAAACCGAGTTGGAACTAGAGCATCCCCATATATATGTATGGAGATAAATTTGCTACTCTAAAGAAACTTTGTGTTCCCAACAAAATACGTGAAGAACGGATTTCACACACTCTTATATCTCAGAACTGAGCATGTGGAGAGACGTTCGTTCATCTAGCACAAAGGGAACGGTTTGCAGGAGAATCTTTTACTCAGGTTTCTCAGTGTTTTTCCTAGTTCCGGTTTGAAGTACATGCAGTTTTCACTGTAAAACCGAGTTGGAGCTAGTACCTCCCCATATATATGTATGGAGAGTAGTTTGCAACTGTATAGAAACTTTGTGTTCCCAACAAGATAGGTGAAGGACGGCTTTGACACACACATATCTCTCAGATCTGAGCATGTGGAGAGACGTTCGTTCATCTAGCACAAAGGGAACTGGTTGCAGGAAAAACTTTTACTCAGGTTTCTCAGTGTGTTTCCTAGTGCCGGTTTGAAGTTCCTGCAGTTTTCACTGTAAAACCGAGTTGGAGGTAGTACCTCCCCAAATATATGTATGGAGAGTAGTTATCAACTCTATAGAAACTTTGTGTTCCCAACAAGCTAGGTGAAGTTCGGCTTTCACACAAAAATATCTTTCAGAACTGAGCATGTGGAGAGACGTTCGTTCATCTAGCACAAAGGAACGGGTTGCAGGAGAAACTTTTACTCAGGTTTCTCAGTGTGTTTCCTAGTGCCGTTTTGAAGTTCCTGCAGTTTTCACTGTAAAACCGAGTTGGAGCTAGTACATACCCATATATATGTATGGAGAGTAGTTTTCAACTGTATAGAAACTTTGTGTTCCCAACAAGCTAGGTGAAGGACGACTTTCACATAAACTTATGTCTCAGAACTGAGCATGTGGGGAGACGTTCGTTCATCTAGCACAAAGGGAACGGGTTGCAGGAGAAACGTTTACTCAGGTTTCTCAGTGTGTTTCCTAGTCCCGGTTAGAATGTACTGCAGTTTTCACTGTAAAACAGAGTTAAGGCTAGTACCTCTCCATATATATGCATGGAGAGTAGTTTGCAACTGTATAGAAACTTTGTGTTCCCAACAAGCTAGGTGAAGTGTGGCTTTCACACACACTTTCAATCAGAACTGAGCATGTGGAGAGACGTTCGTTCATCTAGCACAAAGGGAACGGGTTGCAGGACAAACTTTTACTCAGGTTTCTCAGTGTGTTTCCTAGTGCCGGTTTGAAGTTCCTGCAGTTTTCACTGTAAAACCGAGTTGGAGCTTGTACCTCCCCATATATATGTATGGAGAGTATTTTGCAAATGTATAGATACTTTGTGTTCCCAACAAGCTTGATGAAGGACAGCTTTCACACACACATATCCCTCAGAACTGAGCATGTGGAGAGACGTTCGTTCATCTAGCACAAAGGGAACGGTTTGCAGGAGAAACTTTTACTCAGGTTTCTCAGTGTTTTTCCTAGTTCCGGTTTGAAGTTCCTGCAGTTTTCACTGTAAAATCGAGTTGGAGCTAGTACCTCCCCATATATATGTATGGAGAGTATTTTTCAACTGTATAGAAACTTTGTGTTCCCAACAAGCTAGGTGAAGGACGACTTTCACAAACTTAAGTCTCAGAACTGAGCATGTGGGGAGACGTTCGTTCATCTAGCACAAAGGGAACGGGTTGCAGGAGAAACTATTACTCAGGTTTCTCAGTGTGTTTCCTAGTGCCGGTTTGAAGTTCCTGAAGTTTTCACTGTAAAATCGAGTTGGAGCTAGTACCTCCTCATATATATGTATGGAGATTAGTTTGCAACTCTATAGAAACTTTGTGTTCCCAACAAGCTAGGTGAAGGACGGCTTTCACACACACATATCTCTCAGAACTGAGCATGTGGATAGAGTTTCGTTCATCTAGTACAAAATGAACGGGTTGCAGGTTAAACTTTTACTCAGGTTTCTCAGTGTGTGTCCTAGTCCCGGTTAGAATGAACTGCAGTTTTCACTGTAAAACAGAGTTGGGGCTAGTACCTCTCCATATATATGTATGGAGAGTAGTTTGCAACTGTATAGAAACTTTGTGCTCCCAACAAGCTAGTTGAAGGATGGCTTTCACACACACATATCTCTCAGAACTGAGCATGTGGAGAGACGTTCGTTCATCTAGCACAAAGGGAATGTGTGGCAGGAGAAAATTTTACTCAGATTTCTCAGTGTGTTTCCTAGTGCCTATTTGATGTTTCTGCAGTTTTCACTGTAAAACCGAGTTGGAGCTAGTACCTCCCCATATATATGTATGGAGAGTACTTAGCAACTGTATAGAATCTTTGTGTTCCCAACAAGCTAGGTGAAGGACGGCTTTCAAACACACATATCTCTCAGAAATTAGCAAGTGTAGAGACGTTCGTTCATCTAGCACAAACGGAACGGTTTGCAAGAGATACTTTTATTCAGGTTTCTCAGTGTGTTTCCTAGTGCCGTTTTGAAGTTCCTGCAGTTTTCCCTGTAAAACCGAGTTGGAGCAAGTACCTCCCCATATATATGTATGGAAAGTAGTTTGCAACTGTATAGAAAATTTGTGTTCCCAACAAGCTATGTGAAGTACGGCTTTCACACACACATATCTCTCAGAAATTAGCATGTGGACAGACGTTCGTTCATCTAGCAAAAAGGGAACGGGTTACAGGAGAAACTTTTACTCAGGTTTCTCAGTGTGTTTCCTAGTGCCGGCTTGAAGTTCCTGCAGTTTTCACTGTAAAATCGAGATGGTGCTATTACCTCCCCATATATATGTATTGAGAGTAGTTTGCAACTGTATAGAAACTTTGTGTTCCCAACAAGCTTGATGAAGTCGGCATTGAAACACACATATATCTCAGAAATGAGCATGTGGAGAGACTTTAGTTCATCTAGCACAAATGGAACGGGTTGCAGGAGAAACTTTTTCTCAGGTTTCTCAGTGTGTTTCCTAGTCCCGGTTTGAAGTTCCTGCAGTTTTCACTGTAAAACCGAGTTGGAGCCTGTACATCCCCATATATATGTATGGAGATAAATTTGCTACTCTAAAGAAACTTTGTGTTCCCAACAAAATACGTGAAGAACGGATTTCACACACTCTTATATCTCAGAACTGAGCATGTGGAGAGACATTCGTTCACCTAACACAAATGGAACGGGTTGACGGAGCAACGTTTACTCAGGTTTCTCAATGTGTTTCCTAGTGCCGGTTTGAAGTTCCTGCAGTTTTCACTGTAAAACCGAGTTGGAGCCTGTACATCCCCATATATATGTTGGAGAGTATTTTGCATCTGTATAGAAACTTTGTGTTCCCAAAAAGCTAAGTGAAGGATTGCTTTAACACACAATTATCTCTCAGAAATGAGCATGTGGAGAGACGTTAGTTCATCTAGCACAAAGGGAACGGGTTGCAGGAGAAACATTTACTCAGGTTTATCAGTGTGTTTCCTAGTGCCGGGTTGAAGTTCCTGCAGTTTTCACTGTAAAATAGAGTTGGAGCTAGTACCTCCCCATATATATGTATGGAGAGTAGTTTGCAACTGTATACAAAATTTGTGTTCCCAACAAGCTAGGTGCAGGACGGCTTTCACACACACATAACTCTCAGAACTGAGCATGTGGAGAGACGTTCGTTCATCTAGCACAAATGGAACGGTTTGCAGGAGAAACTTTTTCTCAGGCTTCTCAATGTGTTTCCTAGTGCCGGTTTGAAGTTCCTGCGGTTTTCCCTGTAAAACCGAGTTGGAGCTTACCTCCCCTTATATATGTATGGAGAGTAGTTTGCAACTGTATAGAAAATTTGTGTTCCCAACAAGCTAGGTGAAGGACGGCTTTCACACACACATATCCCTCAAAAGTGAGCATGTGGTGAGACGTTCGTTCATCTAGCACAAATGGAACGGGTTGCATGGGAAATTTTACTCAGGTTTCTCATTGTGTTTCCTAGTTCCGGTTTGATGTTCCTGCAGTTTTCACTGTAAAAACAAGTTGGATCTAGTACTTCCCCATATGTATGTTGGAGACTAGATTGCAAATGTATAGAAATTTTTTGTTCCCTACAAGATAAGTGAAAAAATTCTTTCACACAAACTTTTGTCTCAGAACTGAGCATGTGGGGAGACGTTCGTTCATCTAGCACAAATGGAACGGGTTGCAGGAGAAACTTTTACTCAAGTTTCTCAGTGTGTTTCCTAGTGCTGGGTTGAACTTCCTGCAGTTTTCACTGTAAAACCAAGTTGGTGCTAGTACCTCGCCATATATATGTATGGAGAGTAGTTTGCAACTGTATAGAAACACTGTGTTACCAACAAGCTAGGCGAAGGTCGGCTTTCACATACACTTATCTCTCAGAACTGAGCATGTGGAGAGACGTTCGTTCATCTAGAACAAATGGAACGGGTTGCAGGTGAAACGTTTACTCAGGGCTCTCAGTGTGTGTCGTAGTCCCGGTTAGAATGTACTCCAATTTTCACTGTAAAACAGAGTTGGAGCTAGTACCCCTCCATATATATGTATGGAGAGGTGTTTGCAACTGTATAGAAACTTTGTGTTCCCAACAAGCTACGTGAAGGGCGGCTTTCACACAAACTTATAAATCAGAACTGAGCATGTGGAGAGACTTTCGTTCATCTAGCACAAATGGAACGTGTTGAAGGAGAAACTTTGCTCTGGTTTCTAAGTCTGTTTCCTACTGTCGGTTTGAAGTTCCTGCAGTTTTCACTGTAAAACCGAGTTGGAGATAGGGCATCCCCATATATATGTATGGAGATAACTTTGCAAATCTATAGAAACTTTGTGTTCCCAACAAGGTAGGTTAAGAACGGCTTTCACACACAGTTATATCTCAGAACTGAGCATGTGGAGAGACATTCGTTCACCTAGCACAAAGGGAACGGGTTGCAGGAGCAACATTTACTCAGGTTTCTCAGTGTGTTTCCTAGTCCCGGTTTGAAGTTCCTGAAGTTTTCACTGTAAAACCGAGTTGGGGCTAGTACCTCCCCATATATACGTATTGAGAGTAGTTTGCAACTGTATATAATCTTTGTGTTCCCAAACAGCTAGGTGAAGGACGGCTTTCACTCACATATCTCTCAGAACTGAGCATGTGGAGAGACGTTCGTTCATCTAGCACAAAGGGAACGGGTTGCAGGAGAAACTTTTACTCAGGTTTCTCAGTGTGTTTCCTAGTCCCGGTTAGAATGTGCTGCAGTTTTCACTGTAAAACCGAGTTGGAGCTAGTACATCTCCATATATATGTATGGAGAGGTGTTTGCAACTGTATGGAAACTTTGAGTTCCCAACAAGCTAGGTGAAGGGCGGCTTTCACACACACTTATCAATCAGAACTGAGCATGTGGAGAGACTTTCGTTCATCTAGCACAAAGGGAACGGGTTGAAGGAGAAACTTTGCTCAGGTTTCTAAGTTTGTTTCCTACTGCCGGTTTGAAGTTCCTGCAGTTTACACTGTAAAACCGAGTTGGAGCTAGAGCATCCCCATATATATGTATGGAGATAACTTTGCAACTCTAAAGAAACTTTGTGTTCTCAACAAACTACGTGAAGAACGGCTTTCACACACACTTATATCTCAGAACTGAGCATGTGGAGAGACATTCGTTCACATAGCACAAAAGGAACGGGTTGCAGGAGAAACTTTTACTCAGGTTTCTCAGTGTGTTTCCTAGTGCCGGTTTGATGTTCCTGCAGTTTTCACTGTAAATGAGTGTTGGAGCTAGTACCTGCCCATATATATGTATGGAGAGTAGTTTGCAAATGTATAGAAACTTTGTGTTCCCAACAAGCTTGATGAAGTCGGCTTTGAAACACACATATATCTCAGAAATGAGCATGTGGAGAGACTTTAGTTCATCTAGCACAAATGGAACCGGTTGCAGGAGAAACTTTTTCTCAGGGTTCTCAGTGTGTTTCCTAGTCCCGTTTAGAATGTACTGCAGTTTTCACTGTAAAACCGAGAAGGAGCTAGTACATCTCCATTTATATGTATGGAGAGGTGTTTGCAACTGTATGGAAACTTTGTGTTCCCAACAAGCTAGGTGAAGTGCGGCTTTCACACACAATTATCAATCAGAACTGAGCATGTGGAGAGACGTTCATCATCTAGCACAAAGGGAACGGGTTGAAGGAGAAACTTTGCTCAGGTTTCTAAGTCTGTTTCCTACTGCCGGTTTGAAGTTCCTGCAGTTTTCACTGTAAAACCGAGTTGGAGCTAGAGCATCCCCATATATATGTATGGAGATAACTTTGCAACTCTAAAGAAACTTTGTGTTCCCAACAAAATACGTGAAGAACGGATTTCACACACTCTTATATCTCAGAACTGAGCATGTGGAGAGACATTCGTTCACCTAGCACAAATGGAACGGGTTGCAGGAGCAACCTTTACTCATGTTTCTCAATGTGTTTCCTAGTGCCGGTTTGAAGTTCCTGCAGTTTTCACTGTAAAATCGAGTTGGAGCCTGTACCTCCCCATATATATGTTGGAGAGTATTTTGCATCTGTATAGAAACTTTGTGTTCCCAACAAGCTAGGTGAATTATTGCTTTAACACACTATTATCTCTCAGAAATGAGCATGTGGAGAGACGTTCGTTCATCTAGCACAAAGGGAACGGGTTGCAGGTGAAACTTTTACTCAGGTTTCTCAGTGTGTTTCCTAGTGCCGGTTTGAATTTCCTGCAGTTGTCACTGTTAAACCGAGTTGGAGCTTACCTACCCTTATATATGTATGGAGAGTAGTTTGCAACTGTATAGAAAATTTGTGTTCCCAACAAGCTAGGTGAAGGACGGCTTTCACACACACATATCTCTCAGCACTGAGCATGTGGAGAGAGTTTCGTTCATCTAGCACAAAGGGAACGGTTTACAGGAGAAACTTTTACTCTGGTTTCTCATTGTGTTTCCTAGTGCCGGTTTGAAGTTCCTGCAGTTTTCACTGTAAAACCGAGTTGGAGCTAGTACCTCCCCATATATATGTATGGAGAGTAGTTTGCAACTGTATAGAAACTTTGTGTTCCCAACAAGATAGGTGAAGGACGGCTTTGACACACACATATCTCTCAGATCTGAGCATGTGGAGAGACGTTCGTTCATCTAGCACAAAGGGAACTGGTTGCAGGAAAAACTTTTACTCAGGTTTCTCAGTGTGTTTCCTAGTGCCGGTTTGAAGTTCCTGCAGTTTTCACTGTAAAACCGAGTTGGAGGTAGTACCTCCCCAAATATATGTATGGAGAGTAGTTATCAACTCTATAGAAACTTTGTGTTCCCAACAAGCTAGGTGAAGTTCGGCTTTCACACAAAAATATCTTTCAGAACTGAGCATGTGGAGAGACGTTCGTTCATCTAGCACAAAGGAACGGGTTGCAGGAGAAACTTTTACTCAGGTTTCTCAGTGTGTTTCCTAGTGCCGTTTTGAAGTTCCTGCAGTTTTCACTGTAAAACCGAGTTGGAGCTAGTACATACCCATATATATGTATGGAGAGTAGTTTTCAACTGTATAGAAACTTTGTGTTCCCAACAAGCTAGGTGAAGGACGACTTTCACATAAACTTATGTCTCAGAACTGAGCATGTGGGGAGACGTTCGTTCATCTAGCACAAAGGGAACGGGTTGCAGGAGAAACGTTTACTCAGGTTTCTCAGTGTGTTTCCTAGTGCCGGTTTGAAGTTCCTGCAGTTTTCACCGTAAAATCGAGTTGGAGCTAGTACCTCCCCATATATATGTATTCAGAGTAGTTTGCAACTGTATAGAAACTTTGTGTTCCCAACAAGCTAGGTGAAGGACGGCTTTCACACACACATATCTCTCAGAACTGAGCATGTGGAGAGACGTTCGTTCATCTAGTACAAAATGAACGGGTTGCAGGAGAAAATTTTACTCAGGTTTCTCAGTGTGTGTCCTAGTCCCGGTTAGAATGTACTGCAGTTTTCACTGTAAAACAGAGTTAAGGCTAGTACCTCTCCATATATATGTATGGAGAGTAGTTTGCAACTGTATAGAAACTTTGTGTTCCCAACAAGCTAGATGAAGTGTGGCTTTCACACACACTTTCAATCAGAACTGAGCATGTGGAGAGACGTTCGTTCATCTAGCACAAAGGGAACGGGTTGCAGGACAAACTTTTACTCAGGTTTCTCAGTGTGTTTCCTAGTGCCGGTTTGAAGTTCCTGCAGTTTTCACTGTAAAACCGAGTTGGAGCTTGTACCACCCCATATATATGTATGGAGAGTATTTTGCAAATGTATAGATACTTTGTGTTCCCAACAAGCTTGATGAAGGACAGCTTTCACACACACATATCCCTCAGAACTGAGCATGTGGAGAGACGTTCGTTCATCTAGCACAAAGGGAACGGTTTGCAGGAGAAACTTTTACTCAGGTTTCTCAGTGTTTTTCCTAGTTCCGGTTTGAAGTTCCTGCAGTTTTCACTGTAAAATCGAGTTGGAGCTAGTACCTCCCCATATATATGTATGGAGAGTATTTTTCAACTGTATAGAAACTTTGTGTTCCCAACAAGCTAGGTGAAGGACGACTTTCACAAACTTAAGTCTCAGAACTGAGCATGTGGGGAGACGTTCGTTCATCTAGCACAAAGGGAACGGGTTGCAGGAGAAACTATTACTCAGGTTTCTCAGTGTGTTTCCTAGTGCCGGTATGAAGTTCCTGAAGTTTTCACTGTAAAATCGAGTTGGAGCTAGTACCTCCTCATATATATGTATGGAGATTAGTTTGCAACTCTATAGAAACTTTGTGTTCCCAACAAGCTAGGTGAAGGACGGCTTTCACACACACATATCTCTCAGAACTGAGCATGTGGGTAAAGTTTCGTTCATCTAGTACAAAATGAACTTGTTGCAGGTTAAACTTTTACTCAGGTTTCTCAGTGTGTGTCCTAGTCCCGGTTAGAATGAACTGCAGTTTTCACTGTAAAACAGAGTTGGGGCTAGTACCTCTCCATATATATGTATGGAGAGTAGTTTGCAACTGTATAGAAACTTTGTGCTCCCAACAAGCTAGTTGAAGGATGGCTTTCACACACACATATCTCTCAGAACTGAGCATGTGGAGAGACGTTCGTTCATCTAGCACAAAGGGAATGTGTGGCAGGAGAAAATTTTACTCAGATTTCTCAGTGTGTTTCCTAGTGCCTATTTGATGTTTCTGCAGTTTTCACTGTAAAACCGAGTTGGAGCTAGTACCTCCCCATATATATGTATGGAGATTACTTAGCAACTGTATAGAATCTTTGTGTTCCCAACAAGCTAGGTGAAGGACGGCTTTCAAACACACATATCTCTCAGAAATTAGCAAGTGTAGAGACGTTCGTTCATCTAGCACAAACGGAACGGGTTGCAAGAGATACTTTTATTCAGGTTTCTCAGTGTGTTTCCTAGTGCCGTTTTGAAGTTCCTGCAGTTTTCCCTGTAAAACCGAGTTGGAGCAAGTACCTCCCCATATATATGTATGGAAAGTAGTTTGCAACTGTATAGAAAATTTGTGTTCCCAACAAGCTAGGTGAAGTACGGCTTTCACACACACATATCACTCAGAAATTAGCATGTGGACAGACGTTCGTTCATCTAGCAAAAAGGGAACGGGTTACAGGAGAAACTTTTACTCAGGTTTCTCAGTGTGTTTCCTAGTGCCGGTTTGAAGTTCCTGCAGTTTTCACTGTAAAATCGAGATGGTGCTATTACCTCCCCATATATATGTATTGAGAGTAGTTTGCAACTGTATAGAAACTTTGTGTTCCCAACAATCTTGATGAAGTCGGCATTGAAACACACATATATCTCAGAAATGAGCATGTGGAGAGACTTTAGTTCATCTAGCACAAATGGAACGGGTTGCAGGAGAAACTTTTTCTCAGGTTTCTCAGTGTGTTTCCTAGTCCCGGTTTGAAGTTCCTGCAGTTTTCACTGTAAAACCGAGTTGGAGCTTGTACCTCCCCATATATATGTATGGAGAGTAGTTTGCATCTGTATATAATCTTTGTGTTCCCAAAAAGCTAGGTGAAGTACGGCTTTCACTCACATATCTCTCAGAACTGAGCATGTGGAGAGACGTTCGTTCATCTAGCACAAAGGGAACGGGTTGCAGGAGAAACTTTTACTCAGGTTTCTCAGAGTGTTTCCTAGTCCCGGTTAGAATGTACTTCAGTTTTCACTGTAAAACCGATTTGGAGCTAGTACATCTCCATATATATGTATGGAGAGGTGTTTGCAACTGTATGGAAACTTTGTTTTCCCAACAAGCTAGGTGAAGGGCGGCTTTCACACACACTTATAAATCAGAACTGAGCATGTGGAGAGACGTTCGTTCATCTAGCACAAAGGGAACGGGTTGAAGTAGAAACTTTGCTCAGGTTTCTAAGTCTGTTTCCTACTGCCGGTTTGAAGTTCCTGCAGTTTTCACTGTAAAACCGAGTTTGAGCTAGAGCATCCCCAATATATGTATGGAGATAACTTTGCAACTCTAAAGAAACTTTGTGTTCCCAACAAACTACTTGAAGAACGGCTTTCACACACACTTATATCTCAGAACTGAGCATGTGGAGAGACATTCGTTCACCTAGCACAAAAGGAACGGGTTGCAGGAGCAACTTTTACTCAGGTTTCTCAATGTGTTTCCTAGTGCCTTTTTGAATTTCCTGCAGTTTTCACTGTAAAACCGAGTTGGAACTAGAGCATCCCCATATATATGTATGGAGATAAATTTGCTACTCTAAAGAAACTTTGTGTTCCCAACAAAATACGTGAAGAACGGATTTCACACACTCTTATATCTCAGAACTGAGCATGTGGAGAGACATTCGTTCACCTAGCACAAATGGAACGGGTTGAAGGAGCAACGTTTACTCAGGTTTCTCAATGTGTTTCCTAGTGCCGGTTTGAAGTTCCTGCAGTTTTCACTGTAAAACCGAGTTGGAGCCTGTACCTCCCCATATATATGTTGGAGAGTATTTTGCATCTGTATAGAAACTTTGTGTTCCCAAAAAGCTAAGTGAAGGATTGCTTTAACACACAATTATCTCTCAGAAATGAGCATGTGGAGAGACGTTAGTTCATCTAGCACAAAGGGAACGGGTTGCAGGAGAAACATTTACTCAGGTTTATCAGTGTGTTTCCTAGTGCCGGGTTGAAGTTCCTGCAGTTTTCACTGTAAAATAGAGTTGGAGCTAGTACCTCCCCATATATATGTATGGAGAGTAGTTTGCAACTGTATACAAAATTTGTGTTCCCAACAAGCTAGGTGCAGGACGGCTTTCACACACACATAACTCTCAGAACTGAGCATGTGGAGAGACGTTCGTTCATCTAGCACAAATGGAACGGTTTGCAGGAGAAACTTTTTCTCAGGCTTCTCAATGTGTTTCCTAGTGCCGGTTTGAAGTTCCTGCGGTTTTCCCTGTAAAACCGAGTTGGAGCTTACCTCCCCTTATATATGTATGGAGAGTAGTTTGCAACTGTATAGAAAATTTGTGTTCCCAACAAGCTAGGTGAAGGACGGCTTTCACACACACATATCCCTCAAAAGTGAGCATGTGGTGAGACGTTCGTTCATCTAGCACAAATGGAACGGGTTGCATGGGAAATTTTACTCAGGTTTCTCATTGTGTTTCCTAGTTCCGGTTTGATGTTCCTGCAGTTTTCACTGTAAAAACAAGTTGGATCTAGTACTGCCCCATATGTATGTTGGAGAGTAGATTGCAAATGTATAGAAATTTTTTGTTCCCTACAAGATAAGTGAAAAAATTCTTTCACACAAACTTTTGTCTCAGAACTGAGCATGTGGGGAGACGTTCGTTCATCTAGCACAAATGGAACGGGTTGCAGGAGAAACTTTTACTCAAGTTTCTCAGTGTGTTTCCTAGTGCTGGGTTGAACTTCCTGCAGTTTTCACTGTAAAACCAAGTTGGTGCTAGTACCTCCCCATATATATGTATGGAGAGTAGTTTGCAACTGTATAGAAACACTGTGTTACCAACAAGCTAGGCGAAGGTCGGCTTTCACATACACTTATCTCTCAGAACTGAGCATGTGGAGAGACGTTCGTTCATCTAGAACAAATGGAACGGGTTGCAGGTGAAACGTTTACTCAGGGCTCTCAGTGTGTGTCGTAGTCCCGGTTAGAATGTACTCCAATTTTCACTGTAAAACAGAGTTGGAGCTAGTACCCCTCCATATATATGTATGGAGAGGTGTTTGCAACTGTATAGAAACTTTGTGTTCCCAACAAGCTACGTGAAGGGCGGCTTTCACACAAACTTATAAATCAGAACTGAGCATGTGGAGAGACTTTCGTTCATCTAGCACAAATGGAACGTGTTGAAGGAGAAACTTTGCTCTGGTTTCTAAGTCTGTTTCCTACTGTCGGTTTGAAGTTCCTGCAGTTTTCACTGTAAAACCGAGTTGGAGATAGGGCATCCCCATATATATGTATGGAGATAACTTTGCAAATCTATAGAAACTTTGTGTTCCCAACAAGCTAGGTGAAGAACGGCTTTCACACACAGTTATATCTCAGAACTGAGCATGTGGAGAGACATTCGTTCACCTAGCACAAAGGGAACGGGTTGCAGGAGCAACATTTACTCAGGTTTCTCAGTGTGTTTCCTAGTCCCGGTTTGAAGTTCCTGAAGTTTTCACTGTAAAACCGAGTTGGGGCTAGTACCTCCCCATATATATGTATTGAGAGTAGTTTGCAACTGTATATAATCTTTGTGTTCCCAAACAGCTAGGTGAAGGACGGCTTTCACTCACATATCTCTCAGAACTGAGCATGTGGAGAGACGTTCGTTCATCTAGCACAAAGGGAACGGGTTGCAGGAGAAACTTTTACTCAGGTTTCTCAGTGTGTTTCCTAGTCCCGGTTAGAATGTGCTGCAGTTTTCACTGTAAAACCGAGTTGGAGCTAGTACATCTCCATATATATGTATGGAGAGGTGTTTGCAACTGTATGGAAACTTTGAGTTCCCAACAAGCTAGGTGAAGGGCGGCTTTCACACACACTTATCAATCAGAACTGAGCATGTGGAGAGACTTTCGTTCATCTAGCACAAAGGGAACGGTTTGAAGGAGAAACTTTGCTCAGGTTTCTAAGTTTGTTTCCTACTGCCGGTTTGAAGTTCCTGCAGTTTACACTGTAAAACCGAGTTGGAGCTAGAGCATCCCCATATATATGTATGGAGATAACTTTGCAACTCTAAAGAAACTTTGTGTTCTCAACAAACTACGTGAAGAACGGCTTTCACACACACTTATATCTCAGAACTGAGCATGTGGAGAGACATTCGTTCACATAGCACAAAAGGAACGGGTTGCAGGAGAAACTTTTACTCAGGTTTCTCAGTGTGTTTCCTAGTGCCGGTTTGATGTTCCTGCAGTTTTCACTGTAAATGAGTGTTGGAGCTAGTACCTGCCCATATATATGTATGGAGAGTAGTTTGCAAATGTATAGAAACTTTGTGTTCCCAACAAGCTAGGTGAAGGACGGCTTTCACACACAGACATCTCTCAGAACTGAGCATGTGGGGAGACGTTCGTTCATCTAGCACATCGGGAAAGGGTTGCAGGGGAAACTTTTACTCAGGTTACTCAGTGTTTTTCCTAGTGCCGGTTTGAATTTCCTGCAGTTTTCCCTGTAAAACCGATTTGGAGCTAATACCTCCCCATATATATGTATTCAGAGTAGTTTGCAACTGTATAGAAACTTTGTGTTCCCAACAAGCTAGGTGAAGGACGGCTTTGACACACACATATCTCTCAGAACTGAGCATGTGGAGATACGTTCGTTCATCTAGCACAAATGCAACTGTTTGCAGGAGAAAATTTTACTCAGGTTTCTCAGTTTGTTTCCTAGTGCTGGTTTAAAGTTCCTGCATTTTTCACTGTCAAACCGATTTGGAGCTCGTACCTCCCCATATATTTGAATGGAGAGAAGTTTGCAACCTTATAGAAACTTTGTGTTCCCAAGAAGCTTGGTGAAGAATGTCTTTCACACACATTTATGTCTCAGAACTGAGCATGTGGGGAGACGTTCGTTCATCTAGCACATAGGGAACGGGTTGCAGGAGAAACTTTTACTCAGGTTTCTCAGTGAGTTTCCTAGTGCCGTTTTGAAGTTCCTGCAATTTTCAGTGTAAAACCGAGTTGGAGCTAGTACCTCCCAATATATATGTATGGATAGTAGTTTGCAACTGTATAGAAAATTTGTGTTCCCAACAAGCTAGTTGAAGATCGGCTTTCACACACACTTATCTCTCAGAACTGACCATGTGGAGAGACGTTCGTTCATCTTGCACAAAAGGAACGGTTTGCAGGAGAAACTTTTACTCAGGTTTCTCAGTGTGATTACTAGTCCTGGTTAGAAGGTACCGCAGTTTTCACTGTAAAACAGAGTTGGTGTTCTTAACTCTCCATATATAAATATGGAGAGGTGTTGGCAACTGTATAGAATCTTTGTGTTCCCAACAAGCTAGGTGAAGGCTGGCTTTCACACACACTTAACAATCAGAAATGAGCATGTGGAGAGACTTTCGTTCATCTAGCAAAAAGGGAACGGGTTGCAGGAGAAACGTTTACTCAGGTTTCTCAGTGTGTTTCCTAGTGCCGGTTTGAAGTTCCTGCAGTTTTCACTGTAAAACCGAGTTGGAGCTAGTACGTCCCCATATATATGTATGGAAAGTAGTTTTCAACTGTATAGAAACTTTGTGTTCCCAACAAGCTAGGTGAAGGACGGCTTTGACACACACATATCTCTCAGATCTGAGCATGTGGAGAGACGTTCGTTCATCTAGCACAAAGGGAACGGTTTGCAGGAGAAACTTTTACTCATGTTTCTCAGTGTGATTACTAGTCCCGGTTAGAAAGTGTTGCAGTTTTCACTGTAAAACCGTGTTGGAGCTAGTAACTCTCCATATAAATTTATGGAGAGTTGTTTGCAACTGTATAGAAACTTTGTGTTCCCAACAAGCTAGGTGAAGTTTGGCTTTCACACACACTTATAAATCAGAACTGAGCATGTGGGGAGACTTTCGTTCATCTAGCAAAAAGGGAACGGGTTGCTGAAGAAACTTTTACTCAGGTTTCTCAGTGTGTTTCCTAGTGCCGGTTTGAAGTTCCTGCAGTTTTCACTGTAAAACCCAGTTGGAGCTAGTACCTCCCCTTATATATGTATGGAGAGTAGTTTTCAACTGTATAGAAACTTTGTGTTCCCTACAAGCTAGGTGAAGGACGGTTTTCACACACACATATCTCTCAGAACTGAGCATGTGGAGAGACATTCTTTCATCTAGCACAAATGAAACTGTTTGCAAGTGAACTTTTACTCAGGTTTCTCAGTGTGTTACCTAGTGCCGGTTTGAAGTTCCTGCATTTTTCACTGTAAAACCGAGTTGGAGCTAGTACCTCCCCATATATATGTATGGAGAGTAGTTTGCAAATCTATAGAAACTTTGTGTTCCCAACAAGCTAGGTGAAGGACGGTTTTGACACACACATTTCTCTCAGAACTGAGCATGTGGAGAGACGTTCGTTCATCTAGCACATAGGAAACGGGTTGCAGGAGAAACTTTTACTCAGGTTTCTCAGTGTGTTTCTTATTGCCGGTTTGAAGTTCCTGCATTTTTCACTGTAAAACAGAGTTGGAGCTAGTACCTACCCATATATTTGTATGGAGAGTAGTTTGCAAATCTATAGAAACTTTGTGTTCCCAAGAAGCTTGTTGAAGGGTGTATTTCACACACACTTATGTCTCAGAACTGAGCATGTGGGGAGACGTTCGTTCATCTAGCATAAATTGAACGGGTTGCAGGAGAAACTTCTACTCAGGTTTCTCAGTGTGTTTCCTAGTGCCGGTTTGAAGTTCCTGCAGTTTTCACTGTAAAACCGAGTTGGAGCTAGTATCACCCCTATATTTGTATGGAGAGTAGTTTGCATCTCTATAGAAACTTTGTGTTCCCAAGAAGCTTGGTGAAGGATGTCTTTCACACACACTTATGTCTCAGAACTGAGCATGTGGGGAGACGTTCGTTCAGCTAGCATAAAGTGAACGGGTTGCAGGAGAAACTTTTACTCAGGTTTCTAAGTGTGTTTCCTAGTGCCGGTTTGAAGTTCCTGCAGTTTTCACTGTAAAACCGAGTTGGAGCTAGTACTTCTCCATATATATGTATGGAGAGGTGTTTGCAACTGTATACAAACTTTGTGTTCCCAACAAGCTAGGTGAAGGGCGGCTTTCACACACACTTATCAATCAGAATTGAGCATGTGGAGAGACGTTCGTTCATCTAGCAAAAACGGAAAGGGTTGAAGGAGAAACTTTTGTTCAGGTTTCTAATTCTGTTTCCTACTGCCGGTTTGAAGTTTCTGCAGTTTTATCTGTAAAACCGTGTTGGAGCTAGAGCATACCCATATATATGTATGGAGATAAATATGCAACTAAATAGAAACTTTGTTTTCCCAACAAGCTAGTTGAAGGACGGCTTTCACACACACTTATATCTCAGAATTGAGCAAGTGGAGAGACGTTCGTTCATCTAGCACAAACGGAACGGGTTGCAGGAGAAACTTTTACTCAGGATTCTCAGTGTGTTTCCTAGTGCCGGATTGATGTTCCTGCAGTTTTCACTGTAAAACCGAGTTGGAACTAGAACCTCCTCATATTTATGTATGGAGAGGTGTTTGCAACTGTATAGAAACTTTGTGTTCCCAACAAGCTAGGTGAAAGACGGCTTTCCCACACACATATCTCCCAGAACTGAGCATGTGGAGATACGTTCGCTCATCTAGCACAAAGGGAACGGGTTGCTGGAGAAACTTTTACTCAGGTTTCTCAGTTTGTTTCCTAGTGCCGGTATGAATTTCCTGCAGTTGTCACTGTAAAACCGAGCTGGAGCTAGTACCTCCCCATATATTTGTATGGAGAGTAGTTTGCAACTGTATAGAAAGTTTGTGTTAACATCAAGCTAGGTGAAGGACGGCTTTCACACACACTTTTATCTCAGAACTGAGCATGTGGAGAGACGTTCGTTCATCTAGCACAAAGGGAACGGGTTGCAGGAGAAACTTTTACTCAGGATTCTGTGTGTTTCCTAGTGCCGGATTGAAGTTCCTGCTGTTTTCACTGTAAAACCGAGTTGGAGCTAGTACCTCCTCATATATATGTATGGAGAGGTGTTTGCAACTGTATAGAAACTTTGTGTTCCCAACAAGCTAGATGAAGGGCGGCTTTCACATTCACTTATCTCTCAAAACTGAGCATGTGGAGAGATGTTCTTTCATCTAGCTGATAGGGAACGGGTTGCAGGAGAAACTTATTCTCAGGTTTCTCAGTGTGTTTCCCAGTTCCGGTTTGAATTTCCTGCAGTTTTCACTGTAAAACCGAGTTGGAGCTAGTACCTCCCCATATATATGTATGGAGAGTAGTTTGCAACTGTATAGAAACTTTGTGTTCCCAAGAAGCTAGGTGAAGTGCGGCTTTCACACACACTTATCTCTCAGATCTGAGCATGTGGGGAGACGTTCGTTCATCTAGCACAAAGGGAACGGGTTGCAGGAGAAACTTTTACTCTGTTTTCTCCGTCTGTTTCTTAATGCCGGTTTGAAGTTCCTGCAGTTTTCACTTTAAATTGGAGTTGGAGCTACTACCACCCAGTATACATTTAAGGATAGTATTTTGCATCTGTATAGAATCATTGTGTTCCCAACAAGCTAGGTTAAGGACGGCTTTCACACACACTTATCTCTCAGAACTGAGCATGTGGAGAGACATTCCTTCATCTCGCACAAAGATAACGGGTTGCAATAGAAACTTTTACTCTGGTTTTTCTGTCTGTTTCGTAGTCCCGCATTCAAGTTCCTGCATTTTTCACTGTAAACTCGAGTTGTTGCTAGTGCATTCCCGTATATTTGTATGTATTATAATTTACAATTGAAAAGAAGCTTTGTGTTCCCAACAAGCTAGGTGAAGGTCGCCTTTCACACACAATCATCTCTCAGAACTGAGCATATGGAGAGTCTTACGTTCATCTAGCTCTATGGGAACGGGTTGGAGAAGAATCTTTTACTCTGGTTTCTCAGTCTGTTTCCTAGATCCGGTATGAAGTTCCTGCATTTTTCACTGTAAAACAGATTTTCAGCTTATACATCCCCATATCTATTTATGGAGTATAGGTTACAACTGAAAAGAAAATATGTGTTCCCAACAAGCTAGATGAAGGACGGATTTCACACACACTTATCTCTCAGATATTAGCATGTGTAGAGAATTTCGTTCATCTAGCATAAAGGGAACGGTTTGCAGGGAAATTTTTACTCTGGATTCTCAGTCTGTTTCCTAGGGCTGGTTTGAAGTTCCTGCAGTTTTCACTGTAAAACCGAGTTGGAGCTAGAACCTCCCCATATATATGTATGAAGAGTAGTTTGCAACTGTATAGAAACTTTGTGTTCCCAACAAGCTAGGTGAAGTACGGTTTGACAAACAAATATCTCTCAGAACTGAGCATGTGGAGAGACGTTCGTTCATGTAGCACAAAGGGAACGGGTTGCAGGAGAAACTTTTTCTCAGGTTTCTCAGTCTGTTTCCTAGTGCCGGTTTGAAGTTCCTGCAGTTTTCACTGTAAAACCGAGTTGGATCTAGTACCTCCCCATATATATGTATGGAGAGTAGTTTGCAACTGTATAGAGACTTTGTGTTCCCAACAAGCTAGGTGAAGGACGGCTTTCACACACACTTTTCTCTCAGAACTGAGCATGTGCAGAGACGTTCGATCATCTAGCACAAAGGAAACGGGTTGCAGGAGCAATTTTACCTTGGTTTTTCAATCTATTTCCTAGTGCCGGTTTAAACTTCCTGCAGTTTTCACTGTAAAACCGAGTTGGAGCTAGAACATCCTCATATATATGTATGGTGAGGTGTTTGCAACTGTATAGAAACTTTGTGTTCCCAACAAGCTAGGTGAAGTACGGCTTTCACACTAACTTATCTCTCAAAACTGAGCATCTGTAGAGACGTTCTTTCATCTAGCACAAGTGGAACTGGTTGCAGGAGAAACTTTTTCTCAGGTTTCCCGTGTGTTTCCTAGTGACGGTTTGAAGTTCCTGCAATTTTCACTGTAAAACCGAGTTGGAGCTAGTACCTCACAATATATATGTTTTGAGAGTAGTTTGCATCTGTATAGAAACTTTGTGTTCCCAACAAGCTAGGTGAAGGACGGCTTTCTCACACACATATATCTCAGAACTGAGCATGCGGAGATACGTTCGCTCATTTAGCAAAAGTGAACGGGTTGCAGGAGAAACTTTTACTCACGTTTCTCAGTGTGTTTCCTAGTGCCGGTTTGAAGTTCCTGCAGTTATCACTGTAAAACCGAGTTGGAGCTAGTACCTCCCCATATATATGTATGGAGAGTAGTTGCAACTGTATAGAAATTTTGTGTTCCCATCAAGCTAGGTGAAGGACGGCTTTCACACACAATTAAATCTCAGAACTGAGCATGTGGAGAGACGTTCGCTCATCTAGCACAAAGTGATCGGGTTGCAGGAGTAACTTTTACTCAGGTTTCTCAGTCTTTTTCCTAGTGCATGTATGAAGTTCCTGCAGTATTCACTGTAAAACCTTGTTGGAGCTAAAACGTCCTCATATATATGTATGGAGAGTAGTTTGCAACTGTATAGAAACTTTGTGTTCCCAAGAAGCTAGGTGAAGTACGGCTTTCACACACAATTATGTCTCAGAACTGAGCATGTGGGGAGACTTTCGTTCATCTAGCACATAGGGAACCGGTTGCAGGAGAAACTATTACTTGGGTTTCTCAGTGTGTTTCCTAATGCCGGTTTGAAGTTCCTGCAGTTTTCACTGAAAATCCGAGTTGGAGCTAGTACCTCCCCATATATATTTATGGAAAGTAGTTTGCAACTGTATAGAAACTTTGTGTTCCCAACAAGCTAGGTGAAGGACGGCTTTCACACACACTTATCTCTCAGAACTGAGCATGTGGAGAGACGTTCGTTCATCTAGCACAAAGGGAACTGGTTGCAGGATCAAATTTACCTTGGTTTTTCAGTGTGTTTCCTAGTGCCTGTTTGAAGTTCCTGCAGTTTTCACTGTAAAACCGAGTTGGAGCTAGTACCTCCTCATATATATGTATGGAGAGGTGTTTGCAACTGTATAGAAACTTTGTGTTCCCAAAAAGCTAGGTGAAATGCGGCTTTCACATTCAATTATCTCTCAAAACTAAGCATGTGGAGAGAAGTTCTTTCATCTAGATGAAAGGGAACGGGTTGCAGGAGAAATATATTCTCAGGTTTCTCAGTGTGTTTCCTAGTGCCGGTTTGAATTTCCTGCAGTTTTCACTGTAAAACCGAGTTGGAGCTAGTACCTCCCCATATATATGTATGGAGAGTAGTTTGCAACTCTATAGAAACTTTGTGTTCCCAAGAAGCTAGGTGAAGGATGGCTTTGACACACACATATCTCTCAGAACTGAGCATGTGGAGAGACGTTCGTTCATCTAGCACAAATGGAACGGGTTGAAGGAGAAACTATTGCTCAGGTTTCTCAGTCTGTTTCCTACTGCCGGTTTGAAGTTCCTGCAGTTTTCAATGAAAAACCGTGTTGGAGCTAGTCCATCCCCATATATATGTATGGAGATTAGTTTGCAACTCTATACAAACTTTGTGTTCCCAACAAGCTAGGTGAAGAACTGCTTTCACACTCACTTATCTCTCAGAACTGAGCATGTGGAGAGATGTTTTTTCATCTAGCACAAAGGGAACGGGTTGCAAGAGAAACTTTTACTCTGTTTTCTCAGTCTGTTTCTTAATGCCGGTTTGAAGTTCCTGCAGTTTTCACTGTAAAATGGAGTTGGAGCTACTACCACCCAATATACATTTAAGGATAGTATTTTGCATCTGTATAGAATCATTGTGTTCCCAACAAGCTAGGTTAAGGACGGCTTTCACACACACTTATTTCTCAGAACTGAGCATGTGGAGAGACTTTCGTTCATCTAGCTCAAAGGGAACGGGATGCAGGACAAAGTTTACTCTGGTTTCTCAGTCTGTTTCCTAGTGCCTGTTTGAAGTTCCTGCCGTTTTCACTGTAAATCTGAGTTGGAGCTATTGACTCCCCATATATATGTATGGATTGTATTTTGCAACTGAAAAGAAACTTTGTGTTCCCAACAAGCTAGTTGAATTATGGCTTTCACACACAATTTTCCCTCAGAACTGAGCATGTGGAGAGACGTTCGTTCATCTAGCACAAAGGGAACGGGTTGCAGGAGAAACTTTTACTCAGGATTCTGTGTGTTTCCTAGTGCCGGATTGACGTTCCTGCTGTTTTCACTGTAAAACCGAGTTGGAGCTAGTACCTCCTCATATATATGTATGGAGAGGTGTTTGCAACTGTATAGAAACTTTGTGTTCCCAACAAGCTAGATGAAGGGCGGCTTTCACATTCACTTATCTCTCAAAACTGAGCATGTGGAGAGACGTTCTTTCATCTAGCTGATAGGGAACGGGTTGCAGGAGAAACTTATTCTCAGGTTTCTCAGTGTGTTTCCCAGTTCCGGTTTGAATTTCCTGCAGTTTTCACTGTAAAACCGAGTTGGAGCTAGTACCTCCCCATATATATGTTTGGAGAGTAGTTTGCAACTCTATACAAACTTTGTGTTCCCAACAAGCTAGGTGAAGGACGCCTTTCACACACACTTATCTCTCAGAACTTAGCATGTGGAGAGACTTTCGTTCATCTAGCACAAAGGGAACGGGTTGCAGGATCTAATTTACCTTGGTTTTTCAGTGTGTTTCCTAGTACCGGTTTGAAGTTCCTGCAGTTTTCACTGTAAAACCGAGTTGGAGCTAGTACCTCCTCATATATATGTATGGAGAGGTGTTTGCAACTGTATAGAAACTCTGTGTTCCCAACAAGCTAGGTGAAGGGCGTCTTTCACATTCACTTATCTCTCAAAACTGAGCATGTGGAGAGACGTTCTTTCTTGTAGCTGAAAGGGAACGGGTTGCAGGAGCAAATTTTACTCATATTTCTCAGTGTTTTTCCCAGTGCCGGTTTGAATTTCCTGCAGTTTTCACTGTAAACCCGAGTTGGAGCTAGTACCTCCCCATATATATGTATGGAGTGTAGTTTGCAACTGTATAGAATCATTGTGTTCCCAAGAAGCTAGGTGAAGTACGGCTTTCACACACACTTATCTCTCAGATCTGAGCATGTGGAGAGAAGTTTTTTCATCTAGCACAAAGGGAACGGGTTGCAGGGGAAACTTTTACTCCGTTTTCTCCGTCTGTTTCTTAATGCCGGTTTGATGTTCCTGCAGTTTTCACTGTAAAATGGAGTTGGAGCTACTACCACCCAGTATACATTTAATGATAGTATTTTGCATCTGTATAGAATCATTGTGTTCCCAACAAGCTAGGTGAAGGACGGCTTTCACACACACTTATCTCTCAGAACTGAGCATGTGGAGAGACATTCCTTCATCTAGCACAAAAGTAACGGGTTGCAGTAGAAACTTTTACTCTGGTTTTTTTGTCTGTTTCGTAGTCCCGCATTCAAATTCCTGCATTTTTCACTGTAAACTCGAGTTGTTGCTAGTGCATTCCCGTATATTTGTATGTATTATAATTTACAATTGAAAAGAAACTTTGTGTTCCCAACAAGCTAGGTGAAGTTCGCCTTTCACACACAATTATCTCTCAGAACTGAGCATGTGGAGAGACGTACGTTCATCTAGCACTATGGGAACGGGTTGCAGAAGAAACTTTTACTCTGGTTTCTCAGTCTGTTTCCTAGAGCCGGTACGAAGTTCCTGCATTTTTCACTTTAAAACAGATTTTCAGATTATACATCCCCATATCTATTTATGGAGTGTAGGTTACATGTGAAAAGAAAATATGTGTTCCCAACAAGCTAGTTGAAGTACGTATTTCACACACACTTATCTCTCAGATATTAGCATGTGGAGAGAATTTCGTTCATGTAGCATAAAGAGAACGGTTTGAAGGGAAATTTTTACTATGGAATCTCAGTCTGTTTCCTAGTGCTGGTTTGAAGTTCCTCCAGTTTTCCCTGTAAAACCGAGTTGGAGCTAGTACCTCCCCATATATATGTATGGAGAGTCGTTTGCAACTGTATAGAGACTTTGTGTTCCCTACAAGCTAGGTGAAGGGCGGTTTGACACACAAATATCTCTCAGAACTGAGCATGTGGGGAGACGTTCGTTCATCTAGCACAAAGGGAACGGGTTGCAGGAGAAACTTTTACTCAGGTTTCTCAGTCTGTTTCCTATTGCCGATTTGAAGTCCCTGCAGATTTCACTGTAAAACCGAGTTGGAGCTAGTACCTCCTCATATATATGTATGGAGAGTTGTATGCAACTGTATAGAAACTTTGTGTTCCCATAAAGCTAGGTGAAGGACGGCTTTCACACACACATATCTCTCAGAACTGAGCATGTGGAGAGACGTTCGTTCATCTAGCACAAAGGGAACGGGTTGCAGGAGAAACTTTTACTCAGGTTTCTCAGTCTGTTTCCTAGTACATGTATGAAGTTCCTGCATTATTCACTGTAAAACCTTGTTGGAGCTAAAACTTGTCATATATATGTATGGAGAGTAGTTTGCAACTGTATAGAAACTTTGTGTTCCCAACAAGCTAGGTGAAGAACGGCTTTCACACACACTATTCTCTCACAACTGAGCATGTGGAGAGACGTTCGATCATCTAGCACAAAGGAAACGTGTTGCAGGAGCAATTTTACCTTGGTTTTTCAGTCTGTTTCCTTGTGCCGGTTTAAAGTTCCTGCAGTTTTCACTGTAAAACCGAGTTGGAGCTAGTACCTCCTCATATATATTTATGGAGAGGTGTTTGCAACTGTATAGAAACTATGTGTTCCCAACAAGCTTGGTGAAAGACGGATTTCACACTGACTTATCTCTCAAAACTGAGCATGTGGGGAGACGTTCGTTCATCTAGCACAAAGGGAACGGGTTGCAGGAGAAACTTTTACTCAGGGTTCTCAGTGTGTTTCCTAGTGCCGGATTGAAGTTCCTGCTGTTTACACTGTAAAACCGAGTTGGAGCTTGAACCTACTCATATATATGTATGGAGAGTAGTTTGCAACTGTATAGAATCTTTGTGTTCCCAAGAAGATAGGTGAAGGACGGCTTTCACACACACTTATGTCTCAGAACTGAGCATGTGGGGAGACGTTCGTTCATCTAGCACAAAGGGAACGGGTTGCAGGGGAATATTTTACTCGGGTTTCTCAGTGTGTTTCCTAGTGCCGGTTTGAAGTTCCTGCAGTTTTCACTTTAAAACCTAGTTGGAGCTAGTACCTCCCCATATATATATATGGAGAATAGTTTGCAACTGTATAGAAACTTTGTGTTCCCAACAAGCAAGTTGAAGGACGGCTTTCACACACACTTATCTCTCAGAACTGAGCATGTGGAGAGACGTTCGTTCATCTAGCACAAAGGGAACGGGTTGCAGGATCAAATTTACCTTGGTTTTTCAGTGTGTTTCCTAGTGCCGGTTTGAAGTTCCTGCAGTTTTCCCTGTAAAACCGAGTTGGAGCTAGTACCTCCTCATATATATGTATGGAGAGTTGTATGCAACTGTATAGAAACTTTGTGTTCCCAACAAGCTAGGTGAAGGACGGCTTTCACACACACATTTCTCTCAGAACTGAGCATGTGGAGAGACGTTCGTTCATCTAGCACAAAGGGAACGGGTTGCAGGAGAAACTTTTACTCAGGTTTCTCAGTCTGTTTCCTAGTACATGTATGAAGTTCCTGCATTATTCACTGTAAAACCTTGTTGGAGCTAAAACCTGTCATATATATGTATGGAGAGTAGTTTGCAACTGTATAGAAACTTTGTGTTCCCAACAAGCTAGGTGAAGAACGGCTTTCACACACACTATTCTCTCACAACTGAGCATGTGGAGAGACGTTCGATCATCTAGCACAAAGGAAACGAGTTGCAGGAGCAATTTTACCTTGGTTTTTCAGTCTGTTTCCTTGTGCCGGTTTAAAGTTCCTGCAGTTTTCACTGTAAAACCGAGTTGGAGCTAGTACATCCCCATATATATGTATGGAGAGTAGTTATCAACTGTATAGAAACTATGTGTTCCCAACAAGCTACGTGAAGGACGGCTTTGACACACACATATCTCTCAGAAATGAACATGTGGAGAGACGTTCGTTCATCTAGCACAAAGGGAAAGGGTTGCAGGAGAAACTTTTACTCAGGTTTCTCATTGTGTTTCCTAGTGCCGGTTTGAAGTTCCTGCAGTTTTCACTGTAAAACCGAGTTGGAGCTAGTACCTTCCCCTATATATGTATGGAGAGTAGTTTGCAACTGTATAGAAACTTTGTGTTCCCAACAAGATAGGTGAAGGACGGCTTTGACACACACATACCTCTCAGATCTGAGCATGTGGAGAGACGTTCGTTCATCTAGCACAAAGGGAACCGGTTGCAGGAAAAACTTTTACTCAAGTTTCTCAGTGTGTTTCCTAGAGCCGGTTTGAAGTTCCTGCAGTTTTCACTGTAAAACCGAGTTGGAGGTTATACCTCCCCATATATATGTATGGAGAGTAGTTTTCAACTGTATAGAAACTTTGTGTTCCCAACAAGCTAGGTGAAGTTCGGCTTTCACACACAAATATTTTTCAGAACTGAGCATGTGGAGAGACGTTCGTTCATCTAGCACAAAGGGAACGGGTTGCAGGGGAAACTTTTACTCAGGTTTCTCAGTGTGTTTCCTAGTGCCGTTTTGAAGTTCCTGCAGTTTTCACTGTAAAACCGAGTTGGAGCTAGTACATACCCATATATATGTATGGAGTGTAGTTTTCAACTGTATAGAAACTATGTGTTCCCAACAAGCTAGGTGAAGGACGACTTTCACATAAACTTATGTCTCAGAACTGAGCATGTGGGGAGACGTTCGTTCATCTAGCACAAAGGGAACGGGTTGCAGGAGAAACTTTTACTCAGGTTTCTCAGTGTGTTTCCTAGTGCCGGTTTGAAGTTCCTGCAGTTTTCACTGTAAAATCGAGTTGGAGCTAGTACCTCCCCATATATATGTATTCAGAGTAGTTTGCAACTGTATAGAAACTTTGTGTTCCCAACAAGCTAGGTGAAGTACGGCTTTCACACACAAATATCTCTCAGAACTGAGCATGTGGAGAGACGTTCGTTCATCTAGTACAAAATGAACGGGTTGCAGGAGAAACTTTTACTCAGGTTTCTCAGTGTGTGTCCTAGTCCCGGATAGATTGTACTGCAGTTTTCACTGTAAAACAGAGTTGGGGCTAGTACCTCTCCATATATATGTATGGAGAGTAGTTTGCAACTGTATAGAAACTTTGTGTTCCCAACAAGCTAGGTGAAGTGTGGCTTTCACACACACTTATCAATCAGAACTGAGCATGTGGAGAGACGTTCGTTCATCTAACACAAAGGGAACGGGTTGCAGGAGAAACTTTTACTCAGGTTTCTCAGTGTGTTTCCTAGTGCCGGTCTGAAGTTCCTGCAGTTTTCACTGTAAAATCGAGTTGGAGCTTGTACCTCCCCATATATATGTATGAAGAGTATTTTGCAAATGTATAGATACTTTGTGTTCCCAACAAGCTAGATGAAGGACAGCTTTCACACACACATATCCCTCAGAACTGAGCATATGGAGAGACGTTCGTTCATCTAGCACAAAGGGAACGGTTTGCAGGAGAAACTACTTCTCAGGTTTCTCAGTTTATTTCCAGGTGCCGGTTTAATGTTCCTGCAGTTTTCACTGTAGAACCGAGTTGGAGCTAGTACCTTCCCATATATATGTATGGAGAGTAGTATGCAACTATATAGAAACTTTGTGCTCCCAACAAGCTAGGTGAAGGACGGCTTTCACACACACATATCTCTCAGAACTGAGCATGTGGAGAGACATTCGTTCATCTAGCACAAAGGGAATGGGTGGCAGGAGAAAATATTACTCAGGTTTCTCAGTGTGTTTCCTAGTACCGATTTGAAGTTTCTGCAGTTTTCACTGTAAAACCGAGTTGGAGCTAGTACCTCCCCATATATATGTATGGAGAGTACTT
The DNA here is from genome assembly GCF_036321535.1 of Camelus dromedarius. Lineage (NCBI taxonomy): Eukaryota > Metazoa > Chordata > Mammalia > Artiodactyla > Camelidae > Camelus > Camelus dromedarius. The sequence continues at coordinate 69,435,506 of NC_087472.1, forward strand.
TGCAACTGTATAGAATCTTTTTGTTCCCAACAAGCTAGGTGAAGGACGGCTTTCAAACACACATATCTCTCAGAACTGAGCATGTGGAGAGACGTTCGTTCATCTAGCACAAAGGGAACGGGTTGCAGGGGAAACTTTTACTCAGGTTTCTCAGTGTGTTTCCTAGTGCCGTTTTGAAGTTCCTGCAGTTTTCACTGTAAAACCGAGTTGGAGCTACTACATCCCCATATATATATATGGAGAGTAGTTTTCAACTTTATAGAAACTTTGTGTTCCCAACAAGCTAGGTGAAATACGACTTTCACACAAACTTATGTCTCAGAACTGAGCATGTGGGGAGACGTTCGTTCATCTAGCACAAAGGGAACGGGTTGCAGGGGAATCTTTTACTCGGGTTTCTCAGTGTGTTTCCTAGTGCCGGTTTGAAGTTCCTGCAGTTTTCACTTTAAAACCTAGTTGGAGCTAGTACCTCCCCATATATATATATGGAGAATAGTTTGCAACTGTATAGAAACTTTGTGTTCCCAACAAGCTAGGTGAAGGCCGGCTTTCACACACACTTATCTCTCAGAACTGAGCATGTGGAGAGACGTTCGTTCATCTAGCACAAAGGGAACGGGTTGCAGGATCAAATTTACCTTGGTTTTTCAGTGTGTTTCCTAGTGCCGGTTTGAAGTTCCTGCAGTTTTCCCTGTAAAACCGAGTTGGAGCTAGTACCTCCCCATATATATGTATGGAGAGTAGTTTGCAACTGTATAGAAACTTTGTGTTCCCAACAAGCTATGTGAAGGTGGTCTTTCACACACACTTATCAATCAGAAATGAGCATGTGGGGAGACGTTCGTTCATCTAGCAAAAATGGAACGGGTTGCAGGAGAAACTTTTACTCAGCTTTCTCAGTGTGTTTCCTAGTGCCGGTTTGATGTTCCTGCAGTTTTCACTGTAAAACCGAGTTGGAGCTAGAGCATCCCCATATATATGTATGGAGATAACTTTGCAACTCTATAGAAACTTTGTGTTCCCAATAAACAAGGTGAAGTGTGGCTTTCACACACACTTACGAATAAGGACTGAGCATGTGGAGAGACGTTCGTTCATCTAGCACAAAGGGAACGGGTTGCAGGAGAAACTTTTTCTCAGGTTTCTCAATTTGTTTCCTTGTCCCGATTTGAAGTTCCTGCAGTTTTCACTGTAAACCCGAGTTGGAGCTACTACCTCTCCATATATATGTATGGAGAGGTGTTTGCAACTGTATAGAAACTTTGAGTTCCCAACAAGCTAGGTGAAGGGCGGCTTTCACACACACTTATCAATCAGAACTGAGCATGTGGAGAGACGTTCGTTCATCTAGCACAAAGGGAGCGGGTGGCAGGAGAAACTTATACTCAGGTTTCTCAGTGTGTTTCCTAGTGCCGGTTTGAAGTTCCTGCAGTTTTCACTGTAAAAAGAAGTTGGAGCTAGTACCTCCCCATATATATGTATGGAGAGTAGTTTGCAAATGTATAGAAACTTTGTGTTCCCAACAAGCTAGGTTAAGGACGGCTTTCACACACACTTATGTCTCAGAACTGAGCATGTGGGGAGAAGTTCGTTCATCTAGCACAAAGGGAAAGGGTTGCAGGATAAACTTTTTCTCAGGTTTCTCAATTTGTTTCCTTGTCCCGATTTGAAGTTCCTGCAGTTTTCACTGTAAAACCGAGTTGGAGCTACTACCTCTCCATATATGTATGGAGAGGTGTTTGCTACTGTATAGAAACTTTGTGTTCCCAACAAGCTAGTTTAAGTTCGGCTTTCACACACACTTATTTCTCAGAACTGAGCATGTGGAGAGACGTTCGTTCATCTAGCACAAAAGGAACGGGTTGCAGGAGAAACTTTTACTCAGGTTTCTCAGTGTGTGTCCTAGTCTCGGTTAGATGGTACTGCAGTTTTCACTGTAAAACCTAGTTGGTGCTAGTACCTCCCCATAGATATGTATGGAGAGTAGTTTGCAACTGTATAGAAACTTTGTGTTCCCAACAAACATGGTGAATTGTGGCTTTCACACACAATTATTTATAAGGACTGAGCATGTGGAGAGACGTTCGTTCATCTAGCACAAAGGGAACGGGTTGCAGGAGAAACTTTTACTCAGGTTTCTCAGTGTGTTTCCTAGTCCCGGTTAGAATGTACTGCAGTTTTCTCTGTAAAAACGAGTTGGAGCTAGTACCTCTCCATATATATGTATGGAGAGGTATTTGCAACTGTATAGAAACTTTGTGTTCCCAACAACCTAGGTGAAGGGCGGCTTTCACACACAATTATCAATCAGAATGGAGCATGTGGAGAGACGTTCGTTCATCTAGCAGAAAGGGAACGGGTTGAAGGAGAAACTTTTGCTCAGGTTTCTAAGTCTGTTTCCCACTGCCGGTTTGAATTTCAGGAGTTTTCACTGTAAAACCGTGTTTGAGCTAGAGCATCCCCATATATATGTATGGAGATAACTTTGCAACTCTATAGAAACTTTGTGTTCCCAACAAGCTAGGTGAAGAACGGCTTTCACACACACATATCTCTCAGAACTGAGCATATGGAGAGACGTTCGTTCATCTAGCACAAAGGGAACGGGTTGCAGGAGAAACTTTTACTCAGGATTCGCAGAGTGTTTCCTAGTGCCGGTTTGAAGTTCCTTCAGTTTTCACTGAAAACCGAGTTGGAGCTATTACCTCCCCATATATATGTATTGAGAGTAGTTTGCAACTGTATAGAAAATTTGTGTTCCCAACAAGCTAGGTGTAGGACGGCTTTGACACACACATATCTCTCAGAACTGAGCATGTGGAGAGACGTTCGTTCATTTGGAACAAATGGAACGGGTTGCAGGAGCAACTTTTACTCAAGTTTCTCAGTGTGTTTCCTAGTCCCGGTTAGAATATACTGCATTTTTCACTGTAAAACCGAGTTGGAGCTAGTACCACTCCATATATATGTATGGAGAGGTGTTTGCAACTGTATAGAATCTTTGAGTTCCCAACAATCTAGGTGAAGGGCGGCTTTCACACACACTTATCAATGAGAACTGAGCATGTGGAGAGACTTTCGTTCATCTAGCACAAATGGAACGGGTTGAAGCAGTAACTTTTGCTCAGGTTTCTAAGTCTGTTTCCTACTGCCGGTTTGAATTTCAGGAGTTTTCACTGTAAAACCGAGTTGGAGCTAGAGCATCCCCATATATATGTATGGAGATAACTTTGCAAATCTATAGAAACTTTGTGTTCCCAACAAGCTACGTGAAGGACGTCTTTCACACACACATATCTCTCAGAACTGAGCATCTGGAGAGACGTTCTTTCATCTAGCACAAAAGGAACGGTTTGCAGGAGAAACTTTTACTCATGTGTCTCAGTGTGTTTCGTAGTGCCGGTTTGAAGTCCCTGCAGTTATCACTGTAAAACCGAGTTGGAGCTAGTACCTCCCCATATATATGAATGGAGAGTAGATTGCAACTGTATAGAAACTATGTGTTCCCAACAAGCTACGTGAAGGACGGCTTTCACACACAATTACGATTCAGAACTGCGCATGTGGGAGACGATCGTTCATCTAGCAAAATGGAAAGGATTGCACGAGAAACTTTTACTCAGGTTTCTCAGTGTGTTTAAAGCCTGTTTGAAGTTCCTGCAGTTATCACTGTAAAACCGAGTTGGAGTTAGTACCACCCCATATATATGTATGGAGAGTAGTTTGCAACTGTATAGAAACTTTTTGTTCCCAACAAGCTATGTGATGGACGGCTTTCACACACACTTATCTCTCAGAACCTAGCATGTGGAGAGACGTTCGTTCATCTAGCACAAAGGGAACGGGTTGCAGGAGAAACTTTTACTCAGGTTTCTCAGTGTGTTTCCTAGTACCGGTTTGAACTTCCTGCAGTTTTCACTGTAAAACCGAGTTGAAGCTAGTACCTCCCCATATATATGTATGGAGAGTAGTTTGCAACTGTATAGAAACTTTGTGTTCCCAACAAGCTAGGTGAAGGACGACTTTCACACAAACTTATGTCTCAGAACTGAGCATGTGGGGAGACGTTCGTTCATCTAGCACAAAGGGAACGGGTTGCAGGGGAATCTTTTACTCGGGTTTCTCAGTGTGTTTCCTAGTGCCGGTTTGAAGTTCCTGCAGTTTTCACTTTAAAACCTAGTTGGAGCTAGTACCTCCCCATATATATATATGGAGAATAGTTTGCAACTGTATAGAAACTTTGTGTTCCCAACAAGCCAGGTGAAGGACGGCTTTCACACACACTTATCTCTCAGAACTGAGCATGTGGAGAGACGTTCGTTCATCTAGCACAAAGGGAACGGGTTGCAGGATCAAATTTACCTTGGTTTTTCAGTGTGTTTCCTAGTGCCGGTTTGAAGTTCCTGCAGTTTTCCCTGTAAAACCGAGTTGGAGCTAGTACCTCCCCATATATATGTATGGAGAGTAGTTTGCAACTGTATAGAAACTTTGTGTTCCCAACAAGCTATGTGAAGGTGGTCTTTCACACACACTTATCAATCAGAAATGAGCATGTGGGGAGACGTTCGTTCATCTAGCAAAAATGGAACGGGTTGCAGGAGAAACTTTTACTCAGCTTTCTCAGTGTGTTTCCTAGTGCCGGTTTGAAGTTCCTGCAGTTTTCACTGTAAAACCGAGTTGGAGCTAGAGCATCCCCATATATATGTATGGAGATAACTTTGCAACTCTATAGAAACTTTGTGTTCCCAATAAACAAGGTGAAGTGTGGCTTTCACACACACTTACGAATAAGGACTGAGCATGTGGAGAGACGTTCGTTCATCTAGCACAAAGGGAACGGGTTGCAGGAGAAACTTTTTCTCAGGTTTCTCAATTTGTTTCCTTGTCCCGATTTGAAGTTCCTGCAGTTTTCACTGTAAACCCGAGTTGGAGCTACTACCTCTCCATATATATGTATGGAGAGGTGTTTGCAACTGTATAGAAACTTTGAGTTCCCAACAAGCTAGGTGAAGGGCGGCTTTCACACACACTTATCAATCAGAACTGAGCATGTGGAGAGACGTTCGTTCATCTAGCACAAAGGGAGCGGGTGGCAGGAGAAACTTATACTCAGGTTTCTCAGTGTGTTTCCTAGTGCCGGTTTGAAGTTCCTGCAGTTTTCACTGTAAAAAGAAGTTGGAGCTAGTACCTCCCCATATATATGTATGGAGAGTAGTTTGCAAATGTATAGAAACTTTGTGTTCCCAACAAGCTAGGTTAAGGACGGCTTTCACACACACTTATGTCTCAGAACTGAGCATGTGGGGAGAAGTTCGTTCATCTAGCACAAAGGGAAAGGGTTGCAGGATAAACTTTTTCTCAGGTTTCTCAATTTGTTTCCTTGTCCCGATTTGAAGTTCCTGCAGTTTTCACTGTAAAACCGAGTTGGAGCTACTACCTCTCCATATATGTATGGAGAGGTGTTTGCTACTGTATAGAAACTTTGTGTTCCCAACAAGCTAGTTTAAGTTCGGCTTTCACACACACTTATTTCTCAGAACTGAGCATGTGGAGAGACGTTCGTTCATCTAGCACAAAAGGAACGGGTTGCAGGAGAAACTTTTACTCAGGTTTCTCAGTGTGTGTCCTAGTCTCGGTTAGATGGTACTGCAGTTTTCACTGTAAAACCTAGTTGGTGCTAGTACCTCCCCATAGATATGTATGGAGAGTAGTTTGCAACTGTATAGAAACTTTGTGTTCCCAACAAACATGGTGAATTGTGGCTTTCACACACAATTATTTATAAGGACTGAGCATGTGGAGAGACGTTCGTTCATTTAGCACAAAGGGAACGGGTTGCAGGAGAAACTTTTACTCAGGTTTCTCAGTGTGTTTCCTAGTCCCGGTTAGAATGTACTGCAGTTTTCACTGTAAAACGAAGTTGGAGCTAGTACCTCTCCATATATATGTATGGAGAGGTATTTGCAACTGTATAGAAACTTTGTGTTCCCAACAACCTAGGTGAAGGGCGGCTTTCACACACAATTATCAATCAGAATGGAGCATGTGGACAGACGTTCGTTCATCTAGCAGAAAGGGAACGGGTTGAAGGAGAAACTTTTGCTCAGGTTTCTAAGTCTGTTTCCCACTGCCGGTTTGAATTTCAGGAGTTTTCACTGTAAAACCGTGTTTGAGCTAGAGCATCCCCATATATATGTATGGAGATAACTTTGCAACTCTATAGAAACTTTGTGTTCCCAACAAGCTAGGTGAAGAACGGCTTTCACACACACATATCTCTCAGAACTGAGCATATGGAGAGACGTTCGTTCATCTAGCACAAAGGGAACGGGTTGCAGGAGAAACTTTTACTCAGGATTTGCAGAGTGTTTCCTAGTGCCGGTTTGAAGTTCCTTCAGTTTTCACTGAAAACCGAGTTAGAGCTATTACCTCCCCATATATATGTATTGAGAGTAGTTTGCAACTGTATAGAAAATTTGTGTTCCCAACAAGCTAGGTGTAGGACGGCTTTGACACACACATATCTCTCAGAACTGAGCATGTGGAGAGACGTTCGTTCATTTGGAACAAATGGAACGGGTTGCAGGAGCAACTTTTACTCAGGTTTCTCAGTGTGTTTCCTAGTCCCGGTTAGAATATACTGCATTTTTCACTGTAAAACCGAGTTGGAGCTAGTACCACTCCATATATATGTATGGAGAGGTGTTTGCAACTGTATAGAATCTTTGAGTTCCCAACAATCTAGGTGAAGGGCGGCTTTCACACACACTTATCAATGAGAACTGAGCATGTGGAGAGACTTTCGTTCATCTAGCACAAATGGAACGGGTTGAAGCAGTAACTTTTGCTCAGGTTTCTAAGTCTGTTTCCTACTGCCGGTTTGAATTTCAGGAGTTTTCACTGTAAAACCGAGTTGGAGCTAGAGCATCCCCATATATATGTATGGAGATAACTTTGCAAATCTATAGAAACTTTGTGTTCCCAACAAGCTACGTGAAGGACGTCTTTCACACACACATATCTCTCAGAACTGAGCATCTGGAGAGACGTTCTTTCATCTAGCACAAAGGGAACGGTTTGCAGGAGAAACTTTTACTCATGTGTCTCAGTGTGTTTCGTAGTGCCGGTTTGAAGTCCCTGCAGTTATCACTGTAAAACTGAGTTGGAGCTAGTACCTCCCCATATATATGAATGGAGAGTAGATTGCAACTGTATAGAAACTATGTGTTCCCAACAAGCTACGTGAAGGACGGCTTTCACACACAATTACGATTCAGAACTGCGCATGTGGGAGACGATCGTTCATCTAGCAAAATGGAAAGGATTGCACGAGAAACTTTTACTCAGGTTTCTCAGTGTGTTTAAAGCCTGTTTGAAGTTCCTGCAGTTATCACTGTAAAACCGAGTTGGAGTTAGTACCACCCCATATATATGTATGGAGAGTAGTTTGCAACTGTATAGAAACTTTTTGTTCCCAACAAGCTATGTGATGGACGGCTTTCACACACACTTATCTCTCAGAACCTAGTATGTGGAGAGACGTTCGTTCATCTAGCACAAAGGGAACGGGTTGAAGTGGTAACTTTTGCTCAGGTTTCTAAGTCTGTTTCCTACTTCCGGTTTGAAGATCAGGATTTTTCACTGTAAAACCGATTTGGAGCTAGAGCATCCCCATATACATATATCTAGATAAATTTGCAACTCTATAGAAACTTTGTGTTCCCAACAAGCTAGATGAAGGACAGCTTTCACACACACATATCCCTCAGAAATGAGCATATGGAGAGACGTTTTTCATCTAGCACAAAGGGAACGGTTTGCAGGAGAAACTTTTACTCAGGTTTCTCAGTGTGTTTCCTAGTGCCGGTTATAATGTACTGCAGTTTTCTCTGTAAAACCGAGTTGGAGCTAGTACCACTCCATATATATGTATGGAGAGGTGTTTGCAACTGTATAGAAACTTTGTGTTCCCAAAAAACAATGTGAAGGTTGGCTTTCACAAACACTTATCAATCAGGACTGAGCATGTGGAGTGAAGTTCGTTCATCGAGCACAAAGGAACGGGTTGCAGGAGAAACTTTTACTAAGGTTTCTCAGTGTGTTTCCTAGTCCCGGTTATAATGTACTGCAGTTTTCTCTGTAAAACCGAGTTGGAGCTAGTACCCCTCCATATATATGTATGGAGAGGTGTTTGCAACTGTATAGAAACTTTGTGTTCCCAACAACCTAGGTGAAGGGAGGCTTTCACACACACTTATCAATCAGAACTGAGCATGTGGAGAGACGTTCGTTCATCTAGCAGAGAGGAACGGGTTGAAGGAGAAAGTTTTGCTCAGGTTTCTAAGTCTGTTTCCTACTGCCGGTTTGAAGTTCAGGAGTTTTCACTGTAAAACCGAGTTGGAGCTAGAGCAACCCCATATATATGTATGGAGATAAATTTGCAACACTATAGAAACTTTGTGTTCCCAACAAGCTAGTTGAATGACGGCTTTCACACAAAAATATCTCTCAGAGCTGAGCAGGTGGAGAGACGTTCGTTCATCTAGCACAAAGGGAACGGGTTGCAGGAGTAACTATTAATCAGGTTTCTCATTGTGATTCCTAGTACCGGTTTGAAGTTCCTGCAGTTTTCACTGTAAAACCGAGGTGGAGTTAGTACCTGCCCATATATATGTATGGAGAGTAGTTTGCAACTGTATAGAAACTTTGTGTTCCCAACAAGCTAGGTGAAGGACGGCTTTCACACACTCATAACTCTCAGAACTGAGCATGTTGAGAGACGTTCGTTCATCTAGAACAAAGGGAACGTGTTGCAGGAGAATCTTTTACTCAGGGTTCTCAGTGTGTTTCCTAGTGCCGGTTTGAAGTTCCTGCAGTTTTCACTGTAAAACCGAGTTGGAGCTAGTACATCCCCATATATATGTATGGAGAGTAGTTATCAACTGTATAGAAACTATGTGTTCCCAACAAGCTACGTGAAGGACGGCTTTGACACACACATATCTCTCAGAAATGAGCATGTGGAGAGACGTTCGTTCATCTAGCACAAAGGGAAAGGGTTGCAGGAGAAACTTTTACTCAGGTTTCTCATTGCGTTTCCTAGTGCCGGTTTGAAGTTCCTGCAGTTTTCACTGTAAAAACGAGTTGGAGCTAGTACCTTCCCATATATATGTATGGAGAGTAGTTTGCAACTGTATAGAAACTTTGTGTTCCCAACAAGATAGGTGAAGGACGGCTTTGACACACACATATCTCTCAGATCAGAGCATGTGGAGAGACGTTCGTTCATCTAACACAAAGGGAACCGGTAGCAAAAAACTTTTACTCAGGTTTCTCAGTTTGTTTCCTAGAGCCGGGTTGAAGTTCCTGCAGTTTTCACTTTAAAACCGAGTTGGAGGTTATACCTCCCCATATATATGTATGGAGAGTAGTTTTCAACTGTATAGAAACTTTTTGTTCCCAACAAGCTAGGTGAAGTTCGGCTTTCACACACAAATATCTTTCAGAACTGAGCATGAGGGGAGACGTTCGTTCATCTAGCACAAAGGGAACGGGTTGCAGGAGAAACTTTTACTCAGGTTTCTCAGTGTGTTTCCTAGTGCCGGTTTGAAGTTCCTGCAGTTTTCACTGTAAAATCGAGTTGGAGCTAGTACCTACCCATATATATGTATTCAGAGTAGTTTTCAACTGTATAGAAACTTTGTGTTCCCAACAAGCTAGGTGAAGTACGGCTTTCACACACAAATATCTCTCAGAACTGAGCATGTGGAGAGACGTTCGTTCATCTAGTACAAAATGAACGGGTTGCAGGAGAAACTTTTACTCAGGTTTCTCAGTGTGTGTCCTAGTCCCGGATAGAATGTACTGCAGTTTTCACTGTAAAACAGAGTTGGGGCTAGTACCTCTCCATATATATGTATGGAGAGTAGTTTGCAACTGTATAGAAACTTTGTGTTCCCAACAAGCTAGGTGAAGTTTGGCTTTCACACACACTTATCAATCAGAACTGAGCATGTGGAGAGACGTTCGTTCATCTAGCACAAAGGGAACGGGTTGCAGGAGAAACTTTTACTCAGGTTTCTCAGTGTGTTTCGTAGTGCCGGTTTGAAGTTCCTGCAGTTTTCACTGTAAAATCGAGTTGGAGCTTGTACCTCCCCATATATATGTATGGAGAGTATTTTGCAAATGTATAGATACTTTGTGTTCCCAACAAGCTAGATGAAGGACAGCTTTCACACACACATATCCCTCAGTACTGAGCATATGGAGAGACGTTCGTCCATCTAGCACAAAGGGAACGGTTTGCAGGAGAAACTTCTTCTCAGGTTTCTCAGTTTATTTCCAGGTGCCGGTTTAAAGTTCCTGCAGTTTTCACTGTAGAACCGAGTTGGAGCTAGTACCTTCCCATATATATGTATGGAGAGTAGTATGCAACTATATAGAAACTTTGTGCTCCCAACAAGCTAGGTGAAGGACGGCTTTCACGCACACATATCTCTCAGAACTGAGCATGTGGAGAGACATTCGTTCATCTAGCACAAAGGGAATGGGTGGCAGGAGAAAATATTACTCAGGTTTCTCAGTGTGTTTCCTAGTGCCGATTTGAAGTTTCTGCAGTTTTCACTGTAAAACCGAGTTGGAGCTAGTACCTACCCATATATATGTATGGAGAGTACTTTGCAACTGTATAGAATCTTTGTGTTCCCAACAAGCTAGGTGAAGGACGGCTTTCAAACACACATATCTCTCAGAACTGAGCATGTGGAGAGACGTTCGTTCATCTAGCACAAAGGGAACGGGTTGCAGGGGAAACTTTTACTCAGGTTTCTCAGTGTGTTTCCTAGTGCCGTTTTGAAGTTCCTGCAGTTTTCACTGTAAAACCGAGTTGGAGCTAGTACATCCCCATATATATATATGGAGAGTAGTTTTCAACTTTATAGAAACTTTGTGTTCCCAACAAGGTAGGTGAAGGACGACTTTCACACAAACTTATGTCTCAGAACTGAGCATGTGGGGAGACGTTCGTTCATCTAGCACAAAGGGAACGGGTTGCAGGAGAAACTATTACTCAGGTTTCTCAGTGTGTTTCCTAGTGCCGGTTTGAAGTTCCTGCAGTTTTCACTGTAAAATCGAGTTGGAGCTAGTACCTCCCCATATATATGTATTCAGAGTAGTTTGCAACTGTATAGAAACTTTGTGTTCCCAACAAGCTAGGTGAAGGACGGCTTTCACACACACATATCTCTCAGAACTGAGCATGTGGAGAGACGTTCGTTCATCTAGTACAAAATGAACGGGTTGCAGGAGAAACTTTTACTCAGGTTTCTCAGTGTGTGTCCTAGTCCCGGATAGAATGTACTGCAGTTTTCACTGTAAAACAGAGTTGGGGCTAGTACCTCTCCATATATATGTATGGAGAGTTGTTTGCAACTGTATAGAAACTTTGAGTTCCCAACAAGCTAGGTGAAGTGTGGCTTTCACACACACTTATCAATCAGAACTGAGCATGTGGAGAGACGTTCGTTCATCTAGCACAAAGGGAACGGGTTGCAGGAGAAACTTTTACTCAGGTTTCTCAGTGTGTTTCCTAGTGCCGGTTTGAAGTTCCTGCAGTTTTCACTGTAAAACCGAGTTGGAGATTGTACCTCCCCATATATATGTATGGAGAGTATTTTGCAACTGTATACAAACTCTGTGATCCCAACAAGCTACGTGAAGGACGGCTTTCACACACACATATCACTCAGAATTATGCAGGTGGAGAGACGTTCGTTCATCTAGCACAAAGGGAACGGGTTGCAGGAGAAACTTCTTCTCAGGTTTCTCAGTTTATTTCCAGGTGCCGGTTTAAAGTTCCTGCAGTTTTCACTGTAGAACCGAGTTGGAGCTCTTACCTTCCCGTATATATGTATGGAGAGTAGTATGCAAGTGTATAGAAACTTTGTGCTCCCAACAAGCTAGGTGAAGTACGGCTTTCACACACACACATCTCTCAGAACTGAGCATGTGGAGAGACTTTCGTTCATCTAGCACAAAGGGAATGGGTGGCAGAAGAAAATATTACTCAGGTTTCTCAGTGTGTTTCCTAGTGCCGATTTGAAGTTTCTGCAGTTTTCACTGTAAAACTGAGTTGGAGCTAGTTCCTCCCCATATATATGTATGGAGAGAACTTTGCAACTGTATAGAATCTTTGTGTTCCCAACAAGCTAGGTGAAGGACGTCTTTCAAACACACATATCTCTCAGAACTGAGCATGTGGAGAGACGTTCGTTCATCTAGAACAAAGGGAACGGGTTGCAGGGGAAACTTTTACTCAGGTTTCTCAGTGTGTTTCCTAGTGCCGTTTTGAAGTTCCTGAAGTTTTCACTGTAAAACCGAGTTGGAGCTAGTACATCCCCATATATATGTATGGAGAGTAGTTTTCAACTGTATAGAAACTTTGTGTTCCCAACAAGCTAGGTGAAGGACGACTTTCACACAAACTTATGTCTCAGAACAGAACATGTGGGGAGACGTTCGTTCATCTAGCACAAAGGGAACGGGTTGCAGGAGAAACTAATACTCAGGTTTCTCAGTGTGTTTCCTAGTGCCGGTTTGAAGTTCCTGCAGTTTTCACTGTAAAACAGAGTTGGGGCTAGTACCTCTCCATATATATGTATGGAGAGTAGTTTGCAACTGTATAGAAACTTTATGTTCCCAACAAGCTAGGTGAAGTGTGGCTTTCACACACACTTATCAATCAGAACTGAGCATGAGGAGAGACTTTCGTTCATCTAGCACAAAGGGAACTGGTGGCAGGAGAAACTTTTACTCAGGTTTCTCAGTGTGTTTCCTAGTGCCGGTTTGAAGTTCCTGCAGTTTTCACTGTAAAACCGAGTTGGAGCTTGTACCTACCCATATATATGTATGGAGTGTATTTTGCAAATGTATAGAAACTTTGTGTTCCCAACAAGCTAGTTGAAGGACGGCTTTCACACACACATATCTCTCAGAACTGTGCAGGTGGAGAGACGTTCGTTCATCTAGCACAAAGGGAACGGGTTGCAGGAGTAACTTTTAATCAGGTTTCTCATTGTGATTCCTAGTACCGGTTTGAAGTTCCTGCAGTTTTCACTGTAAAACCGAGTTGGAGCTAGTACATCCCCATATATATGTATGGAGAGTTGTTATCAACTGTATAGAAACTATGTGTTCCCAACAAGCTAGGTGAAGTACGGCTTTGACACACACATATCTCTCAGAAATGAGCAAGTGGAGAGACGTTCGTTCATCTAGCACAAAGGGAAAGGGTTGCAGGAGAAACTTTTACTCAGGTTTCTCATTGTGTTTCCTAGTGCCGGTTTGAAGTTCCTGCAGTTTTCACTGTAAAACCGAGTTGGAGCTAGTACCTTCCCATATATATGTATGGAGAGTAGTTTGCAGCTGTATAGAAACTTTGTGTTCCCAAAAAGATAGGTGAAGGACGGCTTTGACACACACATATCTCTCAGATCTGAGCATGTGGAGAGACGTTCCTTCATCTACCACAAAGGGAACCGGTTGCAGGAAAAACTTTTACTCAGGTTTCTCAGTGTGTTTCCTAGAGCCGGTTTGAAGTTCCTGCAGTTTTCACTGTAAAACCGAGTTGGAGGTAGTACCTCCCTATATATATGTATGGAGAGTAGTTTTCAACTGTATAGAAACTTTGTGTTCCCAACAAACTAGGTGAAGTTCGGCTTTCACACACAAATATCTTTCAGAACTGAGCATGTGGAGAGACGTTCGTTCATCTAGCACAAAGGGAACGGGTTGCAGGAGAAACTATTACTCAGGTTTCTCAGTGTGTTTCCTAGTGCCGTTTTGATGTTCCTGCAGTTTTCACTGTAAAACCGAGTTGGAGCTAGTACATCCCCATATATATTTATGGAGAGTAGTTTTCAACTGTATAGAAACTTTGTGTTCCCAACAAGCTAGGTGAAGTACGACTTTCACATAAAGTTATGTCTCAGAACTGAGCATGTGGGGAGACGTTCGTTCATCTAGCACAAAGGGAACGGGTTGCAGGAGAAACTTTTACTCAGGTTTCCCAGTGTGTTTCCTAGTGCCGGTTTGAAGTTCCTGCAGTTTTCACTGTAAAATCGAGTTGGAGCTAGTACCTCCCCATATATATGTATTCAGAGTAGTTTGCAACTATATAGAAACTTTGTGTTCCCAACAAGCTAGGTGAAGGACGGCTTTTATACACACATATCTCTCAGAACTGAGCATGTGGAGAGACGTTCGTTCATCTAGCACAAAGGGATCTGTTTGCAGGAGAAACTTTTACTCAGGTTTCTCAGTGTGTTTCCTAGTGCCGGTTTGAAGTTCCTGCAGTTTTCACTGTAAAACCGAGTTGGAGCTTGTGCCTCCCCATATATATGTATGGAGAGTATTTTGCAACTGTATAGAAACTCTGTGTTCCCAACAAGCTACGTGAAGGATGGCTTTCACACACACATATCACTCAGAATTATGCAGGTGGAGAGACGTTCGTTCATCTAGCACAAAGGGAACGGGATGCGGGAGAAAATTTTACTCAGGTTTCTCAGTGTGTTTCCTAGTGCCGGTTAGAAGTTCCTGCAGTTTTCACTGTAAAACAGATTTGGAGCTAGTACCACCCCATATATATGTATGGAGAGTAGTTTGCAACTGTATAGAATCTTTGTGTTCCCAACAAGCAAGGTGAAGGACGGCTTTCACACAAAGTTATCTCTCAGAACTGAGCATGTTGAGATAAGTTCGTTCATCAGCACAAATGAAACGGGTTCCAGGAGAAACTTATTCTCAGGTTTCTCAGTATATTTCCAGGTGCCGGTTTGAAGTTCCTGCAGTTTTCACTTTAGAACCGAGTTGGAGCTAGTACCTTCCCATATATATGTATGGAGAGTAGTATGCAACTGTATAGAATCTTTGTGCTCCCAACAAGCTAGGTGAAGGACGGCTTTCACACACACATATCTCTCAGAACTGAGCATGTGGAGAGACGTTCGTTCACCTAGCACAAAGGGAATGGGTGGCAGGAGAAAATTTTACTCAGGTTTCTCAGTGTGTTTCCTAGTGCCGATTTAAAGTTTCTGCAGTTTTCACTGTAAAACCGAGTTGGAGCTAGTACCTCCCCATATATATGTATGGAGAGTACTTAGCAACTGTATAGAATCTTTGTGTTCCCAACAAGCTAGGTGAAGGACGGCTTTCAAACACACATATCTCTCAGAACTTAGCAAGTGTAGAGACGTTCGTTCATCTAGCACAAACGGAACGGGTTGCAAGAGATACTTTATTCAGGTTTCTCAGTGTGTTTCCTAGTGCCGTTTTGAAGTTCCTGCAGTTTTCACTGTAAAATCGAGTTGGTGCTTGTACCTACCCATATATATGTATTGAGAGTAGTTTGCAACTGTATAGAAACTTTGTGTTCCCAACAAGCTTGATGAAGTCGGCTTTGAAACACACATATATCTCAGAAATGAGCATGTGGAGAGACTTTAGTTCATCTAGTACAAAATGAACGGGTTGCAGGAGAAAATTTTACTCAGGTTTCTCAGTGTGTGTCCTAGTCCCGGTTAGAATGTACTGCAGTTTTCACTGTAAAACAGAGTTAGGGCTAGTACCTCTCCATATATATGTATGGAGAGTAGTTTGCAACTGTATAGAAACTTTGTGTTCCCAACAAGCTAGGTGAAGTGTGGCTTTCACACACACTTTCAATCAGAACTGAGCATGTGGAGAGACGTTCGTTCATCTAGCACAAAGGGAACGGGTTGCAGGACAAACTTTTACTCAGGTTTCTCAGTGTGTTTCCTAGTGCCGGTTTGAAGTTCCTGCAGTTTTCACTGTAAAACCGAGTTGGAGCTTGTACCTACCCATATATATGTATGGAGAGTATTTTGCAAATGTATAGATACTTTGTGTTCCCAACAAGCTTGATGAAGGACAGCTTTCACACACACATATCCCTTAGAACTGAGCATGTGGAGAGACGTTCGTTCATCTAGCACAAAGGGAACGGTTTGCATGAGAAACTTTTACTCAAGTTTCTCAGTGTGTTTCCTAGTTCCGGTTTGAAGTTCCTGCAGTTTTCACTGTAAAACCGAGTTGGAGCTAGTACCTCCCCATATATATGTATGGAGAGTATTTTTCAACTGTATAGAAACTTTGTGTTCCCAACAAGCTAGGTGAAGGACGACTTTCACAAACTTAAGTCTCAGAACTGAGCATGTGGGGAGACGTTCGTTCATCTAGCACAAAGGGAACGGGTTGCAGGAGAAACTTTTACTCAGGTTTCTCAGTGTGTATCCTAGTGCCGGTTTGAAGTTCCTGAATTTTCACTGTAAAATCGAGTTGGAGCTAGTACCTCCTCATATATATGTATGGAGATTAGTTTGCAATTCTATAGAAACTTTGTGTTCCCAACAAGCTAGGTGAAGGACGGCTTTCACACACACATATCTCTCAGAACTGAGCATTTGGATAGAGTTTCGTTCATCTAGTACAAAATGAACGGGTTGCAGGAGAAACTTTTACTCAGGTTTCTCAGTGTGTGTCCTAGTAACAGTTAGAATGAACTGCAGTTTTCACTGTAAAACAGAGTTGGGGCTAGTACCTCTCCATATATATGTATGGAGAGTAGTTTGCAACTGTATAGAAACTTTGTGTTCCCAACAAGCTAGGTGAAGTGTGGCTTTCACACACACTTATCAATCTGAACTGAGCATGAGGAGAGACTTTCGTTCATCTAGCACAAAGGGAACTGGTGGCAGGAGAAACTTTTACTCAGGTTTCTCAGTGTGTTTCCTAGTGCCGGTTTGAAGTTCCTGCAGTTTTCACTGTAAAACCGAGTTGGAGCTTGTACCTCCCCATATATATGTATGGAGTGTATTTTGCAAATGTATAGAAACTATGTGTTCCCAACAAGCTAGGTGAAGTACGGCTTTGACACACACATATCTCTCAGAAATGAGCAAGTGGAGAGACGTTCGTTCATCTAGCACAAAGGGAAAGGGTTGCAGGAGAAACTTTTACTCAGGTTTCTCATTGTGTTTCCTAGTGCCGGTTTGAAGTTCCTGCAGTTTTCACTGTAAAACCGAGTTGGAGCTAGTACCTTCCCATATATATGTATGGAGAGTAGGCGGCAACTGTATAGAAACTTTGTGTTCCCAAAAAGATAGGTGAAGGACGGCTTTGACACACACATATCTCTCAGATCTGAGCATGTGGAGAGACGTTCGTTCATCTACCACAAAGGGAACCGGTTGCAGGAAAATCTTTTACTCAGGTTTCTCAGTGTGTTTCCTAGAGCCGGTTTGAAGTTCCTGCAGTTTTCACTGTAAAACCGAGTTGGAGGTAGTACCTCCCTATATATATGTATGGAGAGTAGTTTTCAACTGTATAGAAACTTTGTGTTCCCAACAAGCTAGGTGAAGTTCGGCTTTCACACACAAATATCTTTCAGAACTGAGCATGTGGAGAGACGTTCGTTCATCTAGCACAAAGGGAACGGGTTGCAGGAGAAACTCTTACTCAGGTTTCTCAGTGTGTTTCCTAGTGCCGTTTTGATGTTCCTGCAGTTTTCACTGTAAAACCGAGTTGGAGGTAGTACCTCCCTATATATATGTATGGAGAGTAGTTTTCAACTGTATAGAAACTTTGTGTTCCCAACAAGCTAGGTGAAGGACGACTTTCACATAAAATTATGTCTCAGAACTGAGCATGTGGGGAGACGTTCGTTCATCTAGCACAAAGGGAACGGGTTGCAGGAGAAACTTTTACTCAGGTTTCTCAGTGTGTTTCCTAGTGCCGGTTTGAAGTTCCTGCAGTTTTCACTGTAAAATCGTGTTGGAGGTAGTACCTCCCCATATATATGTATTCAGAGTAGTTTGCAACTATATAGAAACTTTGTGTTCCCAACAAGCTAGGTGAAGGACGGCTTTTATACACACATATCTCTCAGAACTGAGCATGTGGAGAGACGTTCGTTCATCTAGCACAAAGGGAACTGTTTGCAGGAGAAACTTTTACTCAGGTTTCTCAGTGTGTTTCCTAGTGCCGGTTTGAAGTTCCTGCAGTTTTCACTGTAAAACCGAGTTGGAACTTGTGCCTCCCCATATATATGTATGGAGAGTATTTTGCAACTGTATAGAAACTCTGTGTTCCCAACAAGCTACGTGAAGGACGGCTTTCACACACACATATCACTCAGAATTATGCAGGTGGAGAGACGTTCGTTCATCTAGCACAAAGGGAACGGGATGCGGGAGAAAATTTTACTGAGGTTTCTCAGTGTGTTTCCTAGTGCCGGTTAGAAGTTCCTGCAGTTTTCACTGTAAAACAGATTTGGAGCTAGTACCACCCCATATATATGTATGGAGAGTAGTTTGCAACTGTATAGAATCTTTGTGTTCCCAACAAGCAAGGTGAAGGACGGCTTTCACACAAAGTTATCTCTCAGAACTGAGCATGTTGAGAGAAGTTCGTTCATCAGCACAAATGAAACGGGTTGCAGGAGAAACTTATTCTCAGGTTTCTCAGTTTATTTCCAGGTGCCGGTTTGAAGTTCCTGCAGTTTTCACTGTAGAACCGAGTTGGAGCTAGTACCTTCCCATATATATGTATGGAGAGTAGTATGCAACTGTATAGAAACTTTTTGCTCCCAA
This sequence comes from Camelus dromedarius, assembly GCF_036321535.1. Lineage (NCBI taxonomy): Eukaryota > Metazoa > Chordata > Mammalia > Artiodactyla > Camelidae > Camelus > Camelus dromedarius. The sequence continues at coordinate 69,454,174 of NC_087472.1, forward strand.
CAAGCTAGGTGAAGGACGGCTTTCACACACACATAACTCTCAGAACTGAGCATGTGGAGAGACGTTCGTTCACCTAGCACAAAGGGAATGGGTGGCAGGAGAAAATTTTACTCAGGTTTCTCAGTGTGTTTCCTAGTGCCGATTTAAAGTTTCTGCAGTTTTCACTGTAAAACCGAGTTGGAGCTAGTACCTCCCCATATATATGTATGGAGAGTACTTAGCAACTGTATAGAATCTTTGTGTTCCCTACAAGCTAGGTGAAGGACGGCTTTCAAACACACATATCTCTCAGAACTTAGCAAGTGTAGAGACGTTCGTTCATCTAGCACAAACGGAACGGGTTGCAAGAGATACTTTATTCAGGTTTCTCAGTGTGTTTCCTAGTGCCGTTTTGAAGTTCCTGCAGTTTTCACTGTAAAATCGAGTTGGTGCTTGTACCTCCCCATATATATGTATTGAGAGTAGTTTGCAACTGTATAGAAACTTTGTGTTCCCAACAAGCTTGATGAAGTCGGCTTTGAAACACACATATATCTCAGAAATGAGCATGTGGAGAGACTTTAGTTCATCTAGCACAAATGGAACGGGTTGCAGGAGAAACATTTACTCAGGTTTCTCAGTGTGTTTCCTAGTCCCGGTTAGAATGTACTGCAGTTTTCACTGTAAAACCGAGTTGGAGCTAGTACATCTCCATATATATGTATGGAGAGGTGTTTGCAACTGTATGGAAACTTTGTGATCCCAACAAGCTAGGTGAAGGCCGGCTTTCACACACAATTATCAATCAGAACTGAGCATGTGGAGAGACGTTCGTTCATCTAGCACAAAGGGAACGGGTTGAAGGAGAAACTTTGCTCAGGTTTCTAAGTCTGTTTCCTACTGCCGGTTTGAAGTTCCTGCAGTTTTCACTGTAAAACCGAGTTGGAGCTAGAGCATCCCCATATATATGTATGGAGATAACTTTGCAACTCTAAAGAAACTTTGTGTTCCCAACAAACTACGTGAAGAACGGCTTTCACACACACTTATATCTCAGAACTGAGCATGTGGAGAGACATTCGTTCACCTAGCACAAAAGGAACGGGTTGCAGGAGCAACTTTTACTCAGGTTTCTCAATGTGTTTCCTATTGCCGGTTTGAAGTTCCTGCAGTTTTCACTGTAAAACCGTGTTGGAGCCTGTACCTCCCCATATATATGTATGGAGAGTATTTTGCATCTGTATAGAAACTTTGTGTTCCCAACAAGCTAGGTGAAGGATTGCTTTAACACACAATTATCTCTCAGAAATGAGCATGTGGAGAGACGTTCGTTCATCTAGCACAAAGGGAACGGGTTGCAGGAGAAACTTTTACTCAGGGTTCTCAGTGTGTTTCCTAGTCCCGTTTAGAATGTACTGCAGTTTTCACTGTAAAACCGAGAAGGAGCTAGTACATCTCCATATATATGTATGGAGAGGTGTTTGCAACTGTATGGAAACTTTGTGTTCCCAACAAGCTAGGTAAAGGGCGGCTTTCACACACAATTATCAATCAGAACTGAGCATGTGGAGAGACGTTCATCATCTAGCACAAAGGGAACGGGTTGAAGGAGAAACTTTGCTCAGGTTTCTAAGTCTGTTTCCTACTGCCGGTTTGAAGTTCCTGCAGTTTTCACTGTAAAACCGAGTTGGAGCTAGAGCATCCCCATATATATGTATGGAGATAACTTTGCAACTCTAAAGAAACTTTGTGTTCCCAACAAAATACGTGAAGAACGGATTTCACACACTCTTATATCTCAGAACTGAGCATGTGGAGAGACATTCGTTCACCTAGCACAAATGGAACGGGTTGCAGGGGCAACGTTTACTCATGTTTCTCAATGTGTTTCCTAGTGCCAGTTTGAAGTTCCTGCAGTTTTCACTGTAAAATCGAGTTGGAGCCTGTACCTCCCCATATATATGTTGGAGAGTATTTTGCATCTGTATAGAAACTTTGTGTTCCCAACAAGCTAGGTGAAGGATTGCTTTAACACACAATTATCTCTCAGAAATGAGCATGTGGAGAGACTTTCGTTCATCTAGCACAAAGGGAACGGGTTGAAGGAGAAACTTTGCTCAGGTTTCTAAGTCTGTTTCCTACTGCCGGTTTGAAGTTCCTGCAGTTTTCACTGTAAAACCGAGTTGGAGCTAGAGCATCCCCATATATATGTATGGAGATAACTTTGCAACTCTAAAGAAACTTTGTGTTCCCAACAAAATACGTGAAGAACGGATTTCACACACTCTTATATCTCAGAACTGAGCATGTGGAGAGACATTCGTTCACCTAGCACAAATGGAACGGGTTGCAGGGGCAACGTTTACTCATGTTTCTCAATGTGTTTCCTAGTGCCAGTTTGAAGTTCCTGCAGTTTTCACTGTAAAATCGAGTTGGAGCCTGTACCTCCCCATATATATGTTGGAGAGTATTTTGCATCTGTATAGAAACTTTGTGTTCCCAACAAGCTAGGTGAAGGATTGCTTTAACACACAATTATCTCTCAGAAATGAGCATGTGGAGAGACTTTCGTTCATCTAGCACAAAGGGAACGGGTTGCAGGAGAAACATTTACTCAGGTTTATCAGTGTGTTTCCTAGTGCCGGGTTGAAGTTCCTGCAGTTTTCACTGTAAAACAGAGTTGGAGCTAGTACCTCCCCATATATATGTATGGAGAGTAGTTTGCAACTGTATAGAAACTTTGTGTTCCCAACAAGCTAGGTGCAGGACGGCTTTCCCACACACATATCTCTCAGAACTGAGCATGTGGAGAGACGTTCGTTCATCTAGCACAAATGGAACGGTTTGCAGGGGAAAATTTTTCTCAGGTTTCTCAGTGTGTTTCCTAGTGCCGGTTTGAAGTTCCTGCAGTTGTCACTGTTAAACCGAGTTGGAGCTTACCTCCCCTTATATATGTATGGAGAGTAGTTTGCAACTGTATAGAAAATTTGTGTTCCCAACAAGCTAGGTGAAGGACGGCTTTCACACACACATATCTCTCAGCATTGAGCATGTGGAGAGAGTTTCGTTCATCTAGCACAAAGGGAACGGTTTACAGGAGAAACTTTTACTCTGGTTTCTCATTGTGTTTCCTAGTGCCGGTTTGAAGTTCCTGTAGTTTTCACTGTAAAACCGAGTTGGAGCTAGTACCTCCCCATATATATATATGGAGAGTAGTTTGCAACTGTATAGAAACTTTGTGTTCCCAACAAGATAGGTGAAGGACGGCTTTGACACACACATATCTCTCAGATCTGAGCATGTGGAGAGACGTTCGTTCATCTAGCACAAAGGGAACTGTTTGCAGGAAAAACTTTTACTCAGGTTTCTCAGTGTGTTTCCTAGTGCCGGTTTGAAGTTCCTGCAGTTTTCACTGTAAAACCGAGTTGGAGGTAGTACCTCCCCAAATATATGTATGGAGAGTAGTTATCAACTCTATAGAAACTTTGTGTTCCCAACAAGCTAGGTGAAGGACGACTTTCACAAACTTAAGTCTCAGAACTGAGCATGTGGGGAGACGTTCGTTCATCTAGCACAAAGGAAACGGGTTGCAGGAGAAACTATTACTCAGGTTTCTCAGTGTGTATCCTAGTGCCGGTTTGAAGTTCCTGAAGTTTTCACTGTAAAATCGAGTTGGAGCTAGTACCTCCTCATATATATGTATGGAGATTAGTTTGCAACTCTATAGAAACTTTGTGTTCCCAACAAGCTAGGTGAAGGACGGCTTTCACACACACATATCTCTCAGAACTGAGCATGTGGATAGAGTTTCGTTCATCTAGTACAAAATGAACGGGTTGCAGGTGAAACTTTTACTCAGGTTTCTCAGTGTGTGTCCTAGTCCCGGTTAGAATGAACTGCAGTTTTCACTGTAAAACAGAGTTGGGGCTAGTACCTCTCCATATATATGTATGGAGAGTAGTTTGCAACTGTATAGAATCTTTGTGCTCCCAACAAGCTAGTAGAAGGACGGCTTTCACACACACATATCTCTCAGAACTGAGCATGTGGAGAGACTTTCGTTCATCTAGCACAAAGGGAACGGGTTGCAGGGGAAACTTTTACTCAGGTTTCTCAGTGTGTTTCCTAGTGCCGTTTTGAAGTTCCTGCAGTTTTCACTGTAAAACCGAGTTGGAGCTAGTACATCCCCATATATATGTATGGAGAGTAGTTTTCAACTGTATAGAAACTTTGTGTTCCCAACAAGCTAGGTGAAGGACGACTTTCACACAAACTTATGTCTCAGAAATGAAAATGTGGGGAGACGTTCGTTCATCTAGCACAAAGGGAACGGGTTGCAGGAGAAACTATTACTCAGTTTTCTCAGTGTGTTTCCTAGTGCCGGTTTGAATTTCCTGCAATTTTCACTGTAAAATCGAGTTGGAGCTAGTACCTCCCCATATATATGTATGGAGAGTAGTTTGCTACTCTATAGAAACTTTGTGTTCCCAACAAACTAGGTGAAGGACGGTTTTCACACACACATATCTCTCAGAACTTAGCATGTGGATAGAGGTTCGTTCATCTAGTTCAAAATGAACGGGTTACAGGTGAAACTTTTACTCAGGTTTCTCAGTGTGTGTCCTAGTAACAGTTAGAATGAACTGCAGTTTTCACTGTAAAACAGAGTTGGGGCTTGTACCTCTCCATATATATGTATGGAGAGTAGTTTGCAACTGTATAGAAACTTTGTGTTCCCAACAAGCTAGGTGAAGTGTGGCTTTCACACACACTTATCAATCAGAACTGAGCATGAGGAGAGACTTTCGTTCATCTAGCACAAAGGGAACTGGTGGCAGGAGAAACTTTTACTCAGGTTTCTCAGTGTGTTTCCTAGTGCCGGTTTGAAGTTCCTGCAGTTTTCACTGTAAAACCGAGTTGGAGCTTGTACCTCCCCATATATATGTATGGAGTGTATTTTGCAAATGTATAGAAACTTTGTGTTCCCAACAAGCTAATTGAAGGACGGCTTTCACACACACATATCTCTCAGAACTGAGCAGGTGGAGAGACGTTCGTTCATCTAGCACAAAGGGAACGGGTTGCAGGAGAAACTTTTATTCAGGTTTCTCATTGTGATTCCTAGTACCGGTTTGAGGTTCCTGCAGTTTTCACTGTAAAACCGAGTTGGAGCTAGTACATCCCCATATATATGTATGGAGAGTTGTTATCAACTGTATAGAAACTATGTGTTCCCAACAAGCTAGGCGAAGTACGGCTTTGACACACACATATCTCTCAGAAATGAGCAAGTGGAGAGACGTTCGTTCATCTAGCACAAAGGGAAAGGGTTGCAGGAGAAACTTTTACTCAGGTTTCTCATTGTGTTTCCTAGTGCCGGTTTGAAGTTCCTGCAGTTTTCACTGTAAAACCGAGTTGGAGCTAGTACCTTCCCATATATATGTATGGAGAGTAGTTTGCAACTGTATAGAAACTTTGTGTTCCCAAAAAGATAGGTGAAGGACGGCTTTGACACACACATATCTCTCAGATCTGAGCATGTGGAGAGACGTTCGTTCATCTACCACAAAGGGAACCGGTTGCAGGAAAAACTTTTACTCAGGTTTCTCAGTGTGATTCCTAGAGCCGGTTTGAAGTTCCTGCAGTTTTCACTGTAAAACCGAGTTGGAGGTAGTACCTCCCTATATATATGTATGGAGAGTAGTTTTCAACTGTATAGAAACTTTGTGTTCCCAACAAGCTAGGTGAAGTTCGGCTTTCACACACAAATATCTTTCAGAACTGAGCATGTGGAGAGACGTTCGTTCATCTAGCACAAAGGGAACGGGTTGCAGGAGAAACTATTACTCAGGTTTCTCAGTGTGTTTCCTAGTGCCGGTTTGAAGTTCCTGCAGTTTTCACTGTAAAATCGAGTTGGAGCTAGTACCTCCCCATATATATATATTCAGAGTAGTTTGCAACTATATAGAAACTTTGTGTTCCCAACAAGCTAGGTGAAGGACGGCTTTTATACACACATATCTCTCAGAACTGAGCATGTGGAGAGACGTTCGTTCATCTAGCACAAAGGGAACTGTTTGCAGGAGAAACTTTTACTCAGGTTTCTCAGTGTGTTTCCTAGTGCCGGTTTGAAGTTCCTGCAGTTTTCACTGTAAAACCGAGTTGGAGCTTGTGCCTCCCCATATATATGTATGGAGAGTATTTTGCAACTGTATAGAAACTCTGTGTTCCCAACAAGCTACGTGAAGGACGGCTTTCACACACACATATCACTCAGAATTATGCAGGTGGAGAGACGTTCGTTCATCTAGCACAAAGGGAACGGGATGCGGGAGAAAATTTTACTCAGGTTTCTCAGTGTGTTTCCTAGTGCCGGTTAGAAGTTCCTGCAGTTTTCACTGTAAAACAGATTTGGAGCTAGTACCACCCCATATATATGTATGGAGAGTAGTTTGCAACTGTATAGAATCTTTGTGTTCCCAACAAGCAAGGTGAAGGACGGCTTTCACACAAAGTTATCTCTCAGAACTGAGCATGTTGAGAGAAGTTCGTTCATCAGCACAAATGAAACGGTTTGCAGGAGAAACTTATTCTCAGGTTTCTCAGTTTATTTCCAGGTGCCGGTTTGAAGTTCCTGCAGTTTTCACTGTAGAACCGAGTTGGAGCTAGTACCTTCCCATATATATGTATGGAGAGTAGTATGCAACTGTATAGAAACTTTGTGCTCCCAACAAGCTAGGTGAAGGACGGCTTTCACACACACATATCTCTCAGAACTGAGCATGTGGAGAGACGTTCGTTCACCTAGCACAAAGGCAATGGGTGGCAGGAGAAAATTTTACTCAGGTTTCTCAGTGTGTTTCCTAGTGCCGATTTAAAGTTTCTGCAGTTTTCACTGTAAAACCGAGTTGGAGCTAGTACCTCCCCATATATATGTATGGAGAGTACTTAGCAACTGTATAGAATCTTTGTGTTCCCAACAAGCTAGGTGAAGGACGGCTTTCAAACACACATATCTCTCAGAACTTAGCAAGTGTAGAGACGTTCGTTCATCTAGCACAAACGGAACGGGTTGCAAGAGATACTTTATTCAGGTTTCTCAGTGTGTTTCCTAGTGCCGTTTTGAAGTTCCTGCAGTTTTCACTGTAAAATCGAGTTGGTGCTTGTACCTACCCACATATATGTATTGAGAGTAGTTTGCAACTGTATAGAAACTTTGTGTTCCCAACAAGCTTGATGAAGTCGGTTTTGAAACACACATATATCTCAGAAATGAGCATGTGGAGAGACTTTAGTTCATCTAGCACAAATGGAACGGGGTGCAGGAGAAACTTTTTCTCAGGTTTCTCAGTGTGTTTCCTAGTGCCGGGTTGAAGTTCCTGCAGTTTCACTGTAAAACAGAGTTGGAGCTTGTACCTCCCCATATATATGTATGGAGAGTAGTTTGCAACTGTATATAATCTTTGTGTTCCCAAAAAGCTAGGTGAAGGACGGCTTTCACTCACATATCTCTCAGAACTGAGCATGTGGAGAGACGTTCGTTCATCTAGCACAAAGGGAACGGGTTGCAGGAGAAATTTTTACTCAGATTTCTCAGTGTGTTTCCTAGTCCCGGTTAGAATGTACTGCAGTTTTCACTGTAAAAGCGAGTTGGAGCTAGTACATCTCCATATATATGTATGGAGAGGTGTTTGCAACTGTATGGAAACTTTGTGATCCCAACAAGCTAGGTGAAGGCCGGCTTTCACACACAATTATCAATCAGAACTGAGCATGTGGAGAGACGTTCGTTCATCTAGCACAAAGGGAACGGGTTGAAGGAGAAACTTTGCTCAGGTTTCTAAGTCTGTTTCCTACTGCCGGTTTGAAGTTCCTGCAGTTTTCACTGTAAAACCGAGTTGGAGCTAGAGCATCCCCATATATATGTATGGAGATAACTTTGCAACTCTAAAGAAACTTTGTGTTCCCAACAAACTACGTGAAGAACGGCTTTCACACACACTTATATCTCAGAACTGAGCATGTGGAGAGACATTCGTTCACCTAGCACAAAAGGAACGGATTGCAGGAGCAACTTTTACTCAGGTTTCTCAATGTGTTTCCTATTGCCGGTTTTAAGTTCCTGCAGTTTTCACTGTAAAACCGTGTTGGAGCCTATACCTCCCCATATATATGTACGGAGAGTATTTTGCATCTGTATAGAAACTTTGTGTTCCCAACAAGCTAGGTGAAGAATTGCTTTAACACACAATTATCTCTCAGAAATGAGCATGTGGAGACACGTTCGTTCATCTAGCACAAAGGGAACGGGTTGCAGGAGAAACTTTTACTCAGGGTTCTCAGTGTGTTTCCTAGTCCCGTTTAGAATGTACTGCAGTTTTCACTGTAAAACCGAGAAGGAGCTAGTACATCTCCATATATATGTATGGAGAGGTGTTTGCAACTGTATGGAAACTTTGTGTTCCCAACAAGCTAGGTAAAGGGCGGCTTTCACACACAATTATCAATCAGAACTGAGCATGTGGAGAGACGTTCATCATCTAGCACAAAGGGAACGGGTTGAAGGAGAAATTTTGCTCAGGTTTCTAAGTCTGTTTCCTACTGCCGGTTTGAAGTTCCTGCAGTTTTCACTGTAAAACCGAGTTGGAGCTAGAGCATCCCCATATATATGTATGGAGATAACTTTGCAACTCTAAAGAAACTTTGTGTTCCCAACAAAATACGTGAAGAACGGATTTCACACACTCATATATCTCAGAACTGAGCATGTGGAGAGACATTCGTTCACCTAGCACAAATGGAACGGGTTGCAGGGGCAACGTTTACTCATGTTTCTCAATGTGTTTCCTAGTGCCAGTTTGAAGTTCCTGCAGTTTTCACTGTAAAATCGAGTTGGAGCCTGTACCTCCCCATATATATGTTGGAGAGTATTTTGCATCTGTATAGAAACTTTGTGTTCCCAACAAGCTAGGTGAAGGATTGCTTTAACACACAATTATCTCTCAGAAATGAGCATGTGGAGAGACGTTCGTTCATCTAGCACAAAGGGAACGGGTTGCAGGAGAAACATTTACTCAGGTTTATCAGTGTGTTTCCTAGTGCCGGGTTGAAGTTCCTGCAGTTTTCACTGTAAAACAGAGTTGGAGCTAGTACCTCCCCATATATATGTATGGAGAATAGTTTGCAACTGTATAGAAACTTTGTGTTCCCAACAAGCTAGGTGCAGGACGGCTTTCCCACACACATATCTCTCAGAACTGAGCATGTGGAGAGACGTTCGTTCATCTAGCACAAATGGAACGGTTTGCAGGGGAAAATTTTTCTCAGGTTTCTCAGTGTGTTTCCTAGTGCCGGTTTGAAGTTCCTGCAGTTTTCACTGTTAAACCGAGTTGGAGCTTACCTCCCCTTATATATGTATCGAGAGTAGTTTGCAACTGTATAGAAAATTTGTGTTCCCAACAAGCTAGGTGAAGGACGGCTTTCACACACACATATCTCTCAGCATTGAGCATGTGGAGAGAGTTTCGTTCATCTAGCAAAAAGGGAACGGTTTACAGGAGAAACATTTACTCTGGTTTCTCATTGTGTTTCCTAGTGCCGGTTTGAAGTTCCTGCAGTTTTCACTGTAAAACCGAGTTGGAGCTAGTACCTCCCCATATATATGTATGGAGAGTAGTTTGCAACTGTATAGAAACTTTGTGTTCCCAACAAGATAGGTGAAGGACGGCTTTGACACACACATATCTCTCAGATCTGAGCATGTGGAGAGACGTTCGTTCATCTAGCACAAAGGGAACTGGTTGCAGGAAAAACTTTTACTCAGGTTTCTCAGTGTGTTTCCTAGTGCCGGTTTGAAGTTCCTGCAGTTTTCACTGTAAAACCGAGTTGGAGGTAGTACCTCCCCAAATATATGTATGGAGAGTAGTTATCAACTCTATAGAAACTTTGTGTTCCCAACAAGCTAGGTGAATTTCGGCTTTCACACAAAAATATCTTTCAGAACTGAGCATGTGGAGAGACGTTCGTTCATCTAGCACAAAGGGAACGGGTTGCAGGGAAACTTTTACTCAGGTTTCTCAGTGTGTTTCCTAGTGCCGTTTTGAAGTTCCTGCAGTTTTCACTGTAAAACCGTGTTGGAGCTAGTACCTCCCCATATATATGTATTCAGAGTAGTTTGCAACTGTATAGAAACTTTGTGTTCCCAACAAGCTAGGTGAAGGACGGCTTTCACACACACATATCTCTCAGAACTGAGCATGTGGAGAGACGTTCGTTCATCTAGTACAAAATGAACGGGTTGCAGGAGAAAATTTTATTCAGGTTTCTCAGTGTGTGTCCTAGTCCCGGTTAGAATGTACTGTAGTTTTCACTGTAAAACAGAGTTAGGGCTAGTACCTCTCCATATATATGTATGGAGAGTAGTTTGCAACTGTATAGAAACTTTGTGTTCCCAACAAGCTAGGTGAAGTGTGGCTTTCACACACACTTTCAATCAGAACTGAGCATGTGGAGAGACGTTCGTTCATCTAGCACAAAGGGAACGGGTTGCAGGACAAACTTTTACTCAGGTTTCTCAGTGTGTTTCCTAGTGCCGGTTTGAAGTTCCTGCAGTTTTCACTGTAAAACCGAGTTGGAGCTTGTACCTACCCATATATATGTATGGAGAGTATTTTGCAAATGTATAGATACTTTGTGTTCCCAACAAGCTTGATGAAGGACAGCTTTCACACACACATATCCCTCAGAACTGAGCATGTGGAGAGACGTTCGTTCATCTAGCACAAAGTGAACGGGTTGCAGGAGAAACTTTTACTCAGGTTTCTCAGTGTGTTTCCTAGTGCCGGTTTGAAGTTCCTGCAGTTTTCACTGTAAAACCGAGTTGGAGCTAGTACCTCCCCATATATATGTATGGAGAGTATTTTTCAACTGTATAGAAACTTTGTGTTCCCAACAAGCTAGGTGAAGGACGACTTTCACAAACTTAAGTCTCAGAACTGAGCATGTGGGGAGACTTTCGTTCATCTAGCACAAAGGAAACGGGTTGCAGGAGAAACTATTACTCAGGTTTCTCAGTGTGTATCCTAGTGCCGGTTTGAAGTTCCTGAAGTTTTCACTGTAAAATCGAGTTGGAGCTAGTACCTCCTCATATATATGTATGGAGATTAGTTTGCAACTCTATAGAAACTTTGTGTTCCCAACAAGCTAGGTGAAGGACGGCTTTCACACACACATATCTCTCAGAACTGAGCATGTGGATAGAGTTTCGTTCATCTAGTACAAAATGAACGGGTTGCAGGTGAAACTTTTACTCAGGTTTCTCAGTGTGTGTCCTAGTCCCGGTTAGAATGAACTGCAGTTTTCACTGTAAAACAGAGTAGGGGCTAGTACCTCTCCATATATATGTATGGAGAGTAGTTTGCAACTATATAGAAACTTTGTGCTCCCAACAAGCTAGTTGAAGGACGGCTTTCACACACACATATCTCTCAGAACTGAGCATGTGGAGAGACGTTCGTTCATCTAGTACAAAATGAACGGGTTGCAGGAGAAAATTTTACTCAGGTTTCTCAGTGTGTGTCCTAGTCCCGGTTAGAATGTACTGCAGTTTTCACTGTAAAACAGAGTTAGGGCTAGTACCTCTCCATATATATGTATGGAGAGTAGTTTGCAACTGTATAGAAACTTTGTGTTCCCAACAAGCTAGGTGAGGTGTGGCTTTCACACACACTTTCAATCAGAACTGAGCATGTGGAGAGACGTTCGTTCATCTAGCAGAAAGGGAACGGGTTGCAGGACAAACATTTACTCAGGTTTCTCAGTGTGTTTCCTAGTGCCGGTTTGAAGTTCCTGCAGTTTTCACTGTAAAACCGAGTTGGAGCTTGTACCTACCCATATATATGTATGGAGAGTATTTTGCAAATGTATAGATACTTTGTGTTCCCAACAAGCTTGATGAAGGACAGCTTTCACACACACATATCCCTCAGAACTGAGCATGTGGAGAGACGTTCGTTCATCTAGCACAAAGGGAACGGTTTGCATGAGAAACTTTTACTCAGGTTTCTCAGTGTGTTTCCTAGTTCCGGTTTGAAGTTCCTGCAGTTTTCACATAAAACCGAGTTGGAGCTAGTACCTCCCCATATATATGTATGGAGAGTATTTTTCAACTGTATAGAAACTTTGTGTTCCCAACAAGCTAGGTGAAGGACGACTTTCACAAACTTAAGTCTCAGAACTGAGCATGTGGGGAGACGTTCGTTCATCTAGCACAAAGGGAACAGGTTGCAGGAGAAACTATTACTCAGGTTTCTCAGTGTGTATCCAAGTGCCGGTTTGAAGTTCCTGAAGTTTTCACTGTAAAATCGAGTTGGAGCTAGTACCTCCTCATATATATGTATGGAGATTAGTTTGCAACTCTATAGAAACTTTGTGTTCCCAACAAGCTAGGTGAAGGACGGCTTTCACACACACATATCTCTCAGAACTGAGCATGTGGATAGAGTTTCGTTCATCTAGTACAAAATGAACGTGTTGCAGGTGAAAATTTTACTCAAGTTTCTCAGTGTGTGTCGTAGTCCCGGTTAGAATGAACTGCAGTTTTCACTGTAAAACAGAGTTGGGGCTAGTACCTCTCCATATATATGTATGGAGAGTAGTTTGCAACTGTATAGAAACTTTGTGCTCCCAACAAGCTAGTTGAAGGACGGCTTTCACACACACATATCTCTCAGAACTGAGCATGTGGAGAGACGTTCGTTCATCTAGCACAAAGGGAATGTGTGGCAGGAGAAAATTTTACTCAGGTTTCTCAGTGTGTTTCCTAGTGCCTATTTGATGTTTCTGCAGTTTTCACTGTAAAACCGAGTTGGAGCTAGTACCTCCCCATATATATGTATGGAGAGTACTTAGCAACTGTATAGAATCTTTGTGTTCCCAACAAGCTAGGTGAAGGACGGCTTTCAAACACACATATCTCTCAGAAATTAGCAAGTGTAGAGACGTTCGTTCATCTAGCACAAACGGAACGGGTTGCAAGAGATACTTTTATTCAGGTTTCTCAGTGTGTTTCCTAGTGCCGTTTTGAAGTTCCTGCAGTTTTCCCTGTAAAACCGAGTTGGAGCTAGTACCTCCCCATATATATGTATGGAAAGTAGTTTGCAACTGTATAGAAAATATGTGTTCCCAACAAGCTAGGTGAAGTACGGCTTTCACACACACATATCTCTCAGAAATTAGCATGTGGACAGACGTTCGTTCATCTAGCAAAAAGGGAACGGGTTACAGGAGAAACTTTTACTCAGGTTTCTCAGTGTGTTTCCTAGTGCCGGTTTGAAGTTCCTGCAGTTTTCACTGTAAAATCAAGATGGTGCTAGTACCTCCCCATATTTATGTATTGAGAGTAGTTTGCAACTGTATAGAAACTTTGTGTTCCCAACAAGCTTGATGAAGTCGGCTTTGAAACACACATATATCTCAGAAATGAGCATGTGGAGAGACTTTAGTTCATCTAGCACAAATGGAACGGGTTGCAGGAGAAACTTTTTCTCAGGTTTCTCAGTGTGTTTCCTAGTGCCGGTTTGAAGTTCCTGCAGTTTTCAATGTAAAACCGAGTTGGAGCTTGTACCTCCCCATATATATGTATGGAGAGTAGTTTGCAACTTTATATAATCTTTGTGTTCCCAAAAAGCTAGGTGAAGTACGGCTTTCACTCACATATCTCTCAGAACTGAGCATGTGGAGAGACGTTCGTTCATCTAGCACAAAGGGAACGGGTTGCAGGAGAAACTTTTACTCAGGTTTCTCAGTGTGTTTCCTAGTCCCGGTTAGAATGTACTTCAGTTTTCACTGTAAAACCGAGTTGGAGCTAGTACATCTCCATATATATGTATGGAGAGGTGTTTGCAACTCTAAAGAAACTTTGTGTTCCCAACAAACTACGTGAAGATCGGCTTTCACACACACTTATATCTCAGAACTGAGCATGTGGAGAGACATTCGTTCACCTAGCACAAAAGGAACGGGTTGCAGGAGCAACTTTTACTCAGGTTTCTCAATGTGTTTCCTAGTGCCGGTTTGAAGTTCCTGCAGTTTTCACTGTAAAACCGAGTTGGAACTAGAGCATCCCCATATATATGTATGGAGATAAATTTGCTACTCTAAAGAAACTTTGTGTTCCCAACAAACTACGTGAAGGACGGCTTTCACACACTCTTATATCTCAGAACTGAGCATGTGGAGAGACATTCGTTCACCTAGCACAAATGGAACGGGTTGAAGGAGCAACGTTTACTCAGGTTTCTCAATGTGTTTCCTAGTGCCGGTTTGAAGTTCCTGCAGTTTTCACTGTAAAACCGAGTTGGAGACTGTACCTCCCCATATATATGTTGAAGAGTATTTTGCATCTGTATAGAAACTTTGTGTTCCCAAAAAGCTAAGTGAAGGATTGCTTTAACACACAATTATCTCTCAGAAATGAGCATGTGGAGAGACGTTAGTTCATCTAGCACAAAGGGAACGGGTTGCAGGAGAAACATTTACTCAGGTTTATCAGTGTGTTTCCTAGTGCCGGGTTGAAGTTCCTGCAGTTTTCACTGTAAAACAGAGTTGGAGCTAGTACCTCCCCATATATATGTATGGAGAGTAGTTTGCAACTGTATACAAACTTTGTGTTCCCAACAAGCTAGGTGCAGGACAGCTTTCACACACACATATCTCTCAGAACTGAGCATGTGGAGAGACGTTCGTTCATCTAGCACAAATGGAACGGTTTGCAGGAGAAACTTTTTCTCAGGCTTCTCACTGTGTTTCCTAGTGCCGGTTTGAAGTTCCTGCGATTTTCCCTGTAAAACCGAGTTGGAGCTTACCTCCCCTTATATATGTATGGAGAGTAGTTTGCAACTGTATAGAAACTTTGTGTTCCCAACAAGCTAGGTGAAGGACGGCTTTCACACACACATATCCCTCAAAAGTGAGCATGTGGTGAGACGTTCGTTCATCTAGCACAAATGGAACGGGTTGCATGGGAAATTTTACTCAGGTTTCTCATTGTGTTTCCTAGTTCCGGTTTGATGTTCCTGCAGTTTTCACTGTAAAAACAAGTTGGATCTAGTACTTCCCCATATGTATGTTGGAGAGTAGAATGCAAATGTATAGAAATTTTTTGTTCCCTACAAGATAAGTGAAAAAATTCTTTCACACAAACTTTTGTCTCAGAACTGAGCATGTGGGGAGACGTTCGTTCATCTAGCACAAATGGAACGGGTTGCAGGAGAAAATTTTACTCAAGTTTCTCAGTGTGTTTCCTAGTGCTGGGTTGAAGTTCCTGCAGTTTTCACTGTAAAACCGAGTTGGTGCTAGTACCTCCCCATATATATGTATGGAGAGTAGTTTGCAACTGTATAGAATCTTTGTGTTACCAACAAGCTAGGCGAAGGTCGGCTTTCACATACACTTATCAATCAGAACTGAGCATGTGGAGAGACGTTCGTTCATCTAGAACAAATGGAACGGGTTGCAGGTGAAACTTTTACTCAGGGCTCTCAGTGTGTGTCGTAGTCCCGGTTAGAATGTACTCCAATTTTCACTGTAATACAGAGTTGGAGCTAGTACATCTCCATATATATGTATGGAGAGGTGTTTGCAACTGTATAGAAACTTTGTGTTCCCAACAAGCTACGTGAAGTGCGGCTTGCACACAAACTTATAAATCAGAACTGAGCATGTGGAGAGACTTTCGTTCATCTAGCACAAATGGAACGTGTTGAAGGAGAAACTTTGCTCTGGTTTCTAAGTCTGTTTCCTACTGTCGGTTTGAAGTTCCTGCAGTTTTCACTGTAAAACCGAGTTGGAGATAGGGCATCCCCATATATATGTATGGAAATAACTTTGCAACTCTATAGAAACTTTGTGTTCCCAACAAGCTAGTTGAAGAACGGCTTTCACACACAGTTATATATCAGAACTGAGCATGTGGAGAGACATTCGTTCACCTAGCACAAAGGGAACGGGTTGCAGGAGCAACATTTACTCAGGTTTCTCAGTGTGTTTCCTAGTCCCGGTTTGAAGTTCCTGCAGTTTTCACTGTAAAACCGAGTTGGGGCTAGTACCTCCCCATATATATGTATTGAGAGTAGTTTGCAACTGTATATAATCTTTGTGTTCCCAAACAGCTAGGTGAAGGACGGCGTTCACTCACATATCTCTCAGAACTGAGCATATGGAGAGACGTTCGTTCATCTAGCACAAAGGGAACGGCTTGCAGGAGAAACTTTTACTCAGGTTTCTCAGTGTGTTTCCTAGTCCCGGTTAGAATGTACTGCAGTTTTCACTGTAAAACCGAGTTGGAGCTAGTACATCTCCATATATATGTATGGAGAGGTGTTTGCAACTGTATGGAAACTTTGTGTTCCCAACAAGCTAGGTGAAGGGCGGCTTTCACACACACTTATCAATCAGAACTGAGCATGTGGAGAGACTTTCGTTCATCTAGCACAAGGGGAACGGATTGAAGGAGAAACTTTGCTCAGGTTTCTAAGTTTGTTTCCTACTGCCGGTTTGAAGTTCCTGCAGTTTTCACTGTAAAACCGAGTTGGAGCTAGAGCATCCCCATATATATGTATGGAGATAACTTTGCAACTCTAAAGAAACTTTGTGTTCTCAACAAACTACGTGAAGAACGGCTTTCACACACACTTATATCTCAGAACTGAGCATGTGGAGAGACATTCGTTTACATAGCACAAAAGGAACGGGTTGCAGGAGAAACTTTTACTCAGGTTTCTCAGTGTGTTTCCTAGTGCCGGTTTGATGTTCCTGCAGTTTTCACTGTAAATGAGTGTTGGAGCTAGTACCTGCCCATATATATGTATGGAGAGTAGTTTGCAAATGTATAGAAACTTTGTGTTCCCAACAAGCTAGGTGAAGGACGGCTTTCACACACAGATATCTCTCAGAACTGAGCATGTGGGGAGACGTTCGTTCATCTAGCACATCGGGAAAGGTTTGCAGTTGAAACTTTTACTCAGGTTACTCAGTGTTTTGCCTAGTGCCGGTTTGAATTTCCTGCAGTTTTCCCTGTAAAACCGAGTTGGAGCTAGTACCTCCCCATATATATGTATTCAGAGTAGTTTGCAACTGTATAGAAACTTTGTGTTCCCAAAAAGCTAGGTGAAGGACGGCTTTGACACACACATATCTCTCAGAACTGAGCATGTGGAGATACGTTCGTTCATCTAGCACAAATGCAACTGGTTGCAGGAGAAAATTTTACTCAGGTTTCTCAGTTTGTTTCCTAGTGCTGGTTTAAAGTTCCTGCATTTTTCACTGTCAAACCGATTTGGAGCTCGTACCTCCCCATATATTTGAATGGAGAGTAGTTTGCAACCTTATAGAAACTTTGTGTTCCCAAGAATCTTGGTGAAGTATGTCTATCACACACATTTATGTCTCAGAACTGAGCATGTGGGCAGACGTTCGTTCATCTAGCACATAGGGAACGGGTAGCAGGAGAAACTGTTACTCAGGTTTCTCAGTGAGTTTCCTAGTGCCGGTTAGAAGTTCCTGCAATTTTCAGTGTAAAACCGAGTTGGAGCTAGTACCTCCCAATATATATGTATGGATAGTAGTTTGCAACTGTATAGAAAAATTGTGTTCCCAACAAGCTAGTTGAAGATCGGCTTTCACACACACTTATCTCTCAGAACTGTCCATGTGGAGAGACGTTCGTTCATCTTGCACAAAAGGAACGGTTTGCAGGGGAAACTTTACTCAGGTTTCTCAGTGTGATTACTAGTCCTGGTTAGAAGGTACCGCAGTTTTCACTGTAAAACAGAGTTGGTGCTAGTAACTCTCCATATATATGTATGGAGAGGTGTTGGCAACTGTATAGAATCTTTGTGTTCCCAAAAAGCTAGGTGAAGGCTGGCTTTCACACACACTAACAATCAGAAATGAGCATGTGGAGAGACTTTCGTTCATCTAGCAAAAAGGGAACGGGTTGCAGGAGAAACGTTTACTCAGGTTTCTCAGTGTGTTTCCTAGTGCCGGTTAGAAGTTCCTGCAGTTTTCACTGTAAAACCGAGTTGGAGCTAGTACGTCCCCATATATATGTATGGAAAGTAGTTTTCAACTGTATAGAAACTTTGTGTTCCCAACAAGCTAGGTGAAGGACGGCTTTGACACACACATATCTCTCAGATCTGAGCATGTGGAGAGACGTTCGTTCATCTAGCACAAAGGGAACGGTTTGCAGGAGAAACTTTTACTCAGGTTTCTCAGTGTGATTACTAGTCCCGGTTAGAAAGTGTTGCAGTTTTCACTGTAAAACCGTGTTGGAGCTAGTAACTCTCCATATATATTTATGGAGAGTTGTTTGCAACTGTATAGAATCTTTGTGTTCCCAACAAGCTAGGAGAAGTGTGGCTTTCACACACACTTATAAATCAGAACTGAGCATGTGGGGAGACTTTCGTTCATCTAGCAAAAAGGGAACGGGTTGCAGGAGAAACTTTTACTCAGGTATCTCAGTGTGTTTCCTAGTGCCGGTTTGAAGTTCCTGCAGTTTTCACTGTAAAACCCAGTTGGAGCTAGTACCTCCCCTTATATATGTATGGAGAGTAGTTTGCAACTGTATAGAAACTTTGTGTTCCCTACAAGCTAGGTGAAGGACGGCTTTGACACACACATATCTCTCAGACCTGAGCATGTGGAAAGACGTTCTTTCATCTAGCACAAATGAAACGGTTTGCAAGTGAAACTTTTACTCAGGTTTCTCAGCGTGTTACCTAGTGCCGGTTTGAAGTTCCTGCAGTTTTCACTGTAAAACCGAGTTGGAGCTAGTACCTCCCCATATATATGTATGGAGAGTAGTTTGCAAATCTATAGAAACTTTGTGTTCCCAACAAGCTAGGTGAAGGACGGTTTTGACACACACATTTCTCTCAGAACTGAGCATGTGGAGAGACGTTCGTTCATCTAGCACATAGGAAACGGGTTGCAGGAGAAACTTTTACTCAGGTTTCTCAGTGAGTTTCCTAGTGCCGGTTTGAAGTTACTGCAGTTTTCACTGTAAAACCGAGTTGGAGCTAGTACCTCCAAATATATATGTATGGAGAATAGTTTGCAACTCTATAGAAACTTTGTGTTCCCAACAAGCTAGTTGAAGGACGGCTTTCACACACACTTATCTCTCAGAACTGAGCATGTGGAGAGACGTTCGTTCATCTAGCACAAAGTGAACGGGTTGTAGGTGAAACTTTTACTCAGGTTTCTCATTGTATTTCCTAGTCCCGTTTAGAAGGTACTGCAGTTTTCACTGTAAATCCGTGTTTGAGCTAGTAACTCTCCATATATATGTATAGAGAGCTGTTTACAACTGTATAGAATCTTTGTGTTCCCAACAAGCTAGGTGAAAGGCGGCTTTAACATACACTTATCAATCAGAAATGAGCATGTGGAGAGAAGTTCGTTCATCTAGCACACAGGGAACGGGTTGCAGGACAAACTTGTACTCACGTTTCTCAGTGTGTTTCCTAGTGCCGGTTTGAAGTTCCTGCAGTTTTCACAGTAAAACCGAGTTGGAGCTAGTTCATCCCCATATATATGTATGGAGAGTATTTTGCAACTGTATAGAAACTTTGTGTTCCCAACAAGCTAGGTGAAGAACGGCTTTCACACACACATATCTCTCAGAAATTTGCATGTGGAGAGACGTTCTTTCATCTAGCACAAATGGAACGGTTTGCAGGAGATACTTTTACTCAGGTTTCTCAGTGTGTTTCCTAGTGCCGGTTTGAATTTCCTGCAGTTTTCACAGTAAAACCGAATTGGAGCTAGTACATCCCCATATATATGTATGGAGAGTATTTGCAACTGTATAGAAACTTTGTGTTCCCAACAAGCTAGGTGAAGAACGGCTTTCACACACACATATCTCTCAGAACTGAGCATGTGGAGAGACGTTCGTTCATCTAACACAAAGGGAACGGGTTCCAGGAGAAACTTTTACTCAGGTTTCTCAATGTGTTTCCTATTGCCGGTTTGAAGTTCCTGCAGTTTTCACTGTAAAACCGTGTTGGAGCCTGTACCTCCCCATATATATGTACGGAGAGTATTTTGCATCTGTATAGAAACTTTGTGTTCCCAACAAGCTAGGTGAAGGATTGCTTTAAGACACAATTATCTCTCAGAAATGAGCATGTGGAGAGACGTTCGTTCATCTAGCACAAATGGAACGGGTTGCAGGAGAAACTTTTACTCAGGGTTCTCAGTGTGTTTCCTAGTCCCGTTTAGAATGTACTGCAGTTTTCACTGTAAAACCGAGAAGGAGCTAGTACATCTCCATATATATGTATGGAGAGGTGTTTGCAACTGTATGGAAACTTTGTGTTCCCAACAAGCTAGGTAAAGTGCGGCTTTCACACACAATTATCAATCAGAACTGAGCATGTGGAGAGACGTTCATCATCTAGCACAAATGGAACGGGTTGAAGGAGAAATTTTGCTCAGGTTTCTAAGTCTGTTTCCTACTGCCGGTTTGAAGTTCCTGCAGTTTTCACTGTAAAACCGAGTTGGAGCTAGAGCATCCCCATATATATGTATGGAGATAACTTTGCAACTCTAAAGAAACTTTGTGTTCCCAACAAAATACGTGAAGAACGGATTTCACACACTCTTATATCTCAGAACTGAGCATGTGGAGAGACATTCGTTCACCTAGCACAAATGGAACGGGTTGCAGGGGCAACGTTTACTCATGTTTCTCAATGTGTTTCCTAGTGCCAGTTTGAAGTTCCTGCAGTTTTCACTGTAAAATCGAGTTGGAGCCTGTACCTCCCCATATATATGTTGGAGAGTATTTTGCATCTGTATAGAAACTTTGTGTTCCCAACAAGCTAGGTGAAGGATTGCTTTAACACACAATTATCTCTCAGAAATGAGCATGTGGAGAGACGTTCGTTCATCTAGCACAAAGGGAACGGGTTGCAGGAGAAACATTTACTCAGGTTTATCAGTGTGTTTCCTAGTGCCGGGTTGAAGTTCCTGCAGTTTTCACTGTAAAACAGAGTTGGAGCTAGTACCTCCCCATATATATGTATGGAGAGTAGTTTGCAACTGTATAGAAACTTTGTGTTCCCAACAAGCTAGGTGCAGGACGGCTTTCCCACACACATATCTCTCAGAACTGAGCATGTGGAGAGACGTTCGTTCATCTAGCACAAATGGAACGGTTTGCAGGGGAAAATTTTTCTCAGGTTTCTCAGTGTGTTTCCTAGTGCCGGTTTGAAGTTCCTGCAGTTGTCACTGTTAAACCGAGTTGGAGCTTACCTCCCCTTATATATGTATCGAGAGTAGTTTGCAACTGTATAGAAAATTTGTGTTCCCAACAAGCTAGGTGAAGGACGGCTTTCACACACACATATCTCTCAGCATTGAGCATGTGGAGAGAGTTTCGTTCATCTAGCACAAAGGGAACGGTTTACAGGAGAAACATTTACTCTGGTTTCTCATTGTGTTTCCTAGTGCCGGTTTGAAGTTCCTGCAGTTTTCACTGTAAAACCGAGTTGGAGCTAGTACCTCCCCATATATATGTATGGAGAGTAGTTTGCAACTGTATAGAAACTTTGTGTTCCCAACAAGATAGGTGAAGGACGGCTTTGACACACACATATCTCTCAGATCTGAGCATGTGGAGAGACGTTCGTTCATCTAGCACAAAGGGAACTGGTTGCAGGAAAAACTTTTACTCAGGTTTCTCAGTGTGTTTCCTAGTGCCGGTTTGAAGTTCCTGCAGTTTTCACTGTAAAACCGAGTTGGAGGTAGTACCTCCCCAAATATATGTATGGAGAGTAGTTATCAACTCTATAGAAACTTTGTGTTCCCAACAAGCTAGGTGAAGTTCGGCTTTCACACAAAAATATCTTTCAGAACTGAGCATGTGGAGAGACGTTCGTTCATCTAGCACAAAGGGAACGGGTTGCAGGACAAACTTTTACTCAGGTTTCTCAGTGTGTTTCCTAGTGCCGGTTTGAAGTTCCTGCAGTTTTCACTGTAAAACCGAGTTGGAGCTTGTACCTACCCATATATATGTATGGAGAGTATTTTGCAAATGTATAGATACTTTGTGTTCCCAACAAGCTTGATGAAGGACAGCTTTCACACACACATATCCCTCAGAACTGAGCATGTGGAGAGACGTTCGTTCATCTAGCACAAAGTGAACGGGTTGCAGGAGAAACTTTTACTCAGGTTTGTCAGTGTGTTTCCTAGTGCCGGTTTGAAGTTCCTGCAGTTTTCACTGTAAAACCGAGTTGGAGCTAGTACCTCCCCATATATATGTATGGAGAGTATTTTTCAACTGTATAGAAACTCTGTGTTCCCAACAAGCTAGGTGAAGGACGACTTTCACAAACTTAAGTCTCAGAACTGAGCATGTGGGGAGACTTTCGTTCATCTAGCACAAAGGAAACGGGTTGCAGGAGAAACTATTACTCAGGTTTCTCAGTGTGTATCCTAGTGCCGGTTTGAAGTTCCTGAAGTTTTCACTGTAAAATCGAGTTGGAGCTAGTACCTCCTCATATATATGTATGGAGATTAGTTTGCAACTCTATAGAAACTTTGTGTTCCCAACAAGCTAGGTGAAGGACGGCTTTCACACACACATATCTCTCAGAACTGAGCATGTGGATAGAGTTTCGTTCATCTAGTACAAAATGAACGGGTTGCAGGTGAAACTTTTACTCAGGTTTCTCAGTGTGTGTCCTAGTCCCGGTTAGAATGAACTGCAGTTTTCACTGTAAAACAGAGTTGGGGCTAGTACCTCTCCATATATATGTATGGAGAGTAGTTTGCAACTGTATAGAAACTTTGTGCTCCCAACAAGCTAGTTGAAGGACGGCTTTCACACACACATATCTCTCAGAACTGAGCATGTGGAGAGACGTTCGTTCATCTAGTACAAAATGAACGGGTTGCAGGAGAAAATTTTACTCAGGTTTCTCAGTGTGTGTCCTAGTCCCGGTTAGAATGTACTGCAGTTTTCACTGTAAAACAGAGTTAGGGCTAGTACCTCTCCATATATATGTATGGAGAGTAGTTTGCAACTGTATAGAAACTTTGTGTTCCCAACAAGCTAGGTGAGGTGTGGCTTTCACACACACTTTCAATCAGAACTGAGCATGTGTAGAGACGTTCGTTCATCTAGCAGAAAGGGAACGGGTTGCAGGACAAACATTTACTCAGGTTTCTCAGTGTGTTTCCTAGTGCCGGTTTGAAGTTCCTGCAGTTTTCACTGTAAAACCGAGTTGGAGCTTGTACCTACCCATATATATGTATGGAGAGTATTTTGCAAATGTATAGATACTTTGTGTTCCCAACAAGCTTGATGAAGGACAGCTTTCACACACACATATCCCTCAGAACTGAGCATGTGGAGAGACGTTCGTTCATCTAGCACAAAGGGAACGGTTTGCATGAGAAACTTTTACTCAGGTTTCTCAGTGTGTTTCCTAGTTCCGGTTTGAAGTTCCTGCAGTTTTCACTGTAAAACCGAGTTGGAGCTAGTACCTCCCCATATATATGTATGGAGAGTATTTTTCAACTGTATAGAAACTTTGTGTTCCCAACAAGCTAGGTGAAGGACGACTTTCACAAACTTAAGTCTCAGAACTGAGCATGTGGGGAGACGTTCGTTCATCTAGCACAAAGGGAACGGGTTGCAGGAGAAACTATTACTCAGGTTTCTCAGTGTGTATCCAAGTGCCGGTTTGAAGTTCCTGAAGTTTTCACTGTAAAATCGAGTTGGAGCTAGTACCTCCTCATATATATGTATGGAGATTAGTTTGCAACTCTATAGAAACTTTGTGTTCCCAACAAGCTAGGTGAAGGACGGCTTTCACACACACATATCTCTCAGAACTGAGCATGTGGATAGAGTTTCGTTCATCTAGTACAAAATGAACGTGTTGCAGGTGAAACTTTTACTCAAGTTTCTCAGTGTGTGTCGTAGTCCCGGTTAGAATGAACTGCAGTTTTCACTGTAAAACAGAGTTGGGGCTAGTACCTCTCCATATATATGTATGGAGAGTAGTTTGCAACTGTATAGAAACTTTGTGCTCCCAACAAGCTAGTTGAAGGACGGCTTTCACACACACATATCTCTCAGAACTGAGCATGTGGAGAGACGTTCGTTCATCTAGCACAAAGGGAATGTGTGGCAGGAGAAAATTTTACTCAGGTTTCTCAGTGTGTTTCCTAGTGCCTATTTGATGTTTCTGCAGTTTTCACTGTAAAACCGAGTTGGAGCTAGTACCTCCCCATATATATGTATGGAGAGTACTTAGCAACTGTATAGAATCTTTGTGTTCCCAACAAGCTAGGTGAAGGACGGCTTTCAAACACACATATCTCTCAGAACTTAGCAAGTGTAGAGACGTTCGTTCATCTAGCACAAACGGAACGGGTTGCAAGAGATACTTTTATTCAGGTTTCTCAGTGTGTTTCCTAGTGCCGTTTTGAAGTTCCTGCAGTTTTCCCTGTAAAACCGAGTTGGAGCTAGTACCTCCCCATATATATGTATGGAAAGTAGTTTGCAACTGTATAGAAAATATGTGTTCCCAACAAGCTAGGTGAAGTACGGCTTTCACACACACATATCTCTCAGAAATTAGCATGTGGACAGACGTTCGTTCATCTAGCAAAAAGGGAACGGGTTACAGGAGAAACTTTTACTCAGGTTTCTCAGTGTGTTTCCTAGTGCCGGTTTGAAGTTCCTGCAGTTTTCACTGTAAAATCAAGATGGTGCTAGTACCTCCCCATATTTATGTATTGAGAGTAGTTTGCAACTGTATAGAAACTTTGTGCTCCCAACAAGCTAGTTGAAGGACGGCTTTCACACACACATATCTCTCAGAACTGAGCATGTGGAGAGACGTTCGTTCATCTAGTACAAAATGAACGGGTTGCAGGAGAAAATTTTACTCAGGTTTCTCAGTGTGTGTCCTAGTCCCGGTTAGAATGTACTGCAGTTTTCACTGTAAAACAGAGTTAGGGCTAGTACCTCTCCATATATATGTATGGAGAGTAGTTTGCAACTGTATAGAAACTTTGTGTTCCCAACAAGCTAGGTGAGGTGTGGCTTTCACACACACTTTCAATCAGAACTGAGCATGTGTAGAGACGTTCGTTCATCTAGCAGAAAGGGAACGGGTTGCAGGACAAACATTTACTCAGGTTTCTCAGTGTGTTTCCTAGTGCCGGTTTGAAGTTCCTGCAGTTTTCACTGTAAAACCGAGTTGGAGCTTGTACCTACCCATATATATGTATGGAGAGTATTTTGCAAATGTATAGATACTTTGTGTTCCCAACAAGCTTGATGAAGGACAGCTTTCACACACACATATCCCTCAGAACTGAGCATGTGGAGAGACGTTCGTTCATCTAGCACAAAGGGAACGGTTTGCATGAGAAACTTTTACTCAGGTTTCTCAGTGTGTTTCCTAGTTCCGGTTTGAAGTTCCTGCAGTTTTCACTGTAAAACCGAGTTGGAGCTAGTACCTCCCCATATATATGTATGGAGAGTATTTTTCAACTGTATAGAAACTTTGTGTTCCCAACAAGCTAGGTGAAGGACGACTTTCACAAACTTAAGTCTCAGAACTGAGCATGTGGGGAGACGTTCGTTCATCTAGCACAAAGGGAACGGGTTGCAGGAGAAACTATTACTCAGGTTTCTCAGTGTGTATCCAAGTGCCGGTTTGAAGTTCCTGAAGTTTTCACTGTAAAATCGAGTTGGAGCTAGTACCTCCTCATATATATGTATGGAGATTAGTTTGCAACTCTATAGAAACTTTGTGTTCCCAACAAGCTAGGTGAAGGACGGCTTTCACACACACATATCTCTCAGAACTGAGCATGTGGATAGAGTTTCGTTCATCTAGTACAAAATGAACGTGTTGCAGGTGAAACTTTTACTCAAGTTTCTCAGTGTGTGTCGTAGTCCCGGTTAGAATGAACTGCAGTTTTCACTGTAAAACAGAGTTGGGGCTAGTACCTCTCCATATATATGTATGGAGAGTAGTTTGCAACTGTATAGAAACTTTGTGCTCCCAACAAGCTAGTTGAAGGACGGCTTTCACACACACATATCTCTCAGAACTGAGCATGTGGAGAGACGTTCGTTCATCTAGCACAAAGGGAATGTGTGGCAGGAGAAAATTTTACTCAGGTTTCTCAGTGTGTTTCCTAGTGCCTATTTGATGTTTCTGCAGTTTTCACTGTAAAACCGAGTTGGAGCTAGTACCTCCCCATATATATGTATGGAGAGTACTTAGCAACTGTATAGAATCTTTGTGTTCCCAACAAGCTAGGTGAAGGACGGCTTTCAAACACACATATCTCTCAGAACTTAGCAAGTGTAGAGACGTTCGTTCATCTAGCACAAACGGAACGGGTTGCAAGAGATACTTTTATTCAGGTTTCTCAGTGTGTTTCCTAGTGCCGTTTTGAAGTTCCTGCAGTTTTCCCTGTAAAACCGAGTTGGAGCTAGTACCTCCCCATATATATGTATGGAAAGTAGTTTGCAACTGTATAGAAAATATGTGTTCCCAACAAGCTAGGTGAAGTACGGCTTTCACACACACATATCTCTCAGAAATTAGCATGTGGACAGACGTTCGTTCATCTAGCAAAAAGGGAACGGGTTACAGGAGAAACTTTTACTCAGGTTTCTCAGTGTGTTTCCTAGTGCCGGTTTGAAGTTCCTGCAGTTTTCACTGTAAAACCGAGTTGGAGCTTGTACCTACCCATATATATGTATGGAGAGTATTTTGCAAATGTATAGATACTTTGTGTTCCCAACAAGCTTGATGAAGGACAGCTTTCACACACACATATCCCTCAGAACTGAGCATGTGGAGAGACGTTCGTTCATCTAGCACAAAGGGAACGGTTTGCATGAGAAACTTTTACTCAGGTTTCTCAGTGTGTTTCCTAGTTCCGGTTTGAAGTTCCTGCAGTTTTCACTGTAAAACCGAGTTGGAGCTAGTACCTCCCCATATATATGTATGGAGAGTATTTTTCAACTGTATAGAAACTTTGTGTTCCCAACAAGCTAGGTGAAGGACGACTTTCACAAACTTAAGTCTCAGAACTGAGCATGTGGGGAGACGTTCGTTCATCTAGCACAAAGGGAACGGGTTGCAGGAGAAACTATTACTCAGGTTTCTCAGTGTGTATCCAAGTGCCGGTTTGAAGTTCCTGAAGTTTTCACTGTAAAATCGAGTTGGAGCTAGTACCTCCTCATATATATGTATGGAGATTAGTTTGCAACTCTATAGAAACTTTGTGTTCCCAACAAGCTAGGTGAAGGACGGCTTTCACACACACATATCTCTCAGAACTGAGCATGTGGATAGAGTTTCGTTCATCTAGTACAAAATGAACGTGTTGCAGGTGAAACTTTTACTCAAGTTTCTCAGTGTGTGTCGTAGTCCCGGTTAGAATGAACTGCAGTTTTCACTGTAAAACAGAGTTGGGGCTAGTACCTCTCCATATATATGTATGGAGAGTAGTTTGCAACTGTATAGAAACTTTGTGCTCCCAACAAGCTAGTTGAAGGACGGCTTTCACACACACATATCTCTCAGAACTGAGCATGTGGAGAGACGTTCGTTCATCTAGCACAAAGGGAATGTGTGGCAGGAGAAAATTTTACTCAGGTTTCTCAGTGTGTTTCCTAGTGCCTATTTGATGTTTCTGCAGTTTTCACTGTAAAACCGAGTTGGAGCTAGTACCTCCCCATATATATGTATGGAGAGTACTTAGCAACTGTATAGAATCTTTGTGTTCCCAACAAGCTAGGTGAAGGACGGCTTTCAAACACACATATCTCTCAGAACTTAGCAAGTGTAGAGACGTTCGTTCATCTAGCACAAACGGAACGGGTTGCAAGAGATACTTTTATTCAGGTTTCTCAGTGTGTTTCCTAGTGCCGTTTTGAAGTTCCTGCAGTTTTCCCTGTAAAACCGAGTTGGAGCTAGTACCTCCCCATATATATGTATGGAAAGTAGTTTGCAACTGTATAGAAAATATGTGTTCCCAACAAGCTAGGTGAAGTACGGCTTTCACACACACATATCTCTCAGAAATTAGCATGTGGACAGACGTTCGTTCATCTAGCAAAAAGGGAACGGGTTACAGGAGAAACTTTTACTCAGGTTTCTCAGTGTGTTTCCTAGTGCCGGTTTGAAGTTCCTGCAGTTTTCACTGTAAAATCAAGATGGTGCTAGTACCTCCCCATATTTATGTATTGAGAGTAGTTTGCAACTGTATAGAAACTTTGTGTTCCCAACAAGCTTGATGAAGTCGGCTTTGAAACACACATATATCTCAGAAATGAGCATGTGGAGAGACTTTAGTTCATCTAGCACAAATGGAACGGGTTGCAGGAGAAACTTTTTCTCAGGTTTCTCAGTGTGTTTCCTAGTGCCGGTTTGAAGTTCCTGCAGTTTTCAATGTAAAACCGAGTTGGAGCTTGTACCTCCCCATATATATGTATGGAGAGTAGTTTGCAACTTTATATAATCTTTGTGTTCCCAAAAAGCTAGGTGAAGTACGGCTTTCACTCACATATCTCTCAGAACTGAGCATGTGGAGAGACGTTCGTTCATCTAGCACAAAGGGAACGGGTTGCAGGAGAAACTTTTACTCAGGTTTCTCAGTGTGTTTCCTAGTCCCGGTTAGAATGTACTTCAGTTTTCACTGTAAAACCGAGTTGGAGCTAGTACATCTCCATATATATGTATGGAGAGGTGTTTGCAACTGTATGGAAACTTTGTGTTCCCAACAAGCTAGGTGAAGGGCGGCTTTCACACACACTTATCAATCAGAACTGAGCATGTGGAGAGACGTTCGTTCATCTAGCACAAAGGGAACGGGTTGAAGGAGAAACTTTGCTCAGGTTTCTAAGTCTGTTTCCTACTGCCGGTTTGAAGTTCCTGCAGTTTTCACTGTAAAACCGAGTTGGAGCTAGAGCATCCCCATATATTTGTATGGAGGTAACTTTGCAACTCTAAAGAAACTTTGTGTTCCCAACAAACTACGTGAAGAACGGCTTTCACACACACTTATATCTCAGAACTGAGCATGTGGAGAGACATTCGTTCACCTAGCACAAAAGGAACGGGTTGCAGGAGCAACTTTTACTCAGGTTTCTCAATGTGTTTCCTAGTGCCGGTTTGAAGTTCCTGCAGTTTTCACTGTAAAACCGAGTTGGAACTAGAGCATCCCCATATATATGTATGGAGATAAATTTGCTACTCTAAAGAAACTTTGTGTTCCCAACAAACTACGTGAAGGACGGCTTTCACACACTCTTATATCTCAGAACTGAGCATGTGGAGAGACATTCGTTCACCTAGCACAAATGGAACGGGTTGAAGGAGCAACGTTTACTCAGGTTTCTCAATGTGTTTCCTAGTGCCGGTTTGATGTTCCTGCAGTTTTCACTGTAAAACCGAGTTGGAGCCTGTACCTCCCCATATATATGTTGGAGAGTATTTTGCATCTGTATAGAAACTTTGTGTTCCCAACAAGCTAGGTGAAGGATTGCTTTAACACACAATTATCTCTCAGAAATGAGCATGTGGAGAGACGTTCGTTCATCTAGCACAAAGGGAACGGGTTGCAGGAGAAACATTTACTCAGGTTTATCAGTGTGTTTCCTAGTGCCGGGTTGAAGTTCCTGCAGTTTTCACTGTAAAACAGAGTTGGAGCTAGTACCTCCCCATATATATGTATGGAGAGTAGTTTGCAACTGTATAGAAACTTTGTGTTCCCAACAAGCTAGGTGCAGGACGGCTTTCCCACACACATATCTCTCAGAACTGAGCATCTGGAGAGACGTTCGTTCATCTAGCACAAATGGAACGGTTTGCAGGGGAAAATTTTTCTCAGGTTTCTCAGTGTGTTTCCTAGTGCCGGTTTGAAGTTCCTGCAGTTGTCACTGTTAAACCGAGTTGGAGCTTACCTCCCCTTATATATGTATGGAGAGTAGTTTGCAACTGTATATAAAATTTGTGTTCCCAACAAGCTAGGTGAAGGACGGCTTTCACACACACATATCTCTCAGCATTGAGCATGTGGAGAGAGTTTCGTTCATCTAGCACAAAGGGAACGGTTTACAGGAGAAACTTTTACTCTGGTTTCTCATTGTGTTTCCTAGTGCCGGTTTGAAGTTCCTGTAGTTTTCACTGTAAAACCGAGTTGGAGCTAGTACCTCCCCATATATATGTATGGAGAGTAGTTTGCAACTGTATAGAAACTTTGTGTTCCCAACAAGATAGGTGAAGGACGGCTTTGACACACACATATCTCTCAGATCTGAGCATGTGGAGAGACGTTCGTTCATCTAGCACAAAGGGAACTGGTTGCAGGAAAAACTTTTACTCAGGTTTCTCAGTGTGTTTCCTAGTGCCGGTTTGAAGTTCCTGCAGTTTTCACTGTAAAACCGAGTTGGAGGTAGTACCTCCCCAAATATATGTATGGAGAGTAGTTATCAACTCTATAGAAACTTTGTGTTCCCAACAAGCTAGGTGAAGTTCGGCTTTCACACAAAAATATCTTTCAGAACTGAGCATGTGGAGAGACGTTCGTTCATCTAGCACAAAGGGAACGGGTTGCAGGACAAACTTTTACTCAGGTTTCTCAGTGTGTTTCCTAGTGCCGGTTTGAAGTTCCTGCAGTTTTCACTGTAAAACCGAGTTGGAGCTTGTACCTACCCATATATATGTATGGAGAGTATTTTGCAAATGTATAGATACTTTGTGTTCCCAACAAGCTTGATGAAGGACAGCTTTCACACACACATATCCCTCAGAACTGAGCATGTGGAGAGACGTTCGTTCATCTAGCACAAAGTGAACGGGTTGCAGGAGAAACTTTTACTCAGGTTTGTCAGTGTGTTTCCTAGTGCCGGTTTGAAGTTCCTGCAGTTTTCACTGTAAAACCGAGTTGGAGCTAGTACCTCCCCATATATATGTATGGAGAGTATTTTTCAACTGTATAGAAACTCTGTGTTCCCAACAAGCTAGGTGAAGGACGACTTTCACAAACTTAAGTCTCAGAACTGAGCATGTGGGGAGACTTTCGTTCATCTAGCACAAAGGAAACGGGTTGCAGGAGAAACTATTACTCAGGTTTCTCAGTGTGTATCCTAGTGCCGGTTTGAAGTTCCTGAAGTTTTCACTGTAAAATCGAGTTGGAGCTAGTACCTCCTCATATATATGTATGGAGATTAGTTTGCAACTCTATAGAAACTTTGTGTTCCCAACAAGCTAGGTGAAGGACGGCTTTCACACACACATATCTCTCAGAACTGAGCATGTGGATAGAGTTTCGTTCATCTAGTACAAAATGAACGGGTTGCAGGTGAAACTTTTACTCAGGTTTCTCAGTGTGTGTCCTAGTCCCGGTTAGAATGAACTGCAGTTTTCACTGTAAAACAGAGTTGGGGCTAGTACCTCTCCATATATATGTATGGAGAGTAGTTTGCAACTGTATAGAAACTTTGTGCTCCCAACAAGCTAGTTGAAGGACGGCTTTCACACACACATATCTCTCAGAACTGAGCATGTGGAGAGACGTTCGTTCATCTAGTACAAAATGAACGGGTTGCAGGAGAAAATTTTACTCAGGTTTCTCAGTGTGTGTCCTAGTCCCGGTTAGAATGTACTGCAGTTTTCACTGTAAAACAGAGTTAGGGCTAGTACCTCTCCATATATATGTATGGAGAGTAGTTTGCAACTGTATAGAAACTTTGTGTTCCCAACAAGCTAGGTGAGGTGTGGCTTTCACACACACTTTCAATCAGAACTGAGCATGTGTAGAGACGTTCGTTCATCTAGCAGAAAGGGAACGGGTTGCAGGACAAACATTTACTCAGGTTTCTCAGTGTGTTTCCTAGTGCCGGTTTGAAGTTCCTGCAGTTTTCACTGTAAAACCGAGTTGGAGCTTGTACCTACCCATATATATGTATGGAGAGTATTTTGCAAATGTATAGATACTTTGTGTTCCCAACAAGCTTGATGAAGGACAGCTTTCACACACACATATCCCTCAGAACTGAGCATGTGGAGAGACGTTCGTTCATCTAGCACAAAGGGAACGGTTTGCATGAGAAACTTTTACTCAGGTTTCTCAGTGTGTTTCCTAGTTCCGGTTTGAAGTTCCTGCAGTTTTCACTGTAAAACCGAGTTGGAGCTAGTACCTCCCCATATATATGTATGGAGAGTATTTTTCAACTGTATAGAAACTTTGTGTTCCCAACAAGCTAGGTGAAGGACGACTTTCACAAACTTAAGTCTCAGAACTGAGCATGTGGGGAGACGTTCGTTCATCTAGCACAAAGGGAACGGGTTGCAGGAGAAACTATTACTCAGGTTTCTCAGTGTGTATCCAAGTGCCGGTTTGAAGTTCCTGAAGTTTTCACTGTAAAATCGAGTTGGAGCTAGTACCTCCTCATATATATGTATGGAGATTAGTTTGCAACTCTATAGAAACTTTGTGTTCCCAACAAGCTAGGTGAAGGACGGCTTTCACACACACATATCTCTCAGAACTGAGCATGTGGATAGAGTTTCGTTCATCTAGTACAAAATGAACGTGTTGCAGGTGAAACTTTTACTCAAGTTTCTCAGTGTGTGTCGTAGTCCCGGTTAGAATGAACTGCAGTTTTCACTGTAAAACAGAGTTGGGGCTAGTACCTCTCCATATATATGTATGGAGAGTAGTGTGCAACTGTATAGAAACTTTGTGCTCCCAACAAGCTAGTTGAAGGACGGCTTTCACACACACATATCTCTCAGAACTGAGCATGTGGAGAGACGTTCGTTCATCTAGCACAAAGGGAATGTGTGGCAGGAGAAAATTTTACTCAGGTTTCTCAGTGTGTTTCCTAGTGCCTATTTGATGTTTCTGCAGTTTTCACTGTAAAACCGAGTTGGAGCTAGTACCTCCCCATATATATGTATGGAGAGTACTTAGCAACTGTATAGAATCTTTGTGTTCCCAACAAGCTAGGTGAAGGACGGCTTTCAAACACACATATCTCTCAGAACTTAGCAAGTGTAGAGACGTTCGTTCATCTAGCACAAACGGAACGGGTTGCAAGAGATACTTTTATTCAGGTTTCTCAGTGTGTTTCCTAGTGCCGTTTTGAAGTTCCTGCAGTTTTCCCTGTAAAACCGAGTTGGAGCTAGTACCTCCCCATATATATGTATGGAAAGTAGTTTGCAACTGTATAGAAAATATGTGTTCCCAACAAGCTAGGTGAAGTACGGCTTTCACACACACATATCTCTCAGAAATTAGCATGTGGACAGACGTTCGTTCATCTAGCAAAAAGGGAACGGGTTACAGGAGAAACTTTTACTCAGGTTTCTCAGTGTGTTTCCTAGTGCCGGTTTGAAGTTCCTGCAGTTTTCACTGTAAAATCAAGATGGTGCTAGTACCTCCCCATATTTATGTATTGAGAGTAGTTTGCAACTGTATAGAAACTTTGTGTTCCCAACAAGCTTGATGAAGTCGGCTTTGAAACACACATATATCTCAGAAATGAGCATGTGGAGAGACTTTAGTTCATCTAGCACAAATGGAACGGGTTGCAGGAGAAACTTTTTCTCAGGTTTCTCAGTGTGTTTCCTAGTGCCGGTTTGAAGTTCCTGCAGTTTTCAATGTAAAACCGAGTTGGAGCTTGTACCTCCCCATATATATGTATGGAGAGTAGTTTGCAACTTTATATAATCTTTGTGTTCCCAAAAAGCTAGGTGAAGTACGGCTTTCACTCACATATCTCTCAGAACTGAGCATGTGGAGAGACGTTCGTTCATCTAGCACAAAGGGAACGGGTTGCAGGAGAAACTTTTACTCAGGTTTCTCAGTGTGTTTCCTAGTCCCGGTTAGAATGTACTTCAGTTTTCACTGTAAAACCGAGTTGGAGCTAGTACATCTCCATATATATGTATGGAGAGGTGTTTGCAACTGTATGGAAACTTTGTGTTCCCAACAAGCTAGGTGAAGGGCGGCTTTCACACACACTTATCAATCAGAACTGAGCATGTGGAGAGACGTTCGTTCATCTAGCACAAAGGGAACGGGTTGAAGGAGAAACTTTGCTCAGGTTTCTAAGTCTGTTTCCTACTGCCGGTTTGAAGTTCCTGCAGTTTTCACTGTAAAACCGAGTTGGAGCTAGAGCATCCCCATATATTTGTATGGAGGTAACTTTGCAACTCTAAAGAAACTTTGTGTTCCCAACAAACTACGTGAAGAACGGCTTTCACACACACTTATATCTCAGAACTGAGCATGTGGAGAGACATTCGTTCACCTAGCACAAAAGGAACGGGTTGCAGGAGCAACTTTTACTCAGGTTTCTCAATGTGTTTCCTAGTGCCGGTTTGAAGTTCCTGCAGTTTTCACTGTAAAACCGAGTTGGAACTAGAGCATCCCCATATATATGTATGGAGATAAATTTGCTACTCTAAAGAAACTTTGTGTTCCCAACAAACTACGTGAAGGACGGCTTTCACACACTCTTATATCTCAGAACTGAGCATGTGGAGAGACATTCGTTCACCTAGCACAAATGGAACGGGTTGAAGGAGCAACGTTTACTCAGGTTTCTCAATGTGTTTCCTAGTGCCGGTTTGATGTTCCTGCAGTTTTCACTGTAAAACCGAGTTGGAGCCTGTACCTCCCCATATATATGTTGGAGAGTATTTTGCATCTGTATAGAAACTTTGTGTTCCCAACAAGCTAGGTGAAGGATTGCTTTAACACACAATTATCTCTCAGAAATGAGCATGTGGAGAGACGTTCGTTCATCTAGCACAAAGGGAACGGGTTGCAGGAGAAACATTTACTCAGGTTTATCAGTGTGTTTCCTAGTGCCGGGTTGAAGTTCCTGCAGTTTTCACTGTAAAACAGAGTTGGAGCTAGTACCTCCCCATATATATGTATGGAGAGTAGTTTGCAACTGTATAGAAACTTTGTGTTCCCAACAAGCTAGGTGCAGGACGGCTTTCCCACACACATATCTCTCAGAACTGAGCATCTGGAGAGACGTTCGTTCATCTAGCACAAATGGAACGGTTTGCAGGGGAAAATTTTTCTCAGGTTTCTCAGTGTGTTTCCTAGTGCCGGTTTGAAGTTCCTGCAGTTGTCACTGTTAAACCGAGTTGGAGCTTACCTCCCCTTATATATGTATGGAGAGTAGTTTGCAACTGTATATAAAATTTGTGTTCCCAACAAGCTAGGTGAAGGACGGCTTTCACACACACATATCTCTCAGCATTGAGCATGTGGAGAGAGTTTCGTTCATCTAGCACAAAGGGAACGGTTTACAGGAGAAACTTTTACTCTGGTTTCTCATTGTGTTTCCTAGTGCCGGTTTGAAGTTCCTGTAGTTTTCACTGTAAAACCGAGTTGGAGCTAGTACCTCCCCATATATATGTATGGAGAGTAGTTTGCAACTGTATAGAAACTTTGTGTTCCCAACAAGATAGGTGAAGGACGGCTTTGACACACACATATCTCTCAGATCTGAGCATGTGGAGAGACGTTCGTTCATCTAGCACAAAGGGAACTGGTTGCAGGAAAAACTTTTACTCAGGTTTCTCAGTGTGTTTCCTAGTGCCGGTTTGAAGTTCCTGCAGTTTTCACTGTAAAACCGAGTTGGAGGTAGTACCTCCCCAAATATATGTATGGAGAGTAGTTATCAACTCTATAGAAACTTTGTGTTCCCAACAAGCTAGGTGAAGTTCGGCTTTCACACAAAAATATCTTTCAGAACTGAGCATGTGGAGAGACGTTCGTTCATCTAGCACAAAGGGAACGGGTTGCAGGACAAACTTTTACTCAGGTTTCTCAGTGTGTTTCCTAGTGCCGGTTTGAAGTTCCTGCAGTTTTCACTGTAAAACCGAGTTGGAGCTTGTACCTACCCATATATATGTATGGAGAGTATTTTGCAAATGTATAGATACTTTGTGTTCCCAACAAGCTTGATGAAGGACAGCTTTCACACACACATATCCCTCAGAACTGAGCATGTGGAGAGACGTTCGTTCATCTAGCACAAAGTGAACGGGTTGCAGGAGAAACTTTTACTCAGGTTTGTCAGTGTGTTTCCTAGTGCCGGTTTGAAGTTCCTGCAGTTTTCACTGTAAAACCGAGTTGGAGCTAGTACCTCCCCATATATATGTATGGAGAGTATTTTTCAACTGTATAGAAACTCTGTGTTCCCAACAAGCTAGGTGAAGGACGACTTTCACAAACTTAAGTCTCAGAACTGAGCATGTGGGGAGACTTTCGTTCATCTAGCACAAAGGAAACGGGTTGCAGGAGAAACTATTACTCAGGTTTCTCAGTGTGTATCCTAGTGCCGGTTTGAAGTTCCTGAAGTTTTCACTGTAAAATCGAGTTGGAGCTAGTACCTCCTCATATATATGTATGGAGATTAGTTTGCAACTCTATAGAAACTTTGTGTTCCCAACAAGCTAGGTGAAGGACGGCTTTCACACACACATATCTCTCAGAACTGAGCATGTGGATAGAGTTTCGTTCATCTAGTACAAAATGAACGGGTTGCAGGTGAAACTTTTACTCAGGTTTCTCAGTGTGTGTCCTAGTCCCGGTTAGAATGAACTGCAGTTTTCACTGTAAAACAGAGTTGGGGCTAGTACCTCTCCATATATATGTATGGAGAGTAGTTTGCAACTGTATAGAAACTTTGTGCTCCCAACAAGCTAGTTGAAGGACGGCTTTCACACACACATATCTCTCAGAACTGAGCATGTGGAGAGACGTTCGTTCATCTAGTACAAAATGAACGGGTTGCAGGAGAAAATTTTACTCAGGTTTCTCAGTGTGTGTCCTAGTCCCGGTTAGAATGTACTGCAGTTTTCACTGTAAAACAGAGTTAGGGCTAGTACCTCTCCATATATATGTATGGAGAGTAGTTTGCAACTGTATAGAAACTTTGTGTTCCCAACAAGCTAGGTGAGGTGTGGCTTTCACACACACTTTCAATCAGAACTGAGCATGTGTAGAGACGTTCGTTCATCTAGCAGAAAGGGAACGGGTTGCAGGACAAACATTTACTCAGGTTTCTCAGTGTGTTTCCTAGTGCCGGTTTGAAGTTCCTGCAGTTTTCACTGTAAAACCGAGTTGGAGCTTGTACCTACCCATATATATGTATGGAGAGTATTTTGCAAATGTATAGATACTTTGTGTTCCCAACAAGCTTGATGAAGGACAGCTTTCACACACACATATCCCTCAGAACTGAGCATGTGGAGAGACGTTCGTTCATCTAGCACAAAGGGAACGGTTTGCATGAGAAACTTTTACTCAGGTTTCTCAGTGTGTTTCCTAGTTCCGGTTTGAAGTTCCTGCAGTTTTCACTGTAAAACCGAGTTGGAGCTAGTACCTCCCCATATATATGTATGGAGAGTATTTTTCAACTGTATAGAAACTTTGTGTTCCCAACAAGCTAGGTGAAGGACGACTTTCACAAACTTAAGTCTCAGAACTGAGCATGTGGGGAGACGTTCGTTCATCTAGCACAAAGGGAACGGGTTGCAGGAGAAACTATTACTCAGGTTTCTCAGTGTGTATCCAAGTGCCGGTTTGAAGTTCCTGAAGTTTTCACTGTAAAATCGAGTTGGAGCTAGTACCTCCTCATATATATGTATGGAGATTAGTTTGCAACTCTATAGAAACTTTGTGTTCCCAACAAGCTAGGTGAAGGACGGCTTTCACACACACATATCTCTCAGAACTGAGCATGTGGATAGAGTTTCGTTCATCTAGTACAAAATGAACGTGTTGCAGGTGAAACTTTTACTCAAGTTTCTCAGTGTGTGTCGTAGTCCCGGTTAGAATGAACTGCAGTTTTCACTGTAAAACAGAGTTGGGGCTAGTACCTCTCCATATATATGTATGGAGAGTAGTTTGCAACTGTATAGAAACTTTGTGCTCCCAACAAGCTAGTTGAAGGACGGCTTTCACACACACATATCTCTCAGAACTGAGCATGTGGAGAGACGTTCGTTCATCTAGCACAAAGGGAATGTGTGGCAGGAGAAAATTTTACTCAGGTTTCTCAGTGTGTTTCCTAGTGCCTATTTGATGTTTCTGCAGTTTTCACTGTAAAACCGAGTTGGAGCTAGTACCTCCCCATATATATGTATGGAGAGTACTTAGCAACTGTATAGAATCTTTGTGTTCCCAACAAGCTAGGTGAAGGACGGCTTTCAAACACACATATCTCTCAGAACTTAGCAAGTGTAGAGACGTTCGTTCATCTAGCACAAACGGAACGGGTTGCAAGAGATACTTTTATTCAGGTTTCTCAGTGTGTTTCCTAGTGCCGTTTTGAAGTTCCTGCAGTTTTCCCTGTAAAACCGAGTTGGAGCTAGTACCTCCCCATATATATGTATGGAAAGTAGTTTGCAACTGTATAGAAAATATGTGTTCCCAACAAGCTAGGTGAAGTACGGCTTTCACACACACATATCTCTCAGAAATTAGCATGTGGACAGACGTTCGTTCATCTAGCAAAAAGGGAACGGGTTACAGGAGAAACTTTTACTCAGGTTTCTCAGTGTGTTTCCTAGTGCCGGTTTGAAGTTCCTGCAGTTTTCACTGTAAAATCAAGATGGTGCTAGTACCTCCCCATATTTATGTATTGAGAGTAGTTTGCAACTGTATAGAAACTTTGTGTTCCCAACAAGCTTGATGAAGTCGGCTTTGAAACACACATATATCTCAGAAATGAGCATGTGGAGAGACTTTAGTTCATCTAGCACAAATGGAACGGGTTGCAGGAGAAACTTTTTCTCAGGTTTCTCAGTGTGTTTCCTAGTGCCGGTTTGAAGTTCCTGCAGTTTTCAATGTAAAACCGAGTTGGAGCTTGTACCTCCCCATATATATGTATGGAGAGTAGTTTGCAACTTTATATAATCTTTGTGTTCCCAAAAAGCTAGGTGAAGTACGGCTTTCACTCACATATCTCTCAGAACTGAGCATGTGGAGAGACGTTCGTTCATCTAGCACAAAGGGAACGGGTTGCAGGAGAAACTTTTACTCAGGTTTCTCAGTGTGTTTCCTAGTCCCGGTTAGAATGTACTTCAGTTTTCACTGTAAAACCGAGTTGGAGCTAGTACATCTCCATATATATGTATGGAGAGGTGTTTGCAACTGTATGGAAACTTTGTGTTCCCAACAAGCTAGGTGAAGGGCGGCTTTCACACACACTTATCAATCAGAACTGAGCATGTGGAGAGACGTTCGTTCATCTAGCACAAAGGGAACGGGTTGAAGGAGAAACTTTGCTCAGGTTTCTAAGTCTGTTTCCTACTGCCGGTTTGAAGTTCCTGCAGTTTTCACTGTAAAACCGAGTTGGAGCTAGAGCATCCCCATATATTTGTATGGAGGTAACTTTGCAACTCTAAAGAAACTTTGTGTTCCCAACAAACTACGTGAAGAACGGCTTTCACACACACTTATATCTCAGAACTGAGCATGTGGAGAGACATTCGTTCACCTAGCACAAAAGGAACGGGTTGCAGGAGCAACTTTTACTCAGGTTTCTCAATGTGTTTCCTAGTGCCGGTTTGAAGTTCCTGCAGTTTTCACTGTAAAACCGAGTTGGAACTAGAGCATCCCCATATATATGTATGGAGATAAATTTGCTACTCTAAAGAAACTTTGTGTTCCCAACAAACTACGTGAAGGACGGCTTTCACACACTCTTATATCTCAGAACTGAGCATGTGGAGAGACATTCGTTCACCTAGCACAAATGGAACGGGTTGAAGGAGCAACGTTTACTCAGGTTTCTCAATGTGTTTCCTAGTGCCGGTTTGATGTTCCTGCAGTTTTCACTGTAAAACCGAGTTGGAGACTGTACCTCCCCATATATATGTTGAAGAGTATTTTGCATCTGTATAGAAACTTTGTGTTCCCAAAAATCTAAGTGAAGGATTGCTTTAACACACAATTATCTCTCAGAAATGAGCATGTGGAGAGACGTTAGTTCATCTAGCACAAAGGGAACGGGTTGCAGGAGAAACATTTACTCAGGTTTATCAGTGTGTTTCCTAGTGCCGGGTTGAAGTTCCTGCAGTTTTCACTGTAAAATAGAGTTGGAGCTAGTACCTCCCCATATATATGTATGGAGAGTAGTTTGCAACTGTATACAAACTTTGTGTTCCCAACAAGCTAGGTGCAGGACAGCTTTCACACACACATATCTCTCAGAACTGAGCATGTGGAGAGACGTTCGTTCATCTAGCACAAATGGAACGGTTTGCAGGAGAAACTTTTTCTCAGGCTTCTCACTGTGTTTCCTAGTGCCGGTTTGAAGTTCCTGCGATTTTCCCTGTAAAACCGAGTTGGAGCTTACCTCCCCTTATATATGTATGGAGAGTAGTTTGCAACTGTATAGAAACTTTGTGTTCCCAACAAGCTAGGTGAAGGACGGCTTTCACACACACATATCCCTCAAAAGTGAGCATGTGGTGAGACGTTCGTTCATCTAGCACAAATGGAACGGGTTGCATGGGAAATTTTACTCAGGTTTCTCATTGTGTTTCCTAGTTCCGGTTTGATGTTCCTGCAGTTTTCACTGTAAAAACAAGTTGGATCTAGTACTTCCCCATATGTATGTTGGAGAGTAGAATGCAAATGTATAGAAATTTTTTGTTCCCTACAAGATAAGTGAAAAAATTCTTTCACACAAACTTTTGTCTCAGAACTGAGCATGTGGGGAGACGTTCGTTCATCTAGCACAAATGGAACGGGTTGCAGGAGAAAATTTTACTCAAGTTTCTCAGTGTGTTTCCTAGTGCTGGGTTGAAGTTCCTGCAGTTTTCACTGTAAAACCGAGTTGGTGCTAGTACCTCCCCATATATATGTATGGAGAGTAGTTTGCAACTGTATAGAATCTTTGTGTTACCAACAAGCTAGGCGAAGGTCGGCTTTCACATACACTTATCAATCAGAACTGAGCATGTGGAGAGACGTTCGTTCATCTAGAACAAATGGAACGGGTTGCAGGTGAAACTTTTACTCAGGGCTCTCAGTGTGTGTCGTAGTCCCGGTTAGAATGTACTCCAATTTTCACTGTAAAACAGAGTTGGAGCTAGTACATCTCCATATATATGTATGGAGAGGTGTTTGCAACTGTATAGAAACTTTGTGTTCCCAACAAGCTACGTGAAGTGCGACTTGCACACAAACTTATAAATCAGAACTGAGCATGTGGAGAGACTTTCGTTCATCTAGCACAAATGGAACGTGTTGAAGGAGAAACTTTGCTCTGGTTTCTAAGTCTGTTTCCTACTGTCGGTTTGAAGTTCCTGCAGTTTTCACTGTAAAACCGAGTTGGAGATAGGGCATCCCCATATATATGTATGGAAATAACTTTGCAACTCTATAGAAACTTTGTGTTCCCAACAAGCTAGGTGAAGAACGGCTTTCACACACAGTTATATATCAGAACTGAGCATGTGGAGAGACATTCGTTCACCTAGCACAAAGGGAACGGGTTGCAGGAGCAACATTTACTCAGGTTTCTCAGTGTGTTTCCTAGTCCCGGTTTGAAGTTCCTGCAGTTTTCACTGTAAAACCGAGTTGGGGCTAGTACCTCCCCATATATATGTATTGAGAGTAGTTTGCAACTGTATATAATCTTTGTGTTCCCAAACAGCTAGGTGAAGGACGGCGTTCACTCACATATCTCTCAGAACTGAGCATATGGAGAGACGTTCGTTCATCTAGCACAAAGGGAACGGCTTGCAGGAGAAACTTTTACTCAGGTTTCTCAGTGTGTTTCCTAGTCCCGGTTAGAATGTACTGCAGTTTTCACTGTAAAACCGAGTTGGAGCTAGTACATCTCCATATATATGTATGGAGAGGTGTTTGCAACTGTATGGAAACTTTGTGTTCCCAACAAGCTAGGTGAAGGGCGGCTTTCACACACACTTATCAATCAGACCTGAGCATGTGGAGAGACTTTCGTTCATCTAGCACAAAGGGAACGGATTGAAGGAGAAACTTTGCTCAGGTTTCTAAGTTTGTTTCCTACTGCCGGTTTGAAGTTCCTGCAGTTTTCACTGTAAAACCGAGTTGGAGCTAGAGCATCCCCATATATATGTATGGAGATAACTTTGCAACTCTAAAGAAACTGTGTGTTCTCAACAAACTACGTGAAGAACGGCTTTCACACACACTTATATCTCAGAACTGAGCATGTGGAGAGACATTCGTTCACATAGCACAAAAGGAACGGGTTGCAGGAGAAACTTTTACTCAGGTTTCTCAGTGTGTTTCCTAGTGCCGGTTTGATGTTCCTGCAGTTTTCACTGTAAATGAGTGTTGGAGCTAGTACCTGCCCATATATATGTATGGAGAGTAGTTTGCAAATGTATAGAAACTTTGTGTTCCCAACAAGCTAGGTGAAGGACGGCTTTCACACACAGATATCTCTCAGAACTGAGCATGTGGGGAGACGTTCGTTCATCTAGCACATCGGGAAAGGGTTGCAGTGGAAACTTTTACTCAGGTTACTCAGTGTTTTGCCTAGTGCCGGTTTGAATTTCCTGCAGTTTTCCCTGTAAAACCGAGTTGGAGCTAGTACCTCCCCATATATATGTATTCAGAGTAGTTTGCAACTGTATAGAAACTTTGTGTTCCCAAAAAGCTAGGTGAAGGACGGCTTTGACACACATATATCTCTCAGAACTGAGCATGTGGAGATACGTTCGTTCATCTAGCACAAATGCAACTGGTTGCAGGAGAAAATTTTACTCAGGTTTCTCAGTTTGTTTCCTAGTGCTGGTTTAAAGTTCCTGCATTTTTCACTGTCAAACCGATTTGGAGCTCGTACCTCCCCATATATTTGAATGGAGAGTAGTTTGCAACCTTATAGAAACTTT
This sequence comes from Camelus dromedarius, assembly GCF_036321535.1. Classification (NCBI taxonomy): domain Eukaryota; kingdom Metazoa; phylum Chordata; class Mammalia; order Artiodactyla; family Camelidae; genus Camelus; species Camelus dromedarius. The sequence continues at coordinate 69,497,142 of NC_087472.1, forward strand.
GTGTTCCCAAGAATCTTGGTGAAGAATGTCTATCACACACATTTATGTCTCAGAACTGAGCATGTGGGCAGACGTTCGTTCATCTAGCACATAGGGAACGGGTAGCAGGAGAAACTGTTACTCAGGTTTCTCAGTGAGTTTCCTAGTGCCGGTTAGAAGTTCCTGCAATTTTCAGTGTAAAACCGAGTTGGAGCTAGTACCTCCCAATATATATGTATGGATAGTAGTTTGCAACTGTATAGAAAAATTGTGTTCCCAACAAGCTAGTTGAAGATCGGCTTTCACACACACTTATCTCTCAGAACTGACCATGTGGAGAGACGTTCGTTCATCTTGCACAAAAGGAACGGTTTGCAGGGGAAACTTTTACTCAGGTTTCTCAGTGTGATTACTAGTCCCGGTTAGAAAGTGTTGCAGTTTTCACTGTAAAACCGTGTTGGAGCTAGTAACTCTCCATATATATTTATGGAGAGTTGTTTGCAACTGTATAGAATCTTTGTGTTCCCAACAAGCTAGGAGAAGTGTGGCTTTCACACACACTTATAAATCAGAACTGAGCATGTGGGGAGACTTTCGTTCATCTAGCAAAAAGGGAACGGGTTGCAGGAGAAACTTTTACTCAGGTATCTCAGTGTGTTTCCTAGTGCCGGTTTGAAGTTCCTGCAGTTTTCACTGTAAAACCCAGTTGGAGCTAGTACCTCCCCTTATATATGTATGGAGAGTAGTTTGCAACTGTATAGAAACTTTGTGTTCCCTACAAGCTAGGTGAAGGACGGCTTTGACACACACATATCTCTCAGACCTGAGCATGTGGAAAGACGTTCTTTCATCTAGCACAAATGAAACGGTTTGCAAGTGAAACTTTTACTCAGGTTTCTCAGTGTGTTACCTAGTGCCGGTTTGAAGTTCCTGCAGTTTTCACTGTAAAACCGAGTTGGAGCTAGTACCTCCCCATATATATGTATGGAGAGTAGTTTGCAAATCTATAGAAACTTTGTGATCCCAACAAGCTAGGTGAAGGACGGTTTTGACACACACATTTCTCTCAGAACTGAGCATGTGGAGAGACGTTCGTTCATCTAGCACATAGGAAACTGGTTGCAGGAGAAACTTTTACTCAGGTTTCTTAGTGAGTTTCCTAGTGCCGGTTTGAAGTTACTGCAGTTTTCACTGTAAAACCGAGTTGGAGCTAGTACCTCCAAATATATATGTATGGAGAATAGTTTGCAACTCTATAGAAACTTTGTGTTCCCAACAAGCTAGTTGAAGGACGGCTTTCACACACACTTATCTCTCAGAACTGAGCATGTGGAGAGACGTTCGTTCATCTAGCACAAAGTGAACGGGTTGTAGGTGAAACTTTTACTCAGGTTTCTCATTGTATTTCCTAGTCCCGTTTAGAAGGTACTGCAGTTTTCACTGTAAATCCGAGTTTGAGCTAGTAACTCTCCATATATATGTATAGAGAGCTGTTTACAACTGTATAGAATCTTTGTGTTCCCAACAAGCTAGGTGAAAGGCGGCTTTAACATACACTTATCAATCAGAAATGAGCATGTGGAGAGAAGTTCGTTCATCTAGCACACAGGGAACGGGTTGCAGGACAAACTTGTACTCACGTTTCTCAGTGTGTTTCCTAGTGCCGGTATGAAGTTCCTGCAGTTTTCACAGTAAAACCGAGTTGGAGCTAGTTCATCCCCATCTATATGTATGGAGAGTATTTTGCAACTGTATAGAAACTTTGTGTTCCCAACAAGCTAGGTGAAGAACGGCTTTCACACACACATATCTCTCAGAAATTTGCATGTGGAGAGACGTTCTTTCATCTAGCACAAATGGAACGGTTTGCAGGAGATACTTTTACTCAGGTTTCTCAGTGTGTTTCCTAGTGCCGGTTTGAATTTCCTGCAGTTTTCACAGTAAAACCGAATTGGAGCTAGTACATCCCCATATATATGTATGGAGAGTATTTGCAACTGTATAGAAACTTTGTGTTCCCAACAAGCTAGGTGAAGAACGGCTTTCACACACACATATCTCTCAGAACTGAGCATGTGGAGAGACGTTCGTTCATCTAACACAAAGGGAACGGGTTCCAGGAGAAACTTTTACTCAGGTTTCTCAGTGTGTTTCCAAGTGCCGGTTTGAAGTTCCAGCAGTTTTCACTGTAAAACCGAGTTGGAGCTAGTACCTCCCCATATATATGTATTCAGAGTAGTTTGCAACTGTATAGAAACTTTGTGTTCCCAACAAGCTCGGTGAAGGACGGCTTTGACACACACATATCTCTCAGAAATGAGCATGTTGAGTGACGTTCGTTCATCTAGTACATAGGGAACGGGTTGCAGGAGTAACTTCTTTTCAAGTTTCTCTGTGAGTTTCCTAGTGCCGGTTTGCAGTTCCTGCAGTTTTCACTGTAAAACCGAGTTGGAGCTAGTACCTACAAACATATATGTATGGAGAGTAGTTTGCAACTGTATAGAAACTTTGTGTTCCCAACAAGCTAGTTGAAGGACGGCTTTGAAATACACATATCTCTCAGATCTGAGCATGTGGAGAGACGTTCGTTCATCTAGCACAAATGGAACGGTTTGCAAGTGAAACTTTTACTCAGGTTTTTCAGTGTGTTACCTAGTGCCGGTTTGAAGTTCCTGCAGTTTTCACTGTAAAACCGAGTTGGAGCTAGTACCTCCCCATATATTTGTATGGAGAGTAGTTTGCAACTGTATAGAATCTTTGTGTTCCCAAGAAGCTTGGTGAAGGATGTGTTTCACACAAACATATATCTCAGAACTGAGCCTGTGGGGAGATATTCGTTCATCTAGCACATAGGGAACGGGTTGCAGGAGAAACTTTTACTCATTTTTCTCAGTGAGTTTCCTAGTGCCTGTTTGAAGTTCCTGCAGTTTTCACTGTAAAACCGAGTTGGAGCTAGTACCTCCCAATATATATGTATGCAGAATATTTTGCAACTGTATAGAAACTTTGTGTTCCCAACAAGCAAGTTGAAGGTCGGCTTACACACACTTATCTCTCAGAACTGATCATGTGGAGAGACTTTCGTTCATCTAGCACAAACGAAACGGCTTGCAGGAGAAACTTTTACTCAGGTTTCTCATTGTGATTCCTAGTCCCGGTTAGGAGGTACTGCAGTTTTCACTGTAAAACCGAGTTGGAGCTAGAAACTCTCCATATATATTTATGGAGAGGTGTTTGCAAATGTAAAGAAACTTTGTGTTCCCAACAAGCTAGGTGAAAGGCGGCTTTCACACACACTTTTATGTCAGAAATGAGCATGTGGAGAGACGTTCGTTGATCTAGCACAAAGGGAACGGGTTGCAGGAGAAACTTTTATTCAGGTTTCTCAGTGTGTTTCCTAGTGCCGGTTTGAAGTTCCTGCAGTTTTCACTGTAAAACCGAGTTGGAGCTAGTACCTCCCCATATATATGTATGGAGAGTAGTTTGCAACTGTATAGAAACTTTGTGTTCCCAACAAGCTAGGTGAAGGACGGCTATGACACACATATAAATCTCAGATCTGAGAATGTGGAGAGACGTTCGTTCATCTAGCACAAATGGAACAGTTTGCAGGAGAAACTATTACTCAGGTTTTTCAGTGTGTTACCTAGTGCCGGTTAGATGTTCCTGCAGTTTTCACTGTAAAACCAAGTTTGAGCTAGTACCTCTCCATATATTTGTATGGAGAGTAGTTTGCAACTCTATAGAAACTTTGTGTTCCCAAGAAGCTTTGTGAAGGATGTCTTTCACACAAAATTATGTCTCAGAACTGAGCATGTGGGGAGACGTTCGTTCATCTAGCATAAATGAACGGGTTGCAGGAGAAACATTTACTCAGTTTTCTCAGTGTGTTTCCTAGTGCCGATTTGAAGTTCCTGCAGTTTTCACTGTAAAACCGAGTTGGAGCTACTACCTCTCCATATATTTTTATGGAGAGTAGTTGGCAACTCTATAGAAACTTTGTGTTACCAACAAGCTAGTTGAATGTCGGCTTTCACACACACATATCTCTCAGAACTGAGCATGTGGACAGACGTTCGTTCATCTAGCACAAATGGAACGGGTTGCAGGAGTAACTTTTACTCAGGTATCTCAGTGTTTTTCCTAGTCCCGGTTAGACGGTACTGCAGATTTCACTGTAAAACCGAGTTGGAGCTAGTAACTCTCCATATATATGTATGGAGAGGTGTTTGCAACTGTATAGAAACTTTGTGTTCCCAAAAAGCTAGGTGAAGTGCAGCTTTCACACACACTTATCAATCAGAACTGAGCATGTGGAGAGACGTTCGTTCATCTAACAAAAAGGGAACGGGTTGCAGGAGAAACTTTTGCTCAGGTTTCTCAGTGTGTTTCCTAGTGCCGGTTTAAAATTCCTGCAGTTTTCACTGTAAAGCCGAGTTGGAGCTAGTACCTCTCCATATATATGTATGGAGAGGTGTTTGCAAGTGTATAGAAACTTTGTGTTCCCAACAAGCTAGGTGAAGGGCGGCTTTCACACACACTTATCAATCAGAACTGAGCATGTGGAGAGACGTTCTTTCATCTAGCAAAAACGGAACGGGTTGAAGGAGAAACTTTTGCTCAGGTTTCTCAGTGTGTTTCTTATTGCCGGTTTGAAGTTCCTGCATTTTTCACTGTAAAACAGAGTTGGAGCTAGTACCTACCCATATATTTGTATGGAGAGTAGTTTGCAACTCTATAGAAACTTTGTGTTCCCAAGAAGCTTGTTGAAGGGTGTCTTTCACACACACTTATGTCTCAGAACTGAGCATGTGGGGAGACGTTCGTTCATCTAGCATAAATTGAACGGGTTGCAGGAGAAACTTCTACTCAGGTTTCTCAGTGTGTTTCCTAGTGCCGGTTTGAAGTTCCTGCAGTATTCACTGTAAAACCGAGTTGGAGCTAGTATCACCCCTATATTTGTATGGAGAGTAGTTTGCAACTCTATAGAAACTTTGTGTTCCCAAGAAGCTTGGTGAAGGATGTCTTTCACACACACTTATGTCTCAGAACTGAGCATGTGGGGAGACGTTCGTTCAGCTAGCATAAAGTGAACGGGTTGCAGTAGAAACTTTTACTCAGGTTTCTAAGTGTGTTTCCTAGTGCCGGTTTGAAGTTCCTGCAGTTTTCACTGTAAAACCGAGTTGGAGCTAGTATAAACCCATATATTTGTATGGAGAGTAGTTTGCAACTCTATAGAAACTTTGTGTTCCCAAGAAGCTTGGTGAAGGATGTGTTTCACACACAATTACGTCTCAGAACTGAGCATGTGGGTAGACGTTCGTTTATCAAGCATAAAGTGAACGGGTTGCAGGAGAAACTTTTACTCAGGTTTCTCAGTGTGTTTCCTAGTCCCGGTTAGAAGGTTCTGCAGTTTTCACTGTAAAACCGTGTTGGAGCTAGTACCACTCCATACATATGTATGGAGAGGTGTTTGCAACTGTATAGAAACTTTGTGTTCCCAACAAGGTAAGTGAAGGGAGGCTTTCACACACACCTATCAATCAGAACTGAGCATGTGGAGAGACGTTCGTTCATCTAGCAAAAATGAAACGGGTTGAAGGAGAAATTTTGCTCAGGTTTCTAAGTCTTTTTCCTACTGCCGGTTTGAAGTTCCTGCAGTTTTCACTGTAAAATCGACTTGGAGCTAGAGCATCCCCATATATATATATGGAGATAACTTTGCAACTCTATAGAATCTTTGTGTTCCCAACAAGCTAGTTGAAGAACGGCTTTCACACACACTTATATCTCAGAACTGAGCATGTGGAGAGACTTCCTTTCACCTAGCACAAATGGAACTGTTTGCAGGAGAAACTTTTACTCAGGTTTCTCAGTGTGTTTCCTAGTGCCTGTTTGAAGTTCCTGCAGTTTTCACTGTAAAACCGAGTTGGAGCTAGTACCTCCCCATATATATGTTTGGAGGGTAGTTTGCAACTGTATAGAAACTTTGTGTTCCCAACAAGCTAGGTGAAGGACGCCTTTCACACACACTTATCTCTCAGAACTTAGCATGTGGAGAGACTTTCGTTCATCTAGCACAAAGGGAACGGGTTGCAGGATCTAATTTACCTTGGTTTTTCAGTGTGTTTCCTAGTACCGTTTTGAAGTTCCTGCAGTTTTCAATGTAAAACCGAGTTGGAGCTAGTACCTCCTCATATATATGTATGGAGAGGTGTTTGCAAATGTATAGAAACTCTGTGTTCCCAACAAGCTAGGTGAAGGGCGTCTTTCACATTCACTTATCTCTCAAAACTGAGCATGTGGAGAGACGTTCTTTCTTGTAGCTGAAAGGGAACGGGTTGCAGGAGCAAATTTTACTCATGTTTCTCAGTGTTTTTCCCAGTGCCGGTTTGAATTTCCTGCAGTTTTCACTGTAAAACCGAGTTGGAGCTAGTACCTCCCCATATATATGTATGGAGTTTAGTTTGCAACTGTATAGAAACATTGTGTTCCCAAGAAGCTAGGTGAAGTACGGCTTTCACACACACTTATCTCTCAGATCTGAGCATGTGGAGAGATGTTTTTTCATCTAGCACAAAGGGAACCGGTTGCAGGGGAAACTTTTACTCAGTTTTCTCCGTCTGTTTCTTAATGCCGGTTTGATGTTCCTGCAGTTTTCACTGTAAAATGGAGTTGGAGCTACTACCACCCAGTATACATTTAATGATAGTATTTTGCATCTGTATAGAATCATTGTGTTCCCAACAAGCTAGGTGAAGGACGGCTTTCACACACACTTATCTCTCAGAACTGAGCATGTGGAGAGACATTCCTTCATCTAGCACAAAAGTAACGGGTTGCAGTAGAAACTTTTACTCTGGTTTTTTTGTCTGTTTCGTAGTCCCGCATTCAAATTCCTGCATTTTTCACTGTAAACTCGAGTTGTTGCTAGTGCATTCCCGTATATTTGTATGTATTATAATTTACAATTGAAAAGAAACTTTGTGTTCCCAACAAGCTAGGTGAAGGTCGCCTTTCACACACAATTATCTCTCAGAACTGAGCATGTGGAGAGACGTACGTTCATCTAGCACTATGGGAACGGGTTGCAGAAGAAACTTTTACTCTGGTTTCTCAGTCTGTTTCCTAGAGCCGATACGAAGTTCCTGCATTTTTCACTTTAAAACAGATTTTCAGATTATACATCCCCATATCTATTTATGGAGTGTAGGTTACATGTGAAAAGAAAATATGTTTTCCCAACAAGCTAGTTGAAGTACGTATTTCACACACACTTATCTCTCAGATATTAGCATGTGGAGAGAATTTCGTTCATGTAGCATAAAGAGAACGGTTTGCAGGGAAATTTTTACTATGGAATCTCAGTCTGTTTCCTAGTGCTGGTTTGAAGTTCCTCCAGTTTTCCCTGTAAAACCGAGTTGGAGCTAGTACCTCCCCATATATATGTATGGTGGGTCGTTTGCAACTGTATAGAGACTTTGTGTTCCCTACAAGCTAGGTGAAGGACGGTTTGACACACAAATATCTCTCAGAACTGAGCATGTGGAGAGACGTTCGTTCATCTAGCACAAAGGGAACGGGTTGCAGGAGAAACTTTTACTCAGGTTTCTCAGTCTGTTTCCTATTGCCGATTTGAAGTCCCTGCAGATTTCACTGTAAAACCGAGTTGGAGCTAGTACCTCCTCATATATATGTATGGAGAGTTGTATGCAACTGTATAGAAACTTTGTGTTCCCAACAAGCTAGGTGAAGGACGGCTTTCACACACACATATCTCTCAGAACTGAGCATGTGGAGAGACGTTCGTTCATCTAGCACAAAGGGAACGGGTTGCAGGAGAAACTTTTACTCAGGTTTCTCAGTCTGTTTCCTAGTACATGTATGAAGTTCCTGCATTATTCACTGTAAAACCTTGTTGGAGCTAAAACCTGTCATATATATGTATGGAGAGTAGTTTGCAACTGTATAGAAACTTTGTGTTCCCAACAAGCTAGGTGAAGAACGGCTTTCACACACACTATTCTCTCACAACTGAGCATGTGGAGAGACTTTCGATCATCTAGCACAAAGGAAACGGGTTGCAGGAGCAATTTTACCTTGGTTTTTCAGTCTGTTTCCTTGTGCCGGTTTAAAGTTCCTGCAGTTTTCACTGTAAAACCGAGTTGGAGCTAGTACCTCCTCATATATATTTATGGAGAGGTGTTTGCAACTGTATAGAAACTATGTGTTCCCAACAAGCTTGGTGAAAGACGGATTTCACACTGACTTATCTCTCAAAACTGAGCATGTGGGGAGACGTTCGTTCATATAGCACAAAGGGAACGGGTTGCAGGAGAAATTTTTACTCAGGGTTCTCAGTGTGTTTCCTAGTGCCGGATTGAAGTTCCTGCTGTTTACACTGTAAAACCGATTTGGAGCTTGAACCTACTCATATATATGTATGGAGAGTAGTTTGCAACTGTATAGAATCTTTGTGTTCCCAAGAAGATAGGTGAAGGACGGCTTTCACACACACTTATGTCTCAGAACTGAGCATGTGGGGAGACGTTCGTTCATCTAGCACAAAGGGAACGGGTTGCAGGGGAATCTTTTACTCGGGTTTCTCAGTGTGTTTCCTAGTGCCGGTTTGAAGTTCCTGCAGTTTTCACTTTAAAACCTAGTTGGAGCTAGTACCTCCCCATATATATATATGGAGAATAGTTTGCAACTGTATAGAAACATTGTGTTCCCAACAAGCTAGGTGAAGGACGGCTTTCACACACACTTATCTCTCAGAACTGAGCATGTGGAGAGACGTTCGTTCATCTAGCACAAAGGGAACGGGTTGCAGGATCAAATTTACCTTGGTTTTTCAGTGTGTATCCTAGTGCCGGTTTGAAGTTCCTGCAGTTTTCCCTGTAAAACCGAGTTGGAGCTAGTACCTCCCCATATATATGTATGGAGAGTAGTTTGCAACTGTATAGAAACTTTGTGTTCCCAACTAGCTAGGTGAAGAACGGCTTTCACACACACTTATCTCTCAGATCTGAGCATGTGGGGAGATGTTTTTTCATCTAGCACAAATGGAACGGGTTGCAGGAGAAACTTTTACTCTGTTTTCTCCGTCTGTTTCTTAATGCCGGTTTGAAGTTCCTTCAGTTTTCACTGTAAAATGGAGTTGGAGCTACTACCACCCAGTATACATTTAAGGATAGTATTTTGCATCTGTATAGAATCATTGTGTTCCCAACAAGCTAGGTGAAGGACGGCTTTCACACACACTTATCTCTCAGATCTGAGCATGTGGAGAGACATTCCTTCATCTCGCACAAAGGTAACGGGTTGCAATAGAAACTTTTACTCTGGTTTTTCTGTCTGTTTCGTAGTCCCGCATTCAAGTTCCTGCATTTTTCACTGTAAACTCGAGTTGTTGCTAGTGCATTCCCGTATATTTGTATGTATTATAATTTACAATTGAAAAGAAACTTTGTGTTCCCAACAAGCTAGGTGAAGGTCGCCTTTCACACACAATCATCTCTCAGAACTGAGCATATGGAGAGACTTACGTTCATCTAGCACTATGGGAACGGGTTCTAGAAGAATCTTTTACTCTGGTTTCTCAGTCTGTTTCCTAGATCCGGTATGAAGTTCCTGCATTTTTCACTGTAAAACAGATTTTCAGCTTATACATCCCCATATCTATTTATGGAGTATAGGTTACAACTGAAAAGAAAATATGTGTTCCCAACAAGCTAGATGAAGGACGGATTTCACACACACTTATCTCTCAGATATTAGCATGTGTAGAGAATTTCGTTCATCTAGCATAAAGGGAACGGTTTGCAGGGAAATTTTTACTCTGGATTCTCAGTCTGTTTCCTAGGGCTGGTTTGAAGTTCCTGCAGTTTTCACTGTAAAACCGAGTTGGAGCTAGTACCTCCCCATATATATGTATGGAGAGTAGTTTGCAACTGTATAGAAACTTTGTGTTCCCAACAAGCTAGGTGAAGTACGGTTTGACAAACAAATATCTCTCAGAACTGAGCATGTGGAGAGACGTTCGTTCATGTAGCACAAAGGGAACGGGTTGCAGGAGAAACTTTTACTCAGGTTTCTCAGTCTGTTTCCTAGTGCCGGTTTGAAGTTCCTGCAGTTTTCACTGTAAAACCGAGTTGGATCTAGTACCTCCCCATATATATGTATGGAGAGTAGTTTGCAACTGTATAGAAACTTTGTGTTCCCAACAAGCTAGGTGAAGGACGGCTTTCACACACACTTTTCTCTCAGAACTGAGCATGTGCAGAGACGTTCGATCATCTAGCACAAAGGAAACGGGTTGCAGGAGCAATTTTACCTTGGTTTTTCAGTCTATTTCCTAGTGCCGGTTTAAAGTTCCTGCAGTTTTCACTGTAAAACCGAGTTGGATCTAGTACCTCCTCATATATATGTATGGAGAGGTGTTTGCAACTGTATAGAAACTTTGTGTTCCCAACAAGCTAGGTGAAAGACGGATTTCACACTGACATATCTCTCAAAACTGAGCATGTGGAGAGACGTTCTTTCATCTAGCACAAAGGAAAAGGGTTGCAGGAGATACTTTTACTCAGGTTTCTCAGTGTGTTTCCTAGTGCCGGTTTGAAGATCCTGCAGTTTTCTCTGTAAAACCGAGTTGGTGCTAGTACCTCCCTATTTATATGTATGGAGAGTAGTTTGCAACTGTATAGAAACTTTGTGTTCCCAAGAAGATAGGTGAAGGACGGCTTTCACACACACTTATCTCTCAGAACTGAGCATGTGGAGAGACGTTCGTTCATCTAGCACAAAGGGAACGGGTTGCAGGATCAAATTTACCTTGGTTTTTCAGTGTGTTTCCTAGTGCCGGTTTGAATTTCCTGCAGTTTTCACTGTAAAACCGAGTTGGAGCTAGTACCTCCTCATATATATGTATGGATAGGTGTTTGCAACTGTATTGAAACTTTGTGTTCCCAAAAAGCTAGGTGAAGAGCGTCTTTCACATTCACTTATCTCTCAAAACTGAGCATGTGGAGAGACGTTCGTTCATTAGCACAAAGGGAACCCGTTGCAGGAGAAACTTTTACTCAGGTTTCTCAGTGTGTATCCAAGTGCCGGATTGAATTTCCTGCAGTTTTCACTGTAAAACCGATTTGGAGCTAGAACATCCTCATATATATGTATGGTGAGGTGTTTGCAACTGTATAGAAACTTTGTTTTCCCAACAAGCTAGGTGAAGTACGGCTTTCACACTAACTTATCTCTCAAAACTGAGCATCTGTAGAGACGTTCTTTCATCTAGCACAAGTGGAACTGGTTGCAGGAGAAACTTTTTCTCAGGTTTCCCGTGTGTTTCCTAGTGACGGTTTGAAGTTCCTGCAATTTTCACTGTAAAACCGAGTTGGAGCTAGTACCTCACCATATATATGTATTGAGAGTAGTTTGCATCTGTATAGAAACTTTGTGTTCCCAACAAGCTAGGTGAAGGACGGCTTTCTGACACACATATATCTCAGAACTGAGCATGCGGAGATACTTTCGCTCATCTAGCAAAAGTGAACGGGTTGCAGGAGAAGCTTTTACTCAGGTTTCTCAGTGTGTTTCCTAGTGCCGGTTTGAAGTTCCTGCAGTTATCACTGTAAAACCGAGTTGGAGCTATTACCTCCCAATATATATGTATGGAGAGTAGTTGCAACTGTATAGAAATTTTGTGTTCCCATCAAGCTAGGTGAAGGACGGCTTTCACACACACTTAAATCTCAGAACTGAGCATGTGGAGAGACGTTCGCTCATCTAGCACAAAGTGATCGGGTTGTAGGAGAAACTTTTACTCAGGTTTCTCAGTCTTTTTCCTAGTACATGTATGAAGTTCCTGCAGTATTCACTGTAAAACCTTGTTGGAGCTAAAACGTCCTCATATATATGTATGGAGAGTAGTTTGCAACTGTATAGAAACTTTGTGTTCCCAAGAAGCTAGGTGAAGTACGGCTTTCACACACAATTATGTCTCAGAACTGAGCATGTGGGGAGACTTTCGTTCATCTAGCACATAGGGAACCGGTTGCAGGAGAAACTATTACTTGGGTTTCTCAGTGTGTTTCCTAATGCCGGTTTGAAGTTCCTGCAGTTTTCACTGAAAATCCGAGTTGGAGCTAGTACCTCCCCATATATATTTATGGAAAGTAGTTTGCAACTGTATAGAAACTTTGTGTTCCCAACAAGCTAGGTGAAGGACGGCTTTCACACACACTTATCTCTCAGAACTGAGCATGTTGGGAGACGTTCGTTCATCTAGCACAAAGGGAACTGGTTGCAGGATCAAATTTACCTTGGTTTTTCAGTGTGTTTCCTAGTGCCGGTTTGAAGTTCCTGCATTTTTCACTGTAAAACCGAGTTGGAGCTAGTACCTCCTCATATATATGTATGGAGAGGTGTTTGCAACTGTATAGAAACTTTGTGTTCCCAAAAAGCTAGGTGAATGGCGGCTTTCACATTCAATTATCTCTCAAAACTAAGCATGTGGAGAGAAGTTCTTTCATCTAGATGAAAGGGAACGGGTTGCAGGAGAAATATATTCTCAGGTTTCTCAGTGTGTTTCCTAGTGCCGGTTTGAATTTCCTGCAGTTTTCACTGTAAAACCGATTTGGAGCTAGTACCTCCCCATATATATGTATGGAGAGTAGTTTGCAACTCTATAGAAACTTTGTGTTCCCAAGAAGCTAGGTGAAGGATGGCTTTGACACACACATATCTCTCAGAACTGAGCATGTGGAGAGACGTTCGTTCATCTAGCACAAATGGAACGGGTTGAAGGAGAATCTATTGCTCAGGTTTCTCAGTCTGTTTCCTACTGCCGGTTTGAAGTTCCTGCAGTTTTCAATGAAAAACCGTGTTGGAGCTAGTCCATCCCCATATATATGTATGGAGATTAGTTTGCAACTCTATACAAACTTTGTGTTCCCAACAAGCTAGGTGAAGAACTGCTTTCACACTCACTTATCTCTCAGAACTGAGCATGTGGAGAGATGTTTTTTCATCTAGCACAAAGGGAACGGGTTGCAAGAGAAACTTTTACTCTGTTTTCTCAGTCTGTTTCTTAATGCCGGTTTGAAGTTCCTGCAGTTTTCACTGTAAAATGGAGTTGGAGCTACTACCACCCTATATACATTTAAGGATAGTATTTTGCATCTGTATAGAATCATTGTGTTCCCAACAAGCTAGGTTAAGGACGGCTTTCACACACACTTATTTCTCAGAACTGAGCATGTGGAGAGACTTTCGTTCATCTAGCTCAAAGGGAACGGGATGCAGGACAAAGTTTACTCTGGTTTCTCAGTCTGTTTCCTAGTGCCTGTTTGAAGTTCCTGCCGTTTTCACTGTAAATCTGAGTTGGAGCTATTGACTCCCCATATATATGTATGGATTATATTTTGCAACTGAAAAGAAACTTTGTGTTCCCAACAAGCTAGTTGAATTATGGCTTTCACACACAATTTTCCCTCAGAACTGAGCATGTGGAGAGACGTACGTTCATCTAGCACTATGGGAACGGGTTGCAGAAAAAACTTTTACTCTGGTTTCTCAGTCTGTTTCCTAGAGCCGGTATGAAGTCGTGCATTTTTCACTTTAAAACAGATTTTCAGCTTACACATCCCCATAACTATTTATGGAGTGTAGGTTACATCTGAAAAGAAAATATGTGTTCCCAACAAGCTAGTTGAAGGACGTATTTCACACACACTTATCTCTCAGATATTAGCATGTGGAGAGAATTTCGTTCATCTAGCATAAAGAGAACGGTTTGCAGGAAATTTTTACTATGGATTCTCAGTCTGTTTCCTAGTGCTGGTTTGAAGTTCCTGCAGTTTTCACTGTAAAACCGAGTTGGAGATAGTACCTCCCGATATGTATGTATGGAGAGTAGATTGCAACTGTATAGAAACTTTGTGTTCCCTACAAGCTAGGTGAAGGACGGTTTGACACACAAATATCTCCCAGAACTGAGCATGTGGAGATACGTTCGCTCATCTAGCACAAAGGGAACGGGTTGCAGGAGAAACTTTTACTCAGGATTCTGTGTGTTTCCTAGTGCCGGATTGAAGTTCCTGCTGTTTTCACTGTAAAACCGAGTTGGAGCTAGTACCTCCTCATATATATGTATGGAGAGGTGTTTGCAACTGTATAGAAACTTTGTGTTCCCAACAAGCTAGATGAAGGGCGGCTTTCACATTCACATATCTCTCAAAACTGAGCATGTGGAGAGACGTTCTTTCATCTAGCTGATAGGGAACGGGTTGCAGGAGAAACTTATTCTCAGGTTTCTCAGTGTGTTTCCCAGTTCCAGTTTGAATTTCCTGCAGTTTTCACTGTAAAACCGAGTTGGAGCTAGTACCTCCCCATATATATGTATGGAGAGTAGTTTGCAACTGTATAGAAACTTTGTGTTCCCAAGAAGCTAGGTGAAGTGCGGCTTTCACACACACTTATGTCTCAGAACTGAGCATGTGGGGAGACGTTCGTTCATCTAGCACAAAGGGAACTGGTTGCAAGGGAAGATTTACTCAGTTTCTCATTGTGTTTCCTAGTGCCGGTTTGAAGTTCCTGCAGTTTTCACTGTAAAACCGAGTTGGAGGTAGTTCCTCCCCATATATATGTTTGGAGAGTAGTTTGCAACTGTATAGAAACTTTGTGTTCCCAACAAGCTAGGTGAAGGACGCCTTTCACACACACTTATCTCTCAGAACTTAGCATGTGGAGAGACTTTCGTTCATCTAGCACAAAGGGAACGGGTTGCAGGATCTAATTTACCTTGGTTTTTCAGTGTGTTTCCTAGTACCGGTTTGAAGTTCCTGCAGTTTTCACTGTAAAACCGAGTTGGAGCTAGTACCTCCCCATATATATGTATGGAGTGTAGTTTGCAACTGTATAGAAACATTGTGTTCCCAAGAAGCTAGGTGAAGTACGGCTTTCACACACACTTATCTCTCAGATCTGAGCATGTGGAGAGATGTTTTTTCATCTAGCACAAAGGGAACGGGTTGCAGGGGAAACTTTTACTCAGTTTTCTCTGTCTGTTTCTTAATGCCGGTTTGATGTTCCTGCAGTTTTCACTGTAAAATGGATTTGGAGCTACTACCACCCAGTATACATTTAATGATAGTATTTTGCATCTGTATAGAATCATTGTGTTCCCAACAAGCTAGGTGAATGACGGCTTTCACACACACTTATCTCTCAGAACTGAGCATGTGGAGAGACATTCCTTCATCTAGCACAAAAGTAACGGGTTGCAGTAGAAACTTTTACTCTGGTTTTTTTGTCTGTTTCGTAGTCCCGCATTCAAATTCCTGCATTTTTCACTGTAAACTCGAGTTGTTGCTAGTGCATTCCCGTATATTTGTATGTATTATAATTTACAATTGAAAAGAAACTTTGTGTTCCCAACAAGCTAGGTGAAGGTCGCCTTTCACACACAATTATCTCTCAGAACTGAGCATGTGGAGAGACGTACGTTCATCTAGCACTATGGGAACGGGTTGCAGAAGAAACTTTTACTCTGGTTTCTCAGTCTGTTTCCTAGAGCCGGTACGAAGTTCCTGCATTTTTCACTTTAAAACAGATTTTCAGATTATACATCCCCATATCTATTTATGGAGTGTAGGTTACATGTGAAAAGAAAATATGTGTTCCCAACAAGTTAGTTGAAGTAAGTATTTCACACACACTTATCTCTCAGATATTAGCATGTGGAGAGAATTTCGTTCATGTAGCATAAATAGAACGGTTTGCAGGGAAATTTTTACTATGGAATCTCAGTCTGTTTCCTAGTGCTGGTTTGAAGTTCCTCCAGTTTTCCCTGTAAAACCGAGTTGGAGCTAGTACCTCCCCATATATATGTATGGAGAGTCGTTTGCAACTGTATAGAGACTTTGTGTTCCCTACAAGCTAGGTGAAGGACGGTTTGACACACAAATATCTCTCAGAACTGAGCATGTGGAGAGACGTTCGTTCATCTAGCACAAAGGGAACGGGTTGCAGGAGAAACTTTTACTCTGTTTTCTCCGTCTGTTTCTTAATGCCGGTTTGAATTTCCTGCAGTTTTCACTGTAAAATGGAGTTGGAGCTACTACCACCCAGTATACATTTAAGGATAGTATTTTGCATCTGTATAGAATCATTGTGTTCCCAACAAGCTAGGTGAAGGACGGCTTTCACACACACTTATCTCTCAGAACTGAGCATGTGGAGAGACATTCCTTCATCTCGCACAAAGGTAACGGGTTGCAATAGAAACTTTTACTCTGGTTTTTCTGTCTGTTTCGTAGTCCCGCATTCAAGTTCCTGCATTTTTCACTGTAAACTCGAGTTGTTGCTAGTGCATTCCCGTATATTTGTATGTATTATAATTTACAATTGAAAAGAAACTTTGTGTTCCCAACAAGCTAGGTGAAGGTCGCCTTTCACACACAATCATCTCTCAGAACTGAGCATATGGAGAGACTTACGTTCATCTAGCACTATGGGAACGGGTTGGAGAAGAATCTTTTACTCTGGTTTCTCAGTCTGTTTCCTAGATCCGGTATGAAGTTCCTGCATTTTTCACTGTAAAACAGATTTTCAGCTTATACATCCCCATATCTATTTATGGAGTATAGGTTACAACTGAAAAGAAAATATGTGTTCCCAACAAGCTAGATGAAGGACGGATTTCACACACACTTATCTCTCAGATATTAGCATGTGTAGAGAATTTCGTTCATCTAGCATAAAGGGAACGGTTTGCAGGGAAATTTTTACTCTGGATTCTCAGTCTGTTTCCTAGGGCTGGTTTGAAGTTCCTGCAGTTTTCACTGTAAAACCGAGTTGGAGCTAGTACCTCCCCATATATATGTATGGAGAGTAGTTTGCAACTGTATAGAAACTTTGTGTTCCCAACAAGCTAGGTGAAGTACGGTTTGACAAACAAATATCTCTCAGAACTGAGCATGTGGAGAGACGTTCGTTCATGTAGCACAAAGGGAACGGGTTGCAGGAGAAACTTTTTCTCAGGTTTCTCAGTCTGTTTCCTAGTGCCGGTTTGAAGTTCCTGCAGTTTTCACTGTAAAACCGAGTTGGATCTAGTACCTCCCCATATATATGTATGGAGAGTAGTTTGCAACTGTATAGAAACTTTGTGTTCCCAACAAGCTAGGTGAAGGACGGCTTTCACACACACTTTTCTCTCAGAACTGAGCATGTGCAGAGACGTTCGATCATCTAGCACAAAGGAAACGGGTTGCAGGATCAAATTTACCTTGGTTTTTCAGTGTGTTTCCTAGTGCCGGTTTGAAGTTCCTGCAGTTTTCACTGTAAAACCGAGTTGGAGCTAGTACCTCCTCATATATATGTATGGATAGGTGTTTGCAACTGTATTGAAACTTTGTGTTCCCAAAAAGCTAGGTGAAGAGCGTCTTTCACATTCACTTATCTCTCAAAACTGAGCATGTGGAGAGACGTTCGTTCATTAGCACAAAGGGAACCCGTTGCAGGAGAAACTTTTACTCAGGTTTCTCAGTGTGTATCCAAGTGCCGGATTGAATTTCCTGCAGTTTTCACTGTAAAACCGATTTGGAGCTAGAACATCCTCATATATATGTATGGTGAGGTGTTTGCAACTGTATAGAAACTTTGTGTTCCCAACAAGCTAGGTGAAGTACGGCTTTCACACTAACTTATCTCTCAAAACTGAGCATCTGTAGAGACGTTCTTTCATCTAGCACAAGTGGAACTGGTTGCAGGAGAAACTTTTTCTCAGGTTTCCCGTGTGTTTCCTAGTGACGGTTTGAAGTTCCTGCAATTTTCACTGTAAAACCGAGTTGGAGCTAGTACCTCCCCATATATATGTATTGAGAGTAGTTTGCATCTGTATAGAAACTTTGTGTTCCCAACAAGCTAGGTGAAGGACGGCTTTCTCACACACATATATCTCAGAACTGAGCATGCGGAGATACGTTCGCTCATCTAGCAAAAGTGAACGGGTTGCAGGAGAAACTTTTACTCAGGTTTCTCAGTGTGTTTCCTAGTGCCGGTTTGAAGTTCCTGCAGTTATCACTGTAAAACCGAGTTGGAGCTAGTACCTCCCCATATATATGTATGGAGAGTAGTTGCAACTGTATAGAAATTTTGTGTTCCCATCAAGCTAGGTGAAGAACGGCTTTCACACACACTTAAATCTCAGAACTGAGCATGTGGAGAGACGTTCGCTCATCTAGCACAAAGTGATCGGGTTGCAGGAGAAACTTTTACTCAGGTTTCTCAGTCTTTTTCCTAGTGCATGTATGAAGTTCCTGCAGTATTCACTGTAAAATCTTGTTGGAGCTAAAACGTCCTCATATATATGTATGGAGAGTAGTTTGCAACTGTATAGAAACTTTGTGTTCCCAAGAAGCTAGGTGAAGTACGGCTTTCACACACAATTATGTCTCAGAACTGAGATGTGGGGAGACTTTCGTTCATCTAGCACATAGGGAACCGGTTGCAGGAGAAACTATTACTTGGGTTTCTCAGTGTGTTTCCTAATGCCGGTTTGAAGTTCCTGCAGTTTTCACTGAAAATCCGAGTTGGAGCTAGTACCTCCCCATATATATTTATGGAAAGTAGTTTGCAACTGTATAGAAACTTTGTGTTCCCAACAAGCTAGGTGAAGGACGGCTTTCACACACACTTATCTCTCAGAACTGAGCATGTGGAGAGACGTTCGTTCATCTAGCACAAAGGGAACTGGTTGCAGGATCAAATTTACCTTGGTTTTTCAGTGTGTTTCCTAGTGCCGGTATGAAGTTCCTGCATTTTTCACTTTAAAACAGATTTTCAGCTTACACATCCCCATAACTATTTATGGAGTGTAGGTTACATCTGAAAAGAAAATATGTGTTCCCAACAAGCTAGTTGAAGGACGTATTTCACACACACTTATCTCTCAGATATTAGCATGTGGAGAGAATTTCGTTCATCTAGCATAAAGAGAACGGTTTGCAGGAAATTTTTACTATGGATTCTCAGTCTGTTTCCTAGTGCTGGTTTGAAGTTCCTGCAGTTTTCACTGTAAAACCGAGTTGGAGATAGTACCTCCCGATATATTTGTATGGATAGTAGTTTGCAACTGTATAGAAACTTTGTTTTCCCAACAAGCTAGATGAAGGGCGGCTTACACATTCACTTATCTCTCAAAACTGAGCATGTGGAGAGACGTTCTTTCATCTAGCTGATAGGGAACGGGTTGCAGGAGAAACTTATTCTCAGGTTTCTCAGTGTGTTTCCCAGTTCCGGTTTGAATTTCCTGCAGTTTTCACTGTAAAATCGAGTTGGAGCTAGTACATCCCCATATATATGTATGGAGAGTAGTTTGCAACTGTATAGAAACTTTGTGTTCCCAAGAAGCTAGGTGAAGTGCGGCTTTCACACACACTTATATCTCAGAACTGAGCATGTGGGGAGACGTTCGTTCATCTAGCACAAAGGGAACTGGTTGCAAGGGAAAATTTACTCAGTTTCTCATTGTGTTTCCTAGTGCCGGTTTGAAGTTCCTGCAGTTTTCACTGTAAAACCGAGTTGGAGCTAGTACCTCCCCATATATATGTTTGGAGAGTAGTTTGCAACTGTATAGAAACTTTGTGTTCCCAACAAGCTAGGTGAAGGACGCCATTCACACACACTTATCTCTCAGAACTTAGCATGTGGAGAGACTTTCGTTCATCTAGCACAAAGGGAGCGGGTTGCAGGATCTAATTTACCTTGGTTTTTCAGTGTGTTTCCTAGTACCGGTTTGAAGTTCCTGCAGTTTTCACTGTAAAACCGAGTTGGAGCTAGTACCTCCTCATATATATGTATGGAGAGGTGTTTGCAAATGTATAGAAACTCTGTGTTCCCAACAAGCTAGGTGAAGGGCGTCTTTCACATTCACTTTTCTCTCAAAACTGAGCATGTGGAGAGACGTTCTTTCTTGTAGCTGAAAGGGAACGGGTTGCAGGAGCAAATTTTACTCATGTTTCTCAGTGTTTTTCCCAGTGCCGGTTTGAATTTCCTGCAGTTTTCACTGTAAAACCGAGTTGGAGCTAGTACCTCCCCATATATATGTATGGAGTGTAGTTTGCAACTGTATAGAAACATTGTGTTCCCAAGAAGCTAGGTGAAGTACGGCTTTCACACACACTTATCTCTCAGATCTGAGCATGTGGAGAGATGTTTTTTCATCTATCACAAAGGGAACGGGTTGCAGGGGAAACTTTTACTCAGTTTTCTCCGTCTGTTTCTTAATGCCGGTTTGATGTTCCTGCAGTTTTCACTGTAAAATGGAGTTGGAGCTACTACCACCCAGTATACATTTAATGATAGTATTTTGCATCTGTATAGAATCATTGTGTTCCCAACAAGCTAGGTGAAGGACGGCTTTCACACACACTTATCTCTCAGAACTGAGCATGTGGAGAGACATTCCTTCATCTAGCACAAAAGTAACGGGTTGCAGTAGAAACTTTTACTCTGGTTTTTTTGTCTGTTTCGTAGTCCCGCATTCAAATTCCTGCATTTTTCACTGTAAACTCGAGTTGTTGCTAGTGCATTCCCGTATATTTGTATGTATTATAATTTACAATTGAAAAGAAACTTTGTGTTCCCAACAAGCTAGGTGAAGGTCGCCTTTCACACACAATTATCTCTCAGACCTGAGCATGTGGAGAGACGTACGTTCATCTAGCACTATGGGAACGGGTTGCAGAAGAAACTTTTACTCTGGTTTCTCAGTCTGTTTCCTAGAGCCGGTACGAAGTTCCTGCATTTTTCACTTTAAAACAGATTTTCAGATTATACATCCCCATATCTATTTATGGAGTGTAGGTTACATGTGAAAAGAAAATATGTGTTCCCAACAAGCTAGTTGAAGTACGTATTTCACACACACTTATCTCTCAGATATTAGCATGTGGAGAGAATTTCGTTCATGTAGCATAAAGAGAACGGTTTGCAGGGAAATTTTTACTATGGAATCTCAGTCTGTTTCCTAGTGCTGGTTTGAAGTTCCTCCAGTTTTCCCTGTAAAACCGAGTTGGAGCTAGTACCTCCCCATATATATGTATGGAGAGTCGTTTGCAACTGTATAGAGACTTTGTGTTCCCTACAAGCTAGGTGAAGGACGGTTTGACACACAAATATCTCTCAGAACTGAGCATGTGGAGAGACGTTCGTTCATCTAGCACAAAGGGAACGGGTTGCAGGATAAACTTTTACTCAGGTTTCTCAGTCTGTTTCCTATTGCCGATTTGAAGTCCCTGCAGATTTCACTGTAAAACCGAGTTGGAGCTAGTACCTCCTCATATATATGTATGGAGAGTTGTATGCAACTGTATAGAAACTTTGTGTTCCCAACAAGCTAGGTGAAGGACGGCTTTCACACACACATATCTCTCAGAACTGAGCATGTGGAGAGACGTTCGTTCATCTAGCACAAAGGGAACGGGTTGCAGGAGAAACTTTTACTCAGGTTTCTCAGTCTGTTTCCTAGTACATGTA
The DNA here is from genome assembly GCF_036321535.1 of Camelus dromedarius. NCBI lineage: Eukaryota > Metazoa > Chordata > Mammalia > Artiodactyla > Camelidae > Camelus > Camelus dromedarius. The sequence continues at coordinate 69,518,661 of NC_087472.1, forward strand.
TGAAGTTCCTGCATTATTCACTGTAAAACCTTGTTGGAGCTAAAACCTGTCATATATATGTATGGAGAGTAGTTTGCAACTGTATAGAAACTTTGTGTTCCCAACAAGCTAGGTGAAGAACGGCTTTCACACACCCTATTCTCTCACAACTGAGCATGTGGAGAGACGTTCGATCATCTAGCACAAAGGAAACGGGTTGCAGGAACAATTTTACCTTGGTTTTTCAGTCTGTTTCCTTGTGCCGGTTTAAAGTTCCTGCAGTTTTCACTGTAAAACCGAGTTGGAGCTAGTACCTCCTCATATATATTTATGGAGAGTTGTTTGCAACTGTATAGAAACTATGTGTTCCCAACAAGCTTGGTGAAAGACGGATTTCACACTGACTTATCTCTCAAAACTGAGCATGTGGGGAGACGTTCGTTCATCTAGCACAAAGGGAACGGGTTGCAGGAGAAACTTTTACTCAGGGTTCTCAGTGTGTTTCCTAGTGCCGGATTGAAGTTCCTGCTGTTTACACTGTAAAACCGAGTTGGAGCTTGAACCTACTCATATATATGTATGGAGAGTAGTTTGCAACTGTATAGAATCTTTGTGTTCCCAAGAAGATAGGTGAAGGACGGCTTTCACACACACTTATGTCTCAGAACTGAGCATGTGGGGAGACGTTCATTCATCTAGCACAAAGGGAACGTGTTGCAGGGGAATCTTTTACTCGGGTTTCTCAGTGTGTTTCCTAGTGCCGGTTTGAAGTTCCTGCAGTTTTCACTTTAAAACCTAGTTGGAGCTTGTACCTCCCCATATATATATATGGAGAATAGTTTGCAACTGTATAGAAACTTTGTGTTCCCAACAAGCTAGGTGAAGGACGGCTTTCACACACACTTATCTCTCAGAACTGAGCATGTGGAGAGACGTTCGTTCATCTAGCACAAAGGGAACGGGTTGCAGGATCAAATTTACCTTGGTTTTTCAGTGTGTTTCCTAGTGCCGGTTTGAAGTTCCTGCAGTTTTCCCTGTAAAACCGAGTTGGAGCTAGTACCTCCCCATATATATGTATGGATAGTAGTTTGCAACTGTATAGAAACTTTGTGTTCCCAACTAGCTAGGTGAAGAACGGCTTTCACACACACTTATCTCTCAGATCTGAGCATGTGGGGAGATGTTTTTTCATCTAGCACAAAGGGAACGTGTTGCAGGAGAACTTTTACTCTGTTTTCTCCGTCTGTTTCTTAATGCCGGTTTGAAGTTCCTGCAGTTTTCACTGTAAAATGGAGTTGGAGCTACTACCACCCAGTATACATTTAAGGATAGTATTTTGCATCTGTATAGAATCATTGTGTTCCCAACAAGCTAGGTGAAGGACGGCTTTCACACACACTTATCTCTCAGAACTGAGCATGTGGAGAGACATTCCTTCATCTCGCACAAAGGTAACGGGTTGCAATAGAAACTTTTACTCTGGTTTTTCTGTCTGTTTCGTAGTCCCGCATTCAAGTTCCTGCATTTTTCACTGTAAACTCGAGTTGTTGCTAGTGCATTCCCGTATATTTGTATGTATTATAATTTACAATTGAAAAGAAACTTTGTGTTCCCAACAAGCTAGGTGAAGGTCGCCTTTCACACACAATCATCTCTCAGAACTGAGCATATGGAGAGACTTACGTTCATCTAGCACTATGGGAACGGGTTGGAGAAGAATCTTTTACTCTGGATTCTCAGTCTGTTTCCTAGATCCGGTATGAAGTTCCTGCATTTTTCACTGTAAAACAGATTTTCAGCTTATACATCCCCATATCGATTTATGGAGTATAGGTTACAACTGAAAAGAAAATATGTGTTCCCAACAAGCTAGATGAAGGACGGATTTCACACACACTTATCTCTCAGATATTAGCATGTGTAGAGAATTTCGTTCATCTAGCATAAAGGGAACGGTTTGCAGGGAAATTTTTACTCTGAATTCTCAGTCTGTTTCCTAGGGCTGGTTTGAAGTTCCTGCAGTTTTCACTGTAAAACCAAGTTGGAGCTAGTACCTCCCCATATATATGTATGGAGAGTAGTTTGCAACTGTATAGAAACTTTGTGTTCCCAACAAGCTAGGTGAAGTACGGTTTGACAAACAAATATCTCTCAGAACTGAGCATGTGGAGAGACGTTCGTTCATGTAGCACAAAGGGAACGGGTTGCAGGAGCAATTTTACCTTGGTTTTTCAGTCTATTTCCTAGTGCCGGTTTAAAGTTCCTGCAGTTTTCACTGTAAAACCGAGTTGGATCTAGTACCTCCTCATATATATGTATGGAGAGGTGTTTGCAACTGTATAGAAACTTTCTGTTCCCAACAAGCTAGATGAAAGACGGATTTCACACTGACATATCTCTCAAAACTGAGCATGTGGAGAGACGTTCTTTCATCTAGCACAAAGGAAAAGGGTTGCACGAGATACTTTTACTCAGGTTTCTCAGTGTGTTTCCTAGTGCCGGTTTGAAGATCCTGCAGTTTTCTCTGTAAAACCGAGTTGGTGCTAGTACCTCCCTATTTATATGTATGGAGAGTAGTTTGCAACTGTATAGAAACTTTGTGTTCCCAAGAAGATAGGTGAAGGACGGCTTTCACACACACTTATCTCTCAGAACTGAGCATGTGGAGAGACGTTCGTTCATCTAGCACAAAGGGAACGGGTTGCAGGATCAAATTTACCTTGGTTTTTCAGTGTGTTTCCTAGTGCCGGTTTGAAGTTCCTGCAGTTTTCACTGTAAAACCGAGTTGGAGCTAGTACCTCCTCATATATATGTATGGATAGGTGTTTGCAACTGTATTGAAACTTTGTGTTCCCAAAAAGCTAGGTGAAGAGCGTCTTTCACATTCACTTATCTCTCAAAACTGAGCATGTGGAGAGACGTTCGTTCATTAGCACAAAGGGAACCCGTTGCAGGAGAAACTTTTACTCAGGTTTCTCAGTGTGTATCCAAGTGCCGGATTGAATTTCCTGCAGTTTTCACTGTAAAACCGATTTGGAGCTAGAACATCCTCATATATATGTATGGTGAGGTGTTTGCAACTGTATAGAAACTTTGTGTTCCCAACAAGCTAGGTGAAGTACGGCTTTCACACTAACTTATCTCTCAAAACTGAGCATCTGTAGAGACGTTCTTTCATCTAGCACAAGTGGAACTGGTTGCAGGAGAAACTTTTTCTCAGGTTTCCCGTGTGTTTCCTAGTGACGGTTTGAAGTTCCTGCAATTTTCACTGTAAAACCGAGTTGGAGCTAGTACCTCCCCATATATATGTATTGAGAGTAGTTTGCATCTGTATAGAAACTTTGTGTTCCCAACAAGCTAGGTGAAGGACGGCTTTCTCACACACATATATCTCAGAACTGAGCATGCGGAGATACGTTCGCTCATCTAGCAAAAGTGAACGGGTTGCAGGAGAAACTTTTACTCAGGTTTCTCAGTGTGTTTCCTAGTGCCGGTTTGAAGTTCCTGCAGTTATCACTGTAAAACCGAGTTGGAGCTAGTACCTCCCCATATATATGTATGGAGAGTAGTTGCAACTGTATAGAAATTTTGTGTTCCCATCAAGCTAGGTGAAGGACGGCTTTCACACACACTTAAATCTCAGAACTGAGCATGTGGAGAGACGTTCGCTCATCTAGCACAAAGTGATCGGGTTGCAGGAGAAACTTTTACTCTGGTTTTTTTGTCTGTTTCGTAGTCCCGCATTCAAATTCCTGCATTTTTCACTGTAAACTCGAGTTGTTGCTAGTGCATTCCCGTATATTTGTATGTATTATAATTTACAATTGAAAAGAAACTTTGTGTTCCCAACAAGCTAGGTGAAGGTCGCCTTTCACACACAATTATCTCTCAGACCTGAGCATGTGGAGAGACGTACGTTCATCTAGCACTATGGGAACGGGTTGCAGAAGAAACTTTTACTCTGGTTTCTCAGTCTGTTTCCTAGAGCCGGTACGAAGTTCCTGCATTTTTCACTTTAAAACAGATTTTCAGATTATACATCCCCATATCTATTTATGGAGTGTAGGTTACATGTGAAAAGAAAATATGTGTTCCCAACAAGCTAGTTGAAGTACGTATTTCACACACACTTATCTCTCAGATATTAGCATGTGGAGAGAATTTCGTTCATGTAGCATAAAGAGAACGGTTTGCAGGGAAATTTTTACTATGGAATCTCAGTCTGTTTCCTAGTGCTGGTTTGAAGTTCCTCCAGTTTTCCCTGTAAAACCGAGTTGGAGCTAGTACCTCCCCATATATATGTATGGAGAGTCGTTTGCAACTGTATAGAGACTTTGTGTTCCCTACAAGCTAGGTGAAGGACGGTTTGACACACAAATATCTCTCAGAACTGAGCATGTGGAGAGACGTTCGTTCATCTAGCACAAAGGGAACGGGTTGCAGGATAAACTTTTACTCAGGTTTCTCAGTCTGTTTCCTATTGCCGATTTGAAGTCCCTGCAGATTTCACTGTAAAACCGAGTTGGAGCTAGTACCTCCTCATATATATGTATGGAGAGTTGTATGCAACTGTATAGAAACTTTGTGTTCCCAACAAGCTAGGTGAAGGACGGCTTTCACACACACATATCTCTCAGAACTGAGCATGTGGAGAGACGTTCGTTCATCTAGCACAAAGGGAACGGGTTGCAGGAGAAACTTTTACTCAGGTTTCTCAGTCTGTTTCCTAGTACATGTATGAAGTTCCTGCATTATTCACTGTAAAACCTTGTTGGAGCTAAAACCTGTCATATATATGTATGGAGAGTAGTTTGCAACTGTATAGAAACTTTGTGTTCCCAACAAGCTAGGTGAAGAACGGCTTTCACACACCCTATTCTCTCACAACTGAGCATGTGGAGAGACGTTCGATCATCTAGCACAAAGGAAACGGGTTGCAGGAACAATTTTACCTTGGTTTTTCAGTCTGTTTCCTTGTGCCGGTTTAAAGTTCCTGCAGTTTTCACTGTAAAACCGAGTTGGAGCTAGTACCTCCTCATATATATTTATGGAGAGTTGTTTGCAACTGTATAGAAACTATGTGTTCCCAACAAGCTTGGTGAAAGACGGATTTCACACTGACTTATCTCTCAAAACTGAGCATGTGGGGAGACGTTCGTTCATCTAGCACAAAGGGAACGGGTTGCAGGAGAAACTTTTACTCAGGGTTCTCAGTGTGTTTCCTAGTGCCGGATTGAAGTTCCTGCTGTTTACACTGTAAAACCGAGTTGGAGCTTGAACCTACTCATATATATGTATGGAGAGTAGTTTGCAACTGTATAGAATCTTTGTGTTCCCAAGAAGATAGGTGAAGGACGGCTTTCACACACACTTATGTCTCAGAACTGAGCATGTGGGGAGACGTTCATTCATCTAGCACAAAGGGAACGTGTTGCAGGGGAATCTTTTACTCGGGTTTCTCAGTGTGTTTCCTAGTGCCGGTTTGAAGTTCCTGCAGTTTTCACTTTAAAACCTAGTTGGAGCTTGTACCTCCCCATATATATATATGGAGAATAGTTTGCAACTGTATAGAAACTTTGTGTTCCCAACAAGCTAGGTGAAGGACGGCTTTCACACACACTTATCTCTCAGAACTGAGCATGTGGAGAGACGTTCGTTCATCTAGCACAAAGGGAACGGGTTGCAGGATCAAATTTACCTTGGTTTTTCAGTGTGTTTCCTAGTGCCGGTTTGAAGTTCCTGCAGTTTTCCCTGTAAAACCGAGTTGGAGCTAGTACCTCCCCATATATATGTATGGATAGTAGTTTGCAACTGTATAGAAACTTTGTGTTCCCAACTAGCTAGGTGAAGAACGGCTTTCACACACACTTATCTCTCAGATCTGAGCATGTGGGGAGATGTTTTTTCATCTAGCACAAAGGGAACGTGTTGCAGGAGAACTTTTACTCTGTTTTCTCCGTCTGTTTCTTAATGCCGGTTTGAAGTTCCTGCAGTTTTCACTGTAAAATGGAGTTGGAGCTACTACCACCCAGTATACATTTAAGGATAGTATTTTGCATCTGTATAGAATCATTGTGTTCCCAACAAGCTAGGTGAAGGACGGCTTTCACACACACTTATCTCTCAGAACTGAGCATGTGGAGAGACATTCCTTCATCTCGCACAAAGGTAACGGGTTGCAATAGAAACTTTTACTCTGGTTTTTCTGTCTGTTTCGTAGTCCCGCATTCAAGTTCCTGCATTTTTCACTGTAAACTCGAGTTGTTGCTAGTGCATTCCCGTATATTTGTATGTATTATAATTTACAATTGAAAAGAAACTTTGTGTTCCCAACAAGCTAGGTGAAGGTCGCCTTTCACACACAATCATCTCTCAGAACTGAGCATATGGAGAGACTTACGTTCATCTAGCACTATGGGAACGGGTTGGAGAAGAATCTTTTACTCTGGATTCTCAGTCTGTTTCCTAGATCCGGTATGAAGTTCCTGCATTTTTCACTGTAAAACAGATTTTCAGCTTATACATCCCCATATCGATTTATGGAGTATAGGTTACAACTGAAAAGAAAATATGTGTTCCCAACAAGCTAGATGAAGGACGGATTTCACACACACTTATCTCTCAGATATTAGCATGTGTAGAGAATTTCGTTCATCTAGCATAAAGGGAACGGTTTGCAGGGAAATTTTTACTCTGAATTCTCAGTCTGTTTCCTAGGGCTGGTTTGAAGTTCCTGCAGTTTTCACTGTAAAACCAAGTTGGAGCTAGTACCTCCCCATATATATGTATGGAGAGTAGTTTGCAACTGTATAGAAACTTTGTGTTCCCAACAAGCTAGGTGAAGTACGGTTTGACAAACAAATATCTCTCAGAACTGAGCATGTGGAGAGACGTTCGTTCATGTAGCACAAAGGGAACGGGTTGCAGGAGCAATTTTACCTTGGTTTTTCAGTCTATTTCCTAGTGCCGGTTTAAAGTTCCTGCAGTTTTCACTGTAAAACCGAGTTGGATCTAGTACCTCCTCATATATATGTATGGAGAGGTGTTTGCAACTGTATAGAAACTTTCTGTTCCCAACAAGCTAGATGAAAGACGGATTTCACACTGACATATCTCTCAAAACTGAGCATGTGGAGAGACGTTCTTTCATCTAGCACAAAGGAAAAGGGTTGCACGAGATACTTTTACTCAGGTTTCTCAGTGTGTTTCCTAGTGCCGGTTTGAAGATCCTGCAGTTTTCTCTGTAAAACCGAGTTGGTGCTAGTACCTCCCTATTTATATGTATGGAGAGTAGTTTGCAACTGTATAGAAACTTTGTGTTCCCAAGAAGATAGGTGAAGGACGGCTTTCACACACACTTATCTCTCAGAACTGAGCATGTGGAGAGACGTTCGTTCATCTAGCACAAAGGGAACGGGTTGCAGGATCAAATTTACCTTGGTTTTTCAGTGTGTTTCCTAGTGCCGGTTTGAAGTTCCTGCAGTTTTCACTGTAAAACCGAGTTGGAGCTAGTACCTCCTCATATATATGTATGGATAGGTGTTTGCAACTGTATTGAAACTTTGTGTTCCCAAAAAGCTAGGTGAAGAGCGTCTTTCACATTCACTTATCTCTCAAAACTGAGCATGTGGAGAGACGTTCGTTCATTAGCACAAAGGGAACCCGTTGCAGGAGAAACTTTTACTCAGGTTTCTCAGTGTGTATCCAAGTGCCGGATTGAATTTCCTGCAGTTTTCACTGTAAAACCGATTTGGAGCTAGAACATCCTCATATATATGTATGGTGAGGTGTTTGCAACTGTATAGAAACTTTGTGTTCCCAACAAGCTAGGTGAAGTACGGCTTTCACACTAACTTATCTCTCAAAACTGAGCATCTGTAGAGACGTTCTTTCATCTAGCACAAGTGGAACTGGTTGCAGGAGAAACTTTTTCTCAGGTTTCCCGTGTGTTTCCTAGTGACGGTTTGAAGTTCCTGCAATTTTCACTGTAAAACCGAGTTGGAGCTAGTACCTCCCCATATATATGTATTGAGAGTAGTTTGCATCTGTATAGAAACTTTGTGTTCCCAACAAGCTAGGTGAAGGACGGCTTTCTCACACACATATATCTCAGAACTGAGCATGCGGAGATACGTTCGCTCATCTAGCAAAAGTGAACGGGTTGCAGGAGAAACTTTTACTCAGGTTTCTCAGTGTGTTTCCTAGTGCCGGTTTGAAGTTCCTGCAGTTATCACTGTAAAACCGAGTTGGAGCTAGTACCTCCCCATATATATGTATGGAGAGTAGTTGCAACTGTATAGAAATTTTGTGTTCCCATCAAGCTAGGTGAAGGACGGCTTTCACACACACTTAAATCTCAGAACTGAGCATGTGGAGAGACGTTCGCTCATCTAGCACAAAGTGATCGGGTTGCAGGAGAAACTTTTACTCAGGTTTCTCAGTCTTTTTCCTAGTGCATGTATGAAGTTCCTGCAGTATTCACTGTAAAATCTTGTTGGAGCTAAAACGTCCTCATATATATGTATGGAGAGTAGTTTGCAACTGTATAGAAACTTTGTGTTCCCAAGAAGCTAGGTGAAGTACGGCTTTCACACACAATTATGTCTCAGAACTGAGCATGTGGGGAGACTTTCGTTCATCTAGCACATAGGGAACCGGTTGCAGGAGAAACTATTACTTGGGTTTCTCAGTGTGTTTCCTAATGCCGGTTTGAAGTTCCTGCAGTTTTCACTGAAAATCCGAGTTGGAGCTAGTACCTCCCCATATATATTTATGGAAAGTAGTTTGCAACTGTATAGAAACTTTGTGTTCCCAACAAGCTAGGTGAAGGACGGCTTTCACACACACTTATCTCTCAGAACTGAGCATGTGGAGAGACGTTCGTTCATCTAGCACAAAGGGAACTGGTTGCAGGATCAAATTTACCTTGGTTTTTCAGTTTGTTTCCTAGTGCCGGTTTGATGTTCCTGCAGTTTTCACTGTAAAACCGAGTTGGAGCTAGTACCTCCTCATATATATGTATGGAGAGGTGTTTGCAACTGTATAGAAACTTTGTGTTCCCAAAAAGCTAGGTGAATGGCGGCTTTCACATTCAATTATCTCTCAAAACTAAGCATGTGGAGAGAAGTTCTTTCATCTAGATGAAAGGGAACGGGTTGCAGGAGAAATATATTCTCAGGTTTCTCAGTGTGTTTCCTAGTGCCGGTTTGAATTTCCTGCAGTTTTCACTGTAAAACCGAGTTGGAGCTAGTACCTCCCCATATATATGTATGGAGAGTAGTTTGCAACTCTATAGAAACTTTGTGTTCCCAAGAAGCTAGGTGAAGGATGGCTTTGACACACACATATCTCTCAGAACTGAGCATGTGGAGAGACGTTCGTTCATCTAGCACAAATGGAACGGGTTGAAGGAGAAACTATTGCTCAGGTTTCTCAGTCTGTTTCCAACTGCCGGTTTGAAGTTCCTGCAGTTTTCAATGAAAAACCGTGTTGGAGCTAGTCCATCCCCATATATATGTATGGAGATTAGTTTGCAACTCTATACAAACTTTGTGTTCCCAACAAGCTAGGTGAAGAACTGCTTTCACACTCACTTATCTCTCAGAACTGAGCATGTGGAGAGATGTTTTTTCATCTAGAACAAAGGGAACGGGTTGCCGGAGAAACTTTTACTCAGGTTTCTCCGTCTGTTTCCTAGTGCCGGTTTGAAGTTCCTGCATTTTTCACTGTAAAACCGAGTTGGAGCTAGTACCTCCCCATATATATTTATGGAGAGTAGTTTGCAACTGTATAGAAACTTTGTGTTCCCAAGAAGCTAGGTGAAGGACGGCTTTCACACACAATTATCTCACAGAACTGAGCATGTGGAGAGACCTTCGTTCAACTAGCACAAAGGGAACGGGTTGCTGGGGAAACCCTTTCTGTTGTTTCTCTGTCTGTTTTCAAGTGGTGTTTTGAATTTCCTGCATTTTTCACTGTAAAATCTATTTTGTGCTTTTACCTCCCCATTTGTATGTATGTAGTGTTTTTTGCATCTGAAAATCACTTTGTGTTTCCAACATGCAATATGAAGTAAGGCTTTCACACACAGTTATCTCTCAGTAATTAGCATGTTCGAGACTTCCGTTCATCTAGCACAAAGGGAACGTGTTGCTGAAGAATCACGTACTCTGGTCTCAGTGTGTTTCATAGTGACTGTTTGAAGTTACTGCTGTTTTCACTGTAAAAGCGAGTTGAAGCTAGTACCTCCCCGTATATATGTAGATAGTGTAGTTTCACCTGAAAAGAAATCTTGTGTTCCCAACAAGCTCGGTGAAGGACGGCTTTCACACATACTTATCTCTCAGAACTGAGCATGTGGAGAGACGTTCGTTCATCTAGCACAAATTGAACGGGTTGCAGGTGAAACACTTACTCTTGTTTCTCAGTCTGTTTCCTAGGGCCTATTTGAAGTACCTGCAGTTTTCACAGTTAAACCGTGTTGGAGCTTTTAACTTCCGTATATATATTTATGTAGTGTAGTTTCCACTACCTGAAAGGGGAGGCTGCACAAGTAACCTGTTTTGCGGCTAGGATTTCCAAGTTCTCAGTTTTTACACATGTTGGTTTTAAGATATCAGAGTTCGAAGTGAAGATGTCAAATCATCAGTAGGTTGTTAGAATCCAGATTTGGAGAGAAAAAGTCTAGCGGGGACAGAAATTTGGGAATCATGGTTCACACAGGTAGTACAGGGAAACATGTAACCCAAGTACACAAACATTAAGATAACCTGGCATTAACTTTAGCAGTTGTCCTTGAGGGCCTGCCTACTAGGTGTGTATTTTAGTCCTATTTACCGACAAGTCGAGTTTTAAAGGAACTTACAAATGAATTCATGCAAGACACTGACTCCAGGGGGTGGCTCCAGAGCTGGAGTGGGAGAATGGGATGGTGCACGCTACTCCCTATGGCAGAATGTGTGTATGTGTGTGTGTGTGTGTGTGTGTGTTTGTGTACGCATGTGTGTGTGCGCAGGGGGATGAGATACACCTGGCTTAAGAAAAATAGCTAGTAAGTCTAGAAGCCGAAAGATGAAGAACATCCAGATGTGGTAGGGGAACAGGGGAAACACTGTGTACTGTAAGACATATCCCCATAATGCCATTCCCCACCATCCTTTCATCAGGAACACAGTTGGAAAGGGGGGAATTATGTAGATATGTGTGATATACACAAAGTTTCTGACTATGTAACAGTGAATATCTACATATGTAGCAAGTTAATGATATTTATATCTGCTTCAAGTTTAATAACAAGTTCACAACAGAGGGAAAATAAAATATTGAGGACTGGTAGAAGTATCCTAGAAGGCCTTTCAATGCTCAGAATGGAAGCAAAAGCAGCTTCACCCCACAAAGAATGCCATTAAGAGTCAATAATGTTTATATTTGCTTAAGAAATTGAGAGTTACAACTTCTTGCTTTAAAGAATTTACTTTGAGACAGATACCATACTATAAGCAATGTCTATACTGGTGCTTTCTTAAAGCTATTTTTAGTTTCTGCTTGTTCTGATGTACTCCAGAAACACTGCAAAGAATACCTTCTATTCAAAGGCTTAAAGGAATAAAAAAAGAAATAACACTGCATTCTTTTAAGTGTTCTCTGTACTGAAAGTCCCTTGCAAATGCAGCACCCTGCCACAGGTCTACATTTTTAACAATAAAGTCTTTTGCGCAATTTTTCAATTGCTGTGTGACTTTGTGTCAGTCTCTCACTCACAAGCAGAATGGAGTACCAGAAAATGACACATCATGTCTAAAGCTACAGATGTGGAAGATGAACGGACACCAGGACACAGCCAAGTGGGAGGGTAAGGTTTACCTTTTAAGTTACCGTAAGTGCAGTTACACCTTCTCCCTGCTTCCCCTGTGAAGTGAAGGACTAGTCCTTTCCACAAAAGCTCTCATTCTGAGAACTGTCTTCTTTAAAATATTTGGAGATTCTTTTTTAAGGTTCTTTCACTTTTAAGTCTTTCCCCATCTCTACATCCCATAACAAGTGTTAAAATTATCCAATAGCCTATTGTTACAGAACATACTCCACAAAAGCTGAGGTTTCCCAGGGTTTGGATCCCAGAACTCTGCTACCAGATAATCCTAAAGCCTTCCTTCCATAACTGACTCTTCTGCCAATTCCCAGCTGCGGGCAAATTCGGCTTCTCACACCAGGTAACTTTCTAACGCTGCCTACGAACACTCTGCTGCCAGTAAAAGTACTCTCAGACAGGAAGCAAACAAAGACCCTAGTGAGGGTTGCCTCCTTCAAACAATAAAGATGCCATCGCCAAGCAAATATTTAAACCTACTGCAGAACTTCTGAAGACATCTTACAAACAATATAGTTTCTATAGATGCATACTATTTGCTCTGGAATAGTGATTTCCAATGGAGGGAACAAAGGACCACATGACCCAAGCAATTTTTTAAAACTGCACATAACCGTCCCGCTTCACGTGAGGATTCGGGCAAGCCCGACTTACAGGTCTAAGTGTAACAGAATGACAGCACCTCTAGGAGTAGGGTGAAAAGCAGCGAGGTAGACTTTTAGTGAAAGAGAGTGATGTAATAGGCCCCATCGCCCACTTACCTCCCACCACAGGAAAATCATCTCAGATCGAGAACAAACACTTTGGGAAACAGAGGTTGTTTATGTTTTTATGGTTTTCTGGTGGAAATAATGCCCTGAGTCATGTGAAGTTGTGGCTGCAAAACTGAACAGGGGACCAGACATTTTCACATTCAGGACACAAATACTCAGCCCCCGGGTGGCCACCATATCTGCTCTCCCCTTTGCCTGTTCACCCCAAAAGCTGCAGGACTCTCCTGCTTGCAATGACACCCACCACTTCTCACAAATTCCTGCCAAGTTCACGTCAGCAGCTGGTGGTGTCAAAGTCACCATTTGTGCTGCCCTGAATTCCCTTCATTACTTTATATCCCTTCTATTTCCTCTGTTGTCTTCCTAGCTACTCTTGCATTCAGAAGCTGGTTACCACACTAACATTGCCTCTATAATCAGTCCAGGATACAGGAAGTAGAGATTCAACTGTAACCAGTCCCAGAATACTTGTCATGCCACTGTAGTTTCCCAACAAAATACTCTGGCATCCCTCATCTCACCCAAAGAACCACCGCACTACTTAGAGGTTGTAAAAGTAGAGGGCTTTCTCTACTGGAAAACACTGTGGCTTGTGGTAGAGTTGTGATTTCAGTTTTTGCAACTAGTTACAGGCAAAAAGACATGTTCTGCAAATTTTCTTCTAGCGTTTGGAATTAAAGCTTTTATTAGATACAGAGCCAGCGGACTAACCGTAACCTATGAACATATGGTCATATTATCAAATAATGCTCATGTCTGCCTTACAGACACGTAAGAACTTGAATTACACCTGCATCCTGTAGGCCTTTAGAATTGGATGTGAAGCATCCTGTGAGATAAAAAAAAAACCTCCTATCCAGTCACAGAACACCTTACAGACAACATCACATTAATGCCAAGTCCATGTATGGTTAAGTTACATCTCCAACTTCTTAGAGCTGGAAAGGAGATGTCTAGAAAAGATGGAAAAGCCCAATTACCAAAACAGCTCAAAAGTTAAAGCAGACTCCTGCACCTCCCAGAGCGGAGGGCGCAGGGGTCATTGACCACCACCCTGTCCTCCCCCAGGACGTGGCATGTGGGGAAGCAGGCAGGAGTGGGTGGCTGGGACTCGGAGGTGGAGAGGTGATGAAAGCAAGAGTGGAACTGCTCTGGTCCTAGAACAACAGAGCTGTAAAAAGCTCAGCTTCAGTTCAACCCGCTCCCTCTCCCACTTTCCCTCCCACCTACGTGACAAACAGAGCACAGTCAGGCACTTTCTGCCCATGACGGTGACTACTAGCAGGAAAGGGACCAGGATAAAAGCATGTCCTATAAAAGATCAGTCTGATTTTAAAGACTATGTTATAAACAATGAAGAGCACTGTCAGAGTGGGACACTTGTGTGGCGCTCAAATAGGGAGGAGGAGGTTGAGGATCCATTTCCAACACTTCCATGTCTTTTATCGCTCCTATTTCTGCCCTTTCCTTTGCCACTTTTTGTAGCACTGCCATCACTGGCAGGTAAAGGGGCAGCATTGTGTCTTGGCCGTTTGGCTGATGGGGCTACATTTTCCAGCACTGGAATGAAAAGGCACTGGAGGAGGATCAGCTGGAAGATGTGAACCGCGGTCCTGGCCTGTGCCAAACAATAACCAGGTGACCCTGGGTTAGGCTCTTATTCTCTCTGGGCTTCCGGCTGTTTACTTATAAAAGAAGGTTTTGTCATTCCACAAATATATCCAATATGAAATGTAATGTGAAAGTCAAACATAATGACATCTCACCTGCTTGCCTCAGGGAACTGTACAAGCACTGAACACTATGTGAATGTAAACACAGAGTTAAGAAAACTGTGGAGGTAAAGCACTAAACTGAATTGGAGATAAAGTTTTATGGATTTTCTTGGCTTTCTTTTTTAATTGCAACACTGAATTAATAGTTATTAGCTATACTCCACACCACCACCCCTGTGAATAAATAAAGTAGGTAAGTACTGCCTGGATGCCTGCTATTGCCCAATGCTAAGCAGGGTGAGGGGTATAAAGGAGGCTGAACAAGGGAGTCTTCTCCAGTTACGAGCTAAGTGAGGAGACACATTGGAAACCACCCGGGAATGATACCAAGTCAGTACTCAAAGCCAAGACTACAGGCTACCGATCATAAACAATGCAGGAATACAAAGAGGATCTAGAAGTATTTGGAGTAAATGGGGAAGACTCTATGAAGGGGATGGGGCTCCAACTAGTTCTCAGGGCAATTCTCAGCTGTTTTAACTGAGGACTGGATAGGAAAAGGCTGGTGACTCCTGGTTTTTAATAAGGCACAGGTTACCCTAGGAAGCTAAGTCACATAATGATTGACTACCTGGCTGAGATCTGGTTGTGGTAAGTCTTTGACTTGACTCTAGTTGCTGGAGGGTCAAAACTGTAGGTTGACTGAAAGAGGGGGGAGAGAATATCCAAGAATTCAACAGAAGGAAAAATTCATGTATCAGGGATGAAAGCTCTTCATCAGAGCATCAGCAATCAGAATAGACACTTGAAACCAAAAACACACAGTTCCAGAAGCCGACAAAATGTGGAGGGTGGTGAGAGAAAGATAAATCAAAGACCATTCCAAGCCTTTGGGTATTCAAGACCGGAAGAATATCCCACTGAATAAGTGGAGACGCTGCAAGAAAAAAGATTATGAAATCAGCTTTAGACATGTTGAATCTGACATATGAGCTAAGAGTAGGTGTTCTCTAAGAAGCTCAAAATTCAAATCTGAAGCACAGATCTAGAGTACAGGCTTAAGATGCAACTGGACAAGACATGATAAATCTCCTAAAAGAAAACATAGGCAAAACACTATCTGACATAAATCTTAGCAAAGTTCTCCTAGGGCAATCTACCCAGGCAATGGAAATAAGAGGAAAAAATAAACAAATGGAATGTAATTAAGCTCATAAACTTCTTCACAGGAAAGGCAACCATAGGTAAAACAAAACAACAACCTACGAATGGGAGAAAATATTTGCAAATGATACGAGTAACAAAGGATTAATTTTCAGAATATATAAACAGCTCTTACAACTTAATAACAAAAAAACAACTCAATCCAAAAATAGGCAGAAGACCTAAACAAGCATTTCTCCAACGAAGACACAAATGGCCAATAGGCACATGAAAAAATGCTCAATATCACTAATAAACAGAGAAATGCAAATCAAAACTACAATGAGGTATCAGCTCACACTAGTCAGAATGGCCATCGCTCACAAGTTTATGAATGATAAATGCTAGAGAGGCTGTAGAGGGAAGGGAACCCTCTTACACTGCTGGTGGGAATCCAGTTTGGTCTAGTCATTACGGAAAGCTTGGAAATCCCTCAAAAACTAAAAGTAGACTTACCCTGTGACCCAGCAATCCCACTTCTGGGTATATAACTGGAAGGAACTCCAATGTGAAAAGATACCTGCACCCCAGTATTCATAGCACCACTGTATACAATAGCCGAGACATGGAGGCAAGCTAAATGTAGCAACAGATGACTGGATAAAGAAGTTGTGGTATATTTATACACTGGAATATTACTCTACCATGAAAAGGACAAAATAATACCATTTGCAGCAACATGGATGGAGCTAGAGATAGTCATTCTAAGTGAAAACAGCCAGAAACAGAAAAACACCAAATGATACCACTCATATGTGCAATCTAAAAAAAGAGAGAAAAAGACACTGTGAACTCATCTACAACACAGAAACAGACTTGCAGACTTAGTAAACAATCTTAAGGTTACCAGGGAAAGGGGATGGAAAGGGATAAATTTGGGAGTTTGAGATTTACAAATGTTAGCCACTATATATAAAAATAGATTTTAAATAGTTTCTTCTGTATAGCACAGAAACCTATGTTCATTATCCAGCAATAACCTATAATGATAAAGCCGATACAGCCACCAACTGAGGAAGCAAGAGAAGAAAGGAGAGTTAGTTATGCTGGGCTAGAGCCCGCTTCTAAAATCCTTGTCAGCCACTGATGCTGCCCCAAGTACACTGAGCCCTCCTCCCAGGGACAGGCTGACTTGACATGCGTCCTGCAAACATGGGGCAGCAGAGGCCGTTCCCAGGTCTGGCCCTGGGTTAGATGGGAGCAAGTCCACCTGCTCCCCCTGGGGTAGCACCCCTCCCCGCAGCCCCTGCCTCCTGACTGCACCGCGCCTGCCTCTCAGGAACCCACTGACTTGAAAACAGGTGATCCACGAACCTGGGGCAGCAGCAGGGAGATGGGCAGCGACCTGGCAAGCTGGTCGATTTGCCCCCATCTCCCCCACAGCCTGTCCAGGGCTCGGCCTCTGCTGCTCCAGGCACGGTCCCCAGGTCAGCCTGCTCCCAGGAGGAGGGCGCGGTGTGGTCGAAGGCAGTGGCGGGTTATGGGGTCTGCCCATGGGAGCCCGTGGATTTGCTTCAAACTCCCCAGCGCATGGCCTGAGCTTGGCCTCTGCTGCCCCAGGTTCGTGGAACTCAGGTTACAGGTCAGCCTGCTCCTGGAAGGCATGTGCTGTGCTGTCAGGGAATGGCGGCGGCTGCGATGGCGGGATTGGGGCTGCCTTGTGAGAGCACGGGGGTTGCGACCATTTCCCGCTGCTGCTGCAGCCATCCCAGCACACTGATCACTGCGCCCACCTTCCAGGAGCAGACTGACCTGTAACCTGAGTCCCACGAACCTGGGGCTTTAGAGGCCGTCCCCAAGGTCAGACCGCGGGGAAGATGGGAGCAAACCCAGGGGCTCCCATGGGGCAGTCCCCATTCCATCCGAGGCCCCATGACTGCACCGCACCCGCCTCCCAGGTGCAGGCCATGGTCTGAGGGCCAGTAGGAGATGCCCTGGAGCCGTCCGGCGCCCTCCCACCTCCCGGGGCTGTACCTGCTCTCCTAAACCCGGGTATAAGCGGCGGAAAAAATGCGGGGTTCAGGAACTACTAATAGCGGGGTTACCACGAACAACAGCAGCGGCTGGGAACTGCCTCAGGGTCCTAACGGGACGTGCGGCCTGGACCTCACCTCTGCACCCCTCCCTGTGCGCCTTCCCAGCTGCACAGCCCAGGCGTCACCCGCCGGCTCCCCGAGCAGCGGGCCCCCACCAGCGCGCCCCCACCAGCGCCCCCTTGACTGCCCGGCAGCGGCAGCCGAGCCGAGGGCAAGCAGCGGCCCAGAACCCAGGCCGTGTTCCTCTTCCAGGAGCTGGTCCAGGAGCAACCGTCGCCCGCCAGCTTCCATGCCTTCTGGGCGGGTTCTGGTATCCGCGCGTCTGTCCGTCTGCGCGTGCGCGCACCTCCTCCTCCAGCCTGCAGAGCAAACTGCTCGGGTGGGTCTCCTGCTTTACCGGACCTGGCCACTGGGGCCGGGAGGAGCCAGGTGGGGCCCCTCCTGCTCATCCCGCCGGGTCTCCATCCCCAGAGCCTTCACCCCGCCACCGACTGGGTCCTGGCACTGAACTAGAACCACGAATGCCCTGGGCCAGGCCACACCCCACCAGCCCCACTTGCCCTGCTCACCTTCCCCTCCCTGTTACTACCCCCCCACCCCTGGCCAGGCCCAGTCTCCCACCAGACCTTGAAGACAGGGCTCCTTCTCCTCACACTTAGGTCCCTGCCCTGAGACTCCATCCTGCTAGGTCCTAACCTATGGCCCCTACACCCACAAGCTTACCCCTCATGCCTCACCACAGGACCCCCAACATCCTGAAATTGTCCCCCTCACCTCTCAGCCAGGTCAGTTCCACTCTGAGCAGGCCCCACACCCATCAACCTGTACCCCCTCACCATGGGATCCCCTTCACTCTGAGTGCACCCCTACCCTGAGCTGACTCCCTCATCCCTCACCCTGTGGTTGGGGTGGGGAAATCCGGGCTCCAGTAATGATGACTACCGCCACCAGTGGGGGATCCAGCCTAGTGTGCACCCTCATAGTTAATGTCTGATGCTACAGGGCGAGGCAGCCTGGGTTGAAGGCGGTTCCAATTCCCGCCCTGGCACCCTGATCCCCGCACCCTGTGACTCAACTGACCCAATGGGTCAGGGTGATCCCAGGCTGCCAGCCATTGGCCTGTGGGCCTTGGGTGGTTGATGGTCCTGATGGTGATCTGGACCCCTTGGGTGGAGGCACTGGGCAAGCAGACCTTTGGGGTGGGGTAGTTCAGAGGGTGCACTTGAGCCCAGGGGTAGACAGCAGATGGTGGGCTTTGTGCATGGGGCTGTGTGCGTGGCCTGGGCTCAGCCCAGGTGGGTGCAGGGACCTTGTTCATTCACACCAGGCCAGAGGGAAGAGGGACGGGAGCTTTTAAAGCATCAAAGTTAGGAAGCCAAGGCTGGAGAGCAAAGTAGGAAGGTGCACTTGCCAGGCCACCATGGATCCCGCCGCGATGCTGGTCCCTTGCATCAGGAGAGACTGGCAGTTGACTGGCCAGTGAGACATCCCCTGCTGTGGTATAGTTTACAGGCAATTGAAGGGATTTTGACAGTTAATTTTAATCCAATAATTGTCACTTTCTCAGCGGGAGATCAAGTCCAAAGTCATGGTGACTCTGGCAGGGATCCTGCCTGAACTCCAGCCTGGGACAGTGGAGGACCCACCCAGGAATCATCCTCTTAGCTCTCACCAAAAGTCACTGTAATAGAGAAGAACAAATCTGACTCCATATTGGATCTGTTCCTTTTCCTTTAACCCTCTGCCGTGTTTTCTAGGCTTTGTCTTGCTAGCTCTGCACCTTTTGTAAAACAATGTTGCCTTTAGCCTGAAATAAACAGGAGAGCCTATTCTCAAAACTCTGACTTTTAAGGATATTAACACTTTTGCACTCCTATAAAGATAACAAGTTGCAGAATAGAAAAAGATTGTTTTGTTGCAGGTTTTACAGGAACACCATGATCTGACCCACGTGGATAGCTGCAAAGGATTCCAAGAACAAAGAAATCCTACACCAAGAAGTTTGCAACAACCAACCACAGCCCCTCCCCTTTTTAGTAGAAAAGGAGCCTGAAGTCTGACTTGGGGAAGATGGTTCTCCAAGATATTAGTCTGCCATTATCTTGGTCTGCAGCTGTCTACGTAGACCAGGTCATAGTGCCTCTGTAAAACCTCTAACAAAACAAAAGTTATTTTCTATTCTGCAACTTGTCTTTATATAAGTGCAAAAGTGTTAATATCCTTAAAGATCAGAGCCTTGAAAATAGGCTCTTCTGTATATTTAAGGCTAAAGGCAACACTTTTTTACAAAAGGTGCAGAGCTAGTAAGACTAAGCCTAGAAAAGAGGGCACAGGGTTAAAGCCAAAAGAACAGATCTTCTATGGATTCAGATTTTTTTCTTTTCTATTATAGTATATTTTATTTTTGTTTTAAGTTTATAAGAATAAAGTTTAGCCTTTTCCCATTTTAAACTGTGCAATTTTAAGGAGCATTAAGTGCTTTCACAATGCTGTGAGACCAACACCACTGGTTTCAGACTATTTCCTTCCTCAAAGTAAAAGCTTGTATACAAAGCGCATCCCACATCCTACCTCCCCCAGCCCATGACAAGCCCTAATCCCCTTTGTCTCTCTATGTCTTTACCTATCCTGGAGGTTCCCTATCAATGAAATCATATAAAAGGTGACTTTTTTTTTTTTTTTGTCTACCCACATATCTTAAGTAGGGACGGGTAAATTTTTTGTTTGTTTTCACGTGAATTAGCATTTTTGTATTTTGAGAGGAAAATCCAGATGGATTAAAGATGAGACGTACCAAATGAAGCCCTTTTAGTAACTCTGTGAATAATCTCGGGGTAGGCACTGCTGTTCTAAGTGTGAAACCAGAGCCAGAGGGGAAATGTTTAGCTCTTCTTGTGGCAAAATAAAACCAAAGAAAAGCAGAAAACAAAGGCCAAGAAAGACAGCTGGAAAGACAAACCACAGCCTGGTAAAAGCTTTCCTCTTGACCCAAGGTCCGAGAAAAGCTTCACATCCCTGTGGTCCAAAAACCTCTTGAAGCCCAGTGTTCTGAAAAGAAACAAAACACACACAGGCAGTTCTAACGAGAGGCAGTGCAGGTGGCCAGTGTGTGCTAGAGATGCTCGACCTCTCAGGTGAGGACACAGGCAGACGGACAGACTGCAGAGACAGCATTGGCCACCATCACACTGGCAGGTCTTTAGCCCGGTGACAACCAGCCCTGGGGACAACGTGAGCAGGCAGAGGCCCCAGGAGGTCCCCTGGAGGGAAGAGCAAATGGACGGTCCTATCTGGAAGAACAAGGTGCAGGATACATCAAAGTGCCACAGGTGCATCCCTTCCCTAGCAGTGCTGATCCTTAGAGAAGATCCCACCAAAGTTCTTGCACAATTTTCAAAGATAATTTTTCTTCAGTAACATGAATTCAAAATAATCAATATGTCATCAAGGGATTTTCAGAAGTGACCTGCCCTCGGCCCGAACAATACACACACATAAATACACACATATACACATAAATATATACACACATACATACAGGAAAAGAGACAGACAGACTGAAACACAGAGAAGCAGGGGGAGACAGAGAAACAAAGAGAGAGACAAGACAGAGAGAGAGGCACTGAGAGACAGAGACAGAGAGAAGGAACACCGGAGCTGGTAATGAGTGGAACTCACGCACATTTTCACAAGTCAGTCTACATGTCAGAACCTGGTCCCAAAGTCCATCCACCCTCCAGGGGAGGGTGTGGGGATCACACAAGGGCGTGGGAACAGAAGGCAAAAAATAGGAAGCCATTGTGGGGCAGCCCACCACAGAGGCCGAGATTGGACACTGGGCCTGTATGTCAACATGACAGAATGACCTAGGAGGTTGTATGCCAGAGCAGACGATATCAGAGTTGTATTTAATTTCAGCCTCACGACTGGGAGCTGGGAAGCAAGCAGCAAGGAAAGTGACTTTCTCCAGACCCCAGGGCAGACCCCGGCCTGTGTGGCATGTGCTCTGCGGTCCGCCAGCCCTCTGTGGGGTCCTTCCTTTGCTGAGTCTGTGCATGAGCTACCTGTGATTTCAGCCCATGGGGGTGACAGATGCAGTAGGTGTTTCTAGGTCTAGAGACAGGATGGCTTCTCTAGGAAGCAGGGGCCAGAATGATTCCCACTGTGCCAATAGGGGATTGGGGAGACCCTGAGAGGCACGTGGCTTGTCCAGTGTGATAGCACTGCTGAGTGGGGGGAGCCAGGTCTGAACCCAGCTGTGTCTTCAGAGCTGCTGGGCTGGCTGCATCCAGGGCTCCCCAGGGCTATGGGGGGGTGCTGAGCTGACGTCACTGTGTGTGGACATGGCAGGGAGTGAGAAATGAGAGATCGGCAGCCCAGAAAGGCCCTTGGGGAGCTTTGTGTCAGGAGGAAGCTTGGATAAGTGGACCCCAGGAAGTGACCTCACTTCCCTGGCAATAGAGCCCAACAGAACTTGGAACCGAAGTCACCAGGCACCCACTCTGTAGAGAAGTCCATACTCAGCTCACTTGGTTGGAGACAGAGGCATGTTCTCCTGCATCCCAATATCCCGAGGCCACAGCCCCCGGAAAGCCCGCAGCGAGGGGCTGTACCAACGCTGCTGGCGCTGGGTCAGGTCTCACCCAAGGCGCCTCTGGCCTTTTGGCCAGAGAGACCCAAAGGTAACACAGGGAGGCCCAGGGCAGGCCCGCCCAGGCCGGGCCACCACTCAGATCCCACCCGGGTAGCCCCACGGCCCCTTCCTGGCTGGTGGAGGTGGAGCAGTCATGTTGGGGATGGGTTTCTGCCCCAAGCAAGAGCAGGTCAGTGGCATGGGTGGCCGGTCACATCCACAGCCAAGGTCAAAGCTGGCTGGCTGGGATGTAGAGAGCCGGGGAAGGGTCCTGCTGCCCGAGGTGGAGCCCATGCTCTCTGGGTATGTCTTTTCCCTCCCGGGTGTCTGAGCTGAAAAAGGTCCCAGTCTGATCTGGCAGCAGAGGGTCGAGTGGACAGAATCAGGAGTGTTCCTGGCCGGGCAGGGTTCTGAGACTTCCAGGCCGGGTCAGCTGCTGGTCACTGTCATTGCAGAGCCAGATACCACATATTGAACAGAGCTGATGAATAAGAACACCAACGCCCCCTCCTCAAGGGAAGGGCTGGTGTGCCACTCTTCTGAGTGCCAGCTCAGGCTCCAGGTGGGTCTGGATATGGAGGGATCCCCACCCCCATGGCCCAGAAATCACTGGGGCAGGCCTCCGACCCTGACATCACCCAGGGCTCTTCCCAGGTTCCTGCCTGTAGCTGATGGGTAGCTCAGCACACCCGGCTCTGACATGGAGCACCGTGCCCACCACGCTGCAAGTCAGGTGGAGGACCAGGAGCCCCCGAAGCAGAGCCCGAAGGTCAGAAAGGCAGGGCTGGTGCATGTGTGTAGGTGAGGGAGGGGCGAGGCCTGGGCCACACAGGGAGGTGTCCCCAGAGGCTACTGTTGGGACCAGAGCAAAGAGTGGCCTCAGACCACCTGTCTGGAAAAGTTCAGTCACGGAACACATCCTGTGGGCACTTTCTGGGTGGGAGCTGTCTGGAAACTCTGGGAAGGTTTCTGTCCTTGAAGAGGCACATGGAAAGGGAGGCAGGTGGGTAAATTTTTCCTCTCTCACAGCATGAGCTCTTCCACAGGACTTAAAACTCTCTCCACATCCAATAGTTACAGAGGAGGCAGGGGCAGGGGAAGATGTCAGAGACAAAAAAAAAAAGGACGATCTGGATCCCGCAGGAAAACCCGAGCTCCCTCCTGCCGCTCCTGCAGCTCCTCCTGAACCTGCATCTGCACCTGGACTGCTGGCCAACGGAGAACCAGTTCAGGCATCACCACCACCTGGGGCTGAGCCCCCTCTGCACCCACCCACACCTTTCTCTCCAAAATGTTCTCCAAAATCCCACCATCAGTCCCCTCCCCCTCCCAAACTTGACGTCCCTTCCGCTGGACATGTTTTTGTTTGGTTTGCTTTAGTTTCCTTTGTTTGTTTCACATCATTTATGGCATCCTTTATTTTTCTTTTTAGAGTTTCATGTAATAAAATATAGAATTTTCCCCTTTTAAATTGTGCGATTCAGGAGCATTAGGGGCATTCACAATGTTGTGCGACCATCACTACCATCTAGCTTCACACTATTTCTTTCCTCAAAGTGAAACCACGGATCCAGAGCGTGCACTCCCCTCCCTCCTCACCCAGCCCCTGACAACCCCAAGTCCTCTTTCTCTCTGCCAGTCTTTACCTCTTCTGGGTGTTCCCTGTCAATGAAACTTTATGAAAGGTGGCTTTTTGTGCCTGCCCACATGTTTTAAGCTGGGGCTGGTGATTTTTTTTGTTTTCACTTGAAACAGCATTTTTATTATTTTAAGGGGATATCCAGGGGGATTAAAGATGTGATGTACAAAGTGAAGCCCTTTTAGTAACACTGTGCATAATCTCAGGGTAGACACTGCTGTTCCCCCTGTGACACCACAGCCTGGAGACAGAAGGGAGATGCTTAGCTATTCCTGTGGCAAAAAAAAAAACCCAAAAAAATCAAAAAAATTAGCAAAAGCCCAGAAAAACTGCTTGAAAGACAAACCACAACCTGGAAAATGCATTCCTCATAACCCAAGGTTGGAGAAAGTTTCCCATCCCTGTAGTCCAAAATCCTTTCGAAACCCAGTGTTCTAAATAGAAACAGAACAGACATGGGCAGTTCCAATGAGAGGCAATGCAGGTGGCCAGTGTGTATTAGAGATGCTTGACCTCTCAGGTGAGAACACAGGCAGACGGAAACACTGCAGAGACAGCACCGGTCACCATCACACTGGCGGGTCTTTAGTCAGGTGACAACCAGCCCTGGTGACAGTGTAAGCAGGCAGAGGCTCCAGCAGATCCCCTGGAGGGAAGAGCAAATGGACGCTCCTCTTCAGGAGAACAGGATGCAGGACGCATCAAAGGGCCACAGATGCATCTCTTCCCCCGAAGTTCTGATCCTTACAGTTCATCCCACTAAAATCCTTACACACCTATTCAAAGATGCCTTTTCAAGGGTGTTCATCACAGCACTGGTTGAAACACTCGGAATTAAAGCAACACTAATGTTGATGGAGAGGGAATGGGGTCCATTCGTTCTGGTTCATGTGGATGAATGAATGCTGTGCATTTGGAAAAGTGGGTGACTGGTCTCAACCCAATGTCAAGGGAGGCCTCAGGGTGGAAGTATGCAGACCCACTGTCTGCACCACCACATATGTGTGAAATCAACATAGATGTCAATTGATCTGAATGTGAGTGTGTGAGAGACAGAGATGGAGAGAGACATACTGAGAGACACAGAGACTGAGACATAAGCACCAAATCATTCATGACAGTCACCTCTGTGGGTGGGAATTACAAATTTCTTCTCTTTTAGGCAATATTTCAATTTTTTGTAATGTGTCTGTATTACTCTACTAATTCTAAAAGGATTAAAATCCTATGTTAATGTGACCCATTCATTACTCATCTATGGAGTAATTAAAGTACATTAATCCTAATTTTAAAAGAATTTAAAGCCTTCTCAGGACTCAGTTCCACGTCAGCTCCGTGGCAGCAGAGGTTCTCCAGGAGGTCGTTTCTGTTCTGAATCAGCATCCAATAGAAGTGAGGAAGAAGTCCCAGACTTGGACACTGAAGACTACAATAGATTACTGTTGAGAGAAATTAAGAACTACATTCACAGAGAATAATCCCATATTCATGGAGCAGAAGGCTTCATTCTACTAAGATGACAATAGTCCACGAATTCATCTAAGGATTCAAAGAATACCTACCCAAATCCCAGGTGGTGTTTTGCAGGATTTGACAATCAATCTAAAATTCACGTGTGAAATCCAGGGGCTCAGAATACATGAGTGAAACTTGAAAAAGAAGAACAAAGTTCGAGGAATGGGAAGTCAGATGGAACCCACGGTTAATACAAAAGCACTTTAAGCTGAAGATACCTGAGATTCAATAGATGTAGAAGAAAATCTGTCATGGAAGCCAATTCTCTCCTCTCCCTTTGCCCTATTAAGTTAGGTTGATAAAAAAGCCTTTAACTTTCACCATTTAACATGGTAGTTACTTTTCTGGTTGGCTCCTGCGTGTGTATAAATAAACCGCTTCTCTCGTTCATCTCCTCTTTACTTCTGTGGGCTCTTTGGGAAAGACTCTGGATGATGGAGACCTGCTCTTTTCTCACCTTCTTTAGTGACATCTTTTGTCCATGGTGAAGTGCTTAAAAAAAAGAAAAGGCTCGTTGGTTTTGGGTCAGATTTGGAACATGTATACCTTTGGAGACCCCCTGGAGGAACAAGGGGGTTCAATACTGCTGGGAGAATTTACTGGTTGTCTTGTCCAAATGCCTAACAAGACGCTATTTGCAGGGATTTTTTTTTAAAGATTCTTACCCAAAAACAAATACCCTATCTAAACCTCTTGGATGATCAAATAGAAAGAAAAAGGAGAATCATGTCTGGCCTAAGAACTCTTCCTTAACAAAACGGAAGGACAGAATCCGATTCAGAGCAAAAATTAAAATCCATTTATATCATGAACCCTCCCACTCTTTTGTACACTGTCCTCACGTAATCTGCCAGATGGCGCCCTGGAGAAGGCCCTTTGCCCGGAACTCGTGCTCATTTTCAGAGCTCAGCCAAGCGGGAGGTTGGTCCCCAGGGCCTGAGAGGGGCTATTTGTGAAATCTTCTCTGCTGAAACCCACCAGGCTGAAGGGAACTATGTGCTCTGAGGGAGAGAGAGCACACCGAGCCTCTGTGGAGGCATCTCTGAGATCATCCCAAAGGCACACAGCTCTAACTCTGGACACGGGAATTTTTGATTGGCATCTTAGTTGGAAATCTCCTCCTGGATAGAAAGAAGCAGATTCAAGATGTTGCAATTGGATGGGCAGTTCGGCCTCTCGAATTTGTCGATGAGGAAGACACGCAATTCTCTGCAGAAGTAGGAACACCCATCCCTGCTCTGCTGACTTCATCTACAGAGAGACAGAGACACGGCTCTAGGGGGAATTCAACACCCACCAACCCTTCTTATCGACGTCAACGTCCCCACTTTATTCTCCTGTCAGGTCTCTGCACAAAAACTGTGACTCAGCCCCAAATATCACATACCCATCACCCTGAACCACTCTGTGTCTGTGTCCAACTCGAGCATTAAGGCCTGTGACCGTTACTGTCAAATCATGTCCCCCTTTCAGCCCGTCTCCCGCCATCATCCCAGCCCAACCTCGGTGTCTCTCTCCAGGTCAGCAGCACTCTTCCCACTGGCTTCCCATCAGCTTACCTTGCCCTGCTTCCATTGCTTATTCCCCATATGTTACCCATAACGGTCTTATTAAAGTATGAATCAGATCAAGTTGTTCCGCTTTGCAAACTACTCTCGTGAATTTCCATTGTATTCAGAAGGATATCCAGAGTCCCTACCAAGGCCCTGTGTGATCCGGTCCCTCACCCTTCTCTGCAGCCTCAGTTCTCACCGTTCTGCTCCAGCCCATCTTCACCGCCCAGATGGTCCCCACCAGGACAGCTGTGTTTGTAACTCCAAGTCTCGTACTTACACTTCTCCCGGCCTGGGAGGCTTTCTTGTCTGTTACCTACGTGGCTTATTCTTCTGCTTCATTCAGGGCTTTGTTCAAATTATTTTACCCTCAGAGAGGACTTATCTGACCACATTATTTAAAATAGCATGCACACATTTCCTATTCAATCATTTTCTCTCCTAATATGCTTTAAGTTTCTTTGTGACAAATATTAGTACCTGGCAGTACATAATGTATTTATTTGCTTACTGGTTTATTGTCTGTCTTTCTTACTAGATCTATATTCATGGAACCACAAATAACTGTTTTAACCAGTAACTTTCAAACCACCTTTAAATGAATTCTTTTATAAGATGAGAATTTCAGAGGCTTCCACGGGTTGCTTAGGGGAAAAAAGAGGAAGGATTCAGGTTGAACTAGGTTATTAAGGACCTGGGAGTTGGTTATTTATTTTATACATAGTAGTGTGTATCTGTTAATCCCAATCTCCTAATCTAGATAAAGACTGAGCTGACTACTATTTTTAAAAGACTTTTTTTTTCTTTTTAAACTTGGGTTGTTTGAGATCTCTTTTTTTCTTTGTTCTTTTTCTTTTTTTTTAAAAGAATTTTTCTTATTATTTTTTTACATTGAGGTACTGCGAATTGAACCCAGCACGTACTCTACCCCTTGAAATATACCATTCCCTCCAAAGACAATTATTTTTATACTTTGACAATACCATATTGAATTAAGTTTTTTGTTCCATTTTCCCTTCATAGAGTTTGTAACTGAGGGAGAGAGTCAGAGGAAGCCCTGGGCCATCCCTTCCTTCTCAGCGGGTTACTACACAGCAAAGGAGCTTGGCTGTCCCCATGCCCAGCTCACCTCTCTGTTCTGAGGGCCGACTCAGGCCACTTCTCTAAACAGAGGCGTGTTAGAAGCAGCAGAAAGCCAACTAGTGAGCAACAATGACCAAACTGACCCACCTGAATTTGGACATCATCCGCTCTGAAACGAACCTCTTAAATCTCTTTTTCCTATTTGTGGATGGTTTTCAAAAATATTCCCAAGGAGATGAATCTCACTCCATTTTTCTGGATTTCTTGGGCCTTCTATGACTTTAACTGAAGGCTTGATTTTCTGAAGAACGTCTGCAGGGAAGCCAGGCCGAACACGGGAACAGACCCTGCAGGCCACGGCTGAGGCCTCCAGTCAAAACATCCTTGTTGTGCAGAGCCTACGTTCATGGGGCCATTTTCATGACTGCTGTAAGTAGTTCTCATCCAAGTGTCCCAACGAAAATGTTTCTAGATAGAAGGTGGCCTGACGCAGATGAGCAGTGGGGATTTGGGATGCAGATGGCCGACATACTGGAAGGAGAGAAGGGAAATGTTTCTTCAGGCTTCAGTTTGGAAGATTTCTGATTTTTATATGGACATTAAACTTGGTCAGCTGAAGCACCGTTTGCTCTAAGACGGGGTGATGTACACGTATCCCTACAACTTCTAAAAAATATGTTGAAGCTGGACGTGACAGCCTAGGGGACAGACAGCTTAGAGTGACACCTACGTTCCAGGATGCCTATGATCTCGGGCTCACAAAGAGGAAAAGAATACTCATATTTTGCCTGTGTAGTTCTATGTGACATTATTTTGACCCTTGCCGGATGGTGTAAGATCAGAAATCATGTAGTCTTTCTTGCATCCCAAAGATGACAATTCTTCTTGATGAGTCAGCAGACTGTTTCTGATGGCCCAGGGTCTGTGCCAGACATTAGCTATCTAGACAAATACCACACAGCCCCCATCCTTCACGGAGATCAAAGTGTGTCGTGGAAGAGACAAATTTAAATAGGTTTTCAAAACAATGTGGCAAGAGTCACTTGGCATCATGTATACTGTATGTTCAGAGGGGCTCTTGCGCTGCCTGGGGCAGGGTTCTAGAAGGTAGGGAAGGTGTCAGAGAGGAAATGCTTTCTGCACTGACATCTGATGGATTCCAGCAAATCTCTAGACCAGGAGACTGCGTGGTGGAGACGGGATGCTCGGCAGCTTGCGTGTCTCGTGCAGAGGTCTGGTAGTGTCTAAGAGCACTTGGCACTTAGGGAAGGAAGGTCAGTGAGGCTAGAGGCTGTGAGGAACTAACGGAAGCTGAGGCTGAAAAAAGCAGCAACTAGGTGATGAGAAGGTGTAACGTTAAATCAGGGAGCGTGGACTTCCTCACATACGCAGCGGGGAATTCTTTGGGGTTTTAAGGAGGAGAGTGACACAGATTAGCCATTAAAAGTGAGCGAAGTGGATTGTTCACTCTGAAGAACAGCACTGGGGAGACTAGCAAGGGGTGTGAACTAATGCAGTGGGGAGCGAGTAGCAGACACTTAGTTGGGGGACATTAAGGAATAGAATTGTAGTACTGACGGGGGTGAGGGAGTGGAAAAGTAAAGGAAAACTCCCAGATGTATGGCATGGAAAACAGATGGGATAGTGATGCCATTGTTTGAAAAAGTAAACCTAGTTCTGAGCGAGTGTAAATTCAAACATACAGAGCTTGAGATTTTTATGGGCTAATCAAGTGGGAATGTCTACTTGTCAATTATAAGCATATTTCTGGGACTGAAATGAGATGTCCATGCTGGAAAAGATTTGACAGCTAATCAGTGGACAGAGAGCAGTTGAAGCCACGGGAATAAATGCCACCCACTGACAGTTTACCAAAGAAAAGGGAAGGAGGGCACTTCTGTTCAGAAAATATGGCAGACCAGAAACTTGAAGACCCACTCACTGCAGACACATAAAAACGTAGGACACAACGCTGCCAATCTTTTCTTGTTTATTTACAGGCACCTTTACTGTGGTAAGATTCCTGTACAGTAAAATACACACATTTCACATGTACTATTTGATGAATTTGATAAATGTCTACACCCAGAAAACCATCACCACGATCAAGATAGCTAACATTTCCATCACTCCCCAAGAGGGGCACTTTTTGAATTCCCATATTTATCCCTTCCCATCCCCTTCTCTCCCTGGTAACCATAACTTTGTTTCTCTATGTCTGTGGGTCTGTTTCTCTTTTGTAGTTAATTTCATTTGTGTCTTTTTTTAGATTCCACATATAAGTGATACCATATGGCATTTTTCTCTTTTTCTGGCTTACTTCACTTAGAATGACTATCTCTACGTCCATCCATGTTGCTGCAAATGACATTATTTTGTTTTTTTCATGGCTGAGTAGTATTCCATTGTATAAATATACTACTTCTTTATCCAGTCAGCTGTCGATGGACATTTGGGTTGTTGCCATGTCCTGGCTATTATAAATAGTGCTGCTGTGAGCATTCAGGTGCATGTGACTTTTTGAATTAGAGTTTTCTCCTGAAATATACTCAGGAGTGGGAAGGCTGGATCATGAGTTAAGTCCATTTTCAGTTTTTAAAGGAACCTCCACACTGTCTTCTCTAGTGACAATGCAGCCAGTTTTGTGAAAGCAGAGCCATGCTCAGAAAGTAACAGGTATTTCTAGGGGCCAGACATGAAACACAGTGAGTGTGGCCTGTTCAAGAATCAGAGGGCAGTCTGCCAGGGCTGGAGGAGAGTGACAAGGGAAGTGTGGTACAGGTAGGATTCAGACCACGTGGGGACCTGAAAGGCTGGGATAAGGAACCTGGACTTCCAGTCATCCCTTGGTAACCATTGGGCACTGGTTCCAGGACTCCCCCCAGACGTCAACATCCATGGATGCTGACACCTCTTGTATAAAATGACATAGGACTTGCATGGAAGTCATGTACATCCTCCCATGTACTTTTTTTTTTGTATATACAAACTTTTTTTTTATTGAGTTATAGTCATTTTACAATGTTGCATCAAATTCCAGCATACAGCACAAGTTTTCAGCTATACATGAATATATACATATATTCGTTGTCAAATTCTCTTTTGCTGTGTCCTCCTGTGTACTTTAAATTATCTCTAGATTACTCATGGTATCTAATACAACGTGAATGCTATGTAAGTAGTTGCCAGTGTATGGCAAATTCAAGTGTTGTTTTTGAAACTTTCTGTTTTTTCCCGAATATTTTCAATCCACAGTTAGTTGAATCTGCTGGATAGGGAGCCCCTAGATACGGAGAACTCCCAAGCTCCTCCTTCCCACCTCCTAAATTTCCACTGCAAACACTGAAGGGGTCCAAACATAGAAGAGTGCCATCTACCTGCTGGAAACGCTGAGGAATTCCTTCAGGGTATGTAGCGCAGGAGAGAAGGTATAGGGCCAACTAGTGGGAAAGGATGGCCTGCCTGGAGAGGAAGGAGGAAGGACCGCAGTGGAAGCCAGCTAGTACCATTACTGGAGCTAGCTGATAGCAGTGAGGGACACTGAGGAACTGGGGACACGTCACGTGGGGGGCGATCCTGGCCGCCAGGTGCAGGGGTCACATGGCTGGGACCCAGTTTGCAAGATCAAAATAACAAGGAGGGAGAGGGGCTGGCTCAGCCCCGGGATCCTGACAACGGCCACAGCGCCGTGACCCCAGCTTATGCGGCTCCCCTAGTAAGCCAGAAAAAGGAAACTCTGAGCCAAGATATTGCAGATTTCACCACAGCCACACGGATAACTAGGTCTCTAAGCTGACAAAATGTAACCACCAGAAACAGGAATCTTTCCTTTTCTCTTCCTTTGGATCTTTGGACAAGGAGCCACACATCTCTGATGGGAACCACCTTTAATCAGATAGAGAGCTCACTTTTTCAGGAATAATCATGGAGAAAAAGAGTGGGGTGATGGTTTAAAGCGGAAGTCAAAGTGGAAGCCCATCTGAGAAATGGTAAAAACATGCTTTTCAATGAATTCGAGTTATGGCGAAAAGAAGGAGGAAGGTTAAGGAAATCTCTATTAATATCCATTCAACATACAAGACTAGCCAGCCATAAAAAGACCACCTTAAATTAAGATTTTTTTTTTTTTTTTGGTGAAGAAAACAACGCCTTATTTTAAAACAAGGCTTGGGCCATCAACAACACGCTGAGAGTTGTTGATGAGAAAATAAATCTGCATATAGATATGCAAGTGTTCCAAGTCCACAGCTCGAAAAAAATTAGTCAATCATGTGTCCAGCTGATTGGGAAATCCCGACAAGTAAATAACTCAAAAGTGGGAAAGACATGGGATTAAATAGTGGTAGTGAGCAATGAAATCCAAAATGTTTATACCTATATTTTCTTTGTTAATGTAACAAACTTAAAGCAACTGTCTAAACAGTAGTAACTGGAGCACACAAACACACACATACACACACACACACACACAAACACACACACAATTTGCAACAGCAGAGAGGTAAAATATGCTAAGTTTATCATTATTGAGGAACAGGATCTAATAGATTATTTCATTTTTGAGACTCTTATAGGATTACTGGTCCAATTGCATATAAAGTTATGAACTTAGAGATGATTTATAAAAATTTAGAGAGAATTTTCATTAAGAGGCAATAGAGCTTCCAAATCACTGAAGAGAAAATTAACAATAAAAAAATTAATCAATCCAGGTAATATGGAGTAACAGAGACCATATTTACCACCTTAAAATAGACCACAAAATGGATAAAATATATGAAGCAATGATTTTTAGGACACGTGAAAACGATCATTCACTAGGACCTTGTCCTGCCACCTCTATACCAAGGCTGCTAGGCCCCCTACTGCCATCACCAAGGATTTCCACCAGGAGGCGACATATCCTTCATCTTCTCCTACTGCAGAGCCAGTTCTGAGCAGTCCTTTTCCAGGTTTTGGCAGGCAGCTCCCAGAAGTGCTCTCGTGGGACTTTGTCCCTTTTAGCCACCAGCAAAGGGATCAAGGATGAGCAGTAAGCCTCCTTCCTCATCCAAGATCTAGGAAACTATCTGAATTCTGAGCAGCCCTTCACTCTTGTCTGCTGTCTGGTACTCTCCGCCCGGCTTCCCGAGTCCCCGGCTTGGGCAGACTGCACGCTGGCCACAGCCCATCAGAATCCGTTCCCCTGCCAAGAGGCCACACGTAATCATGTGCAGGGCTCCAGGCCTCTGGAGCAGCGTGGCTTGGACTGCGTCCTGGTCCTGGGCTCGTGAGCTTCATGCCCTAGTTTGTTGAGTCAGTTAACATCTCTAAGCTATAGTTTCCTCATCAGTAAAATGAAGACATAATCAATATGGAAAAAAAATCAGAATCTGAGGGGGACTAAATTTCTGGTGATTGAAGATTATTTTAATTTTGAATTATACAGCGAAGGACATACAATTTTTACTACTTCATAATTCTAAAGGACAGCTTGTACTATTAAAACTAATGCATGCACATACACACAAACACACGTGCAGACACACTGGCTCTGCTCCACATACATCCCCATGCGCACACACACATACCATACACAGAACCACACACGTCCTCAGGCGCACACACACACATAACATACAGAACCACATACATCCCCAGGCGCGCGTGCGCGCACAAACACACACACAGTCACAGTCATGTACCACAGACGTCCCCAGGTGCGTGCGCGCACACACACACGTCATACACACTTCGGCGTTATTCTAAATCAATTTACAATTGAGGGTCACAGTGTCCACTGTTTTATCCACTCAGAAGATCCTGACTTTGGAGCGTGAAGCAGGAGCCCCTCCTCTCTGGAGATGGTCTTTACCACTTACAGTCTCAGTAGAGCCAACATAACTGCTCTGGACCTTTGGAAGTGCAGGGCCAGAGCATACCTGGGAGCTCACATCCTATACATGTAAACATGTTAAGTGCAGTAGGTTCTAAACTCCTGCCTTTACAAATATACATTCATTATAAGGGGGAAGGCCAGGTTCAAATTTAGAATTCCCAGACACAGGGGAGTCCAGCAAAGAAAGTGAGCGTGTGGGGAGAGCTGATTCCCAGTCTCTGATCACTAGTCTGGCCCTTTTCTTCCCAATGCTGGGTCCATCCATTGCCACAAGGGGCCTTGGATGTGCATAGGGGGACACTCAGTCCTCACGTCCGGGCTCTGCTCATACCCTCCATGCAAACAGCTGCCCTTTGGCCTCTCTGTGAGTCCTAGGAATCTGAACTCCGGGGAGAGCCGGTGCAGGCACTAGAAATGGGTCAGAGGCTGCTGAGGCAGGTCATTTGGGGTCCTGGCTTTCTAGAGCACGGGATGGAGCCAATGACCGTGTCCCCTTGGCCCTGCTGACTCCACCCCATGGAGGGCGTGGCCAGAGGAAGTGTCAGGGCCAGAGGGACCCTCTGTAGTGCAGGACCCAGGGCAGTGGGCCCCCTTGCTGAGGTCTAAGGGCAGAAGCCCTAAGGAAAGGTCTGAGGAGGCTGTAAGGTATCTTCATTCCCATTAATTAAAAAATATAAAAGCTTACCACAGGCGTGGGTGGAAAGGGTTTTGTTAGAACAAGGGAAAGCACTTGCCAAGGTCTGGCCATAGAGGGCTGGTGGGTTTGCCAGGTTGATGAGGAACCAAGAGGCCGTTAGTCTCCCCTGGGTCTAAACACCTCCTGAATTCCTTCGGGTGAGACACGGAACCCTCTTAAGCTGTTAAAATCTTCATGGTGAGCCATTCAACTCTCTCCTCATTCTTGGCTACGAAAGCACGATAAACACAGGCCAGAAACTCATCAGCCTGTTGGTTGGTTCACTATCCTTCTGGCTCCCCCTCTTGTAGGAGCCTTTATCACATCACCCAGGGCTGATCCGGCTCAGGATTATAGCTGATTTTCCACAGGTGGCATCACTTGTTGGTGACACGAAGGAGGCATGTTAGCCACCTCCCAAACACTGAGTCTCCTCCTGGAAGGAGCCTGCAGACCCCCAGTCCGGCCTCTGCACCACGATGCTCCTTAGTGCCACTCCCGTCTTGCTGCCCTGGCCTCTAGCTCTGGCCAGAACTTCACTGGATTGTTGATAAATGTCACCCATGCACCTCGTCTAAGCTTGGGGTCCAGATGTGACCATGGTCCTTATTTTCTTCCCATCGATGGATTGTTTGATCTTTGTGTAATCGTGTCTGCAGGAAGGCCAGTACCGCTCTCTTGAGTCCTCCCCGAGCCGCCTCTGTCTATAACTGTCCTGGCGCCCCAGGGGATCGGGTCTGAAGCCTGGCACTCAGACACGATGACAGCTGGAGAGACAGGAATCCACTCCTGCTATGGCTTCTGCTGAGGCTCGATGTGGCCATAAAAACGGATCCCGCAGGCCCTGAAGTCACTTGACTCGCTGCAGGGATGCTCCCACACTGCCCCGTTCCCCCCAGAGACCGAGGGCTTTCTGCTTGTTCCTTAAGGCCCCACCCCCGTGGGGGCACTGGGTTCAGTGGAGCATCCAGCCTGCTTCCCCGCCAGCCCTTAGGGCCTTATTGGGGCCTGGAACATCAACTACCCTCCCCTTAGGGGCCCGTTTGTCTTTTCCAGCCAACAGACCTAGGTCATAAGCACTTTAACTCACCTGAGGGTGTTTTCCTCACTTCAGGGGCAGTGAGGACAGGGCTTCTTCACACTCCAAGTGCCCCAGCTCTGGATGCAGACAGCCTGGCTCTCCCCTCAGTCCTGCAGGTCCCGGCCACACCTGCTGCTGGTCACTAAGTCTGTGCTGTGTTCTCTTCCAGGACAAGAGGTGCCCTCTGCCCCCCTCCCCACCTCCACCAGCGGTGGCAGAGGCGGCGGACAGGCAGGTGAGCTGGGGCCTGAGACCGTGCCCACAAATCAGCGCCCCAGACGCCGCTGGTGACTAGAGGGACCATGGGGCAGAAAGCAGCATGTGATGGGAGGAGGAGGAAGGTTCAGGATAAGGAGATGAAAGGGGGAACGGATAGCACTGTGAGGACCTTGACCATGAAAAGGAAGAGAAAAGACAGTGACAGCTGGAGCGGTGTTGGCGTTAAAAGCTGCGGGCTTTTTTATTTAATTTTATTAATTACCATTACATATACTGACATATTTTTATTTGATTAAAGATTATGTGCCATGTCATATAACAGGATATAGTATGTTATTATTTATTAAATAATACATAATAGTAGATACACTAGCATATTATGTTATTTA
This sequence comes from Camelus dromedarius, assembly GCF_036321535.1. NCBI lineage: Eukaryota > Metazoa > Chordata > Mammalia > Artiodactyla > Camelidae > Camelus > Camelus dromedarius. Next base: position 69,554,899 of record NC_087472.1, read on the forward strand.
TTTATTATCAGATAGTATATAATACATATGTAGGTATTTATATACATAATATATAATTCATGCATCTATATAATATATAACACATAACAATGTAGGATTATGATTAATATATTTTATAACAAGATTACATAACAATAATGATGTAATATTACCCATTGTATGTCTTGGTTCATGACACATTCTCACCTTAGGTGCCTGTCAGAGGTATTTATGTATTAAAATTAATATTATAAGAAACAGTTGTGAACCTATCACCCAGCCTCAAAACAGGACTATTGACAGTGACATACTTTGTCCTATCCTGCCCTTGGCCTCTTCTCACAGGAAGTACCCAGCATCCTGAATCCTGGCTTACCCTTGCCTTGTGTTACTTTCACACACACATCATTTAAGACCAGTTAAAGCAAATGAACTGCAGGTACATGCACCGAAATGGATGAATCATACACTCTATGTTAAATTGAAAAAGTAAGCCCTAGAAGGTGGCCTATAGTGTGCTATGCTTTTAACTGTGTATATATATGTCAACTAAACTCACTAAATTAAGAACAATTACAGCTAGAGTCCAGGTGGGAGAGGGACAGATAAAAGGCGAGGTGAGCAGATTTGCTGCAGATGAGCAAGTTCCTTTCCAGTAACATGTCATTCTCTCCGAAGCAGGAAGCAAGGCCATCTGCTGGGAGTCAGGGAAGAGACAGAGGGAAGGTTAGAGGTGTGCAGAGAGCAGAGGATGTTGACACCACTGAGTGATAAGTGGGGAAATGTGTTCACTAGAGAAATCCTGGAGGATTGCCTGGCTGTGGCAACATGGTGGGCATTGATTTGCAGTCTTAGAAATCTGTGCTGGGAGAGCCTGCTGCCTGCAGGCTCAGAAGAAGTAGAGCTCGGTGAACCGAGATGGAAGTCGGCCTGTTGAGGAAAAGAAAAGATCAAGGGTCAAGGGGGTTTTGTTTGTCATAAAGAGATTGCTGACTGTGGATGCAGAGCTGGAAGGTGGGGAAGTGGAAATTAGAGGAACGTGGACAGGCAGGAAAGCAGAGGAGTCAGCGCTTGATGCCCAAGTGAGGGTGAAGGAGGGCCAGGGAGGTTGGTGAAGAAGCAGCTGGATGGCTAGTGGTGGGCACTTAAAGGAGAGAGGCTGGACCTGGGGTGGAGACACGTCTGCGTATGAGCCCGGGGTAGGGTGAATGGGGGCTGGCTGGCTCAGGCTCACGGAGAAGAAGACCCTACAATGACCACACTGGCTGGTGGAGGGAGAATGAATTTTGACGTCTCGATAGTAGGAGGTGAGGCAATACAGAGCTGGTGGTCCAGGTGCTCCTGACTAAGGCAGATGAGCAGGGAGTCCAGGGTGGCAGGCACTGCTAGGAATGGATCTGGGTTTTCCAGGTGCTCCCAAGAGAGGAGGAGCAATCATCTGAAGGGGGAAAGTGAGCACAAGGAGGCCAAACCAAGCTCCTGATCAAACGGGGGGTGTGAGGGGGCAAAGTGTCAACTCCAGAGATGGTTGCCCAGGAAGCAGGGACCACGGGTGAAGTGAGGGGACACTCAGAGAAGAGAGGGAGAAGAGTCTTCTGGGTGTAGGGGGAAGAGAGTCCCCAGGACAAAGGAGCACAGAGGTACATTGATGAGGATGGACTGGCTCTATGATGACACTGCGAGGATGGCTGGATCTTTGTCCTGAGGTGAGGGCTTAGGTTGGGGGGCCTACTGGCCTCATGAGGACTCCCCTCTCAGCAGCCAGGACAGACTCTCCCGCTCCTGAGAGCTGTGTGGCCACCACTGTTCCCGGAGGGGCTCTGTCTCCATCTTCTATCAGATTTTCCTGCCCAGCCCCCGACCGACAGTGAGGGAGCCTGGGCCTCACAGCTGTTTGCCGTGGAGGGACACAGGCTCCTTGGAGAAGCAGGCTGATCTTACTTTTCTCCGTAACCCAGGGCCTAGCAAAACGCCAGCCTATGGGTGGGCCATGCAGAGGCTCGGATACTTACTAAATTAACTCAAAGCAGTAGAATAGCAGAGCTGGAGGAAGTGACCACTGAGCTCACAGAGTTCACTGCCCACACCCCCATTCTACAGATGAGGAAACAGAGACCAATTGGTGAAGCAACCTTGGCCAAGGTCACGCTGCTCCTTAATGCTGGCCTGTGTCGGGCATCCCAAGTGATGAGCTGCAGTGAAGGGCCTGAGAGGGGGCTCTGGGGCCAGACAGCTTGGTTTCAAGTCCCAGCTCTGCCATTTACTAGCTGTGTGATTAATGAGTGTCCTTCCTGTAAAGTGCCACCTCATTGGGTTGTCGTGAACACAGAGTTCCTGGAACAGCAGGACAGAGTTCTGTAAGGGTTTGCTGTTGCTTTGGTTACTATTATTATCACCAAGTGAACCCTGAAATGAAGTACAAAGACAGCAAGAATTTTTATTTTAAAGGATTTTAAAATCCGATGATGAATGTTTGATTTAATCTATTCAAGTTTGCATTTGACCCCTATTAACACCTACACAATGGGTGACTTTTGAGGAAATGTTGCTTCATGTCTTTAATTCTCACTAATGACACAGGCTATTCAACAGGAAGCAGTTTCTTTTCCAGGAAGAGGGACAAAAAGTTAACAATATCTCAGTACCTCTCGGTTCCCAGTGAGTTGGTTGTGACCTGTCAACCCAACTTTGAGGAAGTGCCCGCTCCTCCTGGTCTCGCTGCGCTGCCCCGTGGCCTCCAGGGGGAGCTGTACCCCCACACGAATCCAGTCTCTTGGTTCATATCTTTGCTTCAGATCCCTCAAGGACTGCCCATGCCCCAGGGCCCTATCTGCCCTGCCAGCCTCGTCTGCTGGACTCCAGGACACCATCCTGGGTCTCAACCATCCTCTGTTCCTATGCCCGCCCCACTAATCTTCACTTTGTCCTTCAAGTGTGGGCTCCTGTGGCTCGCCACCCAGCAGGGGTCTCCCCGTCCTCCACCTGGGGTAACTGCATCATCCTGCATGGTGCCTAGCGAACCCGTGTGGAGGCAGGAAGAATACAGAACAACAGGTGCTCAGAAGGGCTGCCTTTCCCACTTCAGGGGCCCTGGAGAGCTTTCTCCCGGCTGGTTATTCACAGGCGCTGAAGCTGTGGAATCTGGATCTCACCAATTTAAAGGACATCATCACTAATTACAAAAGCAATCATTTTTTCAGTAGCAAAAGGAGAAAAGACTTTGTGCCCCACACTTCCAACTTTCTCCCTCCACCTTCAGAGGTGATTCTCACTCTCTGGGCAAGGGTAGAAAGCAACACACAGAATATTATTTTTCAATTATTTTCCCACTCTGAAGATTGCTTTCCCAAAACTGATGAAGGCTAGGATGGTTTGGCTTCCCTGGACTGAGGATTCAGAGGCGCAGGGGGGAGGGGGTTGGGGAGATAATTCAGCATTATTGAACCAAACAGAGACATTAAAAGGCTCTACTCTAAACAGAAAGGAAGCAGGATGCTATAGAAATGGGAAAACCATAGTTGGAAATGCAATAACGAGTTACAAGGTAATAAACATGAAGATATAAAAAAGAAAAAGTACATCAAAATACAGAAAGGTGGGAATGGGAGACGGTAGCAAGAAAAGATAGATTTTTTTTCTCTTTTTTTTCTCATTATTTTTAGGATATGTTGGAGACTATGTGATTATCAGTCTAAAGGAAATAGATATAGTAATGAGTTGATATACTTGAAAAATAAGGTAACCACAAATCAAAAGCATACAATACAGTCGCAAAAAAAAAAACAAAAAGAAACAAACTCAAAATGGCTTAAAGACTTAAACATTAGACAAGACGCTATAAACCTCTCAGAAGAAAACATAGGCAAAACATTATTTGACATATATCTCAGCAAAGTTTTCCTAGGGCAATCCACCCAAGCAACAGAAATGAAAGCCAAAATAAACAAATGGGACCTAATTAAACCTATCAGCTTTTTCACAGCAATAGAAACCATAAGCAAAACAAAAAGACAACCTATGGAATGGGAGAAAATATTTGCAAAAGATGAGACTGAACATGGCTTAACTTCTACACTATATAAATAGTTCATACAATTTAATAAGAAAAAAAAAAAAACAATCCAAAAATGGGCAGAACAACTAAACAAGCAATTCTCCAATGAAGATATACAAATGGCCAATAGGTATATGATATAAAGGCTCAGTATTGCTAATTATCAGAGAAATACAAATCAAAACTACAATAAGTTATCATCTCACACTAGTTAGAATGGCACCATTCAAAAATCCACAAACCATAAATGCTGGAGAGGCTGTGGAGAAAAGGGAACCCTTCTACATTTTTGGTAGGAATGTAGTTTGGTGCAGCCACTATGGAAAACAGTATGGAGATTCCTCAAAAGACTGAAAAAAGACTTATCATTTGATCCAGCAATCCCACTCCTGGGCATATATCCAGAGGGAACCTTAATTCCAAAAGATACCTGCACCCCAATGTTCACAGAAGCATTGTTTACAATGGCCAAGACATAGAAGCAACCTAAACGCCCACTGACAGATGACTGGATAAAGATGTGGTATTTAGATATAAAAGAATATTACTCAGTCATAACAAAGAAGGAAATAATGCCATTTACAGCAACATGGATGGACCTGGAGATTATCACACTAAAGTGAAATAACTCAGACAGAGAAAGACAAGTATCATATGACATCACTTATATGTGGAATTTTTAAAAATGATACAAATGAACTTATTTACAAAACAAAACAGACTCACAGACTTAGAAAACAAACAGGAGTTTGGGATAAACAATTACAAATTACTATATGTAAAACAGACAAACAACAAGGATTCACTGTAGAACACAGCGGAAAATATTCAGTATCTTGCAACCTATAATGGAAAAGAACCTGAAAAAAATAGACTATGTGTATGTAGAACTGAATCACTATGCTGTATACTTGAAACTAACAAAAAAGCTGTATATCTGAACCTAACAAAACACTGTAAATCAAACACATTTCAATGAAAAAAAAAAGATAAGCTCTAAATACCTTTATTCAAAGAAAATCTTCAACTCTTACCTCTTACAAAAAGTAAAATGGGAAGCTTGAGCAGGACCAAATTATACTGAATGAGAGGTTACATACCTTCTCCAGCACGTGGCCCATGCTACACACACATCGTGTTTTCCTTCAGGTAAGAATGGCCCTTACTGCCCAGGGAGCGAGTCCTGCTGGGACAATGCCTCTGTGGCAGTGGCCTCCTTGTCACCGCTCCATCTCACCAGGAGGCCAGGGTTTTCAGAGAGGAGGGAACACAGAGCTCATACACTTCAGATCTATTTCCTGAGAAAAACTATGGAAAGAACAAATTCACCTGCAGTGCGGGAAACATGAGCAGGGCCCCTAAGCAGACTGACAAGCCCGAAGCAAGACGGCCCGATGTTCACATCGGAACCAGAACAACAACCGTCTGGCCCTAGTTAAACGATCACCATCTCACCTGCAATGAACTGTTCGTACTCAGTGTCAGGGATGTTTCTGCTGAGACTTGAGAGATCAAAAATGTCAGACCAGGGAATCCGGACCTGGTGGATGTCCAGGCTCTGCCAATGGTAGAGGCGGCCCCAAGGGGGTAGCAACAGCACCGACTCCTCCATTTTCAGCAGGGTCTTCAGGAGGAAGGTGATGTGGATACAGTCGCCCCTACGGAGGCTGAAGACCTCTGGAGGGTTGACGTCACACAGAAGGTACCTGGCACGGAGCAAAGGAGAGCGGGTCTTCAGGGCCAGGCCTCTGCACAGGAATCCTGGCTTAGATAGAACAGATACAACGGGAATCCCTGCACAGCACATGGCCTAGACTCAAGACACGTTCAGCAGCTTCTGGTTTGTATAGTGGAGGCACTACCCACCCATCTCCACGTGGCCAATTACTTCGAGTCCGGGAGCACGTGCAGAAGACATCTTGGCATCTGTCTAACAACACTAAGCACCTGACTAGTACCTGAGCACCCGTTCTCAAGGGGCTCTCAAGGTTCTTGGTCTACAGACCCCTGTACACTCTTAATTACTGAGGACTCCAAAAGGCTGCTGTTTATGTGGGTTAAATCTATCAATAGTTCCTGTGTTAGAAGTTAAATAAGAACTTTAAAAAATGCTTATGAGTTCACTTAAAAATAATAACAACCTACTACATGTTACCATTAATACTCTTAAGCAAATAATAAGTATATTTTTCTAAACAAAACTCATTAATGAGAAGAATAGCAGTGATTTTAATTTCTGCAAATCTCTTTTGGACTGGTGAGAGCTGAATTCTATCTGCCTCTACATTCCCTGTTTTGTGATATCACAGACCAGGTTTTCCCTGGAAAACCCCACAGGAAACTCGGGAGTGCAAGAGTGTGCAAAAGGCAGGTGACATACCAGCGTTTCTACGAAAATAGTCTTGCATCTCAGGGTCCTCGGACACACTTTGATAACTGCTGCCCTACCCTAGGCGAGACTCTCCTACACAAGAGCCAGGCAAGGGTCCTGGCTTCTTTAATGAGTTACCGCAGCCACACCCCTTCCTTCTCTGTGTTAATGTTTCCCACAACCTCCATTACTGCAGATGAGGATGTAATCCTCAACTGGGGCCTCTAATCCCAGAAGACTGCCAACCTTGAGAGGGAGGGCCCATCTACCATCCCTACACCCCGCACAGTCTATTTTGAGTCAAGCCCTAGATAACTGCTAATCGGCACTGACCCTTGTCTTATTCCTGAGGTTTATCGAAGGAGCCAACATCTGGATGGAAGTGAAATTTCCCTGCAGATAAACAAGGCTGATAAACCACCCCATTCCAACATCTGATTCTGGGGCTCTTCAAAACCTAGGTAAGGCCCCGCTTCATAAAAGACGGGTCCTCCGCCTGCCCTTCCCGGGGGGTTCTGGGAGGCCGCGGCCACGCAGGGCTACCCGGACTCGCGGTCCCAGCCCCAGTGCCTGAGGGGGAGGAAAGCCCGAGGCTGTGCCCCCGCCCTGTCCCCACCGCCCCAACCCGCTCCCCGGCACCACAGCCCCTCCCCAGCCGCCACACCAACCCGGATCCCACGCCGGTCCGTGTCCACTGGCCCCGCCAATGGCGCGGTCGTACGTTTACCGTCTGTGGGACGCCGCCCCAGACAGGATGTCGGCCGCCGACCGACCAGGCCAGAACTAGTCGCCCGGCCGAGCAAGCCGCCATCCCCAGCGGCAAGCACCGCCATGGTCCCGGGCAGCTGCACACTTCCGGAGCCTGCTGCCCGCCCCAGAAGCGCACGCCGGCCCGCGCGGAGCGCGGAGCCTGTAGCCATGGCAACGCCGCGGGGCCCTCCCCTAGCGCTTGCGTCTGCGTCCTCCCGAGGCTAGACGTGCGAGGGCAGAATTGCGGAGCCAATGGGAGCCAGGGCGCTGCCAGGACGGGGGCTGGGGGGAGGCTTATGGGACAGCTGGTCGGGGCCGCGGTGGGCGGGGTCGCGAGGACGTCCTCACCTGCAGGTGAGCCGGCCAGAGGCTGGGGCGGTGCTGCCACCAGTGGGCGGGGCAGCGGGGCAGCGGGGCAGCGGGGCAGCGGGGCAGCGGGGCAGCGGGGCAGCGGGGCGGGGGCCCCCTCACCTGTCCGTGTGCGGGGCTCAGCCTGGGCTCCGCGGCCTCCGCTTGCACCGGACGTGGACCCAGGCTGCCGGTGGGCAAGATAGAGGACTGAGCCCAGGCACGCACCCCTGGCCAGGTAGGGCACCTGAAGTGCAGTTCCGCCAGGCCCGCTGCCGGCCTTGAATTCGCGCTGCTGGGCAGTTTCCAAGAAGATGGGATCTGTCCCAAGATGGGAGGTAGGGCAGGGGTGCCAGATGCCGGGTTGGGTGCGGCCTTACAGGAGAGCCACGGTGAGAGGTTGCAGAGCAGCCCCTGTGTTGGCAGGGCTAGGAATTTGGGGTATGGGGTGGGGATGGTGTGTACCATGCTCTGTGGTCTCCCCAAGAACTCTCACCCCCAAGCAAGGGACCCTGCTCCCTCCACCCTTCACTGCATCCCCTGCCTTCCCCAGCACCACCGCCCCTGCCCCCAGAGTGTCCCATGACCTCTCCCCACACCGGGCACTGTCCCTGTTACAAGTACTGAGCTCCTAGTGGTTCCAGCCCGAGGGTGGGGGCTGTATCTGACCAGTTAGGATGCCTGGAGCCTTTGTATGAAACCTCAGACCATAATGCAGGCATGCACAGAGGCCCCTCAAACAGGATTCCCTGCATGGCCCTCCCCACCACGCACCCACATTGCAGCTGCCACACCGGGCCAAGCCTGCCGGAGGACCTCTGGTCCCTCTCCTCCTGTCCCTGATCAAGAGTGCACCGCCCACACTGCTGGGTATTTAGGGGGCCTTAGAAGAGCAGTTGGTATTTTCATGGGCAAATATTTGCTCTTTTGGGAAGATTTGAGTGCAAAGGGATGTAGGGTATGCTTTTTCTGTTGCCCTGGAACTGGTGACTAGGATGCAAACTTAAGTCAAAGCAGTTTTTAGAGAGAGCCGCAAAATATCTAACCCAAAGATCACTGTTCCCCAACAAAGGCAACACCACCTGGCGGGTGGGGGCCTGGCCCCTCTTTCTGGAGGTTGGGGTTTCCACCCTCCAGCCTTGACAGAGCCCGAAACAGCTCTGAACACTCTCCAACAGGCTTTCCCAGCACAAACTGCCTTTATTTTGAATCTGGGTGAAGGAACCAGCTGAGAAATCTGGGTAAATCTTCCCGGGTGTAACCATGCCTTTTATGCTGAATGAAAGAGCGGCTCTCCACATGCTAACATCTTAGAACTGAATGTGTGTCAAAGCCTTCATGCATGTAGCGTATTGGGAACAGCGTTTCATGGTGAGGGGAACTATATAACTTACATGTGTATGGGGAAGCCCTCACTCCAACAGGCTTTTCCTGCGCAAACTGCCTTTATTTCAAAATTAGCTCTTGCTGAGAAATCTTGGTAAGCGTTCCTAGGTGTAACCATGCCCATTATGCTGGATGAAAGAGCGGCTCTACACTTGTTCACATCTCAGAAATGAATGTGTGTTGAAGCCGTCATTCATGTAGCGTGTTGGGAACACAGAGTTCTCTGGTGAGAAGAACTATGTAAATTACATGTCTATGATGAAGCACTCGCTCGAACTGGGTATTTCAGCGCATACTGCCTTTATTTTGAAACTGGCTTCTCAGAAGACCTGTGGTCTCCACTGCAGGTCTGTCTCCAAGCCCAGGGCCAGCATGGTGACTCTGCTCCCCCTGTCTATTCCGGGAGGTCTAGGTGTCCTCCATGGCCCTTCCACCATTGTTTCTTTTGGAAACACCACACAGATGAAATGGGCCTGAGAACAGGAGAGCTGGATTCCAACAGCCACTGCCCAGTGTGTGGCTCCTGGGAGGGGCATCTCCTCTCCGTGGGCTCTGACCTCCCCTCCCCTCTCCCCAACCCCCACCCCTGTCCTCCTGCATTTCCTGATTGATCCCTGGATAATGGTCCATACCAGGAATGACCTGGGAGAGATTTTATGAGTCTTTAAGGGAAAAAAAAAAAAGAAATCTTTAGACAAATTACTGAAAGTAACTTCCAGCTTTCCCGGGAAACTCCTCTTTCCAATGTTTACGGCTAGTTGACAGGGTGTCAAGTTGCCTAACCACTCACATCTGAGCAAGTGTTACTTCTCTCTCCAGCTCCCCGCAGCATCGACCTGTGGCAAATTGGCCACAAGAGGGCAAGAAAGCTCTTTCCCCTCGCCAGCGCCAGCGTGGCTTTGGAGGCAGTGGAGGCTGAGAGAAAGGGCCCCGCCCCGAGGCTTGGGGGGCCTCCAGCCACAGCCAGAGTAGCGGGGGTTTTCAGAGTGGCCCTACAGGGAAACCAGGCAAGGCCGCCTGGCCCAAGTCTTCCCTGCCCAGAGAGCCCCATGAACTGCTTTGGGCCCCACTCCCCATTTGGGCCTCCTGCAAAAAGGTACCACGGGATCCACACCTGAGAAGGCAGAAGGACGGTCCTTTGGCCTGGGGTCCCAGCAGGTGTGTCCTGTGAGACCTGTGGCCACATATCTTCCTTGTCTCTCTAGGTCACTGAAGGGTCTGTGCTGGGCACCTTGGTGGTCAGGGACATGGGAACAACTCTAAACTCTGAAGGACAGAGAGACTCTTCCTGGAAGCAAGGATTCTAGGGAGACGCCTTGCCCAGAACTGGGGGACTGTGTCCTGAGTAGACCGCTGGGAGGCAATGTGGGGCTGTGGGGTCTTCTTCAGAGAAGGGAGCAGGTGTGCTTTCCGGGGGTGGGCTCCTGCTTTGTCCAGTCATGTCCTTGTGTAAGACTCATTTACAAACACCTCCCAGTCCACCTAGGGGTGGCCCCAGGCATGGGGGTAGAGGAGGAGAGTGAAGGGTGCAGACTTAGGGCCCCCTGACCCACACAGGGAGCCAAGGGTCAGTGGGAACATCTTGGGAGTCTAGTGCAGGGGTGGAGGACGAGCACTAAGAACATGCCAAGTCATGCAATAAAGTGACCCGTGACCACGAGACACAGGTGGCCATACACCAAAGGAGGGAGATAGAAATTTAGATCCAGGCTCTGAGAACCTTGAGAGGGGCTGGAGGGTCCCAGGAGCCCTCAGGAACAGCTCTTCTAGGGGCACAGATATCCCAATACACACATTTCTCATGGATGCTTTTTGGGGTGCAGAGTGAGTTACCAGGATCCTGAAATTAGTATGGAATCCCACCCCCTTGTTCATCACGGTTCCTGGCAATAAATTGCTGTCATTTGTCCTGGACATGCACAGGGGAGCTGACTTCTGTGGGGGTCACTGCAGGACTAGAATTTTCTGGTGTGGGCTCTGTGACCACAGAAACCCAGGAGGATTTCTTAACGGGAGCACCTGGAGACCATGCCTGCAAGGACCACCCTCATGGGATGGCCAAGGAGCCCGTGGTACCCAGGTCACCAAGTGATGAAATTGTGAGGTTGCCTGGGGTATCCTGGGGTCATGTAGAATTCTGTGGTCAGCACGTGGGTCCAGCACTGCGGGATGGTCTGCACAAAGAGGGGCCTGCCCTCCTGAAGATGACACCTATCACCTGCAGAGAAACTGCTCCCAGGGCTCCTGGAGGTCCATATTGAGTGTCCTGCCAGCCATGTGGGGTCACCTTCCCCTGATGCAGAGGCAGACCTCTCCCCCTTGAGGCCCAGGGGACACCTGGCTCAGGTCCCACCTGTGTGCCCTGGACACGCAGAGCCCCAGAGCTCTGGCACAGCCTAGGGTGTGGTCGTGTCGGGGCAGGAAAGGCCCAGGGAAGGGGCTCATTCAGGGGCAGAGGCCACTCTGCAGGGATGCTGGACCTGGCAGCGATGCACTGCTTCAGAACTTCCCTGGGCTGGGTTTCCAAGCTGTGGGATAGAAGGGCCTCTCCTTCCTGCGGTGCAGTGGGGGGAACTAGATCCATCATCAATGTCAGCCCTGAAAATGGAGGCTGCGCTACCTCCATTCCTGGAAAGAAAAATCAGGCCCCTCCAGTCCAGGTGACTCAGAAAGTCATTCAGCAATGTTCGGGGTCCCCACTTTAGGCTTTGAATTAGAGCTGAGCGGCTCAGGAGGCCAGATCCCTGTCTGTCGCTCCAGGGGTAGTCTTTCTGCTGGGGGACAAGATCCTCACAAACACCTATGTCTTTGTGGGACACTCCTCTCTGACCAGCTGGGAGGCAGGGTGCAGTTGTGGGAAATCGTGTTTCCATGAGCAGAGGGCCACCAAGTGGTGGGGGCACAGGAGACTGTGAGAATGAGTCCCACAGCCTTTCTGGAATCAAAAAACTGGCAAATGTGAAAAAGTGCATAATTTGTTTTATTGAACAGGCTGCTTATGTACATTTGGAGGGCCAGGTTCAAGGACTCTGCATCCCTCCAGGACAATAGCCTCAAGAGAAGAACAGACAGAGCAGGAGGAGATCTGGGGTTCCTCCCAGGAATGAGGCAGAACAGGGATTTCTGCAGATTTGCAAGGAGTCCCCGACCACTGAGCACGGGGTTACAACCCTACGTGACCCCTGTTGTGTTAGGCTTGGGCTCTGGGTCTGGCCAGATCATGTATTCTTCCAGCTGAGTTCCAGAAACTCAGAGGGTGGACTTAGTGTGGCTGCGTTTGGAACCTAGTGAGGAGGTGGAGGGTCCTTTATATTGAGTCCCTTCAGCCTAATCACAGTAGCTGAAGCCCAACACCCCCCAGGCCCCCAGGGTGGCCGTGGATGGAGAGCAAGCCTGGCAGGCGACCTAGGGGTCCCACTGCTGTGTCCCTCCCTTGTCTTCATTCCCTTTCACCCCGGAAGGTGTGATTGTCTCGTGTCATGGTGGCCACCGCAGTGTCCCTCCCAGCAATCTCTCTTCTCCGTCAGGTGGGGTTCCCACCCCCGCTCAGCATTCTCTCTGCATGGATGCTGAAGGACCAGGCCCACCTGAAGTTCTGAGCTTGAGCAGTAAGGTGGAAACAAAGAAACCAATGGAATCAAAGAAGCAAGTGATTGTGGTAAAGCTCCCCACCACAGAGAAGCTGCCTTGAGTGGAAAGGAGGGTGTGGGCATGCCCATTTGTTTCCTGTCTCCCAGTGCTCTTAGCTTTCTGATTGCAGACCTGCATGGTTACAACAAAATGATCTGCAAAACTGAAAATATTTACTCTCTCGCTTTTACAGAAAAGGATAGCCAGCGTCTGGTCCCGGTACCAGGCAAGTGATTGGAGTTTCTTTCCAGTTTGGGAACATCTGGACAGGCCCAGGTTTGCAAAAGTCTTTAAGAGTAGCTACGGAGTTTTGCTTCTAAAATTTTTTACGGCTGTATATACTTCTGAGATGCGGTTGTGCTGTGTAATTCTGAGCCGGGATTTTCTCAAACTTTCTCACTTCTTATACCAGGCATTCCTAAATTCCAAGGGGAACTGCATATTAAGGAAGCCATGGAATTTAGGAAAAGGATACAGATCTCATTTCCTTTTAAGCATCGATGTACCTCCATCATGGCAGTATTGGTTATGTGCTATTGATAGGGGAACTAAATAGTAACCAGATTAATAGAAAATAGGGGATTTTAGGTACACAGGTTCATCTTTTCAACACTTTTTGTAATGTTTGCAGTTTAAGATGACCATTCCTGAGAAACAGGCAGCCTCTTAGAATGAAATAGCATTTCCTCTGAACCATACTTAATTATTATTTCATAGACAGCAGGAAGGGTAATCACACATCACACGTTTGGGGACGTCAAAGAGAAAATGTAACTTTCTGGGAGCACTCTCCCCCGTCTCCCCCTGCTCTTTTCACTGTCTCATTCTCCCTGAAGGCTCTTTCTTATCTTCTGCTCATGGCTCCAGTAACTCTTCCTCCTCGTTCCTCAGCTGGTAAAGTTACTTTTCTACTTTGAACAAGCAAACAAGCCAACAGAAGAGAAATTTCACAAGCAACTCCCAGCACATCTGCTCGCCTTCTGATATCTGTGACCTCACTCTCGGTGCCCCACCTCTTATTACAAGTGACATCGAAAGCCAGATCCTCCAAAAGTCCCTGGGACCCCAGCCCTCCCATCTTCTCTGGGTTGTCACTCCCAAAACCATCCTCTCTTTCACTATCTCATCTATTTTGTTCTCCTGCTAGTTGGCTCCTATCAGTATATAAACGTCCATCCTCTTAAAAGAAACAAACAGCACTCCTTGACCCTAATTCACCCCCACCAATTGCCACCCTGTGTCTTTGCAGCAAATCTTTAAGGAGTTGTTTAAACTCACTGTCTGCATCTTCTCTTGAGCCATCCCCTTTTACACCCACTCTGGCTTTTCCCCTGATCCCTCACTCTATGGAAACTGCCCTGTCAAGGCCATCAGTGACCCCACGTTGTGAAATATAGTGGTCAATTTTCAGTCCTCATCATTCGTGGCCCCTCGGCAGCATTTGACCCAGCTCTTCCATCCCTCCTCCCCCGTGTTCCTGCTTCAACCTCTAGCCCATCGCTCTGTCTGCTTTCTGCTTTTGGTCTACTGGCTGGTCCTTTACCAATGTCTCCTCTTTTTTCCAAACATATACTGTGGGTGGGCCCCAGGGTTGGTTCCTGGGCCTCTCCTCTCTCTCTCTGCTATTCCTTTGGTGGAAGCAACCCAGCCTTGGAAATTGGCATGCCATCAATTTCTCGATTTCTCCAAAACTCCCTGACTTGCCCTTTCCATCTGGACCTTTATCCCTGAGACTCACATTCTTTTTCTTCCATTCAGCTTGCTTTCACATTCATACATATGTTCTACTATGTAATTACTTTTCCAAATTTTGAATCAGTACATATATATCATGTAAAATGCTCAAATCTGTATTATTTCCACTGAGATGCTTATTCTACCTTAGAATATTTCTGCATTTCTGTATTTATGTGAATAAAGCGAATAGTAATTCTACAAGCCTCATAGTTAAACAGTGTGTTTGTTTGGGGCTATTACATAACATGAAATAATGATACATCAACATAGTCCTTTTTCATTTATTTTTATGTAACACCGAGATGAGGTTTTTGCACTGAAGGCTAGTTTTATTGAAATGTTACCTACATTATTGACAGTCAGTTTATGTGAAAGCCCTCATTTCTCCCCTTTTCTGATACATTTTCCATTTGGCTATATATAACATATACCTTGGCATGAAATAAAATTCCCAAATCATTCACATAATACAATTAATACATTTAAATTATATTCATTAAATGTTAAAAAGAATAAGAAAACAGACTCCTCTACCTATTAGGCATTTCTGTGACAATATGTAATACACCCCTTAACCATGACATTGAAGAACTGAGCTTATTCCAGCCCCTTTCCACCTGCTCAGCCCCACCTTGTCCCATACCCAGTGGGTGGAGAGGACATCCCTCCCATTGTCCAGGTCCAGATGTTGGAACCGTGTCCTTTCTCTCTCTTTCTCTTACACACACAGACAGCAAATCCAGCTTGTTAGAAAATTCTGGATACTCTGTCTTCATTAACCACCTGCTCCCTGCTCCCCGCACTCCTAAAAGCCACCTTCATCCCTTCCTGGACACCAATAGCCTCCTGTTTCCATCTTTGCTTTCCTACAATCGCTCATACACACAGAGTCAGAGGGAGCCTATAAAAGCATATATTGAGGGGGTGGGTGTAGCTCAGTGGTAGGGTACATGCTTAGCATGCGTGAGATCCTGGGTTCATTCCCCAGCATCTTCATTAAAATAAATAAATTACCTCCCCCCAAAAAAACACAAACACAAAAGCATAAGTTGGACTACATCACGCCTCCCCTCAAAACTCACTAAACGGGTCAACATTTCATTAGGAGCCAAAGCCGTCACAAAGGCCTCAGGACACGGCGTGCTCTGCCTCTCCACCCACACTCTCCCCCTCACTCTGGGGGCCTCTGCCGGCTCTTCCTTCTTCCTCTGGATTTATTCTGCTTCAAGTTCATTACTCCGTGAGATCTGCCAGGATTGCCTTATTCCCTCCTGCCTGCCTCCCACCCCACCGCCATCACCCGAGTTTGCTTATATCACTCTTTTTTTTTTTTTTAAATTTTCCAAGCTCTTGCTACCCCTAACATGCTGCCTGTTTCCTCTTCTAAAACTCTGAGCCCCCAGTGATTGGGAGTCATGTCTATTTTGTTGACTGATAAAGCCCGAGAGCCTTGGGAACGAGTCTAGTTAGAAGATTCCCGTACGTAGTGGGAGCTTATGCACATTTGCTGAATGAATGTAGAGGCCCTGGTCCAATCCGATGGAACACTTCTGTGTCCTGCTCAAAGAATAACTCTCCTTTCCACCTGACAGGGGGTGACAACTTCCTTGGTGATCAAAGGCAAGATCTTTTTGCTTTATGCTGTTAACCTTAGGCGGGGAGACTGGGGGATCTTCATATATATTTTTAAATTTGGTTCACTCTGCAGTTTGTCCTTGGTCTCTGTATAATTTTGTGAAACTCTTTATGAGTAATCATTCTTCCATCAGATTGAACAGGGTCCAGGGTGAAGGACCAAGCCTGTCCCATCGGCCATCCTGTGTGTCATGTCCTGGGACCCACTGGATGCTCAGCACGTAAGTGAACCGACAGGAGTGAGTGAAGAGATGGGAGCATCTCCTTATTGTGGTGGAGGCTCTCTGTCCGATGCCTTGAGATTTGGGGAAGGGTTTACAAGTGCGGAGGGGAGAGGTCAGGTCCTCTGTGCTCTTCCGGAGTGCCCTGGCCTTACCCATTCCCCCAGCCCCCTCTGGGCAGCCAAGCCGAGGAGCTGGGCCACCGGGGGTTGTGCTGATCAATAATCCACATTCACCCCAAGTCCGGGGGGTAGGTACACCTGATTGTAGACTCTGGAGTCAGGTCCTTGGAGGAATTCCTCACTGAACTATGTTTTGGACCTTTTATTTTTCTCTATAACCTCCAGCTGAAGAAGATTGTCTTAGACACATGAAAGGTGAGGACGCCTACTGTCCCCTCGGAACCCAGGTGGGGCTGGGAGTCTGCTGTTTGTACAGCCGGTGGGCTCGTGTTGCTTTGGGCATCCCTGTGCCTGAATTCCTGCAGTACACTCGGTGGTAAGGACGGGGGTGCCTGGCAGGGAGGGAAGCGGGTCGGGAGACTGCACAGCTGGGGAGATGTTAACCTGGGGTGAGAGGGAGCCTGCTGATGCATGGCATGTCGGTGCAGGGAACTCTCCACACTCAGAGGGGTTCCCACTCCCGCAGGGGCCCTTTGATCAGGGTGCTGGGCTGTCAGGGGACCAAGGGGTCCCAGTGAGGATTATGGTGCCTTCAGGCAATGGGAAGTGAGGGGTCCAGTGGCACTTAAATTAACTGTGCACCCAAACCCAGCCCCCACCTCTTTCAGCCTGTTTCCTAATCTGCTAAACTGGAATGCTATTAACCATCCTGCGGGGTTGTTGATGGGCTGGGACAGACTAGACTGTCAGGAGCTGGAATTCCTTTGTCCCCTGACTGTTTTCCTTCTTTCTGACTATTTGCTCTCACAAGCTCAGTCTCTCTGTCTCTCTCTCTTTCACTTCTAACTTTCTCTCATGCTCTGGTTTCATTTGAATTCCAACCACCGCCCCTCCCCCTCACCAAACCCCAGATGAGTGAACTTGATTTCTGTGTGTCAGTTCCAAATTCCCAGGAAAGATGCTCTGTCTCCCTCTGGATCTGTTGTCCAACCCATCAGTTGTGGCCAGAGCAGCGAGTCCCTCTGGGACCAGCGGAGGGTCTCTGCCGAGCCCCCCAGCCACCACTGTGGGAGCACATAGCTCTCCGAGGAGGAGGTGCTGTCTGTGACCTTGTGTCAGTCAGTATGAATTTATGTCTCCTCTTGCCCCACCTTCATCCTCCTAAACAAAGATGAAAATTAAACACTCCCGGGATTTGTGTCATGGAACACTCAGGGTTGTGGCTAAGGGGGCTGGAATCTCTGCTGCATTTAAGGGGCTACAGTGAATCCCCAACGAGAGCCTGCAAAGT
The DNA here is from genome assembly GCF_036321535.1 of Camelus dromedarius. Classification (NCBI taxonomy): domain Eukaryota; kingdom Metazoa; phylum Chordata; class Mammalia; order Artiodactyla; family Camelidae; genus Camelus; species Camelus dromedarius. Next base: position 69,572,423 of record NC_087472.1, read on the forward strand.
GAACACCACCAGGCTTACCCAGCACTTAGGGCGCTGAGTCTGCGTGATGTTGAGCTAGGCTTCTGACCACAGCTCAGGGGTCCAGTCTGACTAGTTACCCTTTGAAACCAACCAGCTTTGGATTTCTCAATCCCTCCCTGAGGTTTTACCTGAACCACCAGCTTCTGTATCTCTGAAGACAGATGATGAGGACCCTTCACGTAAGCCGTTCGCACAGCCCTGTGCAGGCCTTTGTGCTGCACGGTCTGCCCGGCGAGCTGACCGAGGTTGGTATTTTACTGATGTTAGAAATAGTCTGGTTTCCCGATGCACTGTTTCACTGAATAAGCAACAGAAGCCACTTCTCGCTGATAAAAGCAAAACAGGGACTTAATGAAAAGATACTGGGAGGGTGTGTGGAGTGGCCAGAACCGGAGCCAACCCAGGAGCTGTAGGAGGTGTTAGGGAGCCCCAGGCACCAGGCCGTGCGGGGTGCTACCGGGCCCCCTGCCACCTCAGAATGGACCCCCCTCCACCCGACCCTCCACCTCACTCACTGCAGTTTCATGTCCCGGCAGGGCCAGGTCACACTGAAGCCACCAGCACACACCTCAATGGGGGAGTTGGCCCCGTCTCAGCTGAGGGCGTGCCTGGTGTGGGGAGATGCCCAGTTAGAGGAAGGTGGTTCTCCTACTGTTCCGAGTTAAGGTGCAAGTCAGTGCCCATCACTTAGGAGAGCCAGGCTGGTCGGACATCATTGTGGTGACTAGGCCGTCTGAGTTCACTTATTACTTTCTATGTTTGAAGGTCCTGGAGGGAGAAAAAGTGAAGGTTCTAGTACTTATTTTGTGTTTCCCATGTACCAGGTGCGGTAAGCAAGCCACTTCAGACAAGGCCCAGAGCAACCACGTTAATAGGCCACAGAGCAAGTCGTGCAGTCAGGCCTCTGTGGTCCCAAAACCCGTGTCCCATTCGGCTCCGTAGTTACCAATGAAAACTGGGGGGATTTATGGGACTGTGTGCTCCCATAGGGGTTGGGATGTGTGTGTTTAAATCCACATCTTCAGAAACTCGGCTAGAACCACAGCCACTGATTGCACGGAGGCAGAGGAGGGGAGGCTTCCAGCCTCTGGTCCAGCTCGTGTGGAGCTCAGAAGTTGCTCCTTCTGTCCTGAAAACAACACCAGAGCTGAGGGAGCCGCAAACCCACTGCTCTTCTTAGATCCCAGAAAACTGAGGGGAAAAGCTGCTCCCAACCCAGAGAGGCAGCTCGGCGGGCTTGGAGAGTCACAGCTCCCAGGGAAGAACCCGCTTTTGTAAGAATCCAGGGGGCAGGCAGATTTAACAGGTCCCTGAAGCCAGCGGGAGGCTCAGCTTAGGGAAGTCTGAGTGTGACAATTCCAGGGGGCCAGTCAGAGGGGCCCCATGCTCTTTTTCATGCATTTTACCTCCAGGCCCGTGCCCTGTTCTCAGAATGAAGGTCAGAGAAAAACCCCTCATGCTTCCTGCCTGGAAAGGAGAAAATAACTCTATTGAAATACACCCAGAACATTCTGTTTCATTGGGGGAAGTTGTTTTTTGTTTGTTTTTTTTTTAATGAGAAATTATTTTACCAGAGCCTAACCAACCTGGGGGAAGGGAAATCCCTTCTGTGTCACCCAAATTGGGCTGGGGGAAAGAGACACACTAGTGGAGGTCACAGCTCAGGGCACAGGCTCAATGAGAACTAATCGCAGGACTACAGATGCTCCCCTCTGTCCCACCACCCCATCGCCTCACCTCCATGTCAGTAGGGCCCCTGTGTAATAACAGGAATGAAACTAAAAGAAGTAAATGTCTCAGGAGTGTCTAGGGAAAACCCAAAGACAGCGGGGAGATGAAAACAAGGACACACAGGCGGCTTTAGCCTCTCACACCAATAGCTGTTGCAAACTACACACAGCCCAGCCCAAGTAGATAAACAGAAAATCTCACAGAAGAAACTATTTATTTTGGTTCTCCTACCCAGGGCATCCCACTTTGCATCCTCGCCTAGAATTTAGCGGAAGCAAGTCCATCTCAGAAGAGACATAACTGAAGAGGGATGGCTTTCCAGACTCTGAAGGGCAGAGAGAGCACCAGCCTGGGTGAGAGCACGGTGAGGGGTGGGGTAGGGGGTGGGCTGCCTTCTTCCCCAAATAAGGAAACTTCCTGAGGCCAGCACAGTGGGAGGGAGGGCCATGGGGTGGGAGCAGCCAGACTTCTTCCTGAGAACTGATGGGATGCCTCCAAGGGGCCTTTCAGGTGCCCAAACTGGGCCCTGAGGGTGGGAGCCAGTTTGTCTGCCTCAGAGCCCAGGACTGAGGTTGGCGCACAGCAGGCCCGTCTTACTTGGCTGGATCCATTTCTCTTCTCCGAAGCCCTGTGTAAAACATGAAGCGTGGACGGCCTGGTGAGCACAGCTCTGCCCTCAAGAGCGGTTTCAACTCCTCTCTTCCCAGAGAACAGCATCTCTGAGCCCGTCCTGGGAGACGTCACAGAGATCACCCTAGTGGCCCAGCCTAGTGGCAGGGAACATATACTTTCTGGCAGGCAACCCCAGAGGTCCACTGATGCATCATATACTGGCAAGGATATGAGTCCCTGCACGCTGGTGCAATGACAGAGGCTCTGCCACAGGCCCAAGAGGTGGTGTGTGGGACATGCAGGGGTGCAGGGGTGTAGGTGGTGGAAGGTGAAAGTTGTGCCAGGGTGCACGGGCTGTGGAGGGTGCAGGCAGTTGAGGGGCGCAGGGAGTGCAGGGGTGTAGGGGTGCAGGGAGGTGCTCAGGCTCGTGGCCAGAATCAGAAGGCTGGTGCACATCCTCGAAGTCAGCCTGACCCCTGGAGGCGGGTGTGGTGTGTTTAGGGTGGCGGCGGCTGCGGGAGGGGGCTGCCCAGGCAAGCCGGTTGTTTCCTTCTCTTCCCCGCAGTCTGGTCTGGAGGAGGCCTTGGCCGCAGGAGATTCCCCGGAAGTCGGACTCCAGGTGAGCTTGCTCCTGGGAGGCGGGGCGGTTGGGTCAGGGGGCGGCGGCAGCGGCAGCGGCAGCGGCAGCGGCAGCGGAGTAGCACTGCCCTGGAAAGATGGTGGATTAGCTCCCGTCTCCCCGAGGCCGGGCCTGGGGGCGGCCTCAGCTGCCCCATGTCGCCTGACACACCTGTCCCACTCAGCTTGCTGAGGAGGGGAGCGGGGCAGTGCAATTGGGGTGCGGGGGCAACGTGGGTAGCGGGCCCGCCGCCCGGGAGTCAGTCGGCAGTTTGCTCCGCTCCACACCGCGGCGTGGCCTGGGGGCGGCCTCTGCTGCCCAAGAAGCCGGACGCCCGTCTCCAGGTGAGCTTGCTGCTGGGGGGCGGGCGCGGTGAGGTCAGGGTGCGGGTAAGGTGGCGCAAATAGTTTCTCTCTATGGCTTGTCTTTTTATTCGCTTAGCAGTGTTTTGAAGAGCTTTGAAGAGTCTTCATTTTGATAAAGTTCACTAAATCAGTTACTTTTTAAAACAGATTATACTTTTGGTGTCATAGCAAAGAAATGTTTGCCAAACCCAAGGTCATATTGCTTAAGCCTATGCTTTTCCTCCTAGCTGTTTTTATAGTTTTGGATTTCCTATTAAGATCTATGATCCATTTTGAATTAATTTTTCTGTATTTTGTGAGGTATGGGTCAAATTTCATTTTTCTCTTTTTGCATATGGATATGTAATTGTTCCAGCACGACTTGTTGAAAAGATCCTTTCTCCACTGCATCCTTACTGAGATTCAATTGCCCATCTAAGTGTTGGTTTAGTTCAGAACATTCTATTCTGTTCCATTATTCTATTTTCCTGTTTTACAACAATACCATACTATCTGATTACTGTAGCTTTATTTTAAAAAGTCTGAAAATCAGATAGTGTAAGTCTTCAAAATTTTTCTTGTTCAAAGTTGTTTTGGATATTTGCGATTTTTTACATTTTTATATGAATTTTAAAATTAGTTTTTAAATTCCTTATGTCCTGTTCTGCCAAACTTCCACCCATGTCTTTGGCCATCTTCAAAGCTGCATTTTCTGAAGAAGTTTCTCTAGATCCCAGGTGAAAGGAATTTTTCTTCTGTGCTCCATACACACTTCATAATATTTGATTGCATTTATTCATATTTAGCTGTATTTATTGGTCTGATCTTTCCTGCCATATAGTAAACCTCTCAAGATTAGAAATCTTGACTTGGTTCCCTCTGTCTGCTGAGAAAACTAGTTCTGTGCTTTGCAGGAGTGAGCCCTGCAGTAAGAGGTATCTGCAGCACACATCTAGCTCATCGCTTGCATCTTGTCAAGGAATCCTGCAGACTTAGAATTGTTTATTGTTTGTTATCTCCAAGACAGCTCAGTGTTTATTATTTCTATTGCTACTGCTGCATTTTCAAAGAGCAATGGGCTAATTATTTTCCAAATATCAAAACATGCTACAAATGACTTGTGATGCTAGTTATGTACTGCTGTGTCTTAACAACCTGCTCAGAGTTCACAGGCTCCTTCACTCACGAAACTTTTGGTAGGATGTCTTTGGCTACTTGAGCAGCACTATCTGAACTGACTCCTCCTGTATTTCCAGTGTCCCCTCGATCCCTCCTCCAGCCCTCCCTGGGGGACCAGTAGTTCTGCCCTCAAAAAGCCTGTTGTTTCTCAGGAAGAGTTTCCTGTGAAATATAATCATGTCCCTCTTGTGGGGACATTCAGTCCAGAGATTTGGCGGCAGGGGAAAATGTTTAGTCTGCTTTTGGTAGAGCCTAAACTGTTCCATAATTATTAGAAGCAAATCCAATGAGGAAACTGTGTTGGCATCTAACAAATTAGCATAAATGTCTGATGAGGAAGATCAGCTTCCCCGTCCCACCCAGGCGTCATGTTGATGTGACACCTTGGCTAACGTGTTCTCCTGTGTGCAATGTAAGTCTGAAGACATTTTGAATGGCTTTTTGTTTTTCTTCCTTAGTCTTTCCACATTCAGTGTGTCTGGTGAAATTATATGAATCCTACTTATTTGCAGCCCAGCACTAACCCTTTTTTTTTTTTTTTTTTTTTTTTTTAAGAATCACGTGTATAAAAGGCTAGTGGACAATTTGTTAGAAGATAGAAGTCCTCTTAGATTTTGGTCCTAAATTCAAATCTTGGTTAGTGGTGAATGAAAATTCCCCTTAAAATTTAAAATACAGTGATACAAAGTTTTAAAAATAGTTAAATTTTAGTCGATTTCATTAAACACTATAACAGTTATTTACCTTTAACCTGTTTCTGGGGCAATTTCGCAATGATTCCCTCTCTTCATTGATTCTCTCTTTATCAGAGTCCTTGAGAGGCCCCTGTCATCACTGTCAGTATCATCATCATCATCATCATCATCATGGAATGGATTCCTCTGGAAGATTCCAGGAAAATAAAGAGATGGGTGGGGAGACAAGTAGGTGAGTGTGTGCGTATACACTGAGAACAATTATTAGACGTTAGATGCACAATATCCATTCCATTTAGAGAAGAATGTGGTCATGAAATCCTGATGTGCTGAACGAAGGAAGCGGTGGGAACAGGATGGTCAATGGAAAGGAGGAGGAAGTGAGCAAACCTGGGAGCATAGATCCTCTGTTAGGAGACCAGCATGTTGGTGTGAATGAAGGGACTGTGGTGGCAAAACAATGTGTCCCCCACCCCCACAGGGAAGCCACCTGTGACATGTTACTGTAGACAGTAAAAGGGATGACAGGCATTTTAGGACAAAAATCTTAAAAAATCTTAGAGGATTTTCCTTCAAAATTGGCTATTAGCCTTTTAAACCCATAATACATTGTTAAAGATTAGTGCCAAGTTACAAATAAACAGGATTTGTATAATCTCACCAGACGTACTGAAGGTGGAAAGACTAAGGAAGAAAAACAAAAAGCCGTTCACAAGTATCTTGAACATTTAATTGCTCACGAGAGGAAATGTTACCCAAGGTGAGTGTCACAGACACATACATAATGCCTGAGTGGGGTGGGACAAGGGGATCCTGAGATGAGGTGATAGGGAGAGTAGCCTGGATTTTCAAGGTGGGCCCAGTGTAATCACAGGGGTCTTTACAATCATAGGACATTTCCCATCTGAGTTTAGGATCAGAGGGAGGTGCAGCCATGGAGCGATGTTCAGAAAGGCTGCTGGCTATGAAGATGAAGGAAGTCGTGGGGCATAAGCTAAGGAAGGTGAGTGACTTCTGCAAACTGGAAAAAAACACAAACAAGGAAACATTTTCTTCTAGACCCTCTAGAAGGAAGGCACCCTGCTGGTACCTTGAATTTAGCCCAATGAGAACTGTGTTGGATCTCTGACCTCCACAGCCATAAGGTGATAAATCTGTGCTGGTTTAAGCTATTAAGCTTATGGAAATTTGTTACAGTGGTAATAGAAAAATAACATAGTGGGCGGTAGTGTAAGGGATTAAAGGTCTAGGATGGGGTGTGGAGAGGATTCTGACATTTACACCTAAAAAACAACCCGGTGATGTGGGAAGGTGTTTTAAGGAAGACCTACCTGGCAGGGCTGTTAAGCAGACTGTTTGGAGTGAGGAGAGCATTGCAGTAGAGGAATCAATTAAATCTCTACCAGAAAAATAAGGAATAAAATCTAACAGGGCTTCAGTGTTAGTGGATGTAGGAATGGAAATGGGCAGAGAGATATAAACATTACTTTGAAATTAGCTACAGGTTTGATGACTGCATGTTGGGGAGAGTTAGCCGATGTGTGGACTGAATGTTTGCATCCCCTCAAAATCCATACGTCGAAACCCCATCTCCCAGGGTGATGGTATTGGGAGGCGGGGCCTTTGGGAGGTGATTAGTAGGATAAAATGAGGTCAAGAGAGTAGAGCCCTCATGAATGGGATTAGGGCACTTATAAGGGGCCCCAGAGTGCTTGCTTCTGTCTGCTCTCCACCCCATGAAGATAGTGGGAAGACAGCCATCTTCAAGCCATGAAGGCAATCCTCTCCCAGATACCTTGATCTTGAATGTCTCAGCCTCCAAAACTTGAGGAATATGCTGGTTGTTTAAGCCACCTGACACATGGTAATTTTTTACAGCATCCCAGACTGACTAAGCCAGTGGAGAATGCCTCCGGGTTTGAAACTGATTGCCTGGAGAATGCTGAAACCCAGGGAAGTGGGCAGCACAGACATTAAATCACTTAATCCTGCCAGCACAGTAGGAGATAGAGTCTACATATTCCTCACCATTAAAAGGTCAGAAAAAAGAGGCACAAATAAGTGAAATAACAACAACAACAACAACAACAACAACAACAATAATAATAAAAATTTCTCCAAGATTCACACAGAACCCTCCAGAGGCAGAGTGAGAATTTATACTCAGGCAGGCTGGCCCCGGAGACCCTGCTCATAATTACTAAATCAAATGGCCTGGCTTATGTGGGTCTTTTTTTTCAACTGTGATATGACGGTACTGTGTCCAGTAACTTATAACTTCAAAATACCTCACTATAAGGGACTCATTAGTCACGGGCGTTACAAACCACAGAAAGCTAGACATACAGAAATAACCTGTTAGGGCAAGAAAACCACTAATGTTTCTAAACATCATACGTGGTGAGCCTTTGCTGTAAAATGTTTATTTATAATTCTGCCTGGCTACAGAATAACTTCATAATTCTTCATGTGGCTGGTGGCTCACATGTTGGACAGCACGGGTCTAGAGAACTTAAATCATTTGCCAAGCCTCACCCAGGAAGCTCATGGTGGAATCAGATCTACAATCTGGGACTTTTCCTTCTTATCCAGCAAGTCCTTCATGGAGGCTTAGAAGCTTCTCCTTTGGTGCCCAGCTGTCTATCCATGCTTCTGACATCTTGTCAGGTGTCCCAGCCTGCTCCTGAACATCAGCCAGTAAACACTTCTGGTCTTTTCTGACCATGTAATATCTCTTAGCAATTTTGGTGACATCAGTTCTTATCTGGAAGGGTAGTGGCTAGAGATGTAAATGTGTCCACAAGAGCAGACTGACAGATTTTTCATAAACATAGCAGGAGTGGTCAGGAAAAGAAAAAGTCAGGAAGAAAGACCAGCAGAAGCAAGTCATTTAATATACCAAATGAATACTTTCAATGTTTGGTTGTGTTACTGAGTCCAAACTCATTCTGCTCACTGCAGGACAGGCCAATAAATTGGAAGACCACGTTTTGTGGCAAGAAAGAGCGTCTTTAATTGGAGAGCCAGCTGACTGAGGAGATGGCAGAGTATTTGTCCTGGAGAAGCATCTTCCCCTAGTCACAATTCAGGCTCCTTTTATATTAAAAAGGGGAAGGGGGTGTGCTTGGTTGTTGCAAACATCTTGGTGTAGGAATCCTTTGTTGTTAGAATCCTTTGTTGTTGCAGCTGTCCACCTGGGTCAGATCCCTGTAAACCTCCAACAAAACAAATGTTATTTTCTGTTCTGCAACATGTTATCTTTATAAGAATGGAAAAGTGTTAATATCCTTAAATGTCAAAGCCTTGAGAATAGGTTCTTCCGTATATTTCAGGCTCTAGGCAACATTGTTTTATAAAAGGTGCAGAACCAACAAGACTAAGCCTCGGAAACAGAGCACAGGGTTAAAGTCAAAGAAAAAGATGTAATATGGAGTCAGATTTGTTCTTTCCTATTACAATAGTGCCATGGAGAAACCACTTTGGGCAGCTTTTTGTGGGGCCCTGGAGGCTTTCTCTCTCAGCCTCTAGGCATCTCTGTTGAAAACCCTTCCTAGCTGTCTGGCCTGCTGGAAACCCATTCCACCTGGTTTGCCCTGAAGATGTGTTCTGTTTATAACTCATTTATACTCCTTGCAAAACAACTCAATAAAAACTCAATTGGTTTTCCACCAGCTCCCCTGGGCAGGGGTCAGGGATAGCATGATATTTATTTATAAAAAATATACATAATAAATGAAGTCATAAAACAACACTGGGCACATAGGAGAGAGTTAATAAATGCTTCCTGGCTTAAAGCAAAAGTGACGGCTCAGTTTTCCATGGCTGCTGTACTTGCTGAGCTAGTTACTCCTTCCCTCCATTACACTTTTTTTAACTGAAAAAGAAACCCATGCATATGGTAAAAAGAAAAATTGAAACAGCACAAAAATACACAAGGGGAAGGTTTCCCTCATCCTTTGTTCTCTCAGCCCTCCCTGGAGATGTCACTGTTTACAATATTTTGTGAGCTTTTCCAAATATTTTATGCACATTTCAACCTATGTATGTAAATTCCTTTAAAGTTTTACTTATTTTTAACCTAAAATGATTTAAATCCTCAAGTGGCTTCTGCCTCGATAATAGCAAAGAACAAATCAGACTCTGTATTAGATCTGTTCCTTTGACTTTAACCCTGTGCTCTGTTTCCGAGGCTTAGTCTTGCTGGTTCTGCACCTTCTGTAAAACAATGTTGCCTAGAGCCTGAAATAGACAGGAGAGCCTATTCTGAAGGCTCTGACCTTTAAGGATATTAACATTTTTCCATTCATATAAAGATAACAAGTTGCAGAATAGAAAATAACATTTGTTTTGTTGGAGGTTTACAGGCATCTGACCCAGGTGGACAGCTGCAACAACAAAGAATTCTAAAAACAAAAAAATTCCTATACCAAGAAGTTTGCAACAACCAAGCAAGTAGGAAAGGAGCCTGAATTCTGACTTAGGGAGATGGTTTTCCAGGACATTAGTTTGCCATCTTGGTCTACAGAAACTTGCTATTCCATGCCCCAACAGCTGGTCTCCTGATTTATTGGCCTGTTCTGCATTGAGGAGAATGAGTTTGGACTCGAGAACACTCCTATCTACATAGCAAGCTGGGCACTGGAACTGAGGACAGCTCTCCCACACCCAGGGACCTACTGTGAGCCCTTCATTGTTCCACTAGGGTGGAAAGTGGTTTACCCAGGAGAGATGGGGACTATGCACGGACACTCGGGCAGTCTGCTCTGTCTGGGTCTCTGAACTTGTACCTCCCGCTCCCTGCCAGCCCAACACCTGGGACAATGTAGCTAAGGCAAAGATCATGCCTGCCTCAGTTTCCCAGACTGTAAAAGGGGAATTTATACTCTTCTGAAGGTAGTTCTAAGCGACAACGCCTGTGGGTGTTTGGTTCCGGGAGCAACAGGAAGCCCAGCTCCTCTTGGGGGCAACAGGTGTGATCCCTGTTGGGGTTCTGCAGGGCCTTGGCTGGAGGGCTTGACCAGGGAGGTGAAATTTGAGCTTCTGGTCTTGAGGGGCTAGAGAAGGGCATGGAGGCAGGACTGGTGCCTCCTTCGGGGTGCCCTTGAAGGTAAAGCTTTTACTCTTCATCTCTGCTACCCCCTCCCCCTTCTCCCTCTAGAGCTCTCGCTTCTCCTTGCTCCTCCTCCATCCATCTCTCTCCCTCCACTTTTCGCTTCCGCTCCTACTCCTCCCATCTTCTCCCCCTTCCATCTTCTCCCTCCCTCGATTCCCCAGTGTATCTCACAGAACCCAGAGCCCAGAGCGGATCGCTGGCCCTCCCGCGCATGCCCACGTTTGGATGCCAGCTGGACCGCGGGCCCGAAACTCCAGCTCCGAGCCAGGGATCAGCCCCAGTGGCTGCTCTGCTCTGTCGCCCGGTAGGCCTTTGGCTCCTGCCCCGGGTCGGGGCCTCCGGCTGTGTAAGTGGAAGGTTGGGGGCTCTGGGGAAGGGGGTCCGCGTGTCACAGCCTGCGAGGGCTCGAGTCAGCGAGTGTCCAGCTGAGGGGCTCGCGCCAGCCCCCTCTGCCTGCGCCACCTGCACCGGCGCCCAGGCCACACCTGTCCAGGGCCGGGCACGCACCTGCCGGGGACATGGCCACCCCCGTCCATACCGCGGCCCGCACTTGCCACCTCTCGCCCCAGCTGGGCTCCCCTCAGTCTGCGGCCGGCGCCCCCTTCCGCTCTCCCGCCGCGAGTCCCCTCCTCCCGGGCTTCCTCTCCTCGGCTGCAGACCCCGCCCCGCCCCTGGGCGGCCTGCGTCCCGGGCCGGCGGGATCTGCGGAGCCAGGCGGGGGCGGGGACAGTGGCTGCGACTGGCCTCCGAGCGGGGCTGCAGCCCGCGCCCCCCGCCACTTTCCCTGCCCCGCCACCCCTAGACTGCACTCCTCTCCCTTTCCCTGTCCCCGAGGTCCAGCTTAGTGGCGTGGACGCTGTTCCCTGGGGCTGAGATCCTCTGGCTGTAAAGCCCAGCTTCTCCTGGCAGAGACTTGGGAAAAGAGAGCGCCAACGCTGAGCATGCTTCTTTCTCCTCCCTCAGTGTTTCTGCCCCAGGTAAATACCCTTAATACTTTTTCTGGTGTTAGGATGGTGGTGTTTGTTGATGTCACGTGTTTTTGTAGTGAGCGTGATCACAGTGTTGAAAGCAGGGCTTGGTTCACTTAAAAATGCGCTGAGGAGTAGGGGAAGGGCTATACTTAATATGTTTGAGTTGTTCTGCAGGAGCTAAGGCCCCCACCCAGGTGGAGGATGGTAACTTCAGGCTGAGCACGAGATTCCTGGAACACGGCCCTATTACCTACCACCAAGTAGTCAGAAGAAAGTCACACACCTGGAAGCCCTCAAGCCTCATTTTGCCGGTTAAAAACTTTACCCTATTAAAAAAAAAGAAAAAAAATTCACCTCAAAAACCATCAGAGAGTTCAGGGTTTTTGAGCACGAGCCACTGTTCTCCTTGTTTGGCCCTGCAGTAAAATCTTTCTCTACTCCAAAAACAAAAACAAAAACAAAAACAAAAAAAAAAAAAAAGAGATGAGGACATGAGGCTGTGACATCCTCCATCCTCTGGTCTCCCAGGGTGAAACATGTGACCGTCGATTTTAAAAAGATATAGTCCTTAACTAGTCCAGCCCAACTAGTGTGTGTTAACAGGGGCATCACCATCAGAGGCATTTTGGAGACCCAGGAATATTGCAGTCCTAAAGATCTCCTGGCAAATTTTTGTTTGGTTTTGTTTTTTAGTTTTTCTAAAATTGTGGGGCAGACTAGTAATATAGAGGGAAAAATAGTGGTCCAGAAATATTTTTTCGTAGAACAGCTTTATTGCGATATTGTTCACACACTGTGAGGTCCACCCATTTAAATGGTACAATTCAGCGGCTTTTGGTATATTCACAGTGGTGCAACCATTATTATTCCAGAACGTTTTCATCACTTCAGAAAGAACAGTGGAAATGAATGATCTATCCACCCCTCCCCAGTGGTGGTTCTAAAGAAGTTTCCTGGCTGTTTCTGACCCTAAATTAACTTGCTACATTCCATAAAATTCTGGTAGGAATTCTAATCAGAATTGCATTGAATCTATATATCAGAACAGGAAGAATTAATGTCTTTATGGCATAAACTTTTTCTACCCATAAATGTATCTGGGACCCTATCTTTCATCTGTCCAGAGCCTGGCCTATGGAAAGTCTGCACTAATTTGTTGGGTCTGTAAATAATGAGATTATATATATCGTTGGTTTCAACTGTAGCTTTTCACGAAAGAGAAAAGTAATCTCAGTGAAGCCAATTGACTCCATGATGGTCAGAAAGAGTGACAGCCATTGCTGGAGTGATCGAGTGGACTTGGTACTTGCAACCAGTGTTCTCCACCACCTACAGCTAAGGGGATTACAGTGTTCTTTTATTTATTTATTTATTTTTAAAATTCTTATTTTTTATTAAAGTGTAATCAGTTTACAATGTTAGTTTCAGGTGTACAGTAGAGATTCAGTTATATATATGCATATGTACGTGTACGTTTTTCAGATTGTTTTCAGTAAAGCTCCTTTCAAGAAATTGAACATAGTTCCCTGTGCTATACAGTAGGTCCTTGTCATTTATTTATTTTATATATAGTGATGTGTATCTGAACATACTAAACTCCTAAACTGTCCCTCCCTCTTTCCCACTTGCTAATCACAGTTTGCTATGTCCATGAGTATTTCTAGCAACATCCTTTTTGCTAGTAATATATGCTGGTTAGCTGCCTTCATTTTCAGTAATTCCAACTTATCTGTGGGCGTTTTTCTTATGGTGGGCCTTCATGTGGTTTGCACACGTGTTCATAGAGATCTGTATTTGGGAGAACTCCAGGACTCGTGTAGTGCCTGGCACAGAGCTCCCGCTGAGCTCATGCCTGAACTGGGAAAAACCATATAAAAGTTGGAATTTCCACTGTAGTTGAGACTTCCAGGTTTCTATAAGTTGTTTAGCCCACCTTAATGTTGGCGGCTCCCATACTGGATAATTTGGTGGAACTGCATGGTACGACGGTGTAGAGGGCTTGTATGCTTCTTCTCTTTCTTTTTTCTAACACTCATTCTCCAGGGCCTCCCATGTCCTCCCCCAGCAGTGCCCAGGGCTGGCTTGGTGCTGCGCTGAGGCAAGATTTGTAAATAAGGCCTTTTCCTCATCTCTTCTGAGCCTCCGTTTCCTTCTCTGCACAATGAGGGCTTAGACAAGAGAAGTGCTTTTTGGTTTCTTTTAAACCCATGTCTCCTTTTGAGAAACAGAGAACTCAAATCTCTGCTCCAACCCTAATTCTTCAGATTTTGATACGTCCTCCAAGGGGTGACACAGCTTTTTCTGGAAAGTTAATGTGACTTTGGTTCTTTCCAGGTAGCACAGAAAAGGCTTAAGAGATTTATTGCAGGGAGGGGGCAGGATGGGGGCAGTATGTCACACTTTCTAGTGTGAGAACTGGAGCAGGGGCTTGGATTTAAATACAGCCTCTGACGTGGCCTCTCTCTAATCTTGCACAGTGTGATAAACCTCTCTTTTCCTCCGTTTCTTCATGTGTCAAGTTGGAGTGATATTATTTTAGGTTTTCATGAAACAATACACACATAAGCCATTTGTGTCTCAGTAGAAACCTGACCTGTTAGAGAATCAGGGGTTTCTTTAAAAAAAAAAAAATCTTGTTCATAGCACTCTGTCTATGTGTAATTTGAATTTCCTGGAGTGTGTGGGTTGAGACTAAATTCCATCATGGGACAGGTGGCCCCTGGGTCTGGGGTCCCCAGTTTCCTCCTCCTCCCCAGTCCTCTTCCTCTCAGTCCAGGATGAAGTTACTGCCATTAGAATTACACAGACTTCTTGTGGATATGGTTTTAATTTTATTGTTTCACTGGGGATGGCTGCTGTCATGATTTCCGTGGTCAGGTTTTGGTGACCTGAAGGCTATGCAATTGGGTATTCCTATTTAAGTATAAGAAAAGAAAGTTACAAATACAAAATTAGACCTAGGGTGGAGGCAGGGGCTCTTGGAAGTGGGGACCATTAGCTTTGTTAGCTTCAGGTGCAGTGGCCTCTGGCCATGATGACCCATCCTTGTGCTCTGGAGTTGGAGCGACCAGTGGGCTCGGTGGGACCGTTAACTAAGTGTATCTCATGGGCTGTGCATTGTCCTCTTTGTACTGTGTGTTCCTTATTTAAGACAGTGAGCTCATTTAATCTCAATAGCCTCTTTAACAAAATTGGACTTTGTATTTTGAGATGTAAAGTAGATTCCCATGCAGTTGTAAGAGATAATATGGAGAGAGCCTATGGACTCTTTGCCCAATTTTCTTTCATGATTCCATCTTGCAAAATTGTAGTACAATTTGTTATTGACTCACTAACCCTTTGAGGTTTGTGTTATTACTCCCATTTCTATTCGTGAATAAATTGGGGTTTAGAGAAACACACAGGCCTGCCCAGGTCAACCACATGGTTAATGTAGAGTCAGGTGGAACGTGGGCTAAGGATTTCCAGGCAGTACCATTGTGATGGTCTGTGGCAGGGGCAGCATTCACTTGCATGTTTATTCATTCATTCAACAAACATTTATTTAGTAAACTCTGTGGGTTAGATGCTTTCACAGGGTTATCTGATTCTTCAGCAGTACTGAGAATCAGGTAATGTTTTCTTTTTTTAATCTGAGAAATTTAGCTCTGAGAGGTTATAACCCCCCCAAAGGAAATATAGCTCATAAAGGAGGGATAGTAAATGTGTACAGTCCCCCACTTTTTATGCAGATTGTACCCTAGGCATTTTACATTTGCAAACTTCCATAATTCAGACATATTCTTGTAAGGCAAGGAATTTTTTTTAATATAAGTATAGTCAAGCTTCCAATGTTGTATAAATTGCAAGGTCTTTTTTGAAATTTTGAATTAAAAAAATTAATATTTGACGTGGGGTAATTAGGTTTATTTATTTGTTTCATTTTTTTTTTAATAGAGGTACTGGAGATTGAACCCAGGGCCTCATACATGCTAAGAATGGGCTCTGCCACAGAACTGTACCCTCCTCCCCAAGGAAAGTTTTCTTATCCATTATCCTGCAGCTTAGGAGTTCAAGTAAATTGGAGTTGAAATCCAGATCTTTTGATCCCACTGTGGTTCTTTTCTTTATATTCTGCTGAAGGGGGGGTGGGGAAAGCAGTTCCTTTGTTCATTCCTTTATTCAGCATTTTTGAGCACTGCCTTTGCATCAGGGCCTGGCTAGGTGTTGGAAACTGAAAACAAAAAAATGACCCTTTTCTGCAGGGTCTGGAAGCCTAGACCAAAAGCTGGGTAATGTGACCCGAGCTATGGTAACCGTGTGCAGACGCTGAGGACAAACTGTACCCCTGGCTTTGCTTGGGCTTCCCTGCCTTATGGCTGCTATACACCAGGTCACCGCATCCCAGAAGGGCCTGCAGCCCACAGCAGAGTGTGTACCTCAGTCTCCTCTCCCCTCTCAGCAGGGCCTGCAACATGAGCATCCCTACTATGTGCAGTGTGCTGAAGACAACCAGAATCTCCCAGTGGTGGTCCAACCTGTTGGGGATCATCTCAGAGGAGAATTTCTTTTGCATCTATAAGTGAATCTCTTCGGTGAGCCAGATCAGCCCGTGCGGCTCCCAGTGGGCACTCTGTATCCACTACAGGCACCACTACTGGCCCAAGAATGAGTGGAGCGACTTCCAGACCCACCGCAAGGTCGTGGGCCTTGTCACCATCACCGACTGACTCTTGGACAAGACCTTCTAGAAGCTCCATGTGCAGAGGAGCTGTATGGCACCACGCTCTACGACCCTCAGCTCTTTGCCTTTGGGTTGCATGGGGAGGTGGTCAAGCAGCCGCCCACTGATGTGGCCTTCAACCTACATGGACTGCAGAGTGGTGGAGAAGAGGGTCGAGGACATCATCAAGTCACTCTTCATCTTGCTGGTGTCCAAGAGACTGGACGGGGCCCCCAACAATTCTAGGGACAAGATCCCCCTCCCCTGCATCCCGTTTGAGAAGGAGGACTTGGTGGGACTGGACACAGACAGCAGATAAGCCTACCTGGAGGCCGGCTGCCCTGGCTGTGTGCCGGGCTGCTTCCCTACATCCAGAAAGGGATTGGCAAGGAGGAGGGCTGTCTTGTAGCCAAGGGGGGAGGTAGGTGCAGCCCGCCAGTTTTCAGACGTTTAAAAGTGAATCCGCCTTTGTTTCAGAGAGATCCTTTTAGGGTTAGTGTGGACAGTTACTCTCTTTTTTCAGCCAGGACCCCTGGTGGGACCCCTGGAGTTGCTGTCCAATAGAGTAGCGACAGCCACTGATGCTAGGAGCACTGTGGGTTTCTAATTTTTGCTTGTTCCTCTTTTTCTTTCTCTTTCTTCCGTTTTCTCTTGGACCTCCCTGTGAGCATGTCCTTGGGTCTGAAAAAGTGGTCTGTGCACACCCTGCACTGGAAATAGCAAGATTGCCCTCCGTGCTGCCTCCATTGCTTTTAAAAGCAAAAACTTAATGGTTGCTTTGATTCATGTATTATCTCAGTCATGTTTTTATTTTCTAATTTTTTTTGGAATTTTTGCTTTGTTATCATGTCACCTGCTGGTGTTTGATACCTGGTAGAATCCTTGCTTTGAGAAACATGTTTGGTCCTCCTTACATTTGGTGACAAATGAGCCCTTATTAATTTTGTTTGTTTTGAGGAGGTGAGATGCAAATTGATTTATGCGGCTTCTGAGGGATGTTTTTCATGGGTATTTTCACTTGGAAATTCAAAGTCTGCAGCACCTTGCTTGATTCTGGCTTTTACACAAACGTGCTCAGCATGCGGCTCCTGGATGTCGCTGTGTTACGTGCGTGACGGCATTTCCAGGCCGGCGGTCACTGGTGAGGAAGTGGCCGGCTCGGGGGTGAGCAGCTGCAGGGGACGCTGTTGGAGGAAGCAGTCACCGGGTTTTCTTTGCTTTTGCCTTCCCCATGCCATTTACTTTACTTTGTCCTCGTAAAGGGGCAGAAGCGCGTCTAAAATCCATGTCACCCTTTTACTCCCTTTACGAGGCTGGTTTTTCTGAGTATCAGGACAACATGGCCTTCTCCTAACTAGCTGGCTCACCTGGATCTGGTGGACACAGGGACCACTAAAGGGGACCGTAGCTTCCTCTCTGCTTCAGGCCGTGGGCATTCAGAGCCGGGTCTGTGGTTTGCCTCAGCAGCCGTGCAGGCCTCCCTGCACCAGCCTTTACTAATAACCCATGTTGGCAGTAAATAGCTGACTCTGTGTCTGTTGCAGCTGACGTCCACCACTGACGGCCATGTTGTTAGTTTGCGGTAGTGAGACTCCAACACCCCAGTCAGCCGTGAAGGAAGATCCTTTGGCCGACCTAGGATCTTGGATTCTCACCCCCACCCTGGTTCATCTCACCCGGGGGTAGGGTTTGGCCATCACCATCATGCTGACCATGAGGCCTTGTTTCACCTTTCATGCTCTGGTCCAAATGTGGACACTTCATCCTTCACTGACTTGGTCTCGCTTGAGACAGGCCAGACTTTCTGAAAGAGTCCATCACAGTCTGGGAGGGAACAGAACAGAAGTTAAGTGTCACAAGTAGAAGGAGTCTAGGCTGTCCGAGTTGGTAAATGCAGGCTGGGATCTGTGATGGCTGGGCTGTGCCCTGGACACAGGCCTTTCCCGTGGCTCCTGAGAGCCCAGGGGTCGGAGTGAGAACAGCCTTGCCTGGGTTCCTCCATCCTCACCTGCTCACTGGCATGTGTGTCTGCTAACGATGAGCTCCCAAACTTCAGGCCCTTCGAAGTTCAGACCACGGGAGAACATTGAGTCCCATCTCCTGGGCCTCCTTTGTGAGAATCCAGTGCCTTCTGAGGTGACCCGTGTCAGGAGGTGCCTCCCCTTCTAGGGAGCACCCTTCAGAGGACTGTGACTCACTGCACCATGCTGTGAGCTTGCAGAGTTCCGGCCGCGGTCTCTGCAGAACCAGACTTGAGATGGGTTTAGCGACGGAAATGACAGGACCGATTTCAGGGCAGGGCTGGGGTGAGCCAACAGGGGAAATTGAATGTGACCTCAAACACCTATATGGGTGCTGGGGCTGTTACTAAAATGGGAACCCGGGAGTTACCTGCAAGGGATTGAATTCCATAGTAAACCGTGGACATGAGGCATTTTAAGATGCCATTTGTCATCCGAGTTATGAATTCAAAGAGGCACTCCGGTCTATGAGCCTGGGGCTCAGGTGAAGGAGCCAAGTAGAGTTACACGTTGGGAGTCGTCATTCTTAGCTGGTGTTCACAGCCTTGCATGTGGATGAGCTCACCTCGAGATGTACAGACTGAGGCTGAGGGAGGGCAGGGCTGTGTCTGGGCTGGAGGATAGCCCAGGCAATGCAGCTTTGGTGTGTCAGTCAGCGGCGTTTGGGATTTTCAGAGCAATGCGATTTATCCTCAAGGTTCCGGGGAGGGGGGCGTTGCCGCCCAGGAAGAAATCAGAAGGGAGGGTCGTGGCCACATGTGCATCTCAGGAAGATGCAGAAGCTGCAAGATCTGGGCGGAACACCTCCTCAGAAGCTGGAACTGAAGTTGGGAGTGGGGAGAAGGTAGTCACACTCACCTGTGAGGGAGGGAGGGAGGCCTGGGGAGCCCCCACCCCAGCGGACACGCTTTCCGCTTTCCACGTAGAAAAGGCGATCAGACAGAGGATCTGAGGTGAGAGGGGATGGGGGTTGGGAGGGGAGCCAACCTGGAGAATGGTGGTTGGACAGTTCTGGAATATTCTCCCTGCCTAGTAGTCTTAAAAACAAAAACGAAACTCTTAAGAACACGGATAGTGACTAGGGAGGAGGCAGTACTTTTTCTGGCCTCCTAAGGGTAAGGCATGTATCCAGGGATACACAGAAGAATCGGGCAGCCTGTCCCGGGGACTTGATCCTTACCGGGGGAACAGTGCAAGTTTAAATGGGGAGAAGGGCAGCGGAGGGAAACTAGCCAGGCCCCGTGTCAGGTACCAGTCGGCCACCCTACTTGGGTGTTGCATTCACAGCCATGCCTCCCAGGTGGGCGGTGGCAGCCCCCTTTTGCAGATTGGCAAGCCTTCTCAGAGGGGTTAAGGTATTGGTCCATTTAGCGGCTAGTAAATGCTGTAGCAGGATTCAAGCAGGGCCTTGTCAGACTTCAAGGGCGTGTTTTCTCTACTAATTCTGGTACCTCCCTGTTGTACCTGGAATGGTGAAGTGGGTCAGTTTTGGATCCTTTCAGAAAAAGTGATTTAAGTGCCTCAGAACTGTTTCACAAAGCTCAGTGTTGTTTGATGGTTCGGAAGCACCGCAGTGCTTTTCGCCCCACAGATGTAAGGTCTTACTCCTTTGACGATGACGTGGTTGCAAATGACGTACAGGTGCAAACCAGACTTAGCATCTTCTGAAGGGAAACTCTCCAGTTCTCCCTTGATCGGCTTTCTTCCGCGGGATGTAACTGTGCTGCAGCTTAGGCCTGAGATTTCCGTATGGAGTGAGGGTTTGGTATCCAATGTTAGCATAAAATGATCAAATGGAGAAAATCGACGTTGACAGTTTATTTTTGGGTTTCATTAGACAAGATGCACTATCAGTTAATGGCCCAAAGAGCATATGAAATTGAGTACAGAACTTTGCATCTCTTACTTTCTACTTAGAGCTGTCTTGGAATTTAAGGTTGTCTGCTTTGGAACTTCAGCTCCACCACCAGGGCACCTGTCAGTGTGTTGGTGTGATTGCATTTACACAGTGAATGTAATCTGGGCTTCCTTGGTCCCAAACGCTCCAGTGCAGAATCAAGGGCTGTAGTCATCTCTTAGTCATGCAAATACTTCTAAAACTATATGATGCCAAAAAAAAAAGGAGACAGAGAGAAATTACCTTTATCAAAGATCCTTTGGATTCTAACTGCAAACTGTTGTTGAGCAGCTCTGGTTTCCTTTGGATATGATTACATACACTTCTTTGCATGTAACTTGGTTTTTGGACTAGAACACCAAGCTCTGGCTTTCCACGAGCCACAAAAATAGTAGCCAAATTGCACACGTATGAAATATTTTATTCTTTTTTCTGAGAAAGAATCCTTGAATTTGGGATTTGGGCTGTGATTTTTGCTTTTTGCTTCTCCCACCCGTCTTATCTCTCACTTCTTATTCCCACGTGGACTTCAAGAGTTTGTGTTCTCAAAGGAGCAGGTGGACAAACACCCAGTTGTTCATTATGCAGTGATGCTGTAGAGGGAGCCCAGCCAAGAGCTAAAGGACATTATCAGAGAGGACTTCCTAGAGGAAATGGACTCTACATTCAGTTGTGAGGACAGGGTAAGAATCAGCCAGGAGAAGGGGTCAAGAGGGTGGCTCAGGTGGCAGGAGCAGCCAGGCAGAGGCCTGGAGGCTTGTGGGTGGGGATTAGGGGAGAGTGCCCTGTGCAGTCCAGGGTGGAGGGTGCCCCTTCTGGGGAGGACACTGGAGAGGGCCTGGGTTGGAGGGCTTTGGAGGAGCTTGTTTTTTACTAGAACTGACAGAGGAGGCAGTGAAAGTTGTCAGCAGGAAGTGACCCTCAGGAGAGGTACTCCTGGTTTTGCTTCTGATGGTCTACAGAAAGAAGGGGTCGGGACCGGTGAGAGCAGGTCTGTCTGTCCCTTTGAGACCCACCCCTTCATTCATTTATTCATAACACACGCACTTCTCAGTGTCTAGGGGAGAGGGGTGAAGCGATAGTAGTAAGCAAAATGTACTTGCTTCTTGCGAGCTTAGCAGTGTCAGAAGTTGATTTAGCTTGGAATGTTCTAGGAACACAGCAGGGAAACCTAAACCAAAGTGCGGGGGATTCGAGGCAGGGAAGGTTTCCTTGAGAAACAGAATCAAAATGAGCCCAGATGCAGGTGGGAAGTAGCTAGGCATCAGGTCAGGGGGCCCCTGAGGTCACTGGGGACCTGGGTACTGCGGTGAGGCTGGGCAATGAGAGGAAGGGGCGGGGGTGGCGTTAGAACTGTACCAGCGAACCTCCGAAATATTTCGGTGGAGGAGTCATGTAATCAAATTTGTGCTTTGAGAAAGCTGTCCCTGCTCTCTCGCTCTCTCGCTCTCGCTCTTGCTCTCTTTCGAGAGAGAGAGAGAATGTGTGTGTGTGTGTGTGTGTGTGTGTGTATGTGTAGCGGAGGAGGGGGTGGGTGCCACAGAGTGGGAGGGTCATTAGAAGACCACTCACAGGCTGGGAGGCGACCAGTGGGAGAGGGGCGTCCGGGCTGCGTGGGGACAACAGGGACAGTGTGGATGTATTATTTCCTTATGGGGAGGGCTTGTTAGCGGGGCCGCCCTCGCAGGGCCTTGTGGCTGGAAGAAAGCAGATGGTGGTAGCCAGGCTGACTTTCCGCTTCTGTCCTTCCCTGCCTTGTGTGATGGTCTTAGCTCAGCCAATATTTGGAACAGAAGAGCTAAATTCCAGGGTAACCCAGGACTTTGTTGACCTCTTTCAAGTGAGATCTGATAGGATTTATGTGTGTGTTGAGATCTGCATGTTCACTTAGCTAGAAATTCACCGTCTTTTGCATTTCCATAGGGGATTTTTTCTTGATAAAGATTGCTTTCTTGGTGAAAGGAAATTGAATATAGCTGCTGTTTTTCTCAAAAATATCTTATCTTTAAAGAAATTTAATATTCAAAAGAATAGGAATATTCTGAAATGATAAAGTAAGGCTTCGGTATAGTTTCTTTGGTTTCAGAGTTGACACGGAATTTGATCCTTTGCATTACTTAATAGCACATCCTTGTCAGTATTTAAAGAGCTGTTAGTGAGCGCCCCAGGCCCTAGCTCTCAAAGCATCATTAAAGCTTGCTCTGAAATTGTGAATTTGTAAAGATCTTGCTTGCAGAATCCAAACAGATGGTTTATAATATGCAGCATAGCTCTTTTTATAAAATAATAGGTTAAAAGTTAAGAAAGTAGAGGATAGATATTAAAGCTGAAACAAACATTCTTGTGCTAATGTTGCGACTGGAAATTTTGAAAAGAAAAATCCTTCTGTAATATCAACTACATGAAATACTTCTATGTCTATCACTTTTGAAAAATAACTACTCAGTGTTTTTTGAAGTCAGGACCATTCCAGCTCAGATACTGGCAGTGATGGTTGCTGGTTTTCAATTGTAGAGTCTAAATTTGCCTTCTTTGTTTGGTTTTGTTTTGTTTTGTTTTGTTTTTTTGTAGTGAGAGGGTTGAGTAGTGCTTTGCCAGCATGCTTTTGGGGCAATTTTGGGGCAGACCTCGTGCACCAGCAGTGAGATATTTCTGTGTATTTTACTTACTGGACATCACGAGGGCACATGCAGAAATACGAGGCGGTTTGTGCCTGCAGGCCGGGATGCTTCAGGACTCCCTGGTCCATCACCATTTGTTCTGGAGCTGCTCCGGTCAGTGAATGACTTTCTGTGGCTTGGAGGTAAGGTGGTCTGATGCAGATGATCAGATGTGTAGTTAAAGTGCTGTTACTTGAAATAAGAGAAAACTTTGAAACACAGCTCTAAAAATACAGGATGAGGGAGGAGAGTTGGCTGAGCTGCTTGCAGTGGGGAGTCTTCTCAGGTGACTCCCTCACCGTAATTCCTGCCAATATCCGCCCCAGCCCTGCACGGTAGTCCTGCCGAAGCAAGCATGCCCTTTGCTCAGAAACGCCCTGGATTTCCTTGTGTCTCTGTGTGTTGGCTCTTTTAAAGCACATCTTGCCCTTTGCTTCGAATGAAATTCTCGTTAGGAACTTCTTACACTCATTCTTCCAGACCTTGTCCATATGTAGCTGCTGAGTGGATGAACAGAATACAATATCTCCATGTAGTGGAATATTATTCAGACATAAAAATGAATAAAAAGAAAAAAAGGAGGGGGAGATGAAAAAGGCCACCTGTTCTGGGAAGTCCACCCTGAAGGCTCAACCCACCCTTTTCCCTTTGAAACCCCACCCCTTATACTCCTCTCTATTTGATAGTACTTGCCACCTTCTAATAAACTATAACCTTTAAAAAAAATAAGATGCTAATACCACTTTGAAATGGACGACCATTAATAACAGCATAAGTAAAAGGAGCCAGAAACAAAAGGCCACATATTGTTGATTTCAGTGATCTGAAATGTCCAGAATAGGCACATGCAGAGGCAGAGGGCAGATGATGCTTGTGAGGGGCTGGCTGGACAGGGGGATGGGGAGTGACTGCTAATGGACAGGGGATTTCTTTTGGGGTGATGGGGTGTTCTGGTAAGGGCTTCACAACGGTGAATATACAGAAAGATGCTGAATTGTACCCCTTTAAGTGGGTGAGTTTTATTATATGTGAATTATATCTCAATTATAAAACACTGGAAACAAAAAAAAAACTCAGTCAAAGGACAACCTCTCCTGGGCCTGCCCCGCAGTGGGGTCTGTCAGTCTTCCTCTGTGCTTGAGATGCTTGTGACATGCTTTTCTCCTGCAGTGATTGTCTCCTGGGGGTGGGAGCAGGAGGCACAGTCCATGTGTCTCCATCATCTAGCATGTTGTAGGTGTTCCCTAAATGCTTGTTAATAAATGCTCTGAGAGTAAGGACTAAAATGGGGCTCTTTCCTGAAAGAAGCTGTCAGCTCAGAGGGCCTGCCAGCCACTTAGGATAAATACGGGTCAGAGTGAAGTAACAAAATTCTCTGATAGAAGTTTAACGACGAGCTGTAGTACACACTAAGTAGAAGAGATTCTTGAATGGACTTACATTTCCTAATTTGGCTTCGTAAGGAGTAGAGAGAAATAAAAGTGGGAAAGAGAAGAAATCAATGCAAAAGAAAAGAGAAAACATATAAAAATAATTAAGCTGAATGAGAAAAGGAAATGATGGCAGCTTGAGTACGTTGTATTGAAAGAGAAGTCTGTAAATCCATGTGACTGATGGCTGGAGGGTAGCTGTGAGATTGGGCACTTCTCCAGGATGAGAACCCACCCGGGACCCTGACCCACATGGTGGTGATGGGCTGTCAGCTTCCTGCAGAGAACGGTGTCCTGCGTTCTTGGCCTCTCACGTTCAGTCCATTGGAAAGGTACAGTGGAGCTTCCCGGGGGCTACACGACGTGCGACACCACTGCAGACGGAGGGCAGAAGTGCTTGTGGGGACCCAGCTCACTTGTGTTGAGCCAGACGGTAAGGAAATTTGTAGAACTGTAAAACGATGCCACTCTTCTGGTGTTTTGTTTTGGAAAATAGTTATCCTTCATAAAAATTTAACATTTAATGGGCTTATTATTTTAATAGGAATGAATACATAAAGTTTTAAATCCTTCTCTATTTTTCTTCATTTTTTTAATGGAGGTACTGGGGATTGAACCCAGGATGTCTTGCATGCTAAGCATGTGCTCTATCCCTGAGCCATATCCCTCTCCCCTAGTTTTACTCTTGAATATTGTAAGTATCTGTAGGTGTAACCTACACACACACACACGAAAGCACTCTTTGAGATCCTCAGTGATTTTTCAGAGTGTCAGGGAGATCTAAGACCAAAAAGTTGGAGGCCCGCAGAGCTAAAGAATACAGATGAAGACTGTAGCCCAGCTTGTCAGGCATGAGGCTGCGTAAGGTTCTCAGGGTGGAACTGCCAGTGAGAGGAGAGCAAAAGGTTGTAGCTACTAACTGTGGCCGCCTTTGAGAAGGAGGCAGGCCAGTTAGATATTTATTCCAGGTGGGCCAGATGAATGTAGGGTTAAGGAGGTGGAAAGGTATTCTGGTCCTGCTTCAGGTGGTATTAATTTAAAACACTTTCATTTCGGGGTCCTTCCTGCTCAATCCATCTCTCTGCAGTGCCAGCATCTGGCCCAGAGCCTGCCACAGAGCGCACATTAGATTCTTGGTTAAATGAAGGACTGGAATGCCTGTTTCACGTGTGGGCTCAGTCCCTCAGTGGAACCTTGAGCACCGTGAGATTCTTCCGTGTTGCCAGCATTGACACGGGCGTGCAGAGCAGAAAAGGTGGCATGTTCCTGTTTGTAACAAAACTAGAGATCTGTGGGTTTGACCTTTGGGGGAAAAATTGGCATTTCCACGTAATCAGACTGTCCAAATCATTCTTAGTCACTGCAGTCTGAGATGAGAATGGGCCGTAATTTTGCTCATTGTACTTTCATTTTAACGCCCAGCTGACCCTGAGGGGCTGTGTTTGGCCTCTGTCATCTGTCACTACCCTGCTGAGACTGGTTGCCAAGCTGGGGCTCAGAGGTTACAGGGCAGCTCACTTCCTGCCGAGGCAGCCAACAGACACCGCCCAGGTAAGCTCTGCCCGTGCCTCTGTCCTGGGCTCGTTGGCAGTCCTTCAGCAAGCAGGAGTAATTTGATATTGTCCCCTCTGAGTTAAGCTTGACTAATGTTTAAATAAAGTATAACATCCGTTGCATCAAGAATCCCACACATGAGACATTTTCTTCTGATTTTACTGAATGTGCATCGATCTTATTGAGTCTTATTGAATGATAATAATGGATTACAGTCATTGGTTGATTTCTGGAACAGATACATAACATTTCATGGTAGATCGACCTTGAACTTCTGGGTTCTTTTCATCCTGTGTATTTGCTGATGTTAATCCCAGATGTCAGTTTTAACAGCTGATTCAGGGCCTGGGGGCTGCTGCTTTTTTTCCTGGTTGACGAATGTCTCTTACTGGGTGAAATTAGATTTGGTTATGTTCATTAGCAGCTGCAGACAGCAAAGAATTTTTTTCAGGAGATGACCTGCAAATGATCGCTGAATGACTTTGACCCTTTGGGCCCCTAATGAATGAAATTGCCTTAAAAGGTTCAGGATATAGCTGTCATATCGCAGAGGTTGCACAGCTAATAACAGAATGCGGAGATCCAGGTGGGACACAGAGCTGCCAGGTGATTTTTGATCCATGAGTTTTTATTTATTTTTTTTATGGATTATTCCCTCCAAGGAGAAAGCCTCTGGTAGTAGATGTGTATTAGATGAGGAAATGCCTTAAATTTCCTTTTCCCTGATTTATTCCATCCCCCACCACCAACAAGTGGTGCAGAGAACATTTATAAACCACCACTGAAGCCGCGCGCACTGAACCTGGGTGCACTCTTTGTACCCAGTGAATCTGATGGTTCTTGAAGAAGTGTTCATCATTCTTCCTCAGACCGTTCAAGTGGTTTCTGTGGGGTCTCAGCTACTGGAGAGGGAAGAGGCAGCCTGAGATGTGATAGAGGAGATCAGGTCTAGATGTCTCTGTTCCCCCTTTCCTGGGCTTGATTCTGACCTGAGGTCCCTCCCGTCAGTGTTCCCCCCACTGTGTTTATCCCTTGCCGTCATCGTCTCTGCTGTCTCTGGGAGGAGGTTCCAGCTTTCTAAGCCCCCGGTCCTCTGCTCCCTCTCTCTGGGAGTGCCTGTTGCTGTGGGTGGCTTTGTTTTGTTGTCACCCTGCAATGTGAAGAGTCCTCGTGTGCTGAGGCCGTTCTACTCATGTGAGCAGTGAGGCTCAGAGATTTTGCAGAGTCATGTTTCTTTTTCCCCCTTGCTGAGTGTACGTGAAAAAGGTTTAAGTCTGAGAAAGGGCTCTGTCTGCAGAAATGTCTTTATTTAGCATTGCATGGTGTAAAAACCTTGAGAGCTTTTGAATCATTGAAGACAGTCTGTGGCGAAACAGTCAGTGAAGCCCAGGTGAGACCTGGAAGAGCCGCTCTTCCCTCACTGCCACGGGTGGTGACTTCACCCCCGTTCAGGCAGTAAAGGGCCCAGACATGTGAACGGAGGTGACATCATGAATACATATGTGTATCCGCTGCTTCACCTTGGGTGTTAATTTCAAGCTGAGGCAGTTTGTGGCGGCAGCCTCATCCTACTTCAGGAATTTATGAGGAAGACCAGACAGACTTGGTTAGTGCAGTATGAAGTTTTCATGAAATTAATGTCATTCTAGTAAGATAGGGACTAAAGTGTCTTAAGCAGACAACCTTGAAGTTTATTTGCATAGAATGTGTATTTTTACAACTCAGAATTCTTATTGCCATGTAACCATCCACTAGAACTTTTAAATTTGTAGGAATATGACCAGAACCATTAATTTAGAACAATCAACATTAAATATTTTCAGGGAATAACCTTATCTCTTTTGTGATTGAAGAAAATTTTGATTTTTTTCTGTACTCTTAATAGGTTTTAAAATATCAAAACATTGATTTGACATGTCACTTTTTAAATAGAGAGAATAAAGTTCAAGCTGTTTTAATATGGAACTAAATATTTTTGTATTTCAGTAAACTGGTGTGATTTCCTGACTCTTTGGGAAGTATTTTGCAAGACACTTAGATTACCTACTGTTGGAAAAATGCAGAAGTGACTTTTATGAATATAGGACTAGTACAGATATGTTGGTTTTTGATATAGTGCAAGACATGAGGACTAGGAGAGTTTTGCTGCTGATTGCCAGATGGACAGATGCCGGGACTCAGTCTCCCCTCCTGTAAAATGAAGAGGCTTAACTGGATTCTTCTCACTACTAAGATGAGTTTCCATGAGTCTATGTGTTTTGTTTCTATTCAGGAGTATTTACAATTTCAGATTAAATGCTGAATACCACTCCCTTCCCCGAAGCAGAATTCAGTGTGTGCTAGATAAGCATTTAGTTATCTGATTCTTCTTTCTTTATTTTAAATTTTATTTTCCTGAGTTATAGTCATTTACAATGTTGTGTTAATTTCCAGTGTAGAGCACAATTTTTCAGTTATACATGAACATGCATATATTCATTGTCACATTCTCTTTCACTGTGAGCTACCACAAGATCTTGTATATATTTCCCTGTGCGATACAGTATGTTCTTGTTTATCTATTCTATATATACCTGTCAGTATCTACAAATTTCAAACTCCCCGTCTATCCCTTCCCACCCCCCCTTCCTGGCAGCCAGAAGTTTCATTCTTTGTTCATGAGTCTGTTTCTGTTCTGTATTTACACTCATTTGTCCTATTCTTTTCTTTTTAGATTCCACATATGAGTGATCTCATATGGTATTTTTCTGTCTCTTTCTGGATTACTTCGCTTAGAATGACATTCTCCAGGAATATCCATATTGCTGCAAATGGCATGATGTTGTCCTATTTATGGCTGAATAGTATTCCATTGTATAAATATACCACATTTTCTTTATCCACTCATATGTTGATGGGCATTTAGGCTATTTCCCTGTCTGGGCTATTGTAAAGAGTGCTGCTATGAACATAGGGGTGCAAGTTTCTTTTCGAAGTAGGGTTCCTTCTGGATATACGCCCAGGAGTGGGATTCCTGGGTCACATGGTAAGTCGATTCCTAGTCTTTTGAGGAATCTCAATACTGTTTTCCATACTGGCCGCACAAATCTGCATTCCCACCAGCAGTGTAGGAGGATTCCCTTTTCTCCACAGCCTCTCCAACATTTGTCATTTGTGGACTTTTGAATGATGGCCATTCTGGCTGGTGTGAGGTGATACCTCATTGTAGTTTTGATTTGCATTTCTCTGATAATTAGTGAAATTGAGCATTTTTTCATGTGTCTATTGATCATTTGTATTTCTTCCTTGGAGAATTGGTTGTTTATGTCTTCTGCTGAGTTTTGGATTTTTTTTTTTTTTATATTAAGCCGTATGAGCTGCTTGTATATTCTGGAGATCAAGCTTTTGTCGGTTTCATCATTGCAAAAAGTTTCTGCCATTCCGTAGGTTTTCATTTTGTTTTGCTTATGCTTTCCTTTGCTGTGCAGAAGCTTGTACGTTTAATTAGGTCCCATTTGTTTATTCTTGCTTTTATTTCTATTGCTTGGGTAGACTGCCCTAGGAGAATATTTTTGAGATGTATGTCAGACAATGCATTGCCTAGGTTTTCTTCTAGGAGGTTTATTGTATCTTGTCTTATGTTTAAGTCTTTGATCCATTTTGAGATTATTTTTGTGTATGGTGTAAGGGAGTGTTCTAGCTTCATTGCTTTACATGCTGTTGTCCAGTATTCTCAACACCATTTGCTGAAGAGGCTGTCTGTTCCATTGTACGTTCTTGCCTCTGTTGTTGAAGATTAGTTAATAAAAGTGTGTGGGTTCATTTCTGGGCTCTCTATTCTGTTCCATTGGTCCATATGTCTGTTTTTGTACCAATACCATGCTGTTTTGATTACTGTAGCTCTATAGTATTGTCTGAAGTCTGGGAGGGTTTTTCCTCCAGCTTCTTTCTTTTTCTTCAGTGATGCTTTGTCAATTCTAGGTCTTTTGTGCTTCCATATAAATTTTATTATGATTTGCTGTAGTTCTGTGAAATATGTCCTGGGTAATTTGATAGGGATTGCATTAAATCTGTAGATTGCCTTGGGCAGTGTGACCATTTTAACAATATTGATTCTTCCAATCCAGGAACATGGGATATCTTTTGTTTTTATTTATTTTAGGCTCTATTGGGCTTAACATTCCTTGATTGTTTTTCCCCAATCCTATAGCAGGCAGGAAGCCTTGATGTGCCATCATTGCTTGGCTTATTTGACTAGATTGGGAGAGGAATGTAAATTTTAGCTTTCCATTGTTTTAATAAGTCTTTCCCCCATAGATTTATCAGCAAGTCAGCAATATAAAGTTGTATCTTAGCTGTCTGACCATCAGGGCCTCGACATTCAAGGATCAGACTGCTACATTTTAATCCCTGGGTTCTCCCTAGACCCACAACATCAATATTTGCTGGCCTGTGTTGGCCATCGACTCGGCAGTGAGTAGAACTAATGATAGAAATGTCCGCTCCAGAATCAATTAAGCCTCTGAAAGATTTTTCTTGTATTTTCACATTATAGACAGGATGTGAATCCAGAATCTTTTTGGTTGAAAACACTCCCACCTTTCCTGTACTTCCAAATCCTTCGTTTCCTCGCACATTGTTGCCGACACCTGCAGGGTAGTATGGCAGTAGCGGCAGCTGAGCAGTTTTATTTCCTTTTTCTGCTTTTCATGGCTTTGTAGATGACATCATAATCTTAATTTCTCCTGCATAGTCACTATCTGTCACCCCAGTATGAACCCGGACACCTTGAGAAGTTAAACTCGATCCTCCTAATAACAGGCCCACTGTCCCAGGAGGAAGAGGTCCATACATTTCTGTTTCTATTAATGATGGTTCCTCTCCTGGCATAAGAATAAGTGAATTTAAACAGGGGATATCGATGGAGGCACTCCCTGCGGTTTCTGGGGATAATTCCATGACATTGTGCTGTAATCTTTGTTCGCACTGGCATGTACAGGGAACGCTCCCTTTTGTCACGGGGCTGGGAGCAAGTCCCTTTTGAAGCTTTCCTGAAGCATTGTCCCATCCTTATGCAACACAGACCAACATTGGTTTGCCCACTGATTTCCTTTTTCACATCTTGGACAGACTCCAGGAGATTTTTCCTTCTTATTTCTCATAAAATTTTCTGGTGCAGCCTTTTGTTCTGTATTTCTTCATTCCTTTTTTGTATGACCAATTTTTCCACAATTAAAACATTTGCCTTGAAAAGTTTTTCCTAATTCCAATCCTGCCATGGCTTGCAACATCATATTGGTCTTAAAACTTTCTGTTCCCACTCTCTGGCACAATTTTATATATTCAGTCAATGGAGCCGTCCCTTTAAAGGGACCGATAGCCTTTTTGCATTCCTCCTTAGCATTTTCATAAGCAGGAAGTTGAAGAATTTTGTTCGCAGACTCCAGGCTTGTCTGAATGGGAGATGGGAGCAAGATGACCAGAGCAGAGTATACTGGGCAGGTCCCATACACCTGCCTCTGTCACTGCCATACCCCCAGACCCCTGACCACACCACTCAAGCCTCCTGGGAGCAAGCTAACCAGGAGAATTTCATCCCTAGAACATAGGGAAGCAGATGCTGCCCCCAAGGCAGGCCTCAGGGGAGATGGAAACCAATCCAGTAGCTCACACCCCACTTCTTATGCACATACTGAGAGTCCCTGCTGTGATAATGATGACAGTGGGGGTTGGAGGTGCCCAAGACCATACTGGGCACAATACTCAGTAATTACTTCATTTACTTTATCCCTCACAAGCCCTTTATGAAGTTGGTGCCTTTACTTTTTCCCTCTTTGACAGATAAGGAAGCTGAGGTTGGAAGAGGAGTGACTTTTCTAATAAAATTAACGATGATGGAGGTGGGGCCCAGGTCATCCATCTCCAAAGCACA
This sequence comes from Camelus dromedarius, assembly GCF_036321535.1. Classification (NCBI taxonomy): domain Eukaryota; kingdom Metazoa; phylum Chordata; class Mammalia; order Artiodactyla; family Camelidae; genus Camelus; species Camelus dromedarius. Next base: position 69,603,883 of record NC_087472.1, read on the forward strand.
GAGATCTTAACACACAGAGGATCCAGGAAAATGGGCATAGAATCTGATGGGAGACCCTTTTCCACTTGGTTATTTCTTCATCTGGCTTACCAAGAGGTGTTTTCACTTTCTTACTTGAAATGTTAAGACTATATTGACCTCTTTGCAAATTACCAACTGGGTAGAAGAAGGTCAGACAGCAGATGGTCCCGAGGTCCCTCTGACTCAGTGACATTGTGAACTGCTATAAATAACAGCCAGATACCCTTCAATCTTCCACTTCAAAAGGATAAGCCTGCACGTTATGTTCAGTCATTGACTCCTGAAAGTATAGGCTGTCTTCTCCCAGCTGACCTCCCCTTTGGTGGATATGTACAAAAATGATGTACATCCAAAACCAGGAGCTTGGGCTCCAATAATGACATACCTTATATGAATAGTATTTACATATTTTACATGCATTTCAGTAAACTCATTAGTTTCCTGAACTCCAGGTGGTAGAAATGAAAACTTGCTATATAATGGAAAACTTTGGCACTGAAAAGTTGACTCACACTCCCCGTCCTACATAAAATTCTGTGCTGCTCAGGAGACGATGAGGAAAACTGATGACGCAATAAGTGTAGTTCCTTCCCTAAAATCACTTGTGACTTCATCGATGAGATCACATATATAGAAGAAAGCAAAAAGCCAGCGTTAATACGTGAGTGATGTGATAAGATCTGTAGGGATTGTCTCAGGCTGAGCTCCCCAGGAAGCAGATCCTCAGACAAAAATGTGTGTGCGAGCCTGTTTCGGGTATGTTCTTACTTAGGAAGCTCCTAGGGGGAGGCAAAGTGAAAAGTGCTATTTCAAGTGAAAACAAAAAAAATTCACCATCCCCCACTTAAACCACGTGGGCTGGCAGAAAAAAGCCACCTTTCATATGGTTTCACTCATAGGGAATATCCAGGAGAGGTAAAAACAGGCAGAGAGGAAGAGGACTTGGGGTTGTCAGGGACTGGGGAGGAAGGAAGCAGAGTGTGTGCTTTGGATCCAGGATTTTACTTTGAGGAAAGAAATAGTGAGAAACTAGATAGTAGTGATGGTCGCACAGCATTGTGAATGCACCTAATCCTCCTGAATTGCACAGTCCAAAAGGGAAAAAGTCTATATTTTATTGCAAGAAACTAAAAACATAAAAATAAAGGATATCATAGAAGATGTGAAAGAAACAAAGGAAACTAAATAAAAACCAAACGAAAACAACTCCAGGGAAGGGAAGTCAACTTTGGGTGGGGGAGGGGTTTGACCATGGGAATTTGGAGAAGAAGGTGTGGCTGGGGGCAGAGGGTGCTCAGCCCTACGGGGTGGTGATGCCTGAACTGGTTCTCCGTTGCCCAGCATTCCAGGTGTAGTTTCTGGAAGAGCAGTGGGAGCTGCAAGCCGGAGCTTGGGGTCTCCTGGTGGGCCCAGATCGTCCTTTGTTTGGTCTCTGGCATCTTCCCCTACCCCGCCTGCTCTGGATCTGTAACTGTTAGACTTGGAGAGAGCTTTGAGTCTTGTGGAAATGCTCAAGCTGTGACAGAAAAACAATTTACCCACGTGCATCCCTTTCCATGTGCCTTTTCAAGAACAGAAAACTTCCCAGAGCTTTTCAGACACGTCTCACACAGGAAGTGCCCACAGGATGTGTTCTGTGACTGAATTCTTCCAGACAGGTGGTCTGAAGCCAGTCTTTGCTCTGGTCCCAACAGCAGCCTCTGGGGATGCCTCCCTGTGTGGCCCAGCCCTCGGCCCTCCCTCACCTACACACAGGCACCCAGCCCTGCCCTTCTCACCTTCGGGCTAGGCCTCTGTTGGCTCCTGGTCCTCCACCTGACTCATAGGGAGGAGGGCACGGTGCTCCAGGTTGGAGCCGGGTGTGCTGAGCTGCCCGTCAGCCCCGGGCATGACCCTGGTGAGAGGCCTGGGTGTTGTCTGGGCAGGAGGCCTGCCCTGTTCACCTATGGGCCGTGGTAGTGGGGACACCTCCATGTCCAGATCCACCCGGAGCCTGTGCTGGCCCTCAGAAGTGTGGCGCACCAGCCCCTCACTCGGGGATGTGGAATGGGTGTCCTTGTCCACCAGCTCCTGTGGTGTCTGGCTCTGCAATGATAGTGACCAGCGGCCACCCTGGCCCGGAGGTCTCAGAGCCCTGCCTGGCCAGGACCACACCCTGCTTCTGCTCCCTCGACCCTCTGCTGCCACATCAGACTGGGACCTTGGTCAGCTCAGTCACCCGGGAGGGAAGAGACACACCCAGAGGGCATGGGCTCCACCTCAGGCAGCAGGGCCCTGCCCTGGCTCTCCACATCCCAGCCAGCCATCTTGGACCCGGGTTGTGGACGTGACGGCCCTCACAGGCCTCTGACTCTTCCTCAGCCTGCTCTTGCTTGAGGCAGGACCCTCCCACCCCAACATGACGGCCCCATCTGCACCAGCCAGGAAAGGGCTGTGGGGCTACCCAGGTGGGATCTGAGTGGTCGCACGGCCTCGGTAAGCCTGCCCTAGGACTCCCTGTGTTACCTTTGGGTCCCTCTGGCCAAAAGGCCAGAGGCGCCTGGGGTGAAGATTCACCCAGTGTCAGCACCGATGATACAGTCCCTTGTTGCAAGCATTCCACAGGCCACGCCTTGGGTGTTGGGATGCAGCAGAACATCTCTGGGTTGCGCTGTGTACCAACCAAGTGAGCTGAGTAGGGGGCTCCTCTACAAAGTCGGTGTCTTGGAACTTGGAACTAGGTTCCAAGTTCTGTTGAGCTCTATTGTGAGGTCACTTCCTGGGGTCCCCTTCCTCAAGCTTCCTCCTGACACAAAGCTCCCCAAGGGCATTTCTGGGCTGCCGATGGCTCACTTCCCACCCCATGCCATGTCCACACACAGTGACACCAACTCAGCTCAGCCCTTAGCCCTGGGGAGACCTGGATGCAGCCAGGGCACCAGCTCTGGACACACCTCTGAGGACACAGCTGGGTTCAGACCCGGCTCCCCCGTCAGCAGTTCTGTCACCCTGGACAAGCCACGTGCCTTTCAGTGTCTCCCCAGTCTGCCATCAGTGCAGAGGGCATCATTCAGGCCCCTGATTCCTAGGTAAGCCATAAGTCTATAGACACATAAATGTCCACTGCATATGTCACCCCCATGGGCTGGGATCACAGGGAGCTCGTGCACAGACCTAGCAAATGAAGGACACCACACAGGGCTGGCAGAGCGCAGAGCACACCCTACACAGGCTGGGGTCTGCCCTGAGGAATGGGGAAAGTCACACTTCTTGCCTCCTGCTTCCCAGCTCCCTGTCCCCAGGTTGAAATTAAATACAATTCTGAAATTGTCCACTCTGGCATACAACCTCCTAAGTCATTCTGTCATGTTCAGATTCAGGCTCAGTGTCTCAGCTGGGCCTCTAGGGTGAGCTGCCCCACAGTGTCTCCCTGCTTGTTTGCCTTCTGGTCACACATCGTTGTGTGATCCCCACACCCTCCCCTACAGGGTGGATGGACATTGGGACCAGGTTCTGACATGTAGACTGACTTGTGAAAACGTGCATGACTTCCACACATTCCCAGCTCCAGTGTTCATTCTTTCTCTGTCTCTCAGTGCTTCTCTGTCTGTCTTGTCTCTCTCTGTTTCTCTCTCTCCCTCTGCCTCTCTGTGTTTCAGCCTGTCTGTCTCTTTCCTGTACGAATGTGTGCATATGTTTACGTGTATATGTGTGTATTCATGTGTGTGTATTGTTAGGACCCAGGGCAGATCACTTCTGAAAATGCCTTGATGACATATTATGCGGTATTCATGTTACTGAAGAAAAAAAAAATCTTTGAAAGTTGTGCAAACACTTTGGTGGGATCATCTCTAAGGATCAGTACCGCTGGGGAAGGGATGCACCTGTGGCCCTTTGATGCGTCCTGCACACTGTTCCCCCGGAGAGGAGCGTCTGTTCACTCTTCCCTCCAGGGGACCTGCTGGGGCCTCTGCCTCCTCACGTTGTCACCAGGCTAAAGACCTGCCTGTGCGATGGTGACCAGTGCTGCCTCCACAGTGTGTCCGTCTGCCTGTGTCCTCACCTGAGAAGTTGAGCATCTCGAGCACACTGGCCACCTGCACTGCCTCTCATTGGAACTGCCTGTGTGTGTGTTCTGTTTCTTTTTAGAACACTGGGTTTCATGAGGTTTTTGGCCCACAGGGATATGAAATCATTCTCTGACCTTGGGTCATGACGAAAGCTTTTTCCACGTTGTGGTTTGGCTTTCCAGCTGTCTTTCTTAGCCTTTGTTTGTTCTTTGGTTTTGTTTGATTTGTTTCACCACAGGAAGAGCTAAGCATCTCCCTTTTGGCTCTGGTTTCATAATTAGAACAGCAGTGCCTACCCCCAGATGATGCACAGAGTTATTAAAAGGGCTTTATTTTGTACATATTATCTTTAATTCATCTGGATTTTTCCTTTCAAAATACAAACATGCTAATTCATGTAAACACACACAAAAAATCACCAGTCCCCTCTTAAGTTATGTGGGCACACACAAAAACCACCTTTTATATGATTTCATTAACAGGGAACCTCTAGGATAGGTAAAGTCACAGAAAGAGAAAGGGGATTGGGGTTTTTCTCGGGCTGGGGGAGGGAGGATGTGGGCTGTGCTTTGAATACAAGTTTTTACTTTGAGGAAGGAAATAGTCTGAAACCAAAGAGTGGTGTCGGTCTCACAGCATTATGAGTGCACTTAATGCTCCTGAATTGCAGAATTTTAAATGGGAAAAGGCTAAACTTTATTCTTGTAAACTTAAAACATATAACTAGATGTTACTCTAATAGAAAAGAACAAACCTGACTCCATATTAGATCTGTTCTTTTGTCTTTAACCCTGTACCCTGTCTTCTAGGCTTAGCCTTACTGGCTCTGCACCTTTTGTAAAACAATGTTGCCTTTAGCCTGTCTGGTAAATGAAAGAGCTTGTTCTCAAGGCTCTGACATTTAAGCATATTAACACTTTTGCACTGATATAAAGACAATAAGTTGCCAAATAGGAAATAACTTGTTTTGTCAGAGGTTTTGCAGGGGCACCATGACCTGACCCACGTGGACAGCTATAGACCAAGAAAATGGTAGACTACGTCCTGGAGAACCATCTTCCCCATGTCAGACTTCAGGTTCCTTTTCTATTGAAAAGGGGATGGGCTGTGGTTGGTTGCTACAAACTTCTTGGTGTAGGATTTCTTTGTTCTTGGACTCCTTTGCAGTGGTCCACGTGGGTTGGATCATGGTATCCCTGTAAAACCTCGAAGAAAGCAAAGGTTATGTTCTATCCTGCAACTTGTTATCTTTATAGGAGGGCAAAAGTGTTAATATCCTTAAAGGCCAGAGCCTTGAGAATAGGCCCTCATGCATATTTCAGGCTAAAGGCAACATTGTTTTACAAAAGGTGGAGAGCAAGCAAGAATAAGCCTAGATAACAGAAGACAGGTTTAAAGGAAAAGGAACAGATCTAATATGGATTCAGATCTGTTCTTTTCTATTACAGTGCCTTTTGGTGAGAGGTAAGAGGATGTTTACAGGTGGGTCCTCCTCTGCCCCAGGCTGGGGTTCAGGCAGGAGTCCTTCCAGGTTCACCATGACTGTGGAATTGATGTCCTGCAGAGAAAGTAACAATTATTGGTGATTAAAATTGCAGACAAAGTCCCTTCAATTGCCTGTAAACCATACTCATGGCAAGGGACATCTCATAGGCCAGTCAACAGTCAGTCTCCCCTGATGCAAGGGACGAGCAACATGGCGGGTTCCACGGTGGCCTGGCCAGCGAAGCTGCCTGCTTTGTTCTCCAGCCTTGGCTTCCTAACATGAACATTTTAAAAGCTCCCATCCCTCTTTCCTTTGGCCCAGTGTGAATGAACAAGGTCCCTGCACCCACATGGGCTTAGCCCAATCCATGCACACAGCCCTGTGCATACAGCCAACTACCTGCTCTCCATCTCTGGGCTTAGCTGCACCCTCCAAACTCCCCAATCCCTGCAGGTCCGCATTCCCAGTGCTTCTGCCCTAGGGGTCTGGATCACCATCAGGACCGTCAGCCACCCCAGGTCCACAGGCCTGTTGCGGGCAGCCAGAGATCACCCTGACACTCAGACTCAGATGAGGCACAGCGTACAGGGTTCAGGACACCAGGGCGGGAATTGTATCTGCCTCCAGTTCGGCCCGCCTCGCCCTGTAGCCTCAGACACTAGCTATGCAGGTGCACACTAGGCTGGAACCCTCGCTGGTGGAAGTCACCGTGAGGGCTGGAGTCCCGACTACCAAACCCCAACCACGGGGTGAGTGGTGAGAGAGTCATCTCCAGGGAGGGGTGCACTAGGATTGAGGGGGGAACCCACGGTAAAGGGGGTACAGGCTGAGAGGTGACGGGCCGCTCAGAAGGAACTGACCCAGTTGAGGGGTGAGGGGGACCACTTCGGGATGTTGGAGGTCCTGTGGTGAGGCATGAGGGGTGAAGGTGGGGTGTAGGGGCCATAAGTTAGGACCTAGCAGGATGGAGTATGTGTCAGGGACCTCGGTGTGAGGAGAAGGAGCCCCATCTTCGGGGTCTGGTGAGAGACTGGGCCTGTCCAGGATGGGAGGATAGTATCGGGAAGGGAGAGGCTAGCAAGGGGAGTGGGGCTGGGGGTGTGGCCCGGCCCAGGGCGGTCGTGGCTTTGAGTGCCAGGACCCCATTGGTGGCGGTATGGGGACACTGGGGATGGAGATCTGGGGAATGGCGGGCAGCGGTGTGGCGGGCAGGAGGGTAAGCCCACAGGAGGGTAGGCCCGCAGGAGAGTGGGCCTGCAGAAGGGTGGGGTCCCAGCCCACCGCCCCACCGCAGGGCCCCACCCAGGTCCTCCTGGCCCCAGGCGCCGCTTCCGGTACAGCAGGAGCCCCAGCCGAAAGTCCCCGATGCCGGTGGGATGGGGAGGGGCGCGCATGCGCAAACGCACAGACGCACGGACAGCGGAACCCGCGCAGAGCGTGTGGCAGCCAGGTGGGAGCCGGGTGTTCCTGGAGCAGCTCCCTGAAAAGGAGCACGGCCTGGAGTCTGGGCCGACGCTTACAGTCTCCTCCGCTGCCGCCGCCTAGGAGGTGAAGGGGCGCTGGATGGGGCATGGAGCAGGTGAGTGCTGTCTGAGCTGCGCAGTTGGGGAGGCGCATGGGTAGGGGTGCTTAGCTGAGTCCCGGGCCACGAGGCCCGTTAGGACCCTGAGGAGGTTCTGAGGCCGCCGCCTGGTTCGTGGTGCTGTCCCGTCTCCTTAGTATTCCCTGAACCCTTCGTCTGCCCTGACTCTTATTCCCGGGTTTGGGAAAGCGGGTGTGGCCCCGGAACATCTCCAACCGGGCCTCAGACCATGGCCTGCTCCCTGGAGGCTGGTGCGGTGCAGTCAGTGGGCGGCGGCTGAGAGGAGGGGTGCCTGTCCTCAGGGGGAGCAGGTGGACTTGCTGCCATCTCCTCCAGGGCCTGTTCTCGGGGCAGCCTCTGCTGCCCCGGGTTCGGAGACACATATTCATGCCAGCCGGCTCCTGGGAGGAGGGTGCAGTGCTGTCTAGGGCAGCGTCAACAGCGGGCAAGGACTTGTGGAGGACCGGGCTCTAGCCCAGGGTAACTCTCCTTTCTTCTCTTGCTTCCTCAGGTGGTGGCAGTAGCGGCTTTTCCAGTATAGGTTATTACCAGATATTGAATGTAAGTTTCTGTGCTATAGAGAAGAAACATTTTTTAAAATCTATTTTCATATATAGTGGCTAATATTTGTAAGTCTCCAACTCCTAAATTTATCCCTTCCCACCCCCTTTCCCTGGTAACCATGAGATTGTTAACTATATGTACGAGTCTGTTTCTGTATTGTAGATGAATTCATAGTGACCTTGTTTCTTTCTTCTTTTTCTTTAAGATTCCACATGATATCATGTGGAGTGATATCATGTGGTATTTTTCTTTCCCCTTTTGGTTTGCTTCACTTAGAATGATATTCTCTGGGTCCATCCACCTTGCTGCAAATAGCATTATTTCATCCTTTTTAATGGCAGAGTAGTATTCCAATGCATATCTATATACCACAATTTCTTTATCCTGTCATCTGTTGCTACATTATAGGTTGCTTCTATGTCTTGCCTGTTGTACATAGTGGTGCTGTGAATATTAGGGGACAGGTCCCTTTTCGATTTGGAGTTCCCTCCGGATATATACCCAGAAGTGGGATTGCTGATTCATAGGGTAAGTCTATTTTTAGTTTTTTGAGGCATTTCCATGCTGTTTTCCATAATGGCTATACCAGACTGCATTTCCCAGTGACAGTGTAGGAGGCTTCCTTTTTCTCCACAACCTCTCCAGCATTTCTCATTCATGATGGCCGTTCTGACTGGTGTGAGGTTATACTTCATTGTAGTGTTGCTTTGCATTTCTCTGATAATGAGAAGTATTGAGCATTTTTTCATGTGCCCATTGGCCTTACGTCTTCATTGGAGAAATGCTTGTTTATATCTTCTGCCCGTTTTGGGATTGGGTTGCTTGTTTTGTGTTATGAATTTGTGTGAGCTGTGTGTATACTCAGGAAATTAGGCCTTTGTCAGTCGCATCATTGGCAGATATTTTCTCCCATCCCGTAGGTTGCCGTTTTGTTTGCTTAAGGATTCATTTGCTGTGCAAAAGCCTGTAAGTTCAGTTGGGTCCCGTTTGTTTATTTTCTGCTTTTATTTGCATTGCTTGAGTACACTGCCCTAGGAGAACATTGCTGAGAAGTATGTGAGAGAATAGTTTGCTTATGTTTTCTTCTAAGAGGCTTGTAGTGTCTTGTCTTATATTTAAGTCTTTAAGCCATTTTGAATTTGTTTTTGTGTGTGGTGTGGGGGAGTGTCCTAACATCATTGATTTGCATGCAGCTATCCAGTTTTCCCTGCACCATTTGCAGAAGAGACTGTCTTTACTGCAGTGTGTGTGCTTGCCTCCTGTGCTGAAGACTAATTTACTGTAGGTCTGTGTTTATTTCTCGGCTCTGTGTTCTGTTCCATTGATCTATATGTCTGGTTTCATGCCAGTACCACACTATTTTGATTATTGTATCTCTGTAGGTTCATCTGAAGTTGTGGAAGGTCATTCCTCCTGCTTTATTCTTTTTCTTCAATATTGATTTGGCAATTTTGGGTCTTTATGAGTCCATAGGAATCTTAGGATTATTTGTTCTAGTTCTGTGAAAAATGTCCTGGGTAATTTCATAGGGATTGCATTAAATTGGTCGATTGCCGTGAAGAGTACAGCCATTTTAACAATATCGATTCTTCCAATCCAAGAGCATAGTATTTCTTTCCATTTCTTTAAGTCATTTTTAATTTCTTTAATCAGTATTTTGTAGTTATCCATGTATAAGTCTTTCACCTGCTTGGTCAGATTTATTCATAAGTATTTTATCATTTATTGGTTGTGATTTTAAAGGGGATTGTTTCTTTACTTACTTTTCTTACTATTTCATCATTAGAGTAAAAAATGCAACTGATTTTTGCATGTTAATGTTGTATCCTGCCACCTTGCTACATGTTTTTGTAGTTCTTCTCTGTCCTTCTTTCATACTCTTCCCTTATGGGTAGTTGATTTTCTTTATTGTTACATTTGTGCTTCTCACTTGTTTTTGCATACCTAATGTAGGTTTTTGATTTATGGACACCATGAGGTTCATATAAGTTGCTTTGTTACAGTATCTGATTGTTTTAAAGTGATTGTCATTTAAGGTTATATAAGTTCAAAAAAGATCTGCTCTTTTACTCCCTCTCCACTCCTTTTTTGATTGTATTTTTTACATCTTCATATGCATCCTATAAGTGTTTATTGTAAGTATAGTTTTTACAAATTTTGTCTTTTAGTCTTTGTAGTAGCTTGTTTAAGTGTTTGATTCACAGCCATTGCTCCATTTTTGCCTTTCAAGTGGGATTTCCCTCTTCACATAAGTTCTTCTTGTTCTTTTTCACATAAGGAAAACTTTTTAATACTTCTTGTGACGTCAGTTTAGGAATGATGAACTCTTAGTTTTTGCTCATCTGAGATGCTTTTTAATTCTCTTTCAATTCTGATTAATAACTTTGTTGAGTAGGTGGCCTAGATTCCAGGTTTTTTCCTTTGAGTACTTTAAATATATCATGGCTGTTCCTTCTGGCCTGCAGTGACTCTGCTGAAAGCCAGCTGATAGTTTTCCACTATTTGCCTCTCCTCATGACTACAGTGAAACCACAACTGACTGCTAAACAAGCATCCAAGAAAAAAAAAAAAAAGACTGGATCCTAGCAAAAGAAGATCTTCAGTGGAAACACAGAGACGGAACCACAGCAGGATGGTAGGAGGGGCATTCTCATGATATAGGTGGACCCCATATACCTCACTGTGGGCAACTCACAAGGTGAAGAATAAGTCACAACAGGAGTGGGAATTATAAGCCCAGCATCAGGCTCCCCATCCTAGGGTTCTGGCATTGGGAGGAGTAGGGGACCCCAGGACAAGTGTTTTATTTACTTTAATATTCCTTTTATTTTATTTTTTATTGAGTTATACTCAGTTTACAATGTTGTGTCAATTGCAAGTGTAGAGCACAATTTTTCAATCATATGCTTATTCATTGTCACATCCTTTTCCACCATGAGCTACCACAAGATCTTGTATATATTTCCATGTGGTATGCAGTATAAACTTGTTTATCTATTCTATATATACCTGTCAGTATGTACACAATTTGAACTCCCAGTCTGTCCCTTCCCACCCTCCTCTCCCCTGGCAATGACAAGTTTGCATTCTATGTCTGTGAGTCTGTTTCTGTTTTACATTTAAGTTTATTTGTTTCTTGTTTTTTTGTTTTTTTAAGATTCCACATATGAGCAACATATGGTATTTTTCTTTCTCTTTCTGGCTTACTTCATTTAGAATGACATTATCCAGGGACATCCATGTTGCTTCAAATGGCATTATATTTTCATTTTCATGTCTGAATAGTACTCCATTGTATAGGTGTATCATATCTTCTTTGTCCGGTCATCTTTCTATGGACATTTATGCTGTTTCCATGTCTTGGCTATTGTAAACAGTGCTGCTGTGAACATTGGGGTGCAGGTGTCTTTTTGATGTCAGGTTCCTTCTGGATATATACCCAAGAATGGGATTCCTGCGTTGTATGGTAAGTCAGTTCCTAGTCTTTTGAGAAATCTCCATATGTTTTCCAAAGTGGCTGCACCAAACTGTATTCCCACCAGCAGTGTAAGAGGGTTCCTTTTTCTCCACAGCCTCTCCAGCATTTGTCATTTGTGGACTTTTGAATGATAGCCATACTCACTGGTGTGAGGTGGTACCTCACTGCAGTTTTGATTTGCAAATCTCTGATAATTAGTGATATTGAGCATTTTTTCATGTGCCTATTGATCATTTGTATTTCTTCTTTGGAGAATTGCTTGTTTAGGTCTTCTGCCCATTTTTGGATGGGATTGTTTGTTTTTTTCATATTAAGTCGTATGAGCTGCTTATATGCTCTGGAGTTCAAGCCATTGTCAGTTCCATCTTTGGCAAAACTTTTCTCCCATTCTGTAAGTTGTTGTTTTGTTTTGCTTATGGTTTCCTGTGCTGTGCAAGAGCTTGCAAGTTTACTTAGGTCCCATTTGTTTATTCTTGTTTTATTTCTATTGCTTGGGTAGACTGCCCTAGGAGAACATTTTGAGATGTATGAGAGATAATGCTTTGCCTAGGTTTTCTTCTAGGAGGTTTACTGGATCTTGTCTTATGTTTAAGTCTTTGATCCATTTTGAGTTTATTTTTGTGTATGGTGTAAGGGAGTGTTCTAGATTCAGTGATTTACATGCTGCTGTCCAGTTTTCCCAACACCATTTGCTGAAGAGCCTGTCTTTGTTTCATTATATGTTCTTGCCTCCTTTGTCAAAGATTAGTTAATGAAAAGTTTGTGGGTTCATTTCTGGGCTCTCTAGTCCGTTCCATTAGTCCATATGTCTGTTTTTGTACCAATATCATGCTGTTTTGATTACTGTAACTCTATAGTATTGTCTGAAATCTGGGAGGGTTATTTCTCCATCTTCTTTCTTTTTCTTCAGTGATGCTTTGTCAATTCTAGGTCTTTTGTGCTTCCATATAAATTTTATTATGATTTGTTGTAGTTCTGTGAAATTTGTCCTGGGTAATTTGATAGGGATTGCATTAAATCTGTAGATTGCTTTGAGCAGGGTGACCATTTTAACAGTATTGATTCTTCTACTCCACGAGCATGGGATATTTTTTCCATTTTTTAAGTCTTTAATTTCCTTAATCAGTGTTTGTATAGTTTTCCATGAATAAGTCTTTCACCTCCTTAGTTAGATTTACTCCTGATAGTTTATTACTTTGGATGCCATTTTAAAGGGAATTGTTTCTTTACTTTCTTTTTCTGTTGATTCACCATTAGTTTAAAGAAATTCAACTGATTTTTGAATGTTAATCTTGTAACCTGCTACCTTGCTGAATTCTTTGATTATTTCTAGTAATTTTTGTGTGGACCTTTTAGGGTTTTCTATATGTGGTATCTTGTCATAATGCGTATAGTGACACTTTTACCTCTTCTTTTCCAATCTGGGTCCCTTTTATTTCTCTCTCTTGCCTGATTGCTGTGGCTAGGACTTCCAAGACTATATTGAATAGGAGTGGTGATAGTGGCCAGCCTTGTCTTGTCCCAGATTTTAGTGGGAAGACTTTGAGCTTTTCACCGTTGAGTATTATGGTGGCTGTAGCTTTTATTATGTTGAGATATGTTCCCTCTATACCCACAATGGTGAGAGTTTTTATCATAAATAGCTGTTGAATTTTATCAAAAGCTTTTTCTCCATCTATTGAGAAGATCACTTTTTTTTTCCTTTCTTTTGTTGATGTGATGTATTACATTGATTGATTTGCATATGTTGAACCATCCTTGTGTCCCTGGGGTGAACCCCACTTGATCATGATGTGTACAGTTTTTAATGTGCTGTTGGATTCTATTTGCTAGTATTTTGGTATGGATTTTTGCATCTATGTTAATCAGTGATAATGGTCTGTAATTCTATTTGTTTTGGTGGTGGCATTTCCTGGTTTTGGTATCAGGGTGATGGTGGCTTTACAGAATGAGTTTGGGAATATTGCCTCTTTTTCAGTCTTCTGAAAGAGTTTGAGAAGGACTGGTTTTAGTTCCTCTTTGTATGTTTGGTAGAATTCCATTGTGAAGCTGTCCGGTCCTGGACATTTATTTGTAGGGAGGTTTTTTTTTTTTTTTTTTTTTTTTTTTGCCAATTCAATTTCATTTCTAGTGACCAGTTTGTTCAAGTGGTTAGTCTCTTTTGATTCAATCTTGGTGGACTGTATGTTTCCAGAAACTTATCCATCTCCTGTAGGTTATCCATTTTGGTTCCATACAGTTTTTCATAATATTCTTGTATGATACTCTGTATTTTCATGTTTATTGGTTGTAATTTCTCCATTTTCCTTTCTTATTTTGCTTATTTGTGCTCTCTCTTTTTTCTTCTTTGTGAGTTTGGCCAGAAGTTTGTCGATTTTACTTACTCTTTCAAAAAACCAGCCTTTGGTTTGATTGATTTTTTCTAATTTTTTTAATCTCTATTTTATTTATTTCCTCCCTGATCTTTATTATGTCCTTCCTTCTGCTGACTTTTGGGTGTTTTTGGTCTTCTTTTTCTAGTTCTTTTAGCTGGTGGATTATATTGTTTATTTGAGATTGTTCTTCTTTTTTGAGGAAGGCCTGTATTGCTGTAAATTTCCCTCTTAGCATTGACATTGCTGCATCCCATAAGTTTTGTGTGTTTGTGTTTTCATTTTCATTTGTCTCAAGGTATTTTTTAATTTCAGCTTTGATTTCCTCATTGACCCATTGGTTTTTTAATAGCATGTTGTTTAATTTCCTTGCTTTCCTTTTTTTCTTCTTTGTTTCTCTGTAGTTGATTTATAGTTTCATGGCATTGTGGTCAGTAAAGATACTTGAGATAATTACTATCTTCTTAAAATTTTTGAGGCTTCTTTTGTGCCCAAGTACATGATGAATCCTAGAAAATGTTCCATGTGAACTTGAAAAGAATGTATATCCTATTTTTGGGGAGTGCAGTGCTCTGAAAATACCCACCAAATCTAATTTTTCTATTGTATCATTTAATTTCTCTGTTGCCTTCTTTATTTTCTTTCTGGAAGATCTGTCTAGTGATGTTAATTTGGTGTTAAAATATTCCAACAATGATTGTATTCCCATCAGTTTCCTCCTTTATCTCTGTTAGTAGTTGTTTTACGTACTTAGGTACTCCTATGTTGGGTGCGTATATATTAATGATTGTAATATCCTCATCTTGTATTACTCCTTTAATCATTATAATATGTCCTTTTTATCTTTCTTTATGGCCTTTGTTTTAAAGACTATTTTGTCTGAAATCAGTACTGCAACACCTGCTTTTTTTGGCTTTTCCATTTGCATGGAATATCCTTTCCATCCTTTCACTCTCAATCTATATGTGTCCTTCTCCCAAAAGTGTGTCTCTTATATACAGCATATTGAAGGTTCTTGCTTTATTATCCAGTCTGCCACTCTACGTCTTTTGACTGGAGCATTTAGTCCATTAACATTTAGAGTAATTAATGATAGATGAGTATTTATTGCCATTTTCAACTTATTTTTGCAGTTGATTTGGTATTTTCTCTTTGTTCCTTTCTTCTTCCTTTTGTGATTTGGTAAGTTTCCTGTGTATTATCTTGGATTTCATTTAGTTTGCTTGACTCACTTGTAAGCTTTTGGCTTGTGGTTACCCTTTTTTGTAAGTCTATTAACCTATTACTGTAAATGTTTGTACTAAACAGATAGTAATATTAGGTCAAACCCATCCTACCGAGAACACATTTTTTTTTTTTAAAGAAGAAAGAAAAACAAAATACTGTATGTTTTCTTGCTTCCCTCTCCCACTCTTAATGATTTAGATGTCTTCTTTTACAATTTTGTATTTATTCTATTTGTAATTCATGGCAGTCATCTCCTTTCCAGTTCTGAGTTTCTCATTTTTGTAGCATCCTGCTTCTTTTCTATTTAGAGCAGACCTGTCAATATTTCTTTTAGCATGGGTTTAGTGTTGTTAAACTCTTAGTTTTTGCTCGTCTGTGAAGTTCTTTAGCTCTCCTTCTATTCTAAAGGATAGCCTTGCTGGATAGAGTATCCTAGGCTGCATATTTTTTCATTCAGGACGTTGAATATAACTTGCCACTCCCTTCTGGCCTGTAGTGTTTGTGTAGAGAAATCAACTGAGAGCCTTATGGAGGTTCCCTTATAACACTTTTGTTTTTTCTCTTGCTGCCTTTAGGATCATTTCTTTATCCTTGACTCTGGCCATCTTGATTAGGATGTGTCTTGGTGTGAGTCTGTTTGAGTTCTTCCTGTTTGGGACCCTCTGAGCCTCCTGTACTTGGATATCTGATTCCTTCTTTAGGTTTGGGAAGTTTTCAGTCATGGTTTCTTGAAATACCTTTTCAATCCCGTTTGTTCTTTCTTCCCCTTCTGGAAACTCTATTATGCATAGATTAGTGTGCTTTGTATTTTCCCATATGTCCCTTTATTGTTTTCATTGTTTTTTATTTGTTTTTCTCTCAGCTGTTCTGATTGGGTGGTTTCTGTTGTCCTGTCTTCTAGGTCACTTATCCATTCCTCTGCATAATCTAGCCTGCTATGTACAGCTTTTAGATCCCTTCTCATTACAGCCAATGAGTTTACCAATTCTACTTGGTTCTTCTTTATAGTTTGTATTTCATTTTTGACATATTTTATATCTCTAAACACTATCTCTTTTAGTTCCTTCAGTACTTTGAACACTCCTTTCTTTGAAATCTTGATCTAGTAGGCCGTCAATATCTATTTCCTTGATTGTGCTTTCAGGGGATTTCTCTTGCTTTTTTAATTGGGAGTGGTTCCTCTGCTGCTTCATATTGCTCATATCTTTCTGGCACTGTGACTTAAGGATTATCAGTTATCTATTGTGGTCCTTAAGGAGTGTATTTATTTATCTACCTAAAGCCTATGCAGGAACAAAACAGATTTTTTCACTTCTTTGTCTTTCAAAGAAGGTGATGTTCTGTCTGCATTCAGCAGGTGCTCTGATTGGCTGAGTGGGTCCGTAGATGTGAGTTTTTGGGTATTTGTTGGAGAGAGTGAGCTACGAGCATTCTTCCACACCTCCATCTTGTTTCTAAACTCCAATATCATGTGTTTTTATAGCGAGAGGTATTACAGTGTTGAAAGCAGGGCTTGGTTCAGTTAAAAATGAGCTGAGGGCATGAGGAATGAGACATCCTCCATCCTCTTCCCTCCTAGGGTGAAACATATGACCATCAATTTTAAAAAGATAGTCACAGTCCCTAACTAGCCCAGCTCATCTAGTGTATGTTAACAGGAGCAGCACCACCAGAGGCATTGGAGACCCAAGAATATTGCAGTCTTAAAGATCTCTTGGAAAATTTTTGTTCGGTTTTGTTTTTTTGTTTTTCTTAAATTGTGGGGCATACTACTAGTATAGAGGGAAAAATAGTTGTCAGGAAATTTTTTTTTTCATATAACAGTTTCATTGCAATTTTGTTCACACACCATGAAGTCCACCCATTTAAATGGTACAATTTGGCGGCTTTTAGCATATTCACAGTGGTGCAACCATCATTATTCCAGAATGTTTTCATTGCTTCAAAAAGAGCCGTGGAAATGAATGACCCATCCATCCCTCCTCAGTTCTAAAGAAGTTTCTTGGCTGTTCCTGAGCATAAATTAACTTGTTACATTCCATGAAAAATCTGGGGGGAATTCTAATCAGAATTGCATTGAATCTATATATTAGAATGGGGAGAATTAATGTCTTTATGACATAAACTTTTTCTATCCATGAGTATATCTGGGACCCTATCTTTTTATCTCTGTAGAGCGTGGCCCATGGGAAGTCCTTACTAATTGTTGGGTCTGTGAATGATGAGATTATATACATTAGTTGTGACTGTAGACTTTCACAGAAGAGAAAACTAACCTCAGTGAAGCCAAGTGCCTCCCTGATGGTCAGAAAGAATGACAGCCAGTGCTGGAGTGATCCAGTGGACTTGGTGCTTGCAACCAGTGTTCTCTCCCTCCTACAGCTAAGGAGATTACAGAGTTCTTTTAATTTTTTTAATGGTGTTGCTTTTATTTTTATTTATTTATTTATTTCTTAAGTTCTTACTTTTTATTGAAGTGTAGTCAGTTTACAATGTTAGTTTCAGAAGTACAGCAGTGATTCAGTTATATTTATGCATATGTACACGTATAATTTTCAGAGTGTTTTTAGTACAACTCATTACAAGAAATTGAATATAGTTCTCTGTGTTATATAGTAGGTCCTTGTCATTTATTTATTTTATATATAGTTACGTGTATCTGTTAATCCTAAACTCCTAATCTGTCCCTCCTCCCTTTCCCACCTGCTGACCACAGTTTGCTATGTCCATGAGTATTTCTAGCAGCATCCTTTTGCTAGTAATATATGCTGGTTGGCTGCCTTCACTTTCACTAATTCCATCTTATCTGTAGGTGTTTTTCTTCTGGTGGGCCTGCATGTGGTTTGCACACGTGTTCATAGAGATCTGTATTTGGGAGAACTCCAGGCCTCATGTAGTGCCTGGCATGGAGCTCCCACTGAGCTCATGCTTGAACTGGGAAAAAGCATAGTAAAGTTTGGAATTTCCAGTACGATTTAGACTTCTGGGTTTCTGTAACCTATGCTTAGCCCACCTTAATGTTGGCTGCACCTGTAGTGGATCATTTGATGGAACTTCATGGTATGGCGGTGTAGAGACAGGGCTTTATATAGTTTTTCTCCTTCCTTTTTTCTAACACTCATTCTCCTGGGCCTCCCAGATCCTCCCCCAGCAGCACTCAGGGCTGGCTTGGTGCTGTACTGAGGCAATATTTGTTAATAAGTCCCTTTCCTCATCTCTTCTGAGACTCCATTTCCTTCTCTGCACAGTGAGAGCTTGGACTAGATAAGTGCTTTTTGGTTTCTTTTAAACCCATGTCTCCTTTCGAGAAACAGAGAACTCAAATCTCTCCTCCCACCCTAACTCTTCAGATTTTGATACGTCCTCCAATGGGTGACACAGCTCTTTGTGGAAAGTTGATGTGATTTTGGTTCTTTCCATGTGGTGCAGAAAAGACTTCAGAGACTTATTGCAGGGAGGGAGCAGGAGGGGGACAGTATGTCAAACTTTTTGGTATAAGCACTGGAGCAGGGGCTTTGGTTTAAATGCAGCCTCTGACGTGGCCTCTCTCTAATCTTGCACAATGTGTTAAACCTCTCTTTTCCTCCATTTCTTCATGTGTCAAGTTGGAATGTTTTTAGGGTTTTCATGAAATTTTAGGGTTTTCATGAAACAATATACACATAAGTCATTAGTTTCTCAGTAGAAACATGACCTGTTAGGGAGTCAGGGATTTCTTTAAAAAAAAAAAAACCTTGTCCATAGCATGCTGTCGATGTGTATTTTGAAGTTCCTGGAGGGTGAGGGTTGAGTCTAAAGTCCATCATGGGATAGGTGGCCCCTGGGTCTGTGTGCCCCAGATTGCCCCCTCCTCCCCAGTCCTCTTCCTCTCAGTCAAGGATGAAGTTTCTGCCATTAAAATTACACAGAGTTCTTGTGGATATGGCTTTTAATTTTATTGTTTCACTGGGGAGGGCTGCTTTCATGATTTCCGTGGTCAGGTTTTGGTGACATAAATGCTATGCAATTGGGGGTTCCTATTTAAGAAAAAGAAAACAAAGTTACAAATACAAAATTAGACCTAGGGTGGTGGCAGGGGCTCTTAGAAGTGGGGACGATTAGCTTTGTTAGCTTCAGGTGCAGTGGCCTCTGGTCATGAGGACCCATCCTTGTGCTCTGGAGTTGGAGGGACCAGTAGGTTCAGTGGGAATGTTTACTGAGTGTATCTCATGGGCTGTGCATTGTCCTATTTGTACTGTGTGTTCCTTTTTTAAGACAGTGAGCTCATTTAATCTCAATAGCCTCTTTAAAAAATTAGAATTTCTATTTTGAGATGTAAAGTAGATTCCCATGCAGTTGTAAGAGCTGATACGGAGACAACCTATGTACTCTTTGCCCAATTTTCCTTAATGGTTCCATCTTGCAAGGTTGGGGTACAATTCATTATTGACTCACTAACCCTTTGAGGTTTGTGTTATTACCCTCATTTCTATTCGTGATTAAACTGGGGTTTAGAGAAGCACACAGGCCTTCCCAGGTCACCCACATGGTTAGTGTAGAGTCGGGTGGGACATGGGCTTGGGATTTCCAGACAGTACCATTATGATTGTGGCAGGGAGCAGCATTCACTTGCTTGTTTATTCATTCATTCAACAAACATTTATTGAGTACACTGTGTGGATCTGATGCTTTCATACGGTTATCTAATTCTTCAGCAGTACTGAGAATCAGCTAATGTTTTCTTTTTTCATCTGTAAAAATTAACTCTCAGGGTCATAAAACCTCCCAAAGTAAATACAGTTCATAAAGGAGGGATTAGTAAATTTGTACAGTCCCCCCTTTTTATGCAGGTGGTAACCTAGGCATTTTGCATTTGCAATCTGCCTTGATCTAGATATATTCTTGTAAGGCAAGGTTTGTTTTTTTGTTTTGCTTTGTATAGTCAAGTTTACAATGTTGTGTTAATTGCAATGTTTTTTCTTTTCAATTTTTAATTAATTTTTATGGGGTAATTAAGTTTATTTTTTGTTTCATTTTTTTAATGGAGATACTTGGGATTGAACCCAGGACCTCGTGCATGCTAAGTATGTGCTCTACCACTGAACTGTACCCTCCTCCCCAGGGCGAGTTTTCTTATCCATTATTTTGCAGCATAGGAGTTCAAGTAAATTGGAGTTGAAATCCAGATCTTTCGATCCCACTGTGGTTCTTTTCATTATATTCTGCTGAGGGGTGGGGAAGCAGTTCCTTTGCTCATTCATTTATTCAGCATTTTTGAGCATCAGGGCCTGGCTAGATGTTGGAAACAGAAAACAAGAAATGACCCTTTTCTGCAGGGGCTGGAAGCCTAGACTAATAGCAGGATAATGTGATCCTAGCTATGGTAGCCATGTGCAGACTCTGAGGACAGACTGTACCCCCAGGTTTGCTTGGGCTTCCCTTGCGTTCTGGCTGGTACACACAGGTCACCGCATCCCAGAGGGGCCTGCAGCCCACAGCAGAGCGTGCACCTTAGTCTCCTCTCCCCTCTTGGCAGGGCCTGCAACATGAGCATTGCTGACTACGTGCAGTGTGCTGAGGACCACCAGACTCTCCCCATGGTGGTCCAGCACGTGGGGATTATCTTGGAGGAGAATCTCTTATGTATCTATAAACAGATCTCCTCAGTGAGTCAGGTCAGGCTGTGCGGCTTCCAGCAGTCATTCTGCATCCGCTACAGTTACCACTACCCACACAAGAATGAGTGGGGAGACTTCCAGACCCACTGAAGGGTCATGGGTCTCGTCACCATCACTGACCGCTTGGCCAAGGACTGGCTGCAGATCGAGGAGCTCCCTGTGCAGAGGAGCTGTGTGGCAACACGCAGGACGATTCGTGGCTCTCCGTCTTTGTGCTGAAGGGCGAGCTCGCCGAGCAGCTGCACACTGATGTGGCCTTGTACCCCAGCTACGAGGACTGTGGGACGGTGGAGAAGAGGATCAAGGACTTCATCAAGTCGCTCTTCATCATGCTCGAGTCCTAGCACCTGGACAGGGCCACCAACAATTTTGGGGA
This sequence comes from Camelus dromedarius, assembly GCF_036321535.1. Lineage (NCBI taxonomy): Eukaryota > Metazoa > Chordata > Mammalia > Artiodactyla > Camelidae > Camelus > Camelus dromedarius. The sequence continues at coordinate 69,624,695 of NC_087472.1, forward strand.
CAATATCCTCCTCCTCTGCATCCCATTTGAGAAGAGGGACTTGGTGGGACTGGACACAGCCAGCAGGTAAGCCTACGTGGAGTCCCGGCCACCCTGGCTGTGTGCCTGTGTTGCTTACCTACATCCAGAAAGGGATCAGCAAGAAGGGGAGCTGTCTTGCAGCCAAGGGGGGAGGGAGATGCAGCCTGACGGTTTTCAAAGTTTTAAAAATGAATTCATCTTTAGTTCAGAGAGATCCATTTAGGGTTAGTTTGGATACTTACTCCCCCTGTCCAACCAAGACCCCTGGTGGGACTCCTGGAGTTGCTGTCCAATAGGGTAGCCACAGCCAAAGAGGCTGGGAGTGCTGGGGAGGAGGCTGGTCTAAGATGAGATGTGCAGAAGGTCAAATGAACATCAGACACTGAGACTTGTCTAGAAAAAAGAATGTAAACTATCTTGATAATTGCTGTATTTACTACATGTCAAAATGATAGTATAATACATATTACATTAAATTAGATCTCTTCTTAGAATCACTTTAAAGTATTTGTTTTTCTACTTTTTTGAATGTGGCAACTGGAAAACATTCTTTGTGTGACTCTCATTGCATTCCCGTTGTCCTGGGACAGTCTCGTCCATTTGATGTATAGGTGAGGGGCTGAATCCCGAGACGCAGCAGATCGAGGCACTAGCTGAGCTAGGGGTGGAGCCCGTGTCTCCTGCCTCCCAGGCTGTTCTTCCTGCCCGACAGCCAGCATGCCAGGTTTGGACATCAGAAACACCGCCAGGGATTTCCGAAGGAGCTCCTTATGCAGGGGAAGGCGTGTCACGGATTAGGGACAGAGTATGGAAAGGTTCGTCCTCACTTTGTCCCTGTGATTAGGTCAGTGGCCCCACTTTGCCCCGGAATTGCAGACGAGCTCTTCTGGGCCATCTGCCCCCCTCCACCACCCTCTGCTCTACTTCCCTGTGTGGCCATCGTGCCGTCCCTTGGGCAGAAGAGGGCGAGATGCCTTTGCTGAGAGGTGGTCCCCCTTTGCTGGGGAGAGCGAGGGAAGCTGTGTCCCCCGGCCTCGGGCCTCGGGCCCTGAGTCTGCTCTCCCTGCACTGGAGAGCACGCAAGGCGGTCTCATAGGTGACGGTTGGTGGTCCTGGCACATGCTACCAGGCCTGCTGTGGAGTCGAGGCTCCGTAATTCTTGGACTTATCTAAGGTCAGACCATACTTTCTGGGTTTTGGTAAGTTAGAGGAGAAGGCACCAGAGAACTGACAAAAAGAAAGTCCCGGCCAGCCCTGCGAGTGAAAGGCACAGGGGACCCGAGTCCCACCTGCGTGTGGTGCCTGGCGGGCTCTGGATGAATTTTCAGTTCCTCCCCGGACATGCCTCTATGGCTTAAGGAAATGGCGAGACATGTTGTGGCCATGATGTGTACTTGTCCTCGCAGGGCTCTGTGATCTACACACCTAAGCCCCCTTCTGCTCCTTGGAGATGAGGTGTCACGTTTAGGGTCCTGGGCACTGCTGAGGGCACAGCTGCCAGCACCAGGCCACTAGCAGGGTGGCTCTGTTCACCTCACCTGTCACCTCCTGCTGAGCCCCCAGGCGTTAGGTGAGAGAGGTAGATCGGTGATGCACTAAGGTGGGGCTGCACGTGCGCACAGCCCTGCAGCATCAGCAGGGACCACCTTCTCCCTCTGGACAGACTGGTGGGTGAGCAGTGGAAGCCTGCAGCCCTGCTCCAGCCCCCTGGCCAGTGCCTCCTCTTTTGTCATAGGAGGCACTGGTGACATTTTTGCTCAGCAACTGCTTGGCTATGAGTCTGCGGACCCACCGGAGATTGCCAGCTTGTTTTTGCCTTTTGAAGTCTGTCCTCGAGATTTGGCGGAGGAGCTAGTTTTAGGACAGTGTGCTTAGTGCATAGTGATTGACACTGTCACCATTGTTTACTCAGAACCTCGTCTACCAGGCACAGCTCTGGGCATCAAAATACAGCAGCGCATTAAACCTCCCTCCTGTTGGACCTGTCTGTTCTGGTACCAGAAGCGCTTGGCCAGCATCTGGACGTCCGTGAGATAACGCAGCCAGTGAGCTGCGGTCAAACACGTTCTCCTCCCATCACTTTTACTCCATTGTTGCTTTTATTCCATAGTCACCGAACTTTTAAAACAATGCTTCGCTATAGGAGCAGAGCCTAATTCTCTCCTGCTACTCTTGGTGGGAGTGAGTAAAACTGTCCAGCCTGAAATGCGACCAAGCATTGTAGATCAAAAGCTGTCTAGGCGCATGTAGTTGGAGTTTTGATTTGGGGCGCTGATGACGTTAGGGCCCCCACGGCAGTGTCGCTACCCTCACGCCCCTGGATTCCCCGGAGCAGGAGGTGAGGGTGGGTCTCACTGTCCCCGCCTCTCTGGCCTCATCACACTCACGTAAATTCTTATATTCATGCTGTCAAAGTTTTCTTGGTTGTTGTGTATTTCTAACTTTTTCTTGTTCCTCTTTTCCTTTGTCTCTCGTACCACCCTGTGAGCATGCTGTTGGGTCTGAAAAGGTGGGTTGTGCACACCCTGCATCGGAAATACCTACACTTCACATCGTGCTGCCTCCATCGCTTTCAAAAGCAAAAACTTAACAGCTGCCTTGATCCATTTATTATCCTAGACATCTTATTATTTCCTAATGTTTTGGAATTTTTGCTTTGTTAACACATCACGCACTGGTGTTTGATACCTGTTAAAATCCTTGCTTGGAGGAGCCTGTTTGGTGGTCCTTATATTGGTGAAAATTAGCCATTATTAATTATGTTTGTTTGTTTTGAGGAAGTGAGATGCGAATTGATTTAGGTGGCTTCTGAGGGATGTTTATCAAGGGTATTTTCACTTGGAAAGTCAAAGTCTGCAGTACCTTGATTGATTCTGGCTTTTACACGCACGCGGTTCCTGGCCGTCGCTGTGTAACGAAACTGACAGGGCTTCCAGGCCGGCGGTCACTGAGGAGGACGTGGCCGGCTGGGGGTGGTGAGCAGCCCACAAGGGGCGCAGTTGGAGAAAGCAGTTTTCTTTTGCTTTTGCCTTCCCCATGTCACTTACTTTACTTTGCCTTCATAAAGGGGCAGAAGTGGGTCTAAAATCCATGTCACTCTTTTGTTCCCTTTACGACGCTGGTTTCTCTGAGTATCAGGAAAATGTGGCCTTCTGCTAAGTAGCTGGCTCACCTGGATCTGGTGGACACAGGGACCACTAAAGGGGACCGTAGCTTCCTCTCTGCTTCAGCCAGTGGGCATTCAGAGCCGGGTCTGTGGTTTGCCTCAGCAGCCGTGCAGGCCTCCCTGCACCAGCCTTTACTAATAACCCATGTTGGCAGTAAATAGCTGACTCTGTGTCTGTTGCAGCTGACGTCCACCACTGACGGCCGTGTTGTTAGTTTGCGGTAGTGAGACTCCAACACCCCAGTCAGCCGTGAAGGAAGACCCTTTGGCCGACCTAGGATCTTGGATTCTCACCCCCACCCTGGTTCATCTCACCCGGGGGTAGGGTTTGGCCATCACCATCATGCTGACCATGAGGCCTTGTTTCTCCTTTCATGCTCTGGTCCAAATGTGGACACTTCATCCTTCACTGACTTGGTCTCGCATGAGACAGGCCAGACTTCTGAAAGAGTCCATCACATTCTCGGGGGGAACAGAACAAAAGTAAGTGTCGCAGGTAGAAGGAGTCTAGGCTGTCCAGGTTGGCAAATGCAGGCTGGGATCTGTGATGGCTGGGCTGTGCCCTGGACACAGGCCTTTCCCGTGGCTCCCGGGAGCCCAGGGGTCAGAGTGAGAACAGCCTTGCCTGGGTTCCTCCATGCTCATCTGCTCAGTGGCAAGTGTGTCTGCTAATTAGGAGTTCCCCCAGACTTCGGGCCCTTCAAAATTCAGACCACCTTGTGTCACTTCTCCTGGGCCTCCTTTGTGAGAATCCACTGCCTTCTGCGGTGACCCATGCCAAGAGATGTCTCCCCCTCCGGGGAGCACCCTTCGGAAGATTGTGACTCACTGCCACCATGCTGTGAGCTTGTGGGGTTCCGGCCGTGGTCCCTGCAGAACCAGACTTGAGATGGACTTAGTGACGGAAATGACAAGACTGATTCCAGGGCAGGGCTTGGGGGAGGGAACAGGGGAAATTGAATGTGACCTCAAACACCTAGGTGGGGGCTGGGGCTGTTACTAAAATGGGGAGTCTGGGAGGTACCTGCCAGGAATTGAATTCCAGAATAAATGGTGGACATGAGGCATTTTTAAGATGCCATTTGTCATCCAAGTTAGGACTTCAAAGAGGCACTCGGTCTATGAGCCTGGGGCTCAGGTGAAGGAGCCGAACTAGAGATAACGTTGGGAGTCGTCTTTCTTAGCTGGTGTTCACAGCCGTGTAGGTGGATGAGCTCATCTCGAGAGGTTCAGACTGAGGCTGAGGGGGCAGGGCTGTGCCTGGGTTGGAGGAAAGCCCAGACCACGCAGCTTTGGTGTGTTAGTCAGCGGCGTTTGTGATTTTCAGAGTAATGCCATTTATCCTTATGGGGCCGGGGGGTGGGCAGGGCCAGCCAGGAAGAAATCTGAAGGGAGGGTTGTGGCCACCTGTGCGCATCTTGGGACGATGCAGAGGCTGCAGTTGGATTGGGGAGTGGGGAGAAGGTAGTCACACTCACCTGTGAGGGAGGGAGGGAGGCCTAGGGAGTCCCCACCATACCGGACTCGTTTTCCCATGAAGAGAAGGCAATCAGACAGAGGATCTGAGGTGAGAGGGCATGGGCGCTGGGAGAGGAGCCAACCTGGAGAATGGTGCTTGGAAATTTCTGGAATAGTCTCCTTGCAAAATAGAGTTTAAAAACTCAGATTCTTAAGAACATTGATAGTGACTGGGGAGGAGGCAGTTGTTTTTCTGGCCTCCTAAGGGTAAGGCATGTATCCGGGGATACACAGAAGAATCGGGCAGTCTGTTCCAGGGGCTTGACCCTTACCAGGGGGAAAAGTGCAAGTTTAAAGTGGGAGAAGGGCAGCGGAAGGAAAATAGCCAGGCCCCGTGTCAGGTACCAGTCGGCCGCCCTACTTGCGTGTTGCATTCACACCCATGCCCCCCAGGTGGTCGGTGGCAGCCCACTTTTGCAGATTGGGAAGCCTTCTCAGAGGGGTTAAGGTATTGGACCGTTTAGCGTCTAGTAAATGCTGTAGCAGGATTCAAGCAGGGCCTTTTAAGAATTCAAGGGTGTATTTTCTCTACTAATTCTGTTACCTCCCTGTTATACCTGGAATGATGAAGTGGGTCAGTTTTGGAGCCTTTCAGAAAAACTGCGATTTATGTGCCTAAGGACTGTTTCACAAAGCTCAGTGTTCTTTGATGGTTCGGAAGCACCGCAGTGCTTTTCGCCCCACAGAGATAAGGTCTTACTCCTTTGACGATGACATGGTTGCAAATGACGTACAGGTGCAAAACCAGACTTAGCAGTTTCTGAAGGGAAACTCTCCAGTTCTCCCTTGATCGGCATTCTTCCGCGGGATGTAACTGTGCTGCAGCATAGGCCTGAGCTTTCCGTATGGAGTGAGGGTTTGATATCCAATGTTAGCATAAAACAATCAGATGGAGAAAATCGACGTTGCCAATTTATTTTTGGGTTTCATTAGGCAAGATTCACTATCGGTTAATGGCCCATTTAATGTATGAAATTGAGTACAGAACATTGCATTTCTTCCTTTCTATTTCGAGTTCTCTTACAGCATAAGGTTGCCTGCTTTGGAACATCAGCTCCACCACCAGGGCGCCTGTCAATGTGTTAGTGTGATTGCATTTACACAGTGAATGTAATCTGGGCTTCCTCAGCCCCAAACACTCCAGTGCAGGATCACGGGCTGTAGCCATCTCTTAGTCACACAAATGCTTCTAAAATTATATGATGCCAGAAAAGAAAGAAGAGAGAGAGAGAGAGATTGCCTTTATCAAAGTTCCTTTCAATTCTAACTGCAAACTGTTGTTGAGCAGCTCTGGTTTCCTTTGGATATGAATATATACATTTCTTTGCATGTAACCTGGGTTTTGGACTAGAACACCAAGCTCTTCCTGTCCACAAGCCACAAAAACAGTAGCCAAATTGCACACGTGTGAAATACTTTATTCTTTTTTCTGTGAAAGAATCCTTGAATTTGGGACTTGGGCTGTGATTTTTGCTTTTTGCTTCCCCCACCCCTCTTGTAATCTCTCACTCCTTCCCACGTGGCCCCCAAGTGTTCGTAGTCTCAAAGGAGTGGGCAAACACCCAGTGGTCACCATGCAGTGCTGCTCTAGAGGGAGTCCAGCCGAGACCTAAAGGACATTATCAGAGAGGACTTCCTGGAAGAAATGGGCTCTGCATTCAGTTCTGAGGACAGAGTAAGAGTCAGCCAGGAGAAGGAATCCAGAGGGTGGCTCAGGTGGCAGGAGCAGCCAGGCAGAGGCCTGGAGGCTTGTGGGTGGGGATTAGGGGAGAGTGCCCTGTGCGGTCTAGGGTGGAGATTGCCCTGCTGGATAGGACACTGGAGAGGCCTGGGGTGGAGGGCTTTGGAAGAGCTTGGGTTTTACTAGAACTGACACAGGAGGCAGTGAAGGGTGTCAGCAGGAAGTGACCCTCAGGACAGGTACTCCTGGTTTTGCTTCTGATGTTCTACAGAAAGAAGGGGTCGGGACAGGCGAGAGCCGGTCTGTCTGTCTTTCCCTTTGAGACCCACCCCTTCATTCATTTATTCATAACACACGTACTTCTCAGTGTCTAGGGGAAAGGGATGGACCCACAGTAGTGAGCAAATCGTACTTGCCTCTTGCGATCTTAGCAGTTTCAGAAGTTGACTCAGCGTAGAATATTCCAGGAACACAGCAGGGACACCTAACTAAAAGTTCGGGGGTTGGAGGCAGGGAAGACTTCCTTTAGATATAGTGAAAATGAGCCTGGAGGCGAGTGGGAAGTAACAGGTGGTCAGGGGGCCCCTGAGGTCACTGGGGACCTGGGTACTGCTGTGAGGCTGGGCAATTAGGGGCAGGGGTGTGTTTGGGGCTGGAACTCTACTAGGGAAACCCTGAAGGGTTTGAAGCAGGGGAGTGATGTAATCAAATTTGTGTTTTGGGAAGGCTGCTCTGGCTGTGTGTGTGTGTGTGTGTGTGTGTAGTTGGGAACAAGGGGAGGGTGCCACCAAGTGAGAGGGTTATTACAATACAATTCACAGGCTGGGAGATGACCAGTGGGAGAGGGGAATCGAGGCTGCCTGGGGACGGCAGGGGCAGTTCAGATGCAGTATCTCCTTATGGGGAGGGCTTGTTAGCGGGGCCGCCCTAGCGGCACCTTGTGGCTGGAAGAAAACAGATGGAGGCCGCCAGGTGGACTTTCCTCTTCTCTCCTTCCCTGCCTTCTGTGATGATCTTTGCTCAGCCAACATTTGGAACAGAAGAGCTAAGTTCCAGGGTAGCCCAGGACTTTGTTGAGCTCGTTTGAGTGAGCTCTGATAGGATTTATGTGTATGTTAAGATCTGCACGTTCACTTAGCTAGAAATGCCCTGTCTTTTGGATTTCCATAGGGGTTTTTATTCTTCATAAAAATTGCTTTCTTGGTGAGAGGAAATTGAATACAGCTACTGTTTTTCTCAAAAACATAATCTTATCTTTAAAGAAATTTAATATTCAAAAGAATAGGAATATTTAAAAATGATAAAGTAAGGATTTGGTATAATTTCTTTGGTTTCTGAGTTAATGTGGAGTTAGAGCCTTTGCATTACTTAATAGCACATCCTTGTCAGTATTTAAAGAGTTGTTAGTGAGCGCCCCATGCCCCACCTCTCAAAGCGTCACTAAAGCTTGCTCTGAAATAGTGAGGTCATAAATGTCTTGTTTGCAGAATCCAAACAGTTGGTTTATAATATGCAGCATAGCTCTCTTAATAAAATAACAAAAGGCTGAAAATTAAGAAATTGGAACATAATTGATTTTTTTTTTTAAAGCTGAACATAAACATTCTTGTGCTAATGTTGCGACTGGAAATTTTGGAAAGAAAAATCCTACTGTAATATTATGTCTGTGAAATACATATATGCCTTTCATGTTTGAAAAATAACTAGCAGTGGTTTTCGAAGTCAGGAGCATTCAAGCTCAGATACTGGCAGTGATGGTTGCTGGTTTTCAATGGCAGAGCCTATATTTGCCTTCTTAGCTTTTTTTTTTTTTTAGTATTGAGAGGGTTGAGTAGTGCTTTGCGAGCATGATTTTGAGGCAATTTTGGGGCAGACGTCATGCACCAGCAGTGAGACATTTCTGTGCATTTTACTTTCTGGACATCACCTGGCCGGGATGTTGTAGGACTACCTGGTCCATCACCATTTGTCCTGGAGCTGTTCCAGACAGTGAATTACTTTCTGTGGCTTGGAGGTAAGATGATCTGATGCAGATGATCAGATGTGTAGTTAAAGTGCTGTTACTTGAAATAAGAGGAAACCTAGAAAAATGGCTCTAAATTACTGGATGAGGGAGGAGAATTGAGATGCCTGCAGTGGGGAACCTTCTCAGGTGAATCCCTCAATGTGTATCCTGTCACACTTCCTCCCAGCCCTGCACAGCAGCCCTGCTGAAGCAAGTATGCACTTTCTCAGAAATGCGCTGAATTTCCTTGTGCCTCTGTTTGTTGGCCTTTTTTAAAAGCACATCTTGCCCTTTGCTTAAATGCCATCCCTGTTAGTCACCTCTGACACATATTGTTCTGGACCTCATCCATATATAGCTGCTAAATTGATGAACAGTATGTAGTATCTCCATATAGTGGAATATTATTCAGATATAACAATGAAAAATATGAAAAAGAAAAAAAAAGGGGAGGATGAAAACAGCCACCTGCTCTTGGAACTCCACCCTGACTGCTCAACCCGCCCTTTTCCCTTTGAATCCCCACCCCTTATACGTCACTCTACTCTTTTTGATAGTACTTACGACCTTCTGATAAAATTTAACATTTTCAAAAAAAAAAGAAAAAGATGCTGGTACCACTTCAACATGGACGAGCCTTGATAACAGCATGTTAAGTGAAAGGAACCAGACACTAACGGCCACATATTGTTGATTTCAGTGATCTGAAATGCCCAGAATAGGCACATGCAGAGGCAGAGAGCAGGTGTTGGTTGCAAGGCGCTGGGTGGAGGAGGGATGGGGAGTGACTACTAGTGGACAGGGGGTTTCTTTTGGGATGATGGAGTGTTCTGGAAATAGATGGTGGTGAAGGCTGCACAACCGTGAGTGTACAGAAGACAGCTTAGCATTGTCTCTGGGAGTGCGTGTTGTTGGGGCAGCTTTATTTTGTTTTCACCCTGTAATGTGAAGAGTCATCTTGTGCTGAGGCTGTTCTACTCATGTGAGTGGTGAGACTCAGAGACTTTGCAGAGTCATGTTTCTTTTTCCCCCTTGCTAAGTGTAGGCAAAATAGATTTAAGCCTGAGAAAGTGCTCAATCTGCAGAAATGTCATTCAGTTTTGCATGGTTTAAAAATCTTGAGAGCTTTTTAATCATTGAGGACAGTCTGTGGGGGGAAATAGCCCGTGAAGCCTGGGTGAGACCTGAAAGAGCCGTGCTTCCCTCCCTGACACGGGTGGGGATTTCACCCCCGTTCAGGCAGTGAAGGGCACAGACCCGTGAGCGGAGTTGACAATCATGAATATTTACGTGTATCCGCTGCTTCATCTTGGATATTAATTTCAAGCTGAGTCAGTTTGTGGCGGCAGCCTCATCTTACATCAGGAATTTATAGTATCTGCTCCTTGAGGTGAAGACAAGACAGACTTGATTATTTAACAGTCTGTCTTGAATTGATATCACAGATTCCTTTGTCAACAGCAAAACAGCAGAAATACAGACATCCTTTAATGCCTATGTGACCTGAAGCAGGTTTAGTCTCTGTGCATCAGTGGCCTTATCTGTGGGTAGGGAAGATGATAACAGTGCTTCCCTCAGAGGGGCTGGTGAGGAGGGAGTGAGAAGCACAAATGGAGGACTTACACAAGATGCTCATGAATGACTGGATTTAATGATCTCAGCCTGGTGAGGCCTCAGGGACAGAGATGTCAGAACAGAGCAGTCCTAGCCAGAGCTCGGTCGGTGTTGGCCACTGTGATTATTATCAGTATCACCACTGTGGGTTATGAGGTAGTTCCAAGACTTGGTAATATGAATTCTTGAATAATGTTAAAAGACTAGACATCTCAGATCCAGTTTACATAGTTCTCAAGATTTCCTCTGAGAAATGGATGTTTTATTCCCCATCTTAAATCTGAGTTGAGTCTCTAAAAAAAATTCTGTATTCCTCCATCTTTTTGCTTTAATTCTCCATTTCTTAAAAAAAAAAAGTTTTTAAATGGAGTTACTGGGGACTGAAGTGAGGGCCTCATGCATGCTAAGCACATACTCTCCCAAATGAGGTATAATCTCCCCCTGAATTTTTTTTAAACTTTACTTTCTTAGTATTCAGAGGTTAGAGGCCTCTAATTCTTTTTCTGGAGACTTGTCCATGAACCTGTAAATCTATAATTAATAGACAAAACTTGTTTTATTAAAAAAATCAATAGAATATTCTGCAATCCATCCAAAAGGAAATGCTCATTGACTTAAAATATTTCTCCTTTATGGTGATTTCTACTTTTTGGTCTAGCTTAATTTATTAAAAGCCATCCTCATCATCATAATGACCAAACTCGATGTGAGTGGACACCTACCTAAGGCTAAAATGCTTTCCTCATGTTTTACTTCATAGTAGGTGTTTGAGGGTAGGTATCAGTGTCTCCTTTTTTGCAGCTGAGGGATTGAGAGATGGGGCAGCTTGTCCCAAATCACACGCAGCTGGCGGTGGCTAGCTCGGTGCTGGAACCCAGGCTTCACAGGATGCATTCTTAATTGCTCCTCTAATCAGCCTCCCGTTGAGTGGTTTCCCGAACTCCTGTGAGTCCATAAATGGCCGATTTTAGTGATCTCAGCCTGATGAGGCCTTCAAAGCAGAGACACCAGTGAGAATGTGAGACAGAGTGGCCTAAATTAAAATTGTACATTTTCACAAATGTTTTATTCTCGGCTAATGACTTAAAAAGTTAGTGTTATTTATTCTAGTGTTCTGCAAGCACTAAAAACAAAATATTAAAAATGATTATAATGCAAAAGAAAAGTGAGCTTTGAAAGTCCAACCACTGCTAATGACTCATTGCTTGTTTTTCTCTAGTGGTGCTTATTGAGAGAAAAATTTACAAAGTCTGAATTGGTTTTATGTAGTTTTAGTATGGAAGAAAAAATTGTCAGTGAATATTGAAAGTAAAATCTTGACTCTTTTCTTTCCTGATGATGAATATGTAAGTTGTGTTTTCATGGCTTAAGTACATTTCCTCATTTGTGAAATTTGAGTAATGCTGTTTAACTTGTTTTGACTGTGAGAGTTAGACGCCTTGTATACAAAGCACCAAAGAGGTGCTCAATAAAAAATGTGCTTTCACAATGACAGTTTAGAAGAATCAACTCTGAATACTAAAGAGGGTGGCTTATTTCTGATACATATTTGATATGTATATATGTGATATATATGAATATGATTTACAGTAATAAGGATTCAGTTGTTTTTTAGTGCAGTATGAAGTTTTGATGAAATCAATGTCATTCTTGTAATATACAGACTAGTTAAATTGCCTTAAGCAGACGACCTTGAAGATTATTTACACAGAATGTGTATTTTTACAACTCAGAATTCATATTGCCATGTAACCATCCACTAGAACTTTTAAATTTGTAGGAATATGACCAGAACCATTAATTTGGAAAAATCAGCATGAAATATTTTCAGGAAATAAGCTTTCTCTGTTGTGATTGAAGAAAATTTTGATTTTTTTCTGTACTCTTAATAGGTTTTAAAATATCAAAACATTGATTTGACATGTTACTTTTTAAATGGAGAGAATAAAGCTCAAGCTGTTTTAATACATAAATTAATGTTTTTGCATTTCAACAAAATGATATGATTTCCTGACTCTTTGGGAAGACTATTTTGCAAGACACTTACATTACCTACTGTTGGAAAAATGCAGAAGTGACTTTTATGAATATAGGCCTAGTACAGATCTGTTGGCATTTGACATAGTGCAAGACATGAGGACTAGGAGAGCTTTGCTGCTGATTGCAAGGAGGACAGATCCCAGGTCTCAGTCTCCCCTCCTGTAAAATGAAGAGGCTGGACTGGATTCTTTCCTCTTTTAAGATGAGTTTCCATATGCCGTTGTCTTTTGTTTATATTCAGGAGTATTATCAATTTCAGATTAAATGCTTAATACCACTCCCTTCCCCGAAGCAGAATTCAGTATATGCTAGATAAGCTTTCAGTTATCTGATTCTTCTTTCTTTCTTTTTTTAAATTTTATTTTATTGAATTATAGTCAGTTTACAATGTTGTGTCCAATTCCAGTGTAGAGCACAATTTTTCAGTTATACATGAGCATGCATATATTCGTTGTCACATTGTTCTTCACTGTGAGCTACCACAAGATCTTGTATATATTTTCTTGTGCTATACAATATAATCTTGTTTATCTATTCTATATATACCTGTCAGTATCTACAAATTTCAAACTCCCTGTCGGTCCCGTCCCACCCCCTTCCTCCCTGGCAACCACAAGTTTGTATTCTATGTCTATGACTCTGTTTCTGTTTTGTATTTATGTTCATTTGTTCCTTTCTTTTCTTTTTTAGATTCCACATATGAGTGATCTCATATGATATTTTTCTTTCTTTCTCTGGCTTACTTCACTTAGAATGACATACTCCAGGGACACCCATGTTGCCACAAATGGCATTATGTTGTCATTTTTATGGCTGAATAGTATTCCATTGTATAAATATACCACCTCTTCTTTATCCAGTCATCTGTCAATGGATATTTAGACTGTTTCCATGTCTTGGTTATTGTAAATAGTGCTGCTATGAACATTGGGGTGCAGGTGTCATTTTGAAGCAGGATTCCGTCTGGATATATGCCCAGGAGTGGGATTCCTGGGTCATAGGAAGTCTATTCCTAGTCTTTTCAGGAGTCTCAATACTGTTTTCCACAGTGGCTGCACCAAACTGCATTCCCACCACAGTGCAGGAGGGTACCCTTTTCCCAACAGCCTCTCCAGCCTTTGTCATTTGTGGACTTTTGAATGATGCCCATTCTGACAGGTGTGAGGTGAAACTTCATTGTAGTTTTGATTTGCATTTCTCTGATAATTACTTATACTGAGCATTTTTTTCCTATGCTTATTGATCATTCATATGTCTTCATTGGAGAATTGCTTGTTTAGGTCTTCTGCCCATTTTTGGATTGAGTTGTTGTTTTTTTCTTACTAAGTCATATGAGCTGCTTGTATATTCTGGAGATCAAGCCTTTGTCAATTTCATCTTTGCAAACATTTTTTTTCCCATTCTGTAGGTTGTCATTTTGTTTTACTTATGGATTCCTTTGCTGTGCAAAGCCTGTAAAATTAATTAGGTCCCATTTGTTTATTCTTGCTTTTATTTCTATTGCTTGGGTAGACTGCCCTAGGAGAACATTTTTGAGATGTATGTGAGATAATGTTTTGCCTATGTTTACTTCTACGAGGTTTACTGTATCTTCTCTCATGTTGAAGTCTTTAATCCATTTTGAGTTTATTTGATTCTCGTTTCTGATCCTACAGGCAATTTTTTTGTTGCATCTTTCCCGGCAACCTGGAAAGGCTTTTTAGCCATAGGTGGCGCTGTTGCACCTTACAGTCTTAATTTTCCTGTTTGTAAAAGAAGGCTTAAACAACGTTATTTTATTTTGATTTCTTTGCTTAATGCTTCAGGATAGCACAGTGTCCATTGTGTCTATCTACCTGGAAAAATTATTCTACTTAGATCTTAATTTTATTCTGTCATCTCACTGTGAACATTTCAGACTTGCTGTGCAAACAATGGCAAAATCGGACTTTTCTTCCAGTGTTAGAAACCAGTGAGCCGGGATTTTATTAAACAGCTAGAAGGGGCCTCTGGAGCACCTTAAAGCTGAAAAGTGTACTGAGTTCCCTGAGTATTGACCCCACCGCTGTGTGTTAATTGGTGGGAGGTGATTTGGTACATATAGGAAGGGGTGTAGCTTTTTGACTTTGGTTTGCATGCATGCGCTGCCACTGAGCCACGTGAACCCGAGTCAGTTCGTTCTGAGTTTTTCCCTCGTCTGTGTGATGGGGACGCTCATATCTGCTTTGTAGAATTGTGAGAATTAGAAATTATGTAAAGTGTTTAGCACCGTGGGTATCTCAAGAGGGCTCATAAACTTTAGCTCCTGCTTTGTATGAAGCCATCATTTTATAGTCTTTGGCAATTTCTAAGAAATAGCAAAATAAGAAAGCTGGTTTTATGATGAAAGACATTTGAAGAGGTTCCATAGTTCCTATACTCATAATTTAGCATCAGCAGAGTCAGGACCATTACACAGTCACCCTGAACCAACGTTAAGCCACAGAATCTTTTGTTAATTAGTATACGTTGGGGCTTAAGGGGATCCAATAGTTATACACATGTTTTCTCCAGTAGCCAACTGAGAGATGACACAGAAAAGCAGGCAGGCGATTAACATCTCCTTTATTACTGAGGAAGCCATGTTCTCCATGAACTTCAGGGCTTTGGGAAAATGGGTGTCATGGTACTGTGTCCCAGAACTAGAGACTCACCCTGTCCCAGGTAGCTCTGGGCCACAGCGAGCCTTCCCTTGAGAGGATCTGCCCCATCATGCATAGGGCTGCCCTGCCATGGAGCTGAGCATCCCGGGTGCTTCCCGAGAGTGGCTAGCATAGAAAGAAAAGAAGGTTTTCACATGCCCTGCTTGTCTCCCGGATTCACAGCTCACTCTGTTAGTGTGACAAGGGCTAGCTGTGGACCAGTGGTCAGGGGTGTGAAGGGAGAAGCACTCTCCGTGGCCCAGAGGAGTGGGGAGGAGGCATCCCCTCCCGCAGTTTAAACAGGTGGTGGGATGGAACAGAAGGGTGCTCCCCAAGAGTTTATAAAAGGAGAAATAAGGATTTCTTTGGGACTTAGTCTAGCCGGGAAACACTGACGATGATTAGAAGGGAGACTTGTAAATCACTTTAATATTAAGTTAATATTTGTTGAGCACCAAAAGTATGCTAGATTCTTTTCTGAGCATTTTATAGAAAGGAATCCTTCAATCTTCACAACAAGCGAGTAAAGAAGGATTGTTATCCCAGTTTTACAGTGTGGAAATTGAGGCACACAGAGGGTAAGTAAGTTGGCCAAAGTCACAGAGCTAGTAAGTGGCAGAGCTGGGATTTAAACCCTGGCTGTCTGGTTTCCAGGCTCCCAGAGATGGACTGTGAGTGTTTAGAGGTATCTGCATGCCTGGGTCTCTGTAACTCTGTACATCAGTTACCCCAGAAAAGACAGGGGAAGGAGAGTTACACAGGTGCTCAAAGTTGTGTCTCAGCCACTGTCCAGGAGAGTGCACCGTGATTAACGTTGTTTTCCAGGCAGCATGTCTGTTCGTATAACTTTGAGTTAATCTAGAAGCCCTCCCTGCATTGCTTCTATCCATGCTTGCCATATGACCAACTGCCCATGATTGGGCTGTTGAGGAGATAATGTACTGATGGTTGAACTCTGATATTTCAGTCTGGTACATAGTTTCATGTCTGCTGTTACATTAATGTGTTAAACGTCTAGTTTTCTTGCATCAGTTTGGTTAATGTGAGACCAGTCCATTGGAGCCCAGGGATGCTGATGGTATAATTTCTGAGCACGTTGTGACACTTCTACCCATGCAGACCTGGCTGGAGAATGTCCCCCTTCCTCACTAATTTCTCCCGATAGCAGCGTCCTCTCCCAGCCCTGCACGTGAGCCCGGGAGCTCTCTGAGTAGGCCAGACAGTCAGAGGCAAACTCTAAAAATCAGAAAATGATGAAGTACCTGGAAGTGCGTTTAATAGATGAAAAGGGCTTCCAGGTAGTCCGATGGACTCTTTGAGGCCGTTTGTTGAAAAGCTGTCCACTGTTTGTGGTTAAGCTACTTCTTTGCTGTTGAAAAGTCTGGATTAGATGAAGGGATTTTAAAAAGCAGAAAGGAGTGATTTCATGTGGTCCAACCACAGGGGTGAGAAGGGATGGGTGACCGCCTGTGTGAGGCATAGGCAGAGTCATACAAGCTTCATAAAACAGCTTTAAAAGCTCTGCCCTCTGAGTGCACATCATTTGGGGTCTAGTTCATCACTGGTCACGCTGAGAGGGCAAATAATTGATGATGGCAGAAAGGACACGGAGGCATCAAAAAGGTCTCAGTCATGTTCCCTGTTTAAAGGATGTGGCACAGTGTAATATATTTCAGCTGGTTATTCATTGAACAGTTTTGAGTGTTTTCTGGGACTCCACAGTCCCCCAAGTTTCCATGCAGCTAAGGGACCCCTCAGTGCAGCTCTGTCAACGCTTGTCCTGGGGTGACATGGTGTCACAGGGAGCAGGACGGTGAGTGTCCCAGGCTCCTCTGAGCTCCGTCTCCTCATCTGCAGTGCCGGGTTTCTCATCCCTGTCTACTTTGTAGGGTTGCTGAGAATCACACGTGATGGCTGTCAGGTGTGATTTGTGGTTGTCCATGTGTTTGGCATATAGTCAGTATTTGATGGAAACACTTTTTTTTTTATTATTATACCTGCGGCTCCTCGATTGCAGAGGTTTTTAGTCTGCATTTTTTTTTATCTTTATTCTTATATATAAATAAGCACTTATTTATATTTATTTTTATGGATGCACTGGGGATTGAAGCCAGCACAATATGCATGCTAAGCAGGTGCTCTACAACTGAGTAATACCCATCCTCCTTGTCTGCACTTAAAAATAAACATTGCAATACACAAAATATTTCTTAAACACCATCATGGGACCTAGTCTCTGTATAGACAATTGAACACGAATGCTATTTCAATAAGAATAAATATTGGGACATACATTTCTGAATCTGTTAATGTGCTTAAAAACGATCATAGCTAGCGATAAACACGAGTCTTGGATCCGGTACTTCTTAGGGTCTGTTCTGCCATCATGGGAAATTACATTCTACAGAGAAGGCTAATTGGGTCTCGTTGATATTTGGATGGCTTAGCAGAAGATCAAGGCTTTCAAAAGCTGTCCGTTTTATATTTTAAACTAACTACAAAGTTATCTTCTAGAAGTTGGAAGTCCTAAGCTTGTGAAGTGCCCAGTAATTCAGTATGTATGTGTCTGTGTCTGTGTCTGAGTGAATGTGTGTGTGTGATTTCAGGAAGGTAGAAATAAGTTCCATATAGACTTCTGATACATTTCTCCTCCAGTTTAAGTTGTAGGCATATATTTACACAAATAAAATGATATTCTTTTGTCATTTGGCATATTGGTGGGAATACGAGGTTCTCAAAATTGTTTCAGAAAGGTTGGGGAGCATGAGCTTAGAAAATGGGAGGAGAAAGAGGCAGGGAGGCACTTCACACTTTGTGCAGGATATGAGAAACAGTAGCTTTTCTTTTTTCTTCAAAAGCAAACTGGCACTGAATTGTAACATGCTATTACTCAGAATTGCTTTTCTGATCAGATACAAGTGCCTCCGATTTTTCAAGGCAACATGAATGATGAACTGTGTTTTAGCAGTTATCTTTAAAAGTAGATTTATTTTTCAAGTAAAAGGCTATAGCCTGTTTTTCTTCCAGTGGTACAAGAAGTTCTCATGGATCCAGGTAGATGATCTATTGCTTAGTTTCTTTGGGTTTTCTTTTTTTTAGGTGCTTGTTTCATTGTGGTGTGAATGAATGTTTAAAATTTCTGGATTTTGATCTTTAGAACATGCTGATTTATCAGAACTGTTAAAAACCTGATTGTTCTATGGTCCTCGTTTGGTGGGGCACCCTATTGATTTCTGTTGTCTGTTAAAGAGGGAAATTCTTCCTCTAGCCTGCAGATCATTAAGTGAATGGTTTGCATTGTGCCTTTAAAATTCATTGAATGCATTGAGCATGTCAGTCCAGTGAATTTTTAATTGACTCATAGTAATGACTTTGCTTTGGTTCTGTGGCTTTTACTCCTCTCCACAAGAATTTGAATTCTCTGTTGCATTTTGTAGACGTGTTCTTCACATGGGAAGAAATTCTGCTTTTTTAAAGAGGTGGATTTTCCTATCCCCTCTGAATGCCTTCTGTAATTACTACAGCAAAAATCTGTTATTGCATTGCTTAATTATTTCATAAACAATTTTTTGGCTTAATCAGAAACAATGACAAAGAGTGATAATAAAAGATACGAAAACCTTCCTTCCTTGGAAGAATAGAAATCATGTGGTCAGGCTCACGCATGCTTTGTGCCTGACACACCCTCTTGTCATTGTGTATCATGATTCGGAGATGGAATTGCTTCAGGTTTGTAGATTTTTGTTTTAAAATTTGTGTTGAATTCTTTCTCCAGGATGATTTTTCCTGTTGGGTTTGTGGAAAGTGTAGAAGAAGGGAAACAAATGCTTTGTTTTGTTTTCAGGAGGCCTGAGTTGCTGATGAGAAAATAGTTGAGGGTGGGCTGAGGAACACAGAGACACTCCCTCTCCTCCCGGCTGATATCGATGAACAATGAAATCAATTAGGTATATCGATATTTGACCAATAGAATTCAATGAGCCCAAACTGGCTAGTTATGCCCAATGGAATGTACTGAATACACCTGCTGAGTTAGGTGTTTTACCAAGTAGAAGCAGCTTAGAGCAATCAGAAAAATCAGTCCTATGATGAGATATAAAAAGAATATAACATCTTTTATTTCTGAAGCTTTTCTACGTTAAGTTGTGTAGAGCTAAAATTAAGTTTCACGCACCAGGAGTTAAGAGTGTGAGTGGTTCTGTGGGATCGTTATTCAGGGAGGTGTCTAGATCCTGCTAGAGTGGCTGAAGCTGGCAGGAAAAGACCCAGAGCCAGGATTTGTCATCCCAGGGTGTTCTCAATAATGGTTCCATGTGGGAGCCCATGATTGGGTTAACAAATTATAACAGACCCCAGCCGCCTGTCAACTTTAAGAAGAAAAAACTGTGCTTAGTAACTGCTTTGCAAGCAGGGGCCTGTGCATCCTCACTCCTGTCTTCTTGCCTTAAAAAGCAGAGACAATGTTTGCTTGCATAGTTGAGGTTTTAGATAGCACTCTGCTCATTGCAAAGCAAGGACCCAGGCCCTCAGCTATAAACGCTGGGCTTGTGTGCTGTTAGGTAGTCTATTATCCCCAAAACAAGGACCTGGCTGGTCTGCTGGTCTGCTTTGTAATTCACATATCTAAAAAATGTATCTTGTCCCCTCACTCCATGACTTCCCTAAAGATACACTAAGCCTTTGTACTCATTGTGGATTCTACAATCTCTATCTCATTCTGCCTTTCCCCAAGTTCCTGCTTACTATCACACACCTGTTAATGACTTTTTCCTTTGATTATACAGAATAAATATGGGAGCATTTGACAGGCTCATGGAGTTGGCTCCCTACTCCCTTTCACTCTGTTAACTTTTTCCACAGAGTCTTGAGTAATTCATTCCATGTCGGTACGACTTCTGCCAGCCAGAACCCACAGCTCCAGGTGAGAAGGATGCAGGCTTTATCACTCCTAACCGAGGGAGAGACAGAAGAGTATTGTGATCTGCTCCCCTGTGGTCCCTTCCTGTCCCAGGGCCACTCCAGTTCACCTGCAGCCTTCTGGCCTCTGCTCACAGGGCCTCTGTCCCAGGACTGACCGCAGCCTATTCTTCCCTTGTCAACATTTCCTGCGCCTTCCAGAAGTTGGTCTCTTCTCTGCAGTTCAACCCTGGCAGATGTGATGGTGGTCAGCGTGCTGGTGGGCAGTCCCTTGTGGACTCCCAGGAGCCATGCTGATTCTCCTGAGTCTCTCATTCTGGGTTACAGAACTGTCGAGCACCGGAGGAAACCCATTCACGTGAAGCCAGCACAGCATTGCATCACTTTCATTTTATTTTTGAATTTTCAGTGTAGAAATTATTTGTAGCAAACTGTTCCAGATTTTCGGCCGCCTGCTTTCCTCACCACCATTTCCTTGTTGGCTCTGGTGCTTGTTTTAAGAACCAGGTTTCTTCTCTTGTCATTTGTAGCAGCTGGGCTCGCCGAATCCTTGATCTGCATTTGAAGCAGAGTGCTTCTTCGTGATGTCAAACTGATTTCCCTTGACATTTCTGAATATTTCGTGTACACTCAGCAACTGTTTCAAGTGAAATGCTCTTGTCCAATTTCGGTTAACTCACATTTGCTGTTCTGCTGCTTTCATGCTGAGAGCAGTTTCGTCTTCCTGTAATAAAAGTTAGCAATTTGTATTTACTATGGGAAGGCACTGCCCCAAGGTTCTTTTGTTCTTAAAAGTTTTAATACAGCTCACAGTTTAAAATGTACTGCGGTTTTTACTCTATGCCGAGAATTGTGCATCCCAATCAATCTTAGAACATTTTCATTCCCCCAAAAGGAAGCCCCGTATGCATAAGCAGTCATTCCCATCTTCCCCATCCTCCCCCAGCCACAGGCAGCCACTCTTCTCTCTCTGTGGATTTGCCTGTGCTGGAGATTTCATGTAAATCGAGTCACTTCATGTAAATGGGACCGTCTATTGTGACTGAATTCTTTCACACTGAGTAACGTTTTCAATGTTTGTCCAAGTTTGTCCACGTTGTGGCCTGTCTCAGTACTCCTTGCTTTGCTATTGCTGAATAATATTCCACTGTATGGCTGGGTCCCTCTGTTTACCCATTCATCACATGATAGTTATTTGGGTTGTTTCTGCTTTTTGGCTGTGATGAATAATCTTGCCATAAACATTCCTGTAGGAATTTTTATGGGGACATTTGCTTTCAGTTCTCTTACGTGTGTCCCCAGGAAGCAGAATTGCTGGGTCATTCAGAAACGAAGTGTTCAACTCTCTGAGGACCTGCCAGGCTGTTTTCCAAAGTGGCCACACTATGTTACATCCTCACCAGCAGCTGCTGTGAGCTCCGCTTCCTCTGTGTCCTCATTAGTGCATGTTATACTTTTTTTGATGATAACCTATTGTAGTGAGTGTGAAGCAGTTTCTCCTAGTGGTCTTGACTTGGTTTCCTTTACAGCTAATAATATTGAACATCTTTTCTTTGTGCTTATTGGCCATTTTTACATTTTCCTTTAAAAATATCTTTTTAGATCCTTTATTCATTTTTTAATTGACTTGCTTTTTACTGTTGAGTTGTTGAACCTTTTTTTTATCTTGGAAATACTAATTCCTTATCAGATAAATGATTTGAAAAAATTTTCTCCTGTGTGTTGTTTTTTCACTTTCTGGATGGTATCCTTTGAAGCAAAGTTTTAAATTTTGATGAACTCCAATTTATCTCTGTTTTCTTTGTTCCTTGTGCTTTTGGGGTCATATTTAGGATATGAGGTATTTTATTTAAACTTTTATATATAAAATAACTGAATTCTTAGGACCGTTCTAGAAGATGGGTGCTGTTGTTGTCCCAAGTCTATGGATGAGGAGACTGAGATGCAGAAAATTTCCCTGAATATCAGTGTCACAGCTACCTAGTGGTGCTGTGGGCTTTCAGACCCTCTTGTTTGTCCCCAGCATCTGTGCTCTTCAACACCATGCTCTACTCCTTCCTGGAATCGTTAATGAAAGTCTTTCCTTCTTTGATTTCTTGTTAGTTTTTTTCTCATTGGGGACCTCATCTTCTCATTTTCCTTGCAGAGCTCAGTGTAGGTTAATTTTAGGTCTCATGTAGGCAGAAGCATTGCTACCAGTTAACTATTTTATTACTCACTTTGCAGTGATGGCTGTTGCTAATTGATCTAATCAAGTCATGCTTAAGTCTTTCCTGCTCATGACACTAAAAACAGAGTCATGACTTACAGAATGCTCAAAGAAGAAGGTACTTGATTGGTTTTATTTTGCTAACCAATCAAATTAAAACCCCAGTGCTGACATAGATTATAAGCCCTCCAGAATAGGGTCATTGACTTCCTTGTGTTTCACTTATTTGGTCACAGTGTCTGGATAGTGCCTTGCTGTCCAGCAGTATTGTTAGGTTACAGTGCTTGTGAATCATTGTAAGGAAAGAATTTTGACAACAGACTGTGTTGTTCATTTCACAAGGGAAAAGATAATATAAAAATACTGCTCAGATCTATTTTAAAATTAAGCTTGGAATTTTGAGGAGAGTTCGAGGAACCATACAAAGATATTTTTCACTGATTATAGATGTATCTTCGACACATTATGGTTACATAGCAGACTAACTTATCAACTAGATTTGACAAGAGGGGTGTATTATTGATTATTTGTTTTAGTTGAAATATTCTACCTGGGATAAAGTAATCAGTGCCCATAAATGAACAAATGTAACTTTGTACTTCTATGCAACATGGGAGCAGACTTCATACATTTATGTATAATATATGTGGGTGTGTGTTTTAAACTGTCTTTCAGTGTTTTTATAGATTTTCAGCAATGTTCTACCTTTAGAATTCTTCTAAGAACATCACCCCCGTATCTAGTCCAGTTTGTACTGTGTATCCTGTCTTATGCATGTAATCCCACTGTCCCCTCAGTGAGGAATTTCCTCTCGTACTGAGTTAGTAGCAGAGCTACAGGGACTGGGATTTCTAGGCCTTTGCTCTCCATGTGTTTGCAGTTGGCTGTCAATCACGAATTTCCCTTTCTTGGGTTTTCATTGTTCAGTTAGAATTTTTGAAACTAACTATTAATATGTTGCACCAGGCTCCCTTGAAAATTGATGTGTTTGTGCATTCCAGTTTTCAATTTATGAAAAATGTAAATGCACTCTTGTTTTTAAGTAGACCTTTTTCACTAGATATTTGTTTACCTCTTTATAGTTAATTTTTTTCCCCAATGAATGAATAGGTATGCATGTTTTAAAAGATACATTACTTTCTATTTTTCTTATTGTAACAGTTATATTATTGTAGAGAATTTACAAAATAAGGATAAACACAGTAAATAAGTTAAAAATGGCCTGTAATCTCCTCACCTGGGGATACAGGTGTAAGTTTTGAAATTGAGAATTACAAGTCCTCTCACGTTGTTCTACTTTTACAAGATCGCTTTGGTTACTGAGTCCCTCGAATTACCATATGAATTGTAGCAGCAGCTAGTCACTTTCTGCCGAGGAGCCCGCTGGGATTGTGATCAAGACCACATTGAATATACGGATCGCTCTGGGGGGCACTACCATTCCAAGAGCGCTGTGTTCTGATCCAGGAATGTGCGTGGTGCGTCTGTCCAGGTATTTAGGTCTACTTTAATTTTTTTAACAATGCTTTCAGTTTACAGAGTATTATTTTACTTATTTTTTGCCTTTATACGGAGGACAAGTGTGTAAGGCACTGTGATCAGAATTGTATTTGAGCCCCGTCCCTTGCTGCCGCCATGGTCTCTGCGCTCTTGCTTCACCCTCTGTACAATCTTGCACAAAATAGGACCTCAGTAATTCTCTCTTGAATGAATGATTATATGATTGTTGGATGATGCTTGAGAGTCCTTGTGATGATTTTCTTTCCCAACCTCTCCCCACTTCTTAACTATGCCCTTTCTCTTGTTAAACTCCAGCCTGGGTTTCAGCCTGCCTGTGGCATTGATTTTCCCTGTCTGTAGACTCTTCCTTTCACTGGTTCATGATAATGTTACATGTGGGCTGTGGAAATTTGCTAGAAGTCAAGAAAGAGCAAATCCATTGTATGCTAGTATTTTTAGAGTGTGGTAATCTTTTATCGATTGAAATTAAATCAGGCTAACCCCCTGAGCCCTCCCGTGAGCTCTTTTCGCCTTCTTACACGTGATACTGCTCTGGTTGCTGCATGTGACCTTCCCCCAGCCTTGGTTTTGGAGTTGAGTAAGTCACCATCAGTGGAGCCCTCTCTAAAAGATGAAGAGAACATTTGCTCCTTCTCCCTGGTTGGGGACTTGGATGAGATGAGGTACCAGATAAAGAATGGAGCCCCACCTCATTCTGACCCCCGCTCTTTCTGTTCCTTTCTCCAGGGGAAAAGAGTACAATTCAACAGTATAAAGATTGATTGTGAGCTAATGAGATAGACAAGACAACCGAACATTTATTAAATATCCTTTCATGCCAGAAACAAATGTATTATACACACAAAAAGCACAAAAAGCACGGTAGTACTGTGGTTACAATCGTGGGTCCGAGTTCGAGTCCTGCTCTGGAGTGACTAGTCCTGTGAGATGGAGAACTGGTAGGTCGGCTTAGCCTCTCCCGGACTTGTTTTCTGTCCTGCAGAGACGGGGCTCGCTAGGCGTCCCCCCCCCCCGTAGAGGCGCTGTGGAGTGTAAATGACGCGCATGGGCAGCCCGAGTACAGCTGCTCGTTCCTCGTAAGTACAGGATAGCATAGCTTTTGCGGTGACGGCTTTATGACCGCCCCGGGTAGACTCTCAGTGCTCCAAAGGGATGCCTTGTGGTTTGGAGGTGGGATTCTCACTTCTGTAAATACCCAAGGATTGTGTTATTGGGCCCTTTCTGATTTGAATCTATTCTTTAGAAAGTACATATTGTAGATTTTTTTTTCAAGCATGCATGATTTTTTCTTTTAATATTTATATTTCTACCCTCTCATGTCTTGGTGTGATTTTTCATGGAATGTAGGAAACAATCCTAAGCCACCTGCCTCTTCACAATTCTCCGTGGTGGTTTTCCTCCCTGACTGGAAGAGGGTTTTGCATAGGAAATTAACTTTGTTCCCTTTTCTTGGACTCTCTCTGTCTGTCTGCCCATCTCTCACCTTTATCTACCCACTCATTCTTCTGACTTGTTCCAAGAAGCGTTTTAGGCAGCTTACAGAAGAACAGATACCAAGAAAACAGGTGAGAAAATGGGGCCAAGTTCACACAGTGAGGCTAGGAGGCGAGCCTGTGTGAGGGTTGTAGGCGTGAGACACACGCGTCTGCCCTGTGACTTATAAGATCGACAGCAAGTCTGTGCCTGAGGCGCCCAGCAGACACAGGGAAACAGTGTTTGTGGGAGATGCTCACTGGCTGTGAAATAAATAAGTGGCTTAGGAGAAGCCCAGCCTTTCCAGCTGCTAAGGCTTAGAAGAATATTTTGGGTGTCTTCCAAAATCAGAGTATTGCATCGTTTCTTTTGTCACAGTTCTTCGTGTCGTTGGTTACATTCTATACCTGGAAATTTCTCCAAAACTGCTTCCCACGTAAGTCCCATGGCTCGGGAATGGAGTGGTTCTGCTCATTGATGGCTGTTAGCCACAAACAGAAAAGGACAGCCTCAAAGGAGACTGGGACTTTTCAGTCATGTTTTGTCAGTGCTGTTGACTTCAGAAAATGCTTTCACAGTTTCTCTCCATCTGAGGTGGCAGAGTGCTCTCTTACCAGCATCAGGAGCTCAGTGCCACGGGATGGTGGGTGCTGACTGAACTGCCGTCAAGACGGCTGAACTGGTCGCTGCAGGCGTGGTGATTTCACGTAGAGCATTTCATGTTCTTAAATAGAAATTTTCAACAGGAAGTTAATTCATTGAGTTAATTAACGTTTAATAAATATGATGCTTTTTGAAAAGACAATTATAGGCACATTATAAGCTGTGAAGGATTTAAAAACGGTTTCATTACTTAAATTTCAGTAGGGAAGATGCACAGTTTATCTTATTTATGCCTCTCTTTTAAAGTAACAAAGAAACAAGACAGAAAAGGCAGAGGATGATTTCTGTTCTTCCTCTCGGCTTGCAGGTGCCCTCACCTCCAGTGGCATCCATCCAGACACCAGCACTGACACTGGCCGTGCTCAGAACTGCCTCAGCCCTGAAGACACAACTGACAAATAGAAAGGGGCCACGCCCTGTTACAGCAGGTGCTCTCACTTTGTGGGTCCTTACGTAACTGCGCGGCGTTAATCAGGATCGCCCGTTCTACATTGTGTGACGCTGCTGCCGTGTCTCCTAGTTACTTATTTCTGTAAGTACTCGTGTATTATTCTCCAATGTGCTTTACTACACATCTAAAAATGCTTTTTTCAGATGAAAAATAATGTGTATTTAATATAATAATTCTGAAAAAAGGGACAAAAGAGGCTATCCTGGTCCCACTACTCAGAGATAATAAATAGCACTTTAACATCTATTTTCTGTTCTTTTCGTCAGTGTGTATCACCTCTGTCATAAAAACCAGCGAGCACTCTGTGCCTGTTTACTGTGTGGAGACCTCCATTTTCCATTCGGCTTATTACATGTTTTTCTACAATATTCTATCTCCCCTGGCATGATTTTTAATGACCAGTATAGCATTCTGCCTTGTGGATGCATCGTCCATTTTACTTCGGACTTAAATAAACTTTTAAATTCCAAGTATACTTAACTTAAATACTGAAAAGAGAACTGTGGTGGTACCAAAAGGCCCCTACCTCCCTTCGCCTTATTTCCTGAGAGTAAAAACTGTTGACAATGTGGTGTATATATTTCATGACTTTATGCCTATGACACATATATATACACATACATACATACACGTATATTAGAAATGTGTGTGTATATATGTTTTATGGAAAAATAAGGTCATACTATAAGTTTTCTGCAGCTCGCTTTATTCACTCAGGGGTATATCATAGACGTCCTCCCACTGCAGACTCACCCGGTCCTTTCAGATAGAGTGGAGGGGTCTTCTGATGTGCAGGTGCGGTCTCTTGTGCAAGAACACCTTTGGTGGGAGAGTGCTGTGGACATGGCCCTGGACCACGCCGAAACGCCGGCTCCCTCAGGGCCCGCAGCTCGCCGTGATTTACCGCATCATTGTCTTGATGGTGGACACTTAGATTTTCTCCATTTTCCACTGTCAGAAAGGATGTTGCACTGGCATCATTCTTGTACAGACATTCCTGTGATCTTGTATGAGTATTCCTTTAGTTAAAGCTTCTGGAAATTTAGTCCCTGGATGTGACATTTACATTCATCACAGGCTCCTTTCAAGTGACTCTAGAAATTCCTTCTCCAGTGGGGAATGAAAAGATGTAGAATTACTTATGTAACCAATTCTCTATCACTGGA
The DNA here is from genome assembly GCF_036321535.1 of Camelus dromedarius. NCBI lineage: Eukaryota > Metazoa > Chordata > Mammalia > Artiodactyla > Camelidae > Camelus > Camelus dromedarius. The sequence continues at coordinate 69,651,800 of NC_087472.1, forward strand.
TATGATTTCACTTCAGCTTTTCTTCCCACCATTGTAAACAGTGCTGTGTAAATGCCCTGATGAGTACATCTTTTTGAGCTGATTTCTTTTTTTCTAAAGGAAACGATTCCTAGAAGTGGAGTTGAGTCAGTGTGTATGCACGTTTTTTAGAGTTTACATATTCATTGAAATGTCATCCTCCAAAAAGTTCGCTCACAGTTTGTTCTCCCACAGATGGACACTAGCTAGAATAACTTTTACAAATATTTGCCACTATGATGAGCAAAAGTGCTTTTTCAATATTTTAGCTTGCATTTGATTACCAGTGAGGTACTGAGCATTTTTCACTCATTAGCCATTTGACTTTTTAAAAATGAATGATCCCTTTTGTTCTTTGCACACAGTTAAGTGAGGGAGCTTCTTGTTGCTTTGTGACAGCTCTTTGTATGTTATGAACATTAACTTCTTGTCTTCAGCAACACGTGTCACAGAGCTTTTTCTTGTCATTTCTTGCCTTTCATTTTGTTCAGTAGGTTTTTTTTATTCTCGTTGTGGCCCAAAATATTCTTAAGATAGTAAATGTCTTCCTTATGGGTTTTATATTTGGCATTATTCTTAGAAATACTTTCTTATAATGGAATAAATCTCTTCTGTAGGTTTTTTAATCTCTAAGATGGAGATGATAATACTACTTGTTATAGTGAGGGTAAGTTGAGTTAATATGAGCAAAGTGTTGTATTTACTGTTACTATTACTTTTTAATATTTATATCACTGTCTGTAATTTTTCTTGTGGTCATTATGACAGGAATAGAATTTATTCTTTCCAGGTGAGTCTCTGATTGTCCCAGGACAATTATTGAATTCATATTTTTCTCTTTGATTTGAAATCCCACAAAATACTTATGTACACTAGAGTCTATTTTTGAGCTCGTGGTTCCTTTCTGTCAATCTTCCTTTCTTATTCCAACACCATATCTTACATATTGTAAAAATTTATTTAATATTTGACAGTCTGATTTGTTTTTGATTCTTTTCTTCCATCCCAAATTTTCTTAGCCAGTATTATCACTTTATTATTCCTGAAGAATTCAAAAATATTTTGCTCAAGTTAAAAAAAATCAGATAAGAGTTTTCATGGGATTTTTTACTAAGTTTTGAATTATTTTTAGGATAACCTATATCTTTACAAAACTGCTTTCCTCCATGCAATATGTTGATGTCTCTACATTTACACCTCTTATTTTACCCTTCAACACAGTCCTGTAGATTTCTTCATTTAGAACATGGGCAAAATTTTTGAGTTTATCCCAGATTATTGTTTATGCTTTTGTTAATTTTGTAAGTGAGAATTGTTTGCTATTGTATTTTCTAACTGCTTAAAACTGACACTTAGAAAGGCAGATTCGGTTTGTAAATACTCACTTTGTAACTTGTCATTTAAAATTGGAAGTATTAAATACTTGCTCCAGAATCCTTTCTATTCTGTTTTTAAAAATTTGTTTCCAAGATTATCAAAATGGTCATAGCTAAGTAGTATAGGTGGGGAGAGAGATGGAGAGAGGTAGTGTGGCTCATGTGCAAACTGTGAGCAGTTTCATGGCTGCCTTTAGGCTGGAGAAGCCCCAGAAGAACCCAGGATAGACCAGGGGTGGGTTTGTATGCACTTGAAAGCCAGCTTTCCGGCCTTTATGGTGAAGCCTGGTGGGCGTGGCAGGTAGATGATCAAGGTCTGATGAAGGTCATTGGCTGCACAGAGTGCTGTGTCTGTGAGAACTGGAGACCATCACCATGGGAAACGCTTGGTGCCAGGAACACTGCAGGGGAGCTGGGGATCCTGTGTGTTAAGGATTTTCCTGTCCTGGGAGTGGGAAGATCAGACTCTGCATTCAGATCTGAGTTTGAATTCATCCTCTCTTGTTTACTGGTCCTCTGACTTTTATCAAGTTATATACCCTCTTTGAACTCCTGTTTTCTTTTCTCTCAAAACAGGAGAATTACAGCCTGCTGCTAGAGTGTTTGTTCAGGGTAAATGATTTGTGTCTATAAGATTCCATGTACAGTCACAAGCTCAGTGAGAAATAGGCTGTCGCTTCTTCTGCAACTCGGTGCTCGACAAGACATCGGGGGAAAGCCAGTCCCTAAATTGTATGTGATGCAAGTAGGAACAAAATTAATGTTTTGCCTTTCCCTAGCAGTGTTCTTACTCCTTTGCTTCATTTACCTCTTTCCTCCTTTCCTTTCCCCTCTTTCACCAAAAGAGCTTGAGTCTGTCTCAGAACACTAGATCCAAATTATTTTAAAGGTTGGCTCATCCCCTTGAAATGACAGTGACATAAAAAAATCTATTCACATCCCAGAATTAATTGTATTTGATTTATACACACACACACACACACATACACACACATATCAGGCTACCTCCCACTTGCTGAGGGAGAAGGACCACTCTTTCTGAGTTTTCATTCACTGAGCGTGAGAGCAAAGTCTCTTAAGCAGACTTTCTCCTGGCTTCATGCATGGTATTTTATTGGATTTCTCTGTGGCCATAGAATTATTCTCCTATTAGAAGAGAGGAAGTGGAGACATAGACATTCTGCTGAGACATCGGTGTCATCATATTTGAGTTGGAAAGGACTTAAGACAGCATAGAGTCGTAACTTTTTATGGGTGAGAATCCATGATGGTGTAACTTGGACAAGAACCTGGGTCTTCTGCCATCGTGTCCACGTGGATGAAGAGGCAACTGGTTGGGGGATGGCAGGGATCCTACTTGCTTGAGTTCCAGGGTCTTGCTAGTTTTCATTGCTCAGCTGCCTTTAGTTTATGTCCATGTGCACTCTCATGGGAAGGTCACTCTGTCCTGATAGATTGAGTTTCTTATCAGCAAAAAGCTCTGGACCCACTCACATTTCCCAGAGTTTTTCTGCTGTCCTGCTGACACTTTATGTAAATGAGACCTAAGAAAACTACTGGATATAAAATCCTTATTTTTATCATTTGCCCTCGAGTTCCATAGGAATGATGTGCTGTTTCAGGCTGTCTAAGGCAAGATCTGAACAAAGATAGGGTGATAGGCTGTGCTGCTGGACCATCATAAGTGGAATGGGATTTCCACCTTATTTTTTAGAATCAGGCAGACGAGTTCAAATCTTGCCTTTACCAGTTACTAGCTTTGTGACCTTGAGGAAGAAAGTTTACTTTTTTGTGTCCAATTTTCTTTATCTGTAAATAAGTTCAGTGTTTATTTTAGGGTTTTTGTTTTAGAATTGAATGAGCTAATTCCCTCATTTATACCTAAAATAATGATCACGTGGTTCTATGCTGGTGCCTTGGTAGTTGATTACTAAGGGACTCGGCAATGAGAATGGGGGTGGGGGACCCCTGGATCATAGAGCTTATATTCCAGGATATGCTTGTAAAAGCCTGGATGTGCAGTGGATTTTTAGTAAATGTCCATTCTTTTCCTAATCCCCATTGATTGTATATATATTTATACTAATATATGAACTTTTTTTGTTGCAATTTAAATTTCTTTGTAGTATTTAAAATATGTAGCTATAACAAAAATACGTGAAATAAAATGACTTGATTTTTATTTTCCTTTCAATAAGCAAAACAAAAGAAAATAGAAAAGAAAGAAACTTTTGAAGGACTAGAAATAATTTTAATTTCCATGGAATCAAGTCTCTATATTAAGTTTTTTGGATTTGTTGTTAAACGGCATGTAAAATTAATAGGTTGCGACTTCAGTGTTGATAGCTAGGTGAGTTTCTTGTTATTGTTGTCTTTGATGAATTATTTGCACTAGATCATAAATGATGTGCATGCTACATATTGGAAATGAGGAAACAGTGGAGACATACTACCTCCAATGTATTTTGTTACCGAGTCCAAACTCGTTCTGCTTGCCACAAGACAGGCCAATAAATTGGGAGATGAGGTGTTGGGTCAAGGAATAGTGACTTTATTTGAAAAGCTGGCAGACCCAGAAGATGTCAGACTGATGTCCTGGAGAGCCCTCTTCCCCAAGTCAGAATTCAGTCTCCTTTTATAGTGAAAGGGGGAGGGGGTGTGGTTGGTTGTTGCAAACTTCTTGCTGTACGAATTGTTTGTCCTTGGTATCCTTTGTTGTTGCAGCTGTCCATGTGGGTCAAATCATGGTGCCCCTGTAAAACCTCCAACAAAACAAAGGTTATTCTCTATTTTGCAACTTGAAACTCTCTACATAAGTGCAGAAGAGCTAACGTCCTTAAAGATCAGAGCCCGGAGAATAGGCTCTCCTTTATATTTCAGGCTAATGGCAACTTTCTTTCACAAAAGGTGCAGAGCTAGCAAGTCTGAGCCTAGAAAACAGGGCACAGGGTTAAAGCCAAAGGAACAGATCTAACACGGAGTCATATTTCTTCTTTCCTATTACAATTTCTTTTTCCATCTCATAGATAATTTTAGTAAGAAACATAAGCAGTTTTGTATTTTTGCTTCTTAATAACCGATAAGTGGGCTGACTACATTTTTGTGAGCAGGGAAGCTGTGCGGGCCTCGGGGTCTCAGCAAACTCTTGTTGAGGGTGGTTGACCCTGCAACATGTCTAATGCCCCCAGGAGTGTTGGTTAGGGTCCCCCCAGCTTGGGGCTCTATTCAGGGACCAGCATATGGGCATTTACCTCTGGAGTCCTCTTTTTCGTCTGCAGGAAGTTTTTTCAGACACTGTGATTGAAAAATCACTCCAGCTGGGGATAATTAGGGAAAAAAGGAAGAGGAAAAGGGTTTGGAGTAGAGTAGAAGAGAAATGCAGAAGATCAGGGAGCCTGGGGGCTTGGCAGCGGGGCCTAGGAAGAGAGGGTAACAGAGGTGGGGAGTGGCCCGGTTCCGGAACCAGCTCCTGCACCTGTCCCCGCACCAAAGCCACACAGCTTTTAATTGGCCTGGGCCACTCTCCTGGCTGGATGTCACCCTGGGCAGAACCTTGAGAACTGAAGTTGAGGGGTGGGCAGCACTCACCTAGGGGGTCACTGAGGACTTTGATCAAGTCCACAGTGCCTTTTCTGATCATGTGTCTTCACTTGCCCTTTATCTCAGGATCTGAGGAGCAGGAGCAAGGTACTCAGGGAGAGATCCAGGAAGACATCCGACTGTGTTAAAAGAGGACAGACACAGTGACACGAGGAGCGAAGACACTTGCAGCAAATTAAAATGACTTCACAACTACTGCATCAGGGCTGCAGGTGTGAGAGAGCCTAAGCCTGTCTCAGAGTGCAGGGGACAAGCGGAAAGGAATGGTAAAATTTCCACTGACAATTTAAATTTTGTTAAATAGCCTGCTACTGTTGGTTGTATCAGTTGAATGAATGCAGGTATATTTCTGTGGGCATTTATAGGTTCACTCAACCCCACCAGCCCCTCTTGCCCCCATCAGGGGTGGGTTTTCTCAAGCACAGTGCCCCTCCTGCTTGGTGGGGCCAAGCTGCGGGTCCTCGCCTGGGGCCGGGCTGCTGCAAGGCACTGAGTCCCCGAGGCACGGCCTGCGAGACATGACAGGAACATCTCTGCTCTTGACTGGGGGCCTCCTTTTCCCCCTGCAGTGTAAGAATGCTGGTGACTCAGAAGCATGCATCCAAGCCGTCCTTCCGTGTCCTCACCATCTAGAAGCAGAGCCTGAATCTTCTGAATTTCTCCAGAATGTGGTTTACAATCACCTTCGACAAGTGAGTGTGTGTCCTCTTACAATTGGAGGAATTACTGCCGTTTTCCTGGAACTTACTCACCACTAGTCCATCTGATGTTTCTGTGCTAGTATTCAGTATGGCATGGTAAAAGTTCTGGAGTCAGATATTGAAACCCTGATGAAGAGGATTATTTTATTTCTTTATATGATAGCCTTTTACTTTCAAAATTCAGAATTTTCGGTTCTTTCAGGATTTTAGGGGGGGTTGGAGAAACAACTTTGCTCTTACCGTCCTTGCGACCTGTTGCTTTATGCCTCTAACCCGTCTTCTGTCACTTGTTAGGCGGTTCCATTTGTAACACTGGCCAGGTTGTTCATATTATAAAACATAAAGACTGTGAAAGTACAGTTCCTTTTATTCCGAAGGCATTCCACAGATACTACTTAAATCTGGGTGTGGTTTCAAGAAGACAGATCTATTAGAACATGTACTTGCAGGTTGCTAGTGAAAAATCCCCAAAGCAAAAGTCTAGCTCAACATCTAAAATCTTTCTAATCTACCTTGGATTTGTATGGATAATTGAAGCAGTTTGCTAAGAACTCAAGACCAGGGTTAGAATACAGGCTGGTGTAGTTCAGCAGGTCCTCCCAAGCTGATACTCTGCCAGGGGACAGGGCCGAGGGGAGAGGGCGGGTCCTGCCCTCCCTGAGCTGATAGTTTCATGGCAAAGAACTTCACCAGGTGAAGAATTTGGAGTTTCTTCTAAGAACAGTGGGTTTGAAAAGAGTCTTAAAAGCACGGGAGTGACAGAATCCCATTTGTCTCAAGTAGGGAAGAGCAGCTGGGGGGCCACTGGGAGACTCACGAGTCCATGTGGGCAGTATTGGTGGCTTCCACCTGAGTGGTGGGATGGTCAGTGGGAAAAAGGGAATAGATTGAAGACATGTCAGATATTAAAATGAAAGAATGAATGATGTCTGTGAGGGTAGGATGAAGTAAGGCCAGGGTTTCTGGGTGGATTAACAAGGTAAATGATGGTCTTGCTGTGTTCTGAGGAGGGAAAGCTGCAGAGGGAGTTCTGGGGGAAAACTGATGAGTTCAGCTGTGGGTAAAATGAAAGGCTGTTAGATGTGTGGTCTGGCAGCTCAGGTGAGAGCCAGTAATGAGTAGGGGGGAGGGGAGAGAGACCTTCAAATCATTTTGTCTTGTGAAATTAGAAAAAAGTGTGAGTAATACACTTACGCCTCTATATTCTGGATTTAAAACCCATTAACATTTTGCTATATTGACTGCAGAGGTTCTTAATTCTTTTAAAAGAAATAAAATAAATAGAAACAAAATAGTGGAGATTATGAACATCTTAGAGTTGATGTGTGTCCTTGTATGTATTTTGATACCTCATCTGTTTATAACCATAATCTATTAAAAGTTAACTAGTTTAGCATAAGAGTTAAACAGAGGGATGAGACACACACTGTTGGGGGTTGAAGCTGATCTCCTTGGGCAAATTATGTAGCCTCTCAGTGCCTTAGTTCCATCTTCTGTGACTGCCCCCGGGCCCCTCATCACAGCTGATTTCCTAGATTAGAATTTGGGAGAGAGGCTGCTGTAGGGAGTGAGAAGTGGCAACCGCCAGGGACACGGAAGAGAGAGACAAAAACAGATTAAAGCCGATAAACTAAGTACAAAGAAATACCCTCAGAGAGAAAGAATCCCACAGTCTTATGAGCCACTTAGCATAAGGGAAACAAAACCACGTGGACCCAAACTTCTTGAGCATGTGAGTATTGTGGGTGGAAATGTGTCATCAGAAAAGGGTTGAGAAAAGGCCTTTTGGTTTCCCTTGATGTTTCCGGTAAGGATGGACAGCAGAAGGGAAAACCCCCCACTTCAAAGTGAAAGCTGCTGTTTTGTGTGAAACTGATCAAAGGTTGGAAACCAGTCATTAGCAGTGCTGGCAAGTGAACAGCCTTCTGGATTTTGTGGGGCAACTACTGTGACTTCCTGGTGACCTGCTGGGTAGGGGCTGGGAGATGGGCAGTAGGTCTGCCGGGTGACCCGGGCATAACCCCGGGGTCTGAAGCTGCTGGTCTGACTAGCAGACCTGGGCACAAGCAGTCTTAATGGGGCAGCTCGGGATGTGGCCTGGGACACCTGCCACACTGAGGGCGAGAGGAGGGCTCCCCTGAGGGGGTGTCCATGTGGAGAGTGGAAAAATCCTCCTGCAGGGACGGAAGAGCCTCTGAGCAGGGGGCCGGATGCACAGGCATGACTGGCCTGAGCACGGAGTGTTTGGGAAGCCGGAAGTCATACGGTGGCCGGAGCAGCCTTGTTCCTGAGAAACTGGAGGGAAAAGATGCTGAAAAGGCAGGCTGCAGGCCGACCCTGTGGTGGGTCATGACTGACAGTCAAGGACTGGTCAGGCAGGCACGAGAGAACCCTGTGGGCGTCCCAGCTGTGGCGTCACACTGGAGGGAGGAGCAGAGTTATAGACTATGCCACTTATTAGCTGTGTGACTTTGAGCAAGATCACCCCACCTCTCTATATATATCTTCATCTGTAAAGTGACAGAGTAACAAGCTCGTGTCATCAGAAGGCTTAGTTTAGTTCTGATCCTCTGTGTCCAGTCCTGTCAGTGCTGCCCTGCAAGGTTCTGCAGTGGCTGTTCTTACCCTGAGATGGGAGGGCGTAGAGGGATATTGTAGCACACGAGGGCAGGAGGGGTGTGCTTTAAAAACAGACATGTAGCCGCCTGCAGCTGCAGACCTGCAGGTAGTTTGGTTGAAGATCGTGGAGAGGACTTTGGAGGACTTAGCATCGTCTTAAGACTTGCTTTCCCTTGGGGACCGGAATTGCCTTTGCAGATTAATGTTGAAGATTTGGGCTTCTGGCAAAGCTGTTTTCAGAGATGGGTATATATGTAACATATCGTATAAAATAAAATGCTTTTATTTAATGTGTGGGACTTTGCAGCTGTTGGGAACAGCTCTGTTTGCCTGGTCTCCACGGAGGACACTAGGGGTCAGCAGAGCGTGCGGGAGGGCAGGCAGCCCACAGTGCTGTGGAGGGGTGTTCTCCCCAGTAGGGCACTCTGCTGAGTTGACTCTTCTCTGAGTTTGGTTACCAGATGAGCAGACAGCAAATTAATGAGTTCTGGTGGGATTGTATAATGACAGGAAGAAAGAGGGACCCGTAGTTTTCTGGACTACTACACGCATTTTGTTCTTGATCCAGTGTGTTTCATTGCGGATTTGATGAGTTGTGTCTGTTCTGGATCTGATTTGGGCTAATCTGTATATTTGGAAAGGAACTGAGATGGAATTATTGCAGGCACCTTGTGCCTTAATAAGTCCTGCGCAAACATAAACACGGATGAAGCATACGTTTGGATTTAGTGGTGTAGAGAAGGGTTTCTAGACATTACAGGGGAAGGCAAGGCAGAATTCCTCTTCTTTGTGGGTAGGGAATTGGGTCCACCTGTTTTTTCTGTAACGTTTTCTGACAGCAGTTTATGGTAATTAATCAGCATTGACAAAGGGTGGCACACATTGCATTTAAGAGCTGGCCGGCTGCAAACTTGTGTATTGGACAGGTGGATTTCACAGACAAGTGATCAGGTAGATGGGAGAGAGAAGGAGCACAGGCATGGGCACCCCAGCTTCAGGTTTAAATCGCCATTTCCACACCATAGGAATTTGGACTAGAATGTAACCTCACTTAACCTGTTGGTGAATCAGTAAAATGGGCATGATAATATTCATTTCTTCCTGGGTTTGTTGTAAGTTGCGTCGACTGAAATAAATGTGCAGCCTAAAATTTAAGAGTTAAGTTTTATTTGGCGGGAGGACTCGAGCCGGGATGACAGCCTCTCAGATTGTTCTGAGGGACTGCTCCAAAGAGGTAGGGGAGGGGCTAGGATATATAGGAGCTTTACAACAAAGACCAGGAAGTTGGAACAATAAAAGATTGCTTGTTATCTAAAGAAAACCAGATATCTCAAGTTTAAAAATTTAGTGCTTTTCTATTTATGGGAGGAAGCAAATATTTGGGCTCACTGAATTCATTCCTTTGACAAGCACCTAGCTATCTAGGGCCAGTATCCTGTACTTTCTTATTCTGAGTCCCCTCAGAGGGCACCATTGTGAGTGGCCGCAGAGGCTGGGCTGCAGGCCTGTCCTCGCTGGGGGGTGGCAGCAGCCTCTGATGACTTGGTTTCAGCATTCTTTGTTTACTGACATGGTTGCAGTATTTTCATTCACATTGTAGTACTTTCATTCACAGTGCTCCCCCTTGGTCCTAAATTCGACCAATATTTTGAGAGACATTTCATGACCAATTTTGTCCCACGGTGCTAGGATGGCTCATTCCTAGTTCAGGTGAAGAATCTTCTGAGCTGCCATTCAAGGTGTTAGGTGTTTTATCAGGCCCTGTTGATACTAAAAGTTCTCTGGATTGCCTGTCTTACTAGTCTATTATGATCCAGGAAATGTTCACCCTTCGATGCTCATTCCCATATCTAGAATCATACTATTACAAATTTTTTATGCAGGGCTATAAATTTTACCTATTTCTTCAAGATGTTTAGCCATCATCAATTTTGTTGTAGGCCTAGTTACACAGTGGGAAATGTAAGAGGACAATTTTATAAAATAGACAGGGTATAAGTAATGCAGCTAGTAAAGTTAATAAAGTCACGAGTAAGAATTTAACAGTCGAGAAGATATATTTTGGTTTAAAATTTTGCTTGTGTTTCTGATTGAGTTTGAGTGATCTTATGAGAAAGTTCATATTTATGGTCAGGCTCAGAGCAGGTATTAATTGTCCAGGTGAGGTCTCCCACCTTGTAAGATCAACAGTGGCCTAAACAGAACTATAATTTCTTTTTAGAATAATGTTTCTGAGGGCCATCTAGTTGGAGCCTTGGAGTAGGGAAACCCACCAAGGTAACAAAGAAGTACTAGACATAGGTAATTTACCATAAACTTAACAATGGGAGTAGTTCATAATCAAAGGTAGGAGAAATTATCAAAGTAATTGGTATACAGGCCTGGTCCGGTGTCTTGGGTCAGCTGTCTACCTCAGATGTCGTCTTCTTCTCATCCTGGCCTGGTAGCTTTTTCTGCATTTGGGCATTGTTTGAAGGTGAGCAGTGCTCTATAGGCGAGTGCACTGCAGGGGCAGTTTCTGATTGGAAATGAGTCCGAAAGTCCTTTTCCTTCAGCTTTCCTGTGTATGGTCTAGTTAATAGTACCTGATAAAAGGTCCTTCCATTCAGGTTGGAGACAGTTCTTTAAGTCATGCCTGTTCCAGTATGTATAAACCCCTGGCTGCAGGTCATGGGGCCTTGGAACTTTACCCAAGGATGGATTACTGAGCTTCAGAAACAAACCTAGAGTATCCTTTTAATAATTCAATTAAACTCTACAGCAATGTGACATAACAACAAGGAATGATCTGGGAAGTGTCTAGTAAATATAGACCTCAATTAACAAAACTAGAATTGAGTATCCACTAAAATGTAATCTTTTTCTCTCTAAAGTTACCCTCATTTTTCGCAAATATAGGCAAATCATGATTAATTTGTTTACAAGTTAAGTCTGATTATTTGATCATATAGGCTTTTTTTAAATTGGCTGTGTTGGAATTTTTAATAAGGAGTCTCAGTGCAGAATGTGAATAAGGCCAGGAAAGCCACGTCAAGGGCTTGTCATAGATTTCTGCCTTACAGATTTAGGTAAATTTTTTCTCTTTAAAATCCTTAAAATACCTTGAGATTTCTATATCTGTTAGGAGATGATCTTCCTCATTTGTCTGATAGAGCCACTGGGGACCTAAGAGTTTTTAGTCTCTTGAGGGATCAGGTAGAGGGAAAAGATAAATGTTCCAAGTCTGCTTACATGGGTATAATTTATCAAATTGGTGTGAATCATAACTAGTTTAAGGAGAAGAGTTTCTTTATGTCTGGGAAACAGGTTAAAAGCCATAGTATTTCAAAAAATCAAAAATTATAACCATATTCATCAGTTTACTCAGTCCCATGTAACTAATTCTTTTAATCAGAGTTTTCATTAGACCTTTAAAATTCCTTACGCAGTTTATTTAAGTGCTATAGTTTGAAATTTATTAGAAACCAGTACATCTCCTTGAAGAGAAAGCATTTTGCAAAATCATCAGAAGAAAACAATTAACTGTCTATTAATGACAAAAGATTTAACAGCATGTTTAAACACCGTTACACTATAATCAATAAAGAAACCTGGTCACAATAACCAGAATTATGACTGGTAACATTTCATATATACCAGAATTTTAGGGAGTCCATATAATTTCTTGAATATCTATATTAATAATACTTTCTCATACAATATAAACTAGGAAGATTTACTATTCATTTGGCAATACTTCCCATGTTATTTAACATGCCAAATGAAACTTACTAGTTTAAAATCTCTCTTTGGGATGTTCCAGGGGCCCTCAGTAGCATCCCAAAATTACCTGGAGATTAAAAGAACTTAAATTAGAAATTGATATTTGGGGAGCTTGTTAAAAGATTTCAAAACACTTCGTCAGATAAATGTATAGATCACTGTAAAGAAGTACTTATTAATTAACAAGAAAATATTTCAAAGGTAAAGGCAGAACAGATCAGTTAAGTGGTATAAGAAGCTTTACAATCTGTTACTGAAGGTGGATTAACATTTTAAGAAAATTTTGTCCTCTTAATAGAGAGAAAACCAAATCTATTCTTGTACCAGCTTACTTCTAAGATTCAGTTACTTTGCCCAAATTGATTCTAAACTTAGCCAATTCTGACCACGTACAAAACTCTTTCCTCGGGGTTCCTCTTCCACAAGCCTTCCACAGATTTCTATTCTCATATTAGTGTGTCCCTTATTTTCTCTTCCATTCTGAAGTAACCGGCTTCAGGACAAAGTCACTACTTTTCATTATCAAAGTATAATTCCATTCCTTATATCTCCCTTTACACATTTATCTTACTTTCCTAAGATACTGAGATCTTTCCCTTAATAATAGAGACTATTTCAGGGTGGCACCAACTATTTATTAATATTTCTAAACACCTTTAGTTTCTCTGTAAGAGGAAGTTAAATGTTAAGTAATTCATATTTGAATCTTATTTTATCTCAAAATGGCATAGCTATTTAATCAACTCCTCTCATTTAACTTAATTTAGCACAATTCTAGAATTTAAAGGTACCAAATATTTAGAGATTATCTCAAGCATACATTTTAAAAATATATTTTAAAGAATTTACCCAAAGCTCTCATCTCATTTGCATTTAATTTACTTAAAGTTTTATCACACCACATTACTATTATTTTTTTTTGACAAATCTGCAACACATATAACAGGATCTTATTTGACTTTCATTAAACCTAGGTACAGTAAGGGTGTTATACTTAATATTGATGACTTTAAAGGCTTCTATATTAATTAGAACATACTTAAACTAAACAATACCAAGTATTATCTTAATATTGAATATTTTCAAGTTTATGTGAACCTGAAGGTCAATTTGGTCAGTTTTTATTTTAAAAATACTTAATTTGTAAGCTCTTATTTTTTACGTCAATTAAGCAGAGCTCTTTGACTTTGATTTTTTTTTAGCCATAGAAATATCTCATATCTATAATGTATATGTAAGCTTATAAATAGAAAAAAGCTAAAGATTTCATAGCTTCACTTTACAACTTACCTATGAGATAGGTATAATAATAGTTGGAGTAAGCTGAATTTGCTTGCTCAAATCCCTAAGGCTTACTATTTTTGAAAAAGGCATTTAAGATTTCTTGACAAAGTCTGAAGGACCCGTCAGAGTTCTGAGTTCTAAAATGCGAAAAAATTTCTTTGGCCTTAAGTTTTATCTCGTTGAGCTAATTAGGCTCAGTCCTGGGTCACTGTTTGCTGTATTTACATTTCTGATCTACAAGACAAAGACACACGTTTCCAGTTCCCCAGAGAACTGCTCTGTCACCTAGGCCCAATTGTATCTCCTTAATTTGCTTTTTTGTATCAGTGACAAGAACTGTAAACAAAGAATTCCATGTTTTAAAACTTTAAGGTTTACTTTATCATGTCTTCCAAAGCTTGCATAAGGCATTTAGTAAGGTCTCTTTTCCTTGAGTTATTAAGTTAAACCCAGGGTAAACCTCTTATTATTTTTTTTTTGTTTATTAGCCACTGAATATTTGTTTTTATTCTTACGTTTTATTGGACGGCCCATGTAACTCTATTTGTTTCCATTAGTTTATTCAGTTACTATTTTCTGAGGGACAGATATGTGCCCAGCCTTATAATACCAAGAAGGGAAGCGTTTTTCCATTGAAACATATCTATACCACAATATAATTAAGCAAAAGGTTTATATAAAGCCAATTTAAATATACCAATTTTACAAACTTTTATCTCAATTTTATTAACTCTTATAACTTTAATTTTAATATTTATTAGGTTTAATCAATAATTCTTATTTATAGAAGGAGTGACAGAAGCCTTTTTCTTTTTTCTTTTTCTTTTCTCTTTTTCTTTTCTTTTCCTTTTGTGCACTGTATCTAATTTTATAGAAAAGTCTCTGGGATCACCAAGTTTAAATAAAACGGACTTGTTTGAACTTTAATTTTGGTGGGGCAGTAGTTGATCTCTTTGGTCTTTTTTTTTTTTTTTTTAACTTTACGTAGTGTAGTATCAAAACCTTGTATTTAAATCCAAAAATGTCCATTTTATTTATCTCATTCAAAATAACCATTTAAAAATATTTACCCATTTGGGATAAGCCCATAATCCTTTTTTTTTATTAAGAAAAAATCTTTAGACATTTTTACATTCCTTTTTCCAGTTACTCAACCTAATTAACATTAATTATTCTAAGTTTTTATTATCATCTCTAAAACCATTGATGGGAAAGGAAAAACACAAATGTAGCTTTTCAAAGCAGTTTCTTTTTATAACTAAGTTCTTAGGTTAACCATTAGATATATTTTTCTACTTTTAAACTTGATTTTAGTAGGTACCAATAAAACAGCTGTTTATAATGAGAGCTCTTTCACCTTTCACCAATTTAAGTTTTTCCAAATTAAAGGATCCATCATATGGCCATCCATTTATATATATATATAGTGATTTTAAACAAATAAGATGAAGAGGCTTTTCCAAATGAGAGTGGGGGTGTTGCCTAAATAAATTCAAAGTTCACTCTCCAAAAGGTAAGCCTTTGTCATCCAGGCTGATGCAACAAAGTTTAAGATGGCAAAATGCCTGAAAATTGGTACTATAAAAGGATTGTTGAGAATCCCAATTTATTTGCGTGGCCACCATATGTACACAATACTTGTACCTTTTGCGTGGCAGAGTCCAAGTTCTCCTTTAAAAAAAAAAGGAAACACATATACATACATACACAAACATCAAATACACAGAGAAAGATAAAACGTTTACATTTCAAGGACTAAGGAAGAGAAATCCAAGTTCCCCCTAAAGGGGTTTTTGTTTTTATGAGTTCAGAATTCCAAAAAATGTTTTTATCAGGCCTGGTTAGTTACTTTCAGAGTGAGATTTTTTTTTTTTAATTCCCAATTAAAGTTGTAAGTTTTGTACGTATATAAACCTGGCTGGGGTATTAGTTGGAGGCTGGCAATCTGTCATTTATTTTCGTTCCTTTTCTTTTCTGTTTTTGTTTTGTTTTTTTTTTTTTTTTTTTGAAAGTTCTATTCCCCATTGTAAGGTCGGGTTCTCAGAATAAAATTGCTAGTAAGTTTTCCCGCAGGGACAACTCTATGGCATGAAGTCTTTGCCTCTACCACTCCTGCAAGATTCTCTGTCACCCGAGAAAGCTGTTACCAGCTAGGGGAAGGGTCCCATTTTTGGAGTTGAAAGTTTCCTCCTAAGAGTTTTACTTTTATTCCGAAAAATTCAATGGAGGTAACCAAATTGAGGAAAGCATTAGACCAGCCTCTTACCTAACGACTCAGTCCTGAACCCAGTGTCTTTCAACTTGGACCCACTCGGAACGTCTCCACTGGGTATTTTCCTGGTATCTTTAAACCAGCCCCACATCGGACGTCTCCTCAAGGTGGGTATTTCCCGTTATCTTTCAACCAGGCCCCACCCAGTATGTCCCCACTGGGTGGGTAATGCCCCCCAGTATCTTTCAACTGGAGGGCCAGGTACCTGGATACACTGCCAAATAAAACTCAGGATCATCAACCAATATGGGAGATCCGAGAACCAGGAGAGACTCAACCAAATGCATCTGGACTCCCCGAGTAGGCGGATGGGCACAAAGGGCCACTGCTGGTACCAAGGCTCCGGTTACTCGGAGAGTTCAGGTGGAGAGAAGTCTGCTCTGGGTCCCTTCATGGTGTCCAAAACTGTTGACTGAAAAACATGTGCAGCCTAAAAGTTAAGAGTTATGTTTTATTTGGCGGGAGGACTCGAGCCGGGATGACAGCCTCTCAGAGCACTCTGAGGGACTGCTCCCAAGTGGTTGAGGAGGAGCTAGGATATATAGGAGCTTTAAAACAAAGACCAGGTAGTTGGAACAATAAAACATTGCTTGTTATCTAAAGAAAGCCAGGTGTCTCAAGTTAAAAAATTTAGTGCTTTTCTCTGTATGGGAAGAAGCAATCAATTGGGCTCACTGAATTCATTCTTTAGAAAAGCACCTAGCTATCTAGGGCAAGTATCCTGTCTTTTCTTATTCTGAGTCTGCTCAGAGGGCACCATTGTGAGTGGCTGTAGAGGCTGGGCTGCAGGCCTGTCCTTGCTGGGGGGTGGAGGCAGCTGCTGATGTCTTGGTATCAGCATTCATTGTTTACTGACATGGTTGCAGTATTTTCATTCACATTGTAGTATTTTCGTTCACAGACTGATTATGGATAATCTGGAAACTTGGAAAGGAACCGAGATGGAATTACTGCAGGTATCTTCTACTTTAATATGCTGTGTGCAAACATAAACACGGATGAAGCATACATTTGAATTTAGTGTTGTAGGGAAGGGTTTCTGCACATTATGGGAGAAGGCAAGGCAGAATTCCTCTTCTTTGTGGGCAGGGATGTGGGTCCACCTGTCTTTTCTGTAGCAGTCTCTGAGAGCAGTTTCTGGTAATTAACCAACATTGACAAACTGTGGCACATATTGCATTTAAGAGCTGGCCGGCTGCAAACGTGTGTATTGGACAGGTGGATTTCATAGGTAAGTAGTCAGGTGGATTGGAGAGAGACGTAGCCCAGGCCTGGGCTCAGATTCAGGTTTAAATCGCCATTTCCTCACCAAAGGGCCTTGGACTAGAGTGTAACCTCTCTTAACTTGTTGGTGAATCTGTGAAATGTGCATGATAATATTCGTTTCTTCCTGGGTTTCTTGTAAGTTGTAAACAGTATTATAACACACATGAAGCACTTAACAGGCACTTAGCAGTGTTCACTGTGTCCTTCAGCCCCACTTAGCGTGTGTCAGAGCCGTAAAGGCAGCATGAGTCTGTTGAGGACGCACTGGTAGCCTCCTGAATAGGTTGTGAATTTGGTGATTTCCTTTAATCCTTGTAACTGTATGTACCATGGGCCGTTATTTTCATGGACAGATGAGGAATCTCAGGGTAAAGAAGACTGTAATTTGCCCAATGTCAGGCCATAATTTTGGGTGCAGGGGCCTCGGTTCAGCATGGGCCCCTGGGCTATATGCCCTCTTGGTTCAGCACCAGAGCCAGAAGTGGGGTCACCTGCCTCCCAGCCCAGAATATCCAGTAGGCAACAAGACACACCTGGACATGTGCTGCTTAAGCAAAAGCTCCAGAGGGGAGGCACGTACTAAAGGGATAAACATAAAAACAGACGACTGCAAACTGTGATCAGCTCTGAGAAGGAAAGGAACACGCCTCGCCGTGCAGAGCTGGGAGCTTTCCCGTCGGGGCTGCTCTGGGGGCGTTCATCTCAGCTAAACAAGCTACGCTCCTACACCAAGGCAGGAAGGCAGGGCACGTGTGACCAGGTAGACTGGGTCTCGATGATCATACTCACTCGCCATTAAGCGGCAGCTGTCACGGGCACTTACCTAGTAAACAGATGTCGGCCATAATCTTCACGCACTTTGCTTGGTAGTTTTATTGGCCTCATATTAGAGATGAGGTAATTGAAGCTGGGGAAATTGCTGCATGCCCGTGATTACCGTGAAAATAACCCAACTGGTCTTTCAACCTAGACTGGTGATGGCTGTCATATCCCAGCCCTGTGAATGGCATTGTGTAGCTTCTCCCAAGTGGCCCAAATGACTGACATTGACTTTCTTAATTCGTAGGAAATGGTGTGTGACAATAAGAGAAAAAGGTAATAAGAAATTGTTTGGAAAAATAGAACAAAATCCAATACTTCCTCAGCTGGGGAAGCGCACCCAGTTTCACTCATCCCACTAACTGCCTGGCACCTCCTCCCTGCCAACTCCGTGTTCAGAAGCCACTCTGAGCCTTTGAAGAACATTTTGCCTCATGACACTGTTGACTATGTCCTGCGACCTCTCTGTCCCTGGTTAACTCTCTCTTGAAAGCCATTTAAATTTTATGCAGGCTCCTCCACTCAGATGTAAGAATAGCCTCTTTAAACTTCTTGATGCAGCTCCTTAATGAAGATCTTGCGAAGGAAACCTAGCCAAAACCTGGGATGTATGCACATAGTGACTGTAACCTCAGCACTTTGTGAAGTTCAGAATCAGAGGGGTGGGAGACTCAGGAAAGGTATTTTAAGGTAGAAAGGGGAAAGTGAAAGGACACAGGCTGTGTGAGACTGAAACATCTCGGTCCCAGCCAGCAAGGCACCTGCGTTCAGGATGGTGTGTGGGGAGTGCAGAGTTCTCGCAAAGAAAGAAGTGGTGGGATAGGAGGGAGAACAGTTAGGTTGTTGACTTGGGAAGGAAAAAGTGGGCTGAATATTTCCTGGTTGAACAAGAGGACTGTGACATGATGTGCTTGTATTTTGGAGAGAAGGGATTTGTGGGGACAGGCCTAGGGAGAACGTTCTCTGGCTGGGGAGTCAGCACAACAGGGAACCACAGAGAACCGGCCGACCCCAAGGCCCCTGCTGGGGGAGTGGCTGTCCGCCAATTTGAGCCCTGGTAGCTGCTTCTGTCCCTTAGCTGGGGCCTCAGAGCTCCCTTCACAACCCAGTCCTGTTGATACAAGAAAACAGATGTGGGCCATGAGAAGGGCTGTATCCCAGGCTTTGGTTGAGCCCCTGGAATGTGCCCCACCAGACGTGGGTCCTTGGCTTCCTGCAGGAAAGAATTCAAGAGCAAGCCACTGTTGAGTCAAGGTAGATTTATGCAGAGAGATACATTGAAAGACAAGAGAAAGGCCACGAGGTGTGGGGGCTGGGTGCTCAGATTAAAAGTAGGTACACACTCCACAGACAAGAGTGTGGGCCTTCTCCGAAGAGGGAGAGAGAGGGGTGACCGCGAGGCGGCGCTGTGTTGCTGGTTTTCTTGGGCTTGGTGGTTTCATATGCTAATAAGTAGAACGACCAGCCTAAGGGCAAAGGGATGGAATTCCCAGGGATTTGGCCATTTCCCACCCTTTGACCTTTTGTGGCTAGCCTTGGGACTGCCATGTTGCTGGAGGCGTGTTATTCACCATGTTACTATTACAATGGGTGTATAATGAAGCTCAAGATCTGCTAGAAGTTAAATCTCTTCATCCTGAGCCTCAAGGCCTATTGGGGGTTGAATCCTTCACCATTTTGATGTTAATTGCTGTGGCCTTCCTTGAATGGCTGTGCTCTGCCCCCTTCCATCCTGTCTCACTGTGATGACACAGAGAGAGCAAAGGCCGGTCCCTGCCTGTGCTCCTGCTTTTAACATTGGGAAGGTTGGGGTGGGCTGAGGATGACTCTGAGTGGTGAGAAGGATGTTTCAGATTTTCGCACGTGGGATGTGGGGACCTGCCAGCAGCCACCGCAGATTTATCTCACGGGCATTATCGCTTGTGTCACTCATCTTTTTCTATTTTTCTTTTTTTTTTTTTTTCAGTATTTAATCTAAATTTAATATCAGGTTTTTTTTGGAAAGAAATTTCTCTTTTTCTTTCCTTTGGGGCTCTTTTTGGGGCATAGGTAATTAGGTGTATTATCTGTTAGTGGAGGCCCTGGGGCATGAACTCAGGACCCCGTGCACGCTAAGCACACGCTCTACCACTGAGCTCTACCACCCACCACATCATCTTGTTCTTTTTGCTTTAGCTGCCAAGAATCTTACAGCTGAATTTCTAGTCGGCCTTTAACACTTACCCTGACTTCATGGCATCCATTTTTATGACTTTACCTCCCCCTGATTTCATTTAAGTATTGAATCTCCATTTTCTCTTCACTCTCACTTTTGTCTTTTTGTTGTTGTGGTTGTTAAGCTGTGTTTAAAAAATTGTTTAATTTCTCTTTTAGCAGGAGGCTGAAATTAAATAAATATGTAAACAAACTTATCACACTTAAATGCTTTTATACATTCTAAGCTGTTAAGTAGTTACTTAAAAACTGAATTGAATACTAAATTTGTAACTTTTTTAAATTATTTTTTTAATTTTTTATAAATGTATAGCTGATTTACAATATGATATAAGTTTCAGGTGTAGAATAGATGCACAATATTTAATGTTATGCTCCATTTATAGTTGTTGTAAAACATTGGCTATATTCCCTGTGTTGTAAGATACATCCCTGTAGGTGTTTATGTTACATGGAGCAGTTTGTATAAGAAAGTTGGTTAACTCAGAGTCTGGGGCGTGGCTGTGTCTGACCCAGGTTCACGGTCACCCTGCCTTTCAGAGCCCAGGTACTCACTTCTGTCTGCAGGGGAGCAAGTGGAGGCAGCTCTCATCAGCACTGGCATCACTCTCTGAGTGGCAGTGACAGCAGTGACTGTCTGTGGACGTGCAAAGTGTTGTTCCAGGAGCTTTACATGCATTTCTTCATTTAATGATTAAAGCCCTCCTGTGAGGAATCGTTTTATGTTTTTAATGAATAATACATTTTATTTTGATATTGATAGACTTCAAACCTCCGGAAAATTTACCAGAATAGTACAATAAATGCTTAGATACAGTTGACCTAAAAGGGCAATATTTGGCTTTTTGTGTCTGGCTTATTTTAGCATAAAGTTTCAAGGTTCATCCATGTTGCAGCCTGAATCAGTACTTTATTCTTTTGGTTTGATAATATCCTTTTTCTTTTTTTTTCGTTTTTGGTCTATTTAAAAATATTTTCATTGAATTCTAGTAAGTTTATAATGTTGCATCAGTTTCTTGTGTACAGCACAACACTTCAGTTATATAGGAACATACCTGTATTCATTTTCATATTCTTTTTAAACATACGTTACTATAAGGTATTAAATATATTTTCCTGTGCTATACAGTATAAACTTGCTGTTTATTCTATACATACTCAGTATCTGCAAATATTGAACTCCCAATTTATTCCTTCCCACACCCTCTGCCCTCTGGTAACCATAGTTTGTTTTCTATGTCTCTGTGTCTATTTCTATTCTGTAGAAAAGTTTATCTTTTTGTTTGTTTGTTTTTTGTTTATTTTTTTTAGATTCCACATGTGAGCGATCTCATATGGTATTTTTCTTTCACTTTCTGGCTTACTTCACTTAGAATGACATTCTCCAGGTCCACTGATGTTGCTGCAAATGGCATTATTTTATTATTTTTTTATGGCTGAATAGTAGTCTATTGTACAAATATACTACAACCTCTTTATCCAGTCATCTGTCAGTGGAAATTTAGGTTGTTTCCATGTCTTGCTATTGTAAATAGTGCTGCTCTGAACATTGGGGTGTAGGTGTCTTTTTGAATTAGGGATCCTTCTGGATATATGCCCAGGAGTGGGATTGCTGGGTCCTATGGGAGGTCAATTTTTTGTCTTTTGAGGAACCTGTATAGTGCTTTCCACAATGGCTCCACCAAACTGCATTCCCAGCACAGTGTAGGAGGGTTCCATATTCTCCACAGCCTCTGCAGCATTTATTGTTTGTGAACTTCTGGATGATGGCTATTCTGACTGGTGAGAGGTGGTACTTGATTGTAGTTTTGATTTGCATTTCTCTGATAATGATATTGAGCATTTTTTCATGTGCCTATTGGCCATTTGTATGTCTTCATTGGAGAAAAGTTTGTTTAGGTCTTCTGCCCATTTTTGGATTGAATTGTTTGTTTTTCTTTCTTATCAAGTGTAAAAGCTGTTTACATATTCTGGGAATTAGGCCCTTGTCAGCCTCATTTATTGCAAATATTTTCTCCCATTCCATAGGCTGTCTTTTTGTTTTGCTTACTGTTTCCTTTGCTGTGCAAAAGCTTGTAAGTTTAATTGATCCCACTTGTATATTTTTGCTTGTATTTCTATTGCTTGAGTAGACTGCTCTAGGAGAACATTGCTGAGATATATGTCAGATGTTTTGCCTATGTTTTCTTCTAAGAGGTTTATAGTCTCTTGTCTTCGTGTTTAAGTCTTTAAGCCATTTTGAATTTATTTTTGTCTATACTGTGAGGGAGTAGTCTAACTTCATTGATTTACATGCAGCTGTCCAGTTTTCCCTACAGCATTTGCTGAAGAGGCTGTCTTTACTCCAGTGTATGTTCTCACCTCCTTTGTCAAACATTCAATGACCAAAATTTTGTGGGAGTATTCTTGGTAATTTTCTTTATCCATTCATTGATTGATGGATATTGTTTGTAACTTTTGGCTACTCTGAGTGATACTGCTATGAATATTGATGTGCAAATTTTTGTGAGAATATGTTTTCATTCTGTTGGCTGTACAGTTGGCCCGCCATATGTGTAGTTTCCACTTCATGGATCCAGATGGCTGATTGTAAAGGGACTCGAACATCCTTGGATTATGGTATCCAGGGTGGGGGGTTCCTGAAACCAACCCCCCGAGGATACTGAGGGATGACTCTATACGTAGGAGTGGAATTGCCGAGCCATATAACTCTAACCTTTTGAGGAAACACCAGACTTCTCCAAAGAAGCTGCACCACTGTCCTTTCCACTGGCCATATATGAGGTTTCTCTGCCTCCTGAACGACACTTGTTTTTGTCCATGTTTTGATTATAACCATCCTAGTGGGTGTAAAATGAGAACTCATTTTGATTTTGATTTGGCTAGTGATGCTGAGCATCTTTTCATATGCTTTTTGGCCATTTGTGTATCTATTTAAATCCTTGGCAAATTTAAAAATTGGGCCAATTTTCTTTGTATTGTTCAGTTGTAAGCATTTGTTATATATCCTGGATACTAGTCTCTTATTAGATACATGCTTTGCAAAATTTTTCTCCTATTCTGCAGATTGTCCTTTCAGTTTAGTTTTCTTAACATTAAAACAATTTCTTTACAGGGGAGGCAATTAGATGTATTGATTTATTTTATTTTTCTTGCCAAGCACGCACTCTATCACTTGAGCTACCCCCTTCCCCTGTCATTTCACTTTCTTGATGATGTCCTTTGTAAGAAAAAGGTTTTAATTTTGATGCAGTCCAGTTTATCTGCTTTTATCTTCTATCACTTGTGCTCTTCGTATTGTATCTAGGAAACCAAAGCCTATCCTAGGACCACAAAAATTTATACTGTGTCTTCTTTTAGAAAGTTTATAGGTTTGTTTTTATGTTTCTGTCTGTGATCCATTTTGAATTAAATTTTATTTGTTATATAAAATATGGGGGTCCAGATTCCAGATTCATTCTTTTGCCTGCAGATACCCAGGTGTCTCTGCACCATTTGTTGAATAGACTATTCTTTCAGTGGAGTGTTGTTGGCACTCTTGTGAAAAACTGACTGTAAATGTAAGTTTTTTCCCCCTGGGTTTTTATTGTGTCTCATAGATTTATTTATCCAAACTTATGCCAGTACCATACTGACTTGAGTACTATAGCTTTTTAGTACCCTTTTAAAGTGAGTCCTCCAAATTTGCTCTGCTTTTTCAAGATTGTTTTGGCTGACCTGGGCCCCTTGCACTTCCATATGAATTTTGGGATCAGTTTTTCAATTTTTCCAAAGAAGTCAGCTGGAATTTTGATAGGGATTCCACTGAATTAGTAGATAACTTTGTGGAGTCTTAACATTTTTAACAATATTTTCTACCATTCCATGAAATTGGGATGTCTTCCATATATGTAAATCTTTTAAATTTCACTTCGGTGATACTTCAAAATGTTCAATGTTCAAATCTTGTAAATTAATGTTAAATATATCTCTCATTTTATTTTTAATGCTGTTGTAAATGGAAAGGCTGAGCTTCTTAAGGGTCAGACTATATATCAATTTGTTTATTTCTAGGATTCCTACACAGCAAATACCCTAGGTTTATATTTGCTACACAAATCTATCCACAACTCTTCCCATCCACTTGTTATAAGGACCCAAGACCCAAGTTAAGCTACCTGAACACCTACGTGGAAGTGAAAAATGAGTCCATTGGGTGGGGCTTTGTGCAGATGATACTGAGAGCTTATTCAGGTTGGCTTCATGTTAATTTCTTTAAACAATCCTTTTAGTGTATATAGTCAGGTACATTAAGAACATGCCCTTTTGATGTGCAGAGGAGCTAAGACTATCATTTTCAAATAATTTCTAGTGAGAGTGTTGTACTTGAAACCTAATTTGCATCAATCTTTGAAGATTTATGTTTCAGGAGCTTTGACTAAGGAATACATGTCTTTATTCAATGACAACTAAATGCTCAAGCAACATGTAAGAGTTTGAGCAAACTGCCCCCGCCCCGTAGTGCTGGTTGGCTGCAGCTGTAACTGGAGTCAGCGCTTACCTATGCCAGTACGCTAGCGCTGATCTACTCAAAGGGGTTCGTCCAACAGTTTGTCAGTAGTCTGTTGGACAAAGCCATAAAACATTGATTTAAGGTTGCTGGAATGGAATCTATTCTTATTAATATTAAGTAAGCACATATTGAGTGCTTACTGTATGTTGGGAATTGTCCCTCAGCCTCACATGAATATTATTTCTCTTAAAACCACACATATTGTCTTGTAATTCTCACTTTACAGATAAAGAGACTGAAAATTAGGTCTTCTCTCTTTTGGGGGGAGCTCATTATCAATGACGGGAAGTTGTAAGGGAAAAGATACTGATTCATCCTGAGAAAACATTTTTCTGAGAGTCAGCAATGAAGAGGGTGACCACTGAAGAAGGTGATCATTGTTCGAGTGCGACGAGCCCCGGGTTGTACGGAGTCAGCATCCTTGTCCTGGACAAGGCACGTTTAGAGCTGCTTGGTGAGTGAGGAGATGCCACCGCACAAGGAACGCTGATGCCCGGCCGTTGGGCTGTGCTCAGGCCCGGTGGGGCTTTCTCCTAAGGGCAGTGGACCGTCATTGACAGATTTTAAGTAGGGGAGTAGGGTGCTCTCATAGATCACTTTTGTCTTGTAGAATGCTTGGAAACATTTAGAAGGCTTGGCAGGAGGTGATGTGGTGAGTCAGAGTAGAGTGGCTGCGAGGTGTAGCAGTGTTCAATTTTCAAGTTGTTTTCAGTCCCAGGTTTGTGGCTCAGTAGCCATGTCACTTTGGGTGATGCACTCAAGGAAGTGAAACAATTTATCTAATCAATTAAAGCAGTGATGTACCGACTTCCCAGGACTGCTGCGGAGATCCAGTGAGATAACATGTGCACAGTGTGCAGCGTGGTCCCCAGCACAGAGTCAGTGCTGAGTGAGTGCCAGTGAGTACCTGATAGGACAGGCGTGGGTGGTGGGACTCATTACTGAGGAAATTTGGGCCCTGAAGGAGGGGTCCAGGCACATCTGTGAGTGATGGGCCTGAGCTGGGAGAGGCAGGGAGACCTTGCCCCCAGACCAGGGGCCCTGGGCAGGACGGCTATGGGAGGAACACCGTCAAGTCAGCTCTGTGCAGATGGAGATGGAAGTGCCCTTGAGATACCTAAGTGCAGTGTCACGAGCGCACAGAGGAGGTCTGGGCCCAGGCTGTGCATTTTCCTGTAATCTCAATCCCTGAGGATGCCGAGGTATTGATCCCTGAACGTGAAGGCATACTTTACAGGACAAGTGAATAGTAGTATCATCTCTGTCATCAAAGCTCACGTCTCTTTATTCATCACTCACTTTGTTAATTGGGTACTTACAGAGCTCACTTCACCGCCCTCCCCTGGGCTCAGGCTCCACAGTAAAGAGCTGGTGATCCTCCCTCTTTTCCAGAAGAAGACACATTATCTGGTAGCCTTCTATA
This sequence comes from Camelus dromedarius, assembly GCF_036321535.1. Classification (NCBI taxonomy): domain Eukaryota; kingdom Metazoa; phylum Chordata; class Mammalia; order Artiodactyla; family Camelidae; genus Camelus; species Camelus dromedarius. The sequence continues at coordinate 69,677,706 of NC_087472.1, forward strand.
CCTCGCCAGATTTAGAATTTTAGTTTGTTGTTTTAATTCTATTTTCTGTTGGCCATCTCCTGACAGAAGAGAAGATTTACCTCATGGTCATGTTTCAATTAGCTGTTAGTGAGAATTGCTGATCTAATCCATACTGTATGTATTTTATTAACTTTTTTAGAGTATTTATCATTTTTCTGTCTTTGCCCTTTAATTTTGTATGGCCCTTCAAGGCTCTATCCTATTTGGGGCCTTATTTTTTTTTAATTAAAAAATATCTTTTAGCAGTTAAGAAAACAATGGCAAAGAAAAAATGCACATGATTCCTAAATTTAGAAAATATCTAGTGTGTTTTCTTTCTCAGCAATGGAGGGTTCTAGAAACTCTTGAAAACCTTCATTACAGAAGTTCCTTAAAATGCTGATTAAGAAAGAAAACCTTCCTTCCTCATCTTTCAAGCTGCACAGCTAATTGTCAAGAAAATGAGGGGAAATCCTCAGAAGCCAAGGCAAATCAGAAAGCAGGGATTCTGGGAGATAAGCGAGCCTTAGAAGCCCTGGGGTGCCAGTTGGCTCCTGAACTGAGTTTCAGTTGCCTTGACAGGAGGGCAGGAAGTGAGCCCCACACCTCTCACACTGGGAGTTGGATGACCGATCATATTTCAGGCCAAGCCCATCCCTAGAAGCCTGGTTTACTAAAGGGTGAACTAGGAAAAAAAATTACTCAAGGCAAGAAATTAAGGAAATTCAATTTTGTTGGAAGAGGGGAAAAATAACAAATCCAAAGTAAGGATATAGTTTAAAGCTGTTCTGGCATGAGAGTGACCACATACTCCTGGCAGAAAAGCACAGCTACTCCTGGAATGAGAAGTTGTGTTTTGAAATAATCAGTGAACAGCCATTCAGAAAAAGGCCTCCAGAGTCTTGTGGATCAAGATACTGGACCGCAAACACCTCTCTTCGAAGGTCTCATTCAAATAACCAGGAAGGTTTTAAAGGAAAGAAGCCATAATCATAGTTGTATTTATTGACATTACTATATGCTAGGAATTCAGAGGTGACTATGGAGTTGTCTCCTCTTTTATGGACCTTACTTTCTCTTTGGGGAGACAAACTGCCATAGGTGGGGAGCTTGGTGGAGGGAGGTGTTAGTCTGTTGTAATTAGCCAGGAGAGGAAATTAAGAAAGCAGTGAAGGGTGGGTGAACTTTTTAGCTGAGGACAGTCTTGTTCAGTTGGCTTTTAATTGCAGGCTCGATGAGTTGTCACTGGAGGGAATTGATCTTACAGAGGATGGACTTAGCTCAGGCCTCTTTAGAATGGACAAGTGAACCTGGAGAAAGACAGTCAAATCTGTGCAGACATTAAAGTTCACTTGAATGTGCTCCATCCCTGAGCCAAACTTATGACAAATATGCAGCACTTCTTGAGGACAGAGAAGTGGTTTTTAAGGTTCTCCAAGAATGAATCCCAGGGAACCGAGATGGCCAGTTGTCAAACTGTGACTTTGCTCTTTGGACGGTGTACCCACCATGGGTATTGGCCTTTTATAGGTTTCCATTTCTCTTTAATACATGTCAGGTGATGAGGACGTGGGCACAAGTGTTTGACACCTTGTCGAGGTGACTTTGGGTACCTGCCTAGAAGCACGGTCACAGTTGTGGCTGCGTCATACATCTTGCCGGCCATCCCGTTCCCCGGCTCCGTGATCACGGCTGAGTGGTTCCTTGTTGACCTGTCTCCTCTGTGACATCATAACCCATGAAAAGACCGGAGCGTATTAACTTGGCTTTGTTAAAGTCAAAGGAACAGATCTAATATGGAGTCAGATTTGTTCTTTCCTATTTCAGTAGTGCCATGGAGAAGGCATTTTGGGCAGCTTTTTGTAGGGTCCTTGAGGCTTTCTCTCTCAGCCTCTGGGCGCCTCTATTGAAAACCCTTCATAGCTGTCTGGCCTGCTGGAAAACCACTCTGACTGTTTTGCCCTGAAGATGTGTTCTGTTTATAACTCATCTCTACTCCTTGGAAAACAACTCAATAAAAACTCAGTTGGTTTTCCACCAGCCATGGGCAGGGGTGAGGGACAGCATGTTATTATTTCATAAAATAATAATATAATAATAATAATTATAATTATAATAATTAAAGAAGTCTTAAAACAGCACTGGGCACATAGGAGAGAGTCAATAAATGCTTCCTGGCTTAAATCAAAAGTGATAACTCAGTGATTCCATGGCTGCTGTATTTGCTGAGCTGGTTACTTCTTTGATCCATTACACTTTTTTTTTAACTGAAAAAGAAATACATGCATATGGTTAAAAAAATTTTCAAACAGAGCACAGAAATACACAATTGAAAGAAGTTTTCCCTCATCCTCTGTTCTTTCAGCCCTCCCTGGAGATGCCACTGTTTACTATCCTTTGTGTGCTTTTCCAGATATGTATGCACATTCCCACCTATGTATGTAAATTCCTTTAAAGTTTTAGTTATTTTTAACTTAAAGGGATTTAAATCCCCAAGTGGCTTCTGGCCCGGTGATAGAAAAGAACAAATCTGACTCCATATTAGATCTGTTCCTTTGACTTTATCTCTGTGCTCTGTCTCCTAGGCTTCATCTTGCTTGTAAAACAATGTTGCCTACAGCCTGAAATATACAGGAGAGCCTATTCTGAAGGCTCTGACCTTTAAGGATATTTAACACTTTTTCATTCATAAAAAGATAACAAGTTGCAGAATAGAAAAGAACGTTTGTTTTGTTGGAGGTTTACAGAGATTTGACCCAGGCAGATAGCTGCAAGAACAAAGGATTCTAACAACAAAGAATTCCTACACCAAGAAGTTTGCAACAACCAAGCACGTAGGAAAGGAGCCTGAATTCTGACTTGGGGAGATGGTTTTCCAGGACATTAGTTTGCCATCTAGGTCTACAGAAACTTGCTATTCCATGCCCCAACACCTGGTCTCCCAACTTATTGGCCTGTCCTGCACTGAGGAGAATGAATTTGGACTCGGTAACTCTCCTATCTACCTAGCAAGCTGGGCACTGGAACTGAGGACAGCTCTCCCACACCCAGGGACCTACTGTGAGCCTTTGACTGTCCCACTGGGGTGGGGTGTGGTTTACCCAGGAGGGATGGGGACTATACACCAACACTCAGGCAGTCTGCTCTGTCTGGGGCTCTGATCTTGTACCTCCCGCTCCCCGCCAGCCCAACACCTGGGACAGTGGAGCTAAGGCAGAGATCGTGCCTGCCTGTTTCCCAGCGTGTAAAAGGGGAATATGTACTCTTCCCAAGGTAGTTCTGAGCGACAACACCTGCGGGTGCTTGGTTCCCAGAGCAACAGGAAACCAAGCTCCGCGTGGGGGCAACGGGTATGACCCCCGTAGGGGTTCTGCAGAGTCATCAGCTAGAGGGCTGGACCAGGGAGGTAAAACTTGAGCTGCGGGCCTTGAAGGGTTAGAGAAGGGTACAGAGGCAGGACTGCTTGCCTCCTTCGGGGTGCCCCCAGAGGTAAAGCTTTTTCTCTCCATCTCCGCTACTCCCCTCCCCTCTCCAGATCCCTCCCTTCTCTCTGCCCCTCCTGTCCATCTGTCTCCCTCCACTTTTCCCCTCCTCTCCTCCTCCTCCCATCTTCTCCCTCCCTCGCTGCCACAGCTTCTCTGGCAGAACCCAGAGAGGATCAATGGCCCTCCTGCGCATGCGCAGTCGGTGCCAGCTGGACCGCGGGTTGGAAGCTCCAGCTCCGATCCGGGGCCGGGGCCTCTGGCTGTGGAAGTGCAAGGTGGGGGCTCCCGGGAAAGGGGTCAGGCGGCTGCGGGAGGGCAGTCCGCGTGTCACAGCCCGTGAGGGCTCGAGTCAGCGTGTGTTCAGCTGAGGGGCTCGGGCCAGTCCCCTCTGCCCGCGCCACCAGCCCGGCGCCCCGGCCATAGCTGTCCAGGGCCAGGTGTGCACCTGCCGCCTCTCGCCCCAGCCAGGCTCCCCTCAGTCCGCGGCTGGCGTCCCCTTCCCCTCTCCCGCACGCGAGTCCTCTCCTCCCGGGCTTCCTCTCCTCGGCCGCCGACCCGTCCCCGTCCCTGGGCGGGCTGGGTCTGCCGACCCAGACGGGGGCGGGCGGCTGGGGCTGGGGCTGGCCTCCGAGCGGGGCTGCAGCCCGCGTCACCACCCCAACCCCGCTTTCCCTGCCCCGCGACCCCGGGGCTGCCCTCCTCTCCCTTTCCCGCTCCCTGAGGACCAGCTCAGCGGCGTGGGCACTGCTCCCCGGGCTGAGAGCCTCTGGCTGTAAAGCCCAGCTTCTCCTGGGGGAGTCGAGAATAGGGAGCGCCAGTGCTGAGCGAGCTTCCGTCTCCTCCCTCAGTGTTTCTGCCCTAGGTAAGTACCTTGAACACTTTCAGGTGTTGTGATGGCGGTGCTTGTTGATGTCACGTGTTTTTATAGTGAGAGGGATTACAGTGCTGAAAGCAGGGCTTGGTTCAGTTAAAAATGAGCTGAAGGCATGAGGCTGTGACATCCTCCTTCCTTCCCTCTCCCAGGGTGAAACGTGTGACCCTCGATTTTAAAAAGATAGTCACAGTCCCTAACTAGCCCAGCCCAGCTAGTGTGTGTTAACAGGAACAGAACCACCAGAGGCGTTGGAGACCTAGGGACATTGCAGTCCTAAAGAGTTCCTGGCACAGTTTGGTTTGTTTTGGTTTTTTGTTTTTCTTAAATTGTGGGGCAGACTAGTTGTATAGAGGGGAAAATAATTGTCAAGAAATATTTTTTCATATAACAGCTTTATTGTGATATTGTTCACACACCATGAAGTCCATCCATCTAAATGGTACAATTCAGCAGCTTTTAGCATATTCACAGTTGTGCAACCATTATTATTCCAGAACGTTTTCATCACTTCAGAAAGAACAGTGGAAATGAATGACCTATCCACCCCTCTCCAGTGGTGGTTCTAAACAAGTTTCTTGGCTATTCCTGACCATAAATTAACTTGTTACATTCCATGAAAAATCTGGTAGGAATTCTAATCAGAATTGCATTGAATCTGTGTATCAAAACAGGAAGAATTAATGTCTTTATGGCATAAACTTCTTCTACCCATGCATATATCTGGGACCCTATCTTTTCATCTGTCCAGAGCCTGGCCCATAGGATGTCCTCACTAATTTTTGGGCTTGTGAATGATGAGATTCTATACATCGTTAGTTGCAACTGTAGACTTTCACAGAAGAGAAAAGTAACCTCAGTGAAGCCAAGTGACTCTCTGATGGTCAGAAAGAGTGACAGTCAGTGCTGGAGTGATCCAGTGGACTTGGTGCTTGCAACCAGAATTCTCCACCACCTACAGCTAAGGGGATTACAGTGTTCTTTTATTTTTTCTTAATGGCGTTGCTTTTATTTTTACTTATTTTTTTAAATTATTTTTTATTGAAGTGTAGTCAATTTACAATGTTAGTTTCAGGTGTACAGCAGAGATTCAGTTATAAACATATGCATATGTATATACATATGTTTTAGATTGTTTTTAGTACAACTCGTTACAAGAAATTGAATATAGTTCCCTGTGCTATATAGTAGGTCCTTGTCATTTATTTTATATTTATTAATTTGTATCTGTTAATCCCCCCTTTCCTGCCTGCTAACCACAGTTTGCTTTCTATGTCCATGAGTCCATTCCTAGCAGCAGCGTTTTTCATAGTAATATATGCTGGTTGGCTGCTTTCAGTTTCAGTAATTCCATCTTATATGTGGGCACTTTTCTTCTGGTGGGCCTTTATGTGGTTTGCAAACGTGGTAATAGAGATCTGTATTTGGGAGTACTTCAGGTCTCATGTAGTCCCTGGTACAGAGCGCCCACTGAGCTGATGCTTGAACTGGGGAAAAAAGCACAGTAAATGTTGGAATTTCCACTATGGTTGAGACTTCCAGATTTCTATAACCTGTTTAGCCCACCTTAATTTTGGCTGCACCCATACTGGGTAATTTGGTGGAACTTCATGGTATGGTGGTGTAGAGACAGGGCCTTGTATGCTTCTTCTCTTTCCTTTTTCTAACACGCATTCTCCTGGGCCTTCCAGATCCTCCCCCAGAAGTGCCCAGGCCTGGCTTGGTGCTGCACTGAGGCAATATTTGTTAATAAGGCCCTTTCCTCATCTCTTCTGAGCCTCCGTTTCCTTCTCTGCACAATGAGGGCTTAGACTAGATAAGTGCTTTTCAGTTTCTTTTAAAGCCATGTTTCCTTTGAGAAACAGAAAACGCGAATCTCTCCTCCCATCCCAAACCTTTAGATTTTGATGCGTCCTCCAAGGAGTGACATAGCTCTTTGTGGAAAATTGATGTGATTGTGATTCCAGGTGGCACAGAAAAGACTCTTCAGAGATTTCCTGCAGGGAGAGGGCAGGAAAGGGGCAGTATGTCACACTTTCTAGTGTGAGCACTGGAGCAGGTGCTTGGGTTTAAATACGGTGTCTGACGTGGCCTCTCTCTAATCTTGTACAATGTGATAAACCTCTCTCCCTCAGTTTCTTAATGTGTCAAGTTGGGGTGATAATATTTTAGGGCTTTTGTGAAACATTATACACATAAGCCATTTGTGTCTCGGTAGAAACAAGACCTGCTAGGGAGTCAGGGATTTCTTTAAAAAAAAAAAAAAAATCTTGTCCATAGTAGTCTGTCTGTGTGCATTTTGAAGTTCCTAGAGAGTGAGGGTTGAGTCTAAAGTCCATCGTGGGACAGGTGGCCCATTGGTCTGTGTGCCCTAGAATGCCCCCTCCTCCCCAGTCCTCTTCCTCTCAGTCCAGGATGAAGTTCCCTAGTAGATTTACACAGAGGTCTTGTGGAAATGGCTTTTCATTTTATTGTTTCACCAAGAAGGGCTGCCATCATGATCTCTGTGGTCAGGTTTTGGTGACCTGAAGGCTATGCAATTGGGGGTTTCTACTTAATAAAAAGAAAAAAATTACAAATACAAAATTAGACTTGGGTGGTGACAGGGGCTCTTAGAAGTTGGGACCATTAACTTTGTTAGCTTCAGGTGCAGTGGCCTCTAGCCAGGAGGACCCATCCTCGTGCTCTGAAGTTGGAAGGACCAGTGGGTTCAGTGGGAATGTTAACTGAGTGTATCTCATGGGCTGGGCATTGTCCTATTTGTACTGTGTGTTCCTTATTTGAGACAGTGAGCTCATTTAACCTCAATAGCCTCTTTAAATAATTAGAATTTTTTATTTTGAGATGTAATGTAGATTCCCATGTAGTTGTAAGAGATAATATGGAGAGGGCCTATGGACTCTTTGCCCAATTTTCCTTAATGGTTCCATCTTGCAAAGTTGGGGTACAATTCATTACTGACTCACTAACACTTTGAGGTTTGTGTTATTGCCCTCATTTAGATTCATGATTAAACTGGGGCTTAGAGAAGCACACAGGCCTGTCCAGGTCACCCACATGGTTAGTGTAGAGTCGGGTGGAACTTGGGCTTGGGATTTCCAGGCAGTACCATTATGATGGTCTGTGGCAGGGAGCAGCATTCACTTTGCTTGTTTATTCATTCATTCAAGAAACATTTATTGAGTAACCTCTGTGGGTCAGATGCTTCCATAGGGTTATCTGATTCTTCAGCAGTACTGAGAATCAGGTAATGTTTTCTTTTTTTAATCTGATAAAATTAGCTCTGAGAAGTTATAACCCCCCCAAAGGAAATATAGCTCATAAAGGAGCGATAGTAAATTTGTACAGTCCCCCCTTTTTATGCAGGTGGTACCCTAGGCATTTTACATTTGCAAACTTGCATAATTCAGATATAGTCTTGTAAGGCAAGGATTTTTTTTTTTAATTTAAGTATAGTCAAGTTTACAATGTTGTGTCAAATGCAAGGTGTTTTTTGATTTTGAATAAAAAAAATTTTTTGAGGAGGGTAATTAGGTTTATTTATTTGTTTCATTTTTTAAAATGAGGTACTGAAGATTGAACCCAGGACCTCGTACATGCTAAGCACGTGCTCTACCACTGAACTGTACCGTCCTCCCCAAGGCAAGTTTTCTTATCCATTATTCTGCAGCTTAGGAGTTCAAATAAATTGGAGTTGAAATCCAGATCTTTTGATCCCACTGTGGTTCTTTTCTTTATATTCTGCTGAAGGGGGGGTGGGGAAAGCAGTTCCTTTGTTCATTTCTTTATTCAGCAGTTTTGAGCACTGACTTTGCATCAGGGTCTGGCTAGGTGCTTGGAAACAGAAAACAAGAAATGACCCTTCTCTGCAGGGGCAGGAAGCCTAGACCAAAAGCTGGGTAATGTGATCCGAGCTATGGTAGCCATGTGCAGACTCTGAGGACAAACTGTACCCCCGGCTTTGCTTGGGATTCCCTTGCCTTCTGGCTGGTACACACCAGGTCACCGCAACCCAGAGGGGTCCGCAGCACACAGCACAGTATGTACCTCGATCTCCTCTCCCCTCTCGGCAGGGCCTGCAACATGAGCATCCCTGACTACGTGCAGTGGGCTTAGGACTACGAGACTCTCCCCGTGGTGGTCCAACCCATGGGGATCATCTCAGAGGAGAATTTCTTTTGCATCTATAAGCGAATCTCCTTGGTGAGCCAGATCAGCCCGTGCGGCTCCCAGTGGGCACTCTGTATCCACTACAGGCACCACTATGCGCCCGAGAATGGGTGGAGCGACTTCCAGACCCACCGCAAGGTCGTGGGCCTTGTCACCATTACCGACTGCCTCTCGGCCAAGACCTTCGAGAAGCTCCACGTGCAGAGGAGCTGTATGGCACCACGGCTTAATGACTCTCAGCTCTTTGTCTTTGTGCTGCATGGGGAGGTAGCCGAGCAGCCGTGCACCGACGTGGCCTTCAATCTACGAGGACTGCAGGGTGGTGGAGAAGAGGATCGAGGACTTCACTGAGTCACTCTTCATCTTGCTCAAGTCCAAGTGGCTGGGTGGGGCCCCTGACAAGTCTGGGGACAAGATCCCCCTCCTCTGCGTCCTGTTTGAGAAGGAGGACTTCATGGGACTGGACACAGACAGCAGGTAAGTCTACCTGGAGGCCCGTCCGCCCTGGCTGTGTGCCGGGTTACTTCCCTACATCCAGAAAGGGATCAGCAAGGAAGAGGGCTGTCTTGTAGCCAAGCGGGGAGGGAGGTGCAGCCCGCCGGTTTAAGGACCTTTAAAAGTGAATCCGCCTTTGTTTCAGAGAGATCCTTTTAGGGTTAGTGTGGACAGTTACTCCAGCTTTTCAGCCAGGACCCCTGGTGGGATCCCTGGAGTTGCTGTCCAATAGAGTAGCCACAGCCACTGATGCTAGGAGCGCTGGGAAGGAGGCTGCTCTGAGCTGAGATGTGCTGTAGGTCAAATGCACATCAGATGCTGGGAATTGTCTAGTAAAAAGAATGTAAACTATCTTGTTACTTTCTATATTGATTACATGTCAAAATGATAGTATTTTACATACAGTAGATTAAGTAAGATCTGTTCTTAAAATCAGTTTCTAATATTTGTTTTTTGTTTGTTTCTTTGTTTACCGTTTTAAATATGGCAACTGGGAAACTTTCTTTACATGGCTCTCATTTCATTTCTGTTGGGCAGCCTCTCCTGGGACAGTCTCATCCCTTTGCTTATAGATGAGATGCTGAATCCCGAGACGCAGAACGAGGCGCTGGTTGAGCTGGGGGTGGAGCCGGTGTCTCCTGCCTCCCAGGCCCAGCACCTGCACGGCTCAGGCCCTCTCTTCCTGCCCGACAGCCACCATGCCAAGTTAGGGCATCAGAAACACCGCCAGGGACTTCCGAATGAACTCCTTACGCAGGGAAAGGCATATCACGGAGTTTGGGACAGAGCAGGGAAAGTTTCATTCTCACTTTGTCCCTGTGATTAAGTCAACGGCCCCACTTTGCCTCGGAAGTGCAGACGAGCTCTTCTGGGCTGCCTAACTCCCCACCTTCTGCTCTTTTTCCCCGTGTATCGTGCTTTCCCTCGGGCAGAAGAGGGTGAGATGCCTTTGCCGAGAGGTGGTCCCCCTTTGCTGGGGAGAGTGAGGGAAGCTGTGTCCCCCCGGCCTACGGCCTCGGGTCTTGAGTCTGGAGAGCGTTCATGGCGGTCCCACAGGTGACGGTCGGAGGACCTGGTACGTGCTGCTGGGCCCACTGTGGAGGCAGTGCTCTGTGATTCTTGAACTTACCTAAGATCAGATCCTACTTTCTGGTTGTTGGTAAGTTGGAGAAGAAGATGCCAGAGAATTGATAAAAAGAAACTCCAGAGCAGCCCTGTGAGTGAGAGGCACAGGGGACCCGAGTCCCACCTGCGTGTGGTGCCTGGCGGGCTCTGGATGAATTTTCAGTTCCTCCCCGGACATGCCTCTATGGCTTAAGGAAGGGGCAAGTCATGTCGTGGCCATGATCTGTACTTGTCCTCACAGGGCCCTGTGATCTACACGCCCGTGCTCCCCTTCTGCTCCTTGGAGATGAGGTGGCAGGTTTAGGAGCCTGGGCACTGCTGAGGGCACAGCTGCCAGCACCGTGCTACACCGAGGCTGGCTCCATTCACCTCACCTGTCACCTCCTGCTGAGGTCCCACGTGTTAGTCAAGGTAGGTGCATCAGTGCAACGTAAGCAGGGACCACCTTCTCCCCCTGGACAGACTGGTGGGTGAGCAGTGGAAGCCTGGGGCCCTGCCCCAGCCCCCTGGCCAGTGCCTCCTCTTTTGTCATAGGAGGCACTGGTGACATTTTTGCTCAGCAACTGCTTGGCTCTGAGTCTGCAGACCCACCAGAGAATGCCAGCTTGCTTTTGCTTTTTGAAGTCTGCCCTTGGGATTTGGCGGAGTAGCTGGATGTGTGCTTAGCCCATAGTGGTTGACACTGTCGCTATTGTTTACCCAGTACCTCGTGTATCAGGCATGGCTCTCGGCATCAAAATACAGCAGCGAATTAAACCTCCCTCCTGGTGGGTCTGTCTGTTTTGGTACCATAAGGGCTCATCCAGCATCTGAACGTCAGTGAGATAACGCGGCCAGTGAGCTCGGGTCAAGCACGTTCTCCTCCAGTCACTTTTACTCCATTGTTGCTTTTACTATTCCACAGTCATTAATTTTTAAAACAATGCTTTGGTGCAGGAGCAGAGCCTAATTCTCTCCTGCTAATCTTGTTGGGAGTGAGTAAAACTGTCCAGCCTGAAATGCGACCACAGTTTGTGGCTCAAAAGCTGCCTAGACGCATGTAGGTGGAGTTTTGGTTAGGGGCGCTGACCACGTTGGGGTCCCCCGGCAGCGCCCCTCCCCTCAGGCCCCTGCCTTCCCTGGAGCAGGAGGTGAGGGTGGGTCTCACCGTCCCCACGTCCCTGGCCTCACACACTCACGTAACTTCTTGTACATGCTGTCAAAGTCATTTTTGTTCTTGTGTATTTCTAATTTTCTCTTGTTCCTCTTTTCCCTTTTCTTTATTCCTTTTTCTCTTGTAGTGCCCTGTGAGCATGTTGTTGCGTCTGAAAAGGTGGGCTGTGCACACCCTGCACTGGAAATAGCCAGATCGCTCTCTGTGCTGTCTCCATCGCTTTAAAAAGCAAAAACTTAACAGCTGCCTTGATCCGTGGATTATCCTAGTCATCTTTTTATTTTCTAATTTTTTGGAATATTTGCTTTGTTAACACATCACCCACTGGTGTTTGATACCTGTTAAAATCCTTACTTTGAGGAACCTGTTTGGTCTTCCTTATATTTGGTGACAAATGCGCCCTTATTAAATTTCTTTGATTGTTTTGAAGAAGTGAGATGCGAATTGATTTAGGCGGCTGCTGTGAGATCCTTTTCATGGAGTATTTAAACTTGTAAAGTCAAAGTCTGCAGCATCTTGCTCGATTCCTGCTTTTACACAAACGTGCTCGGCACGCGGTTCCTGGCTGTCGCTGTGTGACGTGCGTGACGGCGCTTCCTGGCCGGCGGTCACTGGTGAGGAAGTGGCAGGCTCTGGGGTGAGCAGCTGCAGGGTACGCTGTTGGAGGAAGCAGTCACCATTTTGTTATTTATTTATTTATTTATTTATTTTTGCATTCAACTTCCCCGTGCCATTTACTTTACTTTGCTTTCATAAAGGGGCAGAAGCGGGTATAAAACCCATGCCACTCTTTTGTTCCCTTTACGAGGCTGGTTTTTCTGAGTATCAGGACAAAATTGTCTTCTCCTAAATAGCTGGCTCACCTGGCTCCTAAATAGTGGACACAGGGACTGCTAAAGGGGACCGTAGCTTCCTCTCTGCTTCAGCCAGTGGGCATTCAGAGCCGGGTCTGTGGTTTGCCTCAGCAGCTGTGCAGGCCTCCCTACACTGGCCTTTACTTTTAACCCATGTTGGCAGTAAATACCTGACTCTGTGTCTGTTGCCGCTGACGTCCACCACTGACGGCTGTGTCGTTAGTTTGCGCTAGTGAGTTTCCAACACCCCAGTCAGCCGTGAAGGAAGATGCTTTGGCCGACCTAGGACCTTGGATTCTCACCCCCACCCTGCTTCATCTCACCCGAGGGAAGGGTTTGGCCACCACCGTCATGCTGATCATGAGGCCTTGTTTCTCCTTTCATGCTCTGGTCCAAATTTGGACACTTCATCCTTCACCGACTTGGTCTCGCTTGAGACAGGCCAGACATTCTGAATGAGTCCATCACATTCTGGGGGGGAACAGAACAGAAGTAAGTGTCACAAGTAGAAGGAGCCTAGGCTGTCCGGGTTGGCAAATGCAGGCTGGGATCTGTGATAGCTGGGCTGTGCCCTGGACACAGGCCTTTCCCGTGGCTCCCAAGAGCCCAGGGGTCAGAGTGAGAACAGCCTTGCCTGGGTTCCTCCATGCTCATCTGCTCACTGGCAAGTGTGACTAATTAGGAGATCCCCCAGACCTCGGGTCCTTCAAAGCTCAGGCCATGGGAGAACCTTGGGTCCCTTCTCCTGGGCCTCCTTTGTGAGAATCCTGTGCCTTCAGAGGTGACCCATGCCAGGAGTTGCCTCCCCCTCTGGGGAGCACCCTTCAGAGGACTGTGACTCAGTACACCATGCTGTGAGCTTGTGGGGTTACGGCCATGGTCCCTGCAGAACCAGACTTGAGATGGGCTTAGCGACGGAAATAACAGGACTGATTCCAGGGCAGGGCTTGGGGGAGGGAACAGGGGAAATTGAATGTGACCTCAAACACCTAGGTGGGGGCTGGGGCTGTTACTAAAATGGGGAGTCTGGGAGGTACCTGCCAGGAATTGAATTCCAGAGTAAATGGTGGACATGAGGCATTTTTAAGATGCCATTTGTCATCCAAGTTAGGACTTCAAAGAGGCACTCGGTCTATGAGCCTGGGGCTCAGGTGAAGGAGCCGAACTAGAGATAACGTTGGGAGTCGTCTTTCTTAGCTGGTGTTCACAAACTTGCATGTGGATGAGCTCATCTCAAGAGGTGCAGACTGAGGCTGAGTGGGGGCAGGGCTATGCCTGGGTTGGAGGAAAGCCCAGACCATGCAGCTTTGGTATGTCAGTCAGCGGCTTTTGTGATTTTCAGAGTAATGCCATTTATCCTTATGGGGCCGGGGGGTGGGCAGGGCCAGCCAGGAAGAAATCTGAAGGGAGGGTCGTGGCCACGTGTGTGTCTTGGGAAGATGCAGAGTCTGCAGGGTCCGGGTGGGTAGACTCCTCCGAAGCTGGAGTTGGATTGGGGAGTGGGGAGAAAGTAGTCACACTCACCTGTGAGAGAGGGAGGGAGGCCTAGGGAGTCCCCACACTACGGGACTCGCTTTCACATGAACAGAAGGCAATCAGACAGAGGATGTGAGGTGAGAAGGGATGGCGCTGGGAGGGGAGCCAACCCGGAGAATGGTGCTTGGAAAGTTCTGGAATAGACTCCCTGCAAAATAGAGTTAAAAAAACCCAGATTCTTAAGAACATTGATAGTGACTGGGGAGGAGGCAGTTGTTTTTCTTGCCTCCTAAGGGTAAGGCATGTATCCAGGGATACACAGAAGAATCGGGCAGTCTGTTTCGGGGGCTTGACCCTTACCAGGGGGAACAATGTAAGTTTAAAGAGGGAGAAGGGCCGTGGAGGGAAACTAACCAGGCCCCGTGTCAGGTACCAGTCGGCCACCCTACTTGCGTGTTGCATTCACACCCATGTCTCCCAGGTGGGCAGTGGCAGCCCCCTTTTGCGGATTGGGAAGCATTCTCAGAGGGGTTAAGTTATTGGTCCATTTAGCGGCTAGTAAATGCTGTAGCAGGATTCAAGCAGGGCCTTGTCAGACTTCAAGGGCATGTTTTCTCTACTAATTCCGGTACCTCCCTGTTGTACCTGGAATGGTGAAATGGGTCAGAATTGGGGCCTTTCAGAAAAAGTACGATTTAAGTGCCTCAGGACACTTTCGCAAAGCTCAGTGTTGTTTGATGGTTCGGAAGCACCGCAGTGCTTTTCGCCCCACAGATGTAAGGTCTTACTCCTTTGACGATGACGTGGTTGCAAATGACGTACAGCTGCAAAACCAGACTTAGCAGCTTCTGAAGGGAAACTCTCCAGTTCTCCCTTGGTAGACTTCCGCGGGATGTAACTGTGCTGCAGCATAGGCCTGAGCTTTCCGTATGGAGTGAGGATTTGATATCCAAAGTTAGCATAAAACAGTCAGATGAAGAAAATCGACGTTGACAATTTATTTTTGGGTTTCATTAGTCAAGATATACTATCAGTTAATGGCCCATATAGCGAAAGGAATTGAGTACAGAATATTGGATTTCTTCCTTTCTATTTCGAGTTCTCTTGCAGCATATGGTTGCCTGCTTTGGAACATCAGCTCCACCACCAGGGCGCCTGTCAATGTGTTGGTCGGATTGCATTTACACAGTGAATGTAATCTGGGCTTCCTCAGCCCCAAACACTCCAGTGCAGGATCACGGGCTGTAGCCATCTCTTAGTCACACAAATACTTCTAAAATTATATGATGCCAGAAAAGAAAGAAGAGAGAGAGAGGGATTGCCTTTATCAAAGTTCCTTTCAATTCTAACTGCAAACTGTTGTTGAGCAGCTCTGGTTTCCTTTGGATATGAATATATACATTTCTTTGCATGTAACCTGGGTTTTGGACTAGAACACCAAGCTCTTGCTGTCCACAAGCCACAAAAACAGTAGCCAAATTGCACACGTGTGAAATACTTTATTCCTTTTTCTGAGAAAGAATCCTTGAATTTGGGACTTGGGCTGTGATTTTTGATTTTTGCTTCCCCCACCCCTCTTGTAATCTCTCACTCCTTCCCACGTGGCCCCCAAGAGGTCGTGGTCTCAAAGGAGTGGGCAAACACCCAGTGGGTCACCATGCAGTGCTGCTGTAGAGGGAGCCCAGCCAAGACCTAAAGGACATTATCAGAGAGGACTTCCTGGAAGAAATGGGCTCTGCATTCAGTTCTGAGGACAGAGTAAGAGTCAGCCAGGAGAAGGAATCCAGAGGGTGGCTCAGGTGGCAGGAGCAGCCGGGCAGAGGCCTGGAGGCTTGTGGGTGGGGACTCGGGGAGAGTGCCCTGTGCGGTCTAGGGTGGAGGGTGCCCCTGCTGGGGAGGACACTGGAGAGGGCCTGGGGTGGAGGGCTTTGGAAGAGCTTGAGTTTTACTAGAACTGACACAGGAGGCAGTGAAGGGTGTCAGCAGGAAGTGACCCTCAGGAAAGTTACTTCTGGTTTTGCTTCTGAAATTCTATAGAAAAAGGGTCGGGACGGGCGAGAGCCGGTCTGTCTTTCCCTTTGAGACCCACCCCTTCATTCATTTATTCATAACACGCACACTTCTGAGTGTCTAGGGGAGAGAGGATGGACCCACATTAGTAAGCTAATTGTATTTGCTTCTTGGGAGCTTAGCAGTGTCAGAAGTTGACTTAGCCTAGAATATTCTAGGAACAGAGGAAAAAATTGCGGAGGTTGGATGGAGGGAAGGCTTCCTTGAGAAAGAGTCAAAAGGAGCCTGGAGGCATGTGGGAAGTAGGAGCAGGTCAGGGGGCCCCTGAGGTCACTGGGGACCTGGGTAATGAGGTGAGGCTGGGCGAGCAGTGTCAGGGTGGGGCTAGAACTCTACCAGGGAGCCTCTGAAGGGTTTGAAGTGGGGGTGATGTAATCAAATTTGTGCTTTGGGAAGGCTGCCCTGGCTCTGTGTGTGTGTGTGTGTGTGTGTGTGTGTGTGTGTGTGTGTAGCGGGGAAGAGGGGGAGGGTGCCACCAACTGGGGGATCATTAGAAGGCCATTCACAGGCTGGAAGGTGACCAGTGGGAGAGGGGCATCGGGGCTGCTTGGGGATGGCAGGGGCAGTGTGGATGCCGGATTTCCTTATGGGGAGGGCTTGTTAGCAGGGCCACCCTAGCGGCGCCTTTTGGCTGGAAGAAAACAGATGGAGGTCGCCAGGTGGACTTTCCTCCTCTCTCCTTCCCTGCCTTGTGTGATGATCTTAGCTCAGCGAATATTTGGAACAGAAGAGCTAAGTTCCAGGGTAGCCCAGGACTTTGTTGAGCTCGTTCGAGTGAGATCTGATAGGATTTAGGTTTGTGTTCAGATCTGCATGTTCACTTAGCTAGAAACGTCCCATATTTTGGATTTCCATGGGGGTTTTTATTCTTGATAAAGATTGCTTTATTGGTGAGAGGAAATTTGATACAGCTGTTGTCTTTCTCAAAAAAAATCATATCTTTTAAGAACTTTAATATTCAAAAGAATAGGAATATATAAAAATGATAAAGTAAGGCTTTGGTGCAGTTTCTTTGATTTCTGAGTTAATGTGGAGTTAGAGCCTTTGCATTACTTAATGGCACATCCTTGTCAGTATTTAAAGAGCTGTTAGTGAGAGCCCCTGGCCCCTCCTCTCAAAGCATCATTAAAGTTTGCTCTGAAATAGTGAGGTCATAAAGGTCTTGTTTGCAGAAACCAAACGGTTTATAATATGCAGCATAGCTCCCTTTATAAAATAATAATAGGTTCAAAATTAAGAAAGTGGAAGATAATTGATTTTTTTTAAAGCTGAAACATTAAAGTTCTTGTGCTAATGTTGCAACTGGAAATTTTGAAAAGAAAAATCCTACTGTAATATCATCTATGTGGAATACATATGTGCCTTTCATGTTTGAAAAGTGACTGCACAGTGGTTTTTGAAGTCAGGAGCATTCCATCTCAGATACTGGCAGTGATGTTTGCTGGTTTTCAATGGAAGAGCCTAAATTTGCCTTCTTAGTTTTTTTTTTTTTTTTTTTTTTTTTTGGAGTAAGAGGGTTGAGTAGTGCTTTGCCAGCATGATTTTGGGGCAATTTGGGGGCAGATGTCGTGCACCAGCAGTGAGATATTTCCGTGCATTTTATTTTCCGGACATCACCAGGGCACATGTAGGGTTTGTGCCTGCAGGCTGGGATGCTGCATGACTCCCTGATCAATCACCGTTATGTCATGGAGCTGCTCCAGTCAGTGAATGATTTTCTGTGGCTTGGATGTAAGGTGGTGTGATGCAGATGATCAGATGTGTAGTTAAAGTGCTATTACTTGAAATAAGAGAAACCTAGAAACATGGCTCTAAAAATACAGGATGAGGGAGGAGAATTGGCTGAGCTGCTTGCAGTGGGGAGTCTTCTCAGTTGACTCCCTCACCGTGATTCCTGACAATATCTGCCCCAGCCCTGCACGGTAGTCCTGCCGAAGTAAGCATGCCCTTTGCTCAGAAACGCACTGAATTTCCTTGTGCCTCTGTTTGTTGGCTTCTTTTTTTTAAAGCACATCTTGCCCTTTGCTTAAATGCCATCTCTGCTAGTCACCTGTTAACATTCATTCTTCTGGACCTCGTCCATACATAGCTGCTGAATGGATGAACATGTAGTGGAACATTATTCAGACGTAAGAGTGAATAAAAAAGAAAAAATAAATAAAGGGGAAGATGAAAAAGGCCACCTGTTATGGGAAGTCCACCCTGACTGCTCAACCCACCCTTTTCCCTTTGAAACCCAATCCCTTATGCTCCAATCTACTCTTTTTGATAGTACTTACCACCTTCTAATAAACTTTAACGTTTTCCAAAAAAAAAAAAAAAAAGAGAGAGAGAGATGTTGATACCACTTCAACATGGACGAGCCTTGATAACAGCATGTTAAGTGAAAGGAACCAGACACAAATGGCCACATATTTTTGATTTCAGTGATCTGAAATGCCCAGAATAGGCACATGCAGAGGCAGAGAGCAGGTGATGGTTGCAAGGCGCTGGGTGGAGGCGGATGAAGGAGTGACTGCTAGTGACAGGGGGTTTCTTCTGGGGTGATGAAGTGTTCTGGGAATAGATGGTGGTGAGGGCTGCACAACCGTGAGTGTGCAGAAGACTGCTGAGCGCTGTCTCTGGGAGTGCCTGTTGTTGGGGCGGCTTTATTTTGTTCTCATCCTGCAATGTGAAGACTCATCTTGTGCTGAGGCCGTTCTACTCCTGTGAGTGGTGAGGCTCAGAGACTTTGCAGCCATGTTTCTTTTTTCCCCCTTGCTAATTGTATGCAAAAAAGGTTTAAACCTGAGAAAGTGCTCCATCTGCAGAAATGTCTTTCAGTTTTGCATGGTTTAAAAATCTTGAGAGATTTTTAATCATTGAGGACAGTCTGTTGGGGGAAACAGCCCATGAAGCCTGGGTGAGACCTGGAAGAGCCGCGCTTCCCTCCCTGACACGGGTGGGGATTTCACCCCCGTTCAGGCAGTGAAGGGCACAGACCCGTGAGCGGAGTTGACAATCGTGAGTATTTACGTGTATCCGTTGCTTCATCTTGGATATTAATTTCAAGCTGAGTCAGTTTGTGGCGGCAGCCTCATCCTACATCAGGAATTTATAGTATCTGCTCTTTGAGGTGAAGACCAGACAGACTTGATTATTTAACAGTCTCCCTTGAATTGATATCCCAGATTCCTTTGTCAAAAGCAAAACAGCAGAAATACAGACGTCCTTTAATGCCAATGTGACCTGGAACGGGTTTAGTCTGTGCCTCAGTGGCCTTATCTGCGGGTGGGGAAGATGATAACAGTGCCTCCTTCAGAGGGGCTGGTGAGGGGGGAGTGAGAAGCACAAATGGAGGACTTACACGAGATGCTCATGAATGACCGAATTTAGTGCTCTCAGCCTGGTGAGGCCTCAGGGGCAGAGATGTCAGAACAGAGCAGTCCTAGCCAGAGCTCCATCCGTGTTGGCAGCTGTTAGGATCACTATCACCACTGTGTGTTATCAGGTAGTTTCAAGACTTGGTAATATGAATTCATGAATAATGTTAAAAGACTAGACATCTCAGATCCAGTTTACATAGTTCTCAAGATTTCCTCTGAGAAATGGATGTTTTATTCCCCATCTTAAATCTGAGTTGAGTCTCTAAAAAAATTCTGTATTCCTCCATCTTTTTGCTTTAATTCTCCATTTCTTTAAAAAAAAAAGTTTTTAAATGGAGTTACTGGGGACTGAAGTGAGGGCCTCATGCATGCTAAGCACATACTCTCCCAAATGAGGTATAATCTCCCCCTGAATTTTTTTAAACTTTACTTTCTTAGTATTCAGAGGTTAGAGGCCTCTAATTCTTTTCCTGGAGACTTGTCCATGAACCTGTAAATCTATAATTAATAGACAAAACTTGTTTTATTAAAAAAATCAATAGAATATTCTGCAATCCATCCAAAAGGAAATGCTCATTGACTTAAAATATTTCTCCTTTATGGTGATTTCTACTTTTTGGTCTAGCTTAATTTATTAAAAGCCATCCTCATCATCATAATGACCAAACTCGATGTGAGTGGACACCTACCTAAGGCTAAAATGCTTTCCTCATGTTTTACTTCATAGTAGGTGTTTGAGGGTAGGTATCAGTGTCTCCTTTTTTGCAGCTGAGGGATTGAGAGATGGGGCAGCTTGTCCCAAATCACACGCAGCTGGCGGTGGCTAGCTCGGTGCTGGAACCCAGGCTTCACAGGATGCATTCTTAATTGCTCCTCTAATCAGCCTCCCGTTGAGTGGTTTCCCGAACTCCTGTGAGTCCATAAATGGCCGATTTTAGTGATCTCAGCCTGATGAGGCCTTCAAAGCAGAGACACCAGTGAGAATGTGAGACATAGTGGCCTAAATTAAAATTGTACATTTTCAAAAATGTTTTATTCTCAGGTAATGACTTAAAAATTTAATATATTTTTTATGTTAGTGCTCTGTAAGCACTAAAAACAAAACATTAAAAATAATTATAGTGCAAAAGAGAAGTGGGCTTTGAAAGTCCAACCATTGCTAATGATGTTACTTGTTTTTCTCTAGTGGCGCTTATTGACAGAAATACTTACAAAGACTGAATTGGTTTTATGTAGTCTTAGTATGGAAGAAAAGATTGTCAGTGAATATTGTAATTAAAATCTTTACTCTTTTCTTTCCTGATGATGAATATGTAAGTTGTTTTCATGGCTTAAGTACACTTCCTCATTTGTGAAATTTGAGTAATATCGTTTACCTTGTCAGACTGTGAGAGTTAGACGCCTTGTATACAAAGCACCCAAGAGGTGCTTAATAAAAATGTGCTGTCACAATGACAGATAGTTTAGAAGGATCAACTCTGAATACTAAAGTGGGTGGCTTATTTCTGATGCATATTCAATATGTAAATATATGATATATATGAATATGGTTTAAAGTAACAAGGATTCATTTTTTTTAATGCAGTATGTAGTTTTAATGAAATCTGTATCATTCTAGTGAGACAGGGACTAGTTAAATTGCATTAAGCAGACGACCCTGAAGATTATTTACACAGAATATGTATTGTTACAACTCAGAATTTATGTTGCCGTGTAACCATCCACTCAGACTTTTAAATTCATGGGATTCTGACCAGATCCATTAAGTTTAGAAAAATCCACATTGATCATTTTCAGGGAATAAGCTTCTCTCTTTTGTGATTAAAGAAAATTTTGATTTTTTTCCTGCACTCTTAACAGGTTTAAAATATCAAAACATTGATTTGACATGTCACTTTTTTAATAGAGAGAATAAAGCTCATGCTGTTTTAATATGTAAATAAATGTTTCTGTATTTCAACAAACTTGTATGATTTCCTGGCTCTTTGAGAAGTATTTTGCAAGATACTTAGGTTACCTACTGTTGGAAAAATACAGACGTGACTTTTATGAATATAGGCCTAGTAAAGATCTGTTGGTTTTTGCTACAGTGCAAGACGTGAGGCCTAGGAGAGCTTTGCTGTGGATTGCCAGGAGGACAGATCCCAGGTCTCAGTCTCCCCTCCTGTAAAATGAAGTGGCTGGACTGTATTCTTTCCTCTTCTAAGATGAGTTTCCATGAGCCTATGTATTTTGTTTATATTCAGGAGTATCAGCAATATCAGATTAAATACTGAATACCCCTCCCTTCCCCCAAAGCAAAGTGCAGTATGTGGTATATAAGCTTTTAGTTATCTGATTCTCGTTTCTGATCCTACAGGCAATTTTTGTGTTGCATGTTTCCCAGCAACCTGGAAGGTCTTTTTAGCCATAGGTGGCGCTGTTGCACCTTCTTACAGTCTTAATTTTCCTGTTTGTAAAAGAAGGCTTAAACAACGTTATTTTATTTTGATTTCTTTGCTTAATGCTTCAGAATAGCACAATGTCCATTATGTCTATCTACCTAGAAAAATTATCCTGCTTATATCTTAGTTTTATTCTGTCATCTCACTGTGAACATTTCAGACTTGCTGTGCAAACAATGGCAAAATCGGACTTTTCTTCCAGTGTTAGAAACCAGTGAGCCAGGATTTTATAAAACAGCTAGAAGCGGCCTCTGGAGCACCTTAAAGCTGAAAAGTGTATTGAGTTCCCTGAGTATTGACCCCGCCGCTGTCTGTTAATTGGTGGTAGGAGATTTGGTACATATACAAAGGGGTGTAGATTTTTGACTTGGGTTTGCATGCACGTGCTGCCACTGAGCCACGTGAGCCTGAGTCAGTTCGTTCTGAGTTTTTCTGTGAGATGGGGACGCTCGTATCTGCTTTGTAGAATTGTGAGAATTAGAAATTATGTAAAGTGTTTAGCACAGTGGGTATCTCAAGAG
Organism: Camelus dromedarius; assembly: GCF_036321535.1. NCBI lineage: Eukaryota > Metazoa > Chordata > Mammalia > Artiodactyla > Camelidae > Camelus > Camelus dromedarius. Next base: position 69,699,735 of record NC_087472.1, read on the forward strand.
GGCTCATAAACTTTAGCTGCTGTTTTGTGTGAAGCCATCATCTTATACTCTTTGGCAATTACTAAGAAACAGGTAAATGAGAAAAGCTGGTTTTATGATGAAAGATATTTGAGGAGGTTCTATAGTTCCTATACCCATAATTTAGCATCAGCAGAGTCAGAACTGTTACACAGTCACCCTGAACCAACGTTAAGCCACAGAATTTTTTGTTACTTCATATATGTTGGGGCTTAAGGGGATCCAATACTTATACACATGTTGTCTTCAGCAGCCAACTGAGAGATGACACAAAAGAGTAGGCAGCCGATAAATGTCTTCTTTGTTACTGATGAAGCCACGCTCCCCATGAACTTCAGGGCTGTGGGAAAATGCGTGTCATGATACTGTGTCCCAGAAGTAGAGACTCACCCTGTCCCAGGTAGCTCTGGGCCACAGCGAGCCTTCCCTTGAGAGGATCTGCCCCTTCATGGACAGGGCTGTCCTGCCATGGAGCTGAGCATCCCAGGTACTTCCCAAGGGTGGCCAACACTGGAGGGAAAGGAAGGGTTTCACATGCCCTACTTGTCTCCCCGGACTCACACCTCACTCTGTTAGTGTGACGAGGGCTAGCTGTGGGCCAGTGATCAGGGGTGTGAAGGGAGAAGCACTCTCCGTGGCCCAGAGGAGTGGGGAGGAGGCATCCCCTCCTGCATTTTAAACAGGTGGTGGGATGGAACAGAAGGGTGCTCCCCAAGAGTTTATAAAAGGAGAAATAAGGATTTTCTTTGGGACTTAGACTAGCCAGGAAACACAGAAGATGATTAGAAGGGAGACTTGTAAATCACTTTAATATTAAGTTGACATTTGTTGAGCACCAAAAATGTGCTATATTCTTTTCTGAGAGTTTTACAGAAATGAATCCTTCAATCTTCTCAACAAGCGAGTAAGGAAGGTTTGATTGTTATCCCAGTTTTACAGTGCGGAAATTGAGGCACACAGAGGGTAAGTAAGTTGGCCAAAGTCACAGAACTAGTAAGTGGCAGAGCTGGTAATTAAACCCTGGCTGTCTGGTTTTGAGGCTCACAGAGATGGGCTTTGGGTGTTTAGGGGTATCTGCATCCCTGGATCTCTGTTCCTCTGTGCATCAGTTAGCCCAGAAAGGACAGGTAATGGAGAGTTACACAGGTGCCCACAGTCGTGTCTCGGCCACTGTCCACGAAGAGTGCACCGTGATTGGCGTTAATTGTTTTCCAGGCAGTAGATCTGTTCATATAACAGAAATTTAGTCCATTGAGTTAATCTAGAAACCCTTCCTGCTCTGCTTCTGTCCATGCTTGCCATGTGACTGCCTGCCCATGATTGGGCCGTGGAGGAGAAAATGTACTCATGGTTGAACTCTGATATTTCAGTCTGGTTCATAGTTTCACGTCTTCTGTTACATTAATAAGTTAAGTTTCTGGTTTTCTTGCATCAGTGTCTCATGAGTTTGGTTAATGTGAAACCAGTCCATGGGAGCCCAGGGGTGCTGACGGTATGATTTCTGAGCACGTTGTGGCACTTCTTCCCATGCAGACCTGACTGGAGGATGTCCGCCTTCCTCACTGATTTCTCCCAACAGCAGGGTCCTCTCCCACCCCCGGATGTGAGGCAGGGAGCTCTCTGAGTAGGACAGTCAGAGGCCAAGTCCACCAATCAGAAAACGATGAAGTACCTGGAAGTGGGCTTAATAGACGAAAAGGGCTTCCAGGAAGTCCGATGGGCTGTTTGAGTCCATTTGGTGAAAAGCTGTCCACTGTCTGTGGTTGAGCTGCTTCTTTGCTTTTGAAAAGTCTGGATGAGATAAAGGGATTTTAAAAAGCAGAAAGGAGTGATTTCAGGTGGTACATCCACACCGGTGAGAAGTGATGGATGACCGCCTGTGTGAGGCATAGACAGAGTCTTACAAACTTCATAAAACAGCTTTAAAAGCTCTTCCATCTGAGTGCACTTCATATGGGGTCCAGTTCATCTCTGGTCGTGCTGAGAGGGAAAATAATTGATGATGGCAGAAAAGACACGGAGGCATCAAAAAGGTCTCAGTCATGTTCCCTGGTTAAAGGATGTGGCACAGTGTAATATATTTGAGCTGGTTTTTCACTGAACAATTTTTAGTGTTTTCTGGGACTTCCCAGTGTCCCAAGGTTCCATGCAGCTGGGTGTCCCCTCAGTACAGCTCTGTCAGCACTTGCCCTGGGCTGACGTGGTGTCACTGGGAGCAGGACGGTCAGCGTCCCCGGCTCCTCCGAGCTCCGTCTCCTCATCCACAGTGCCGGGTTTCTCATCCATGTCTACATAGTAGAGTTCCTGAGAATCACACGTGATGGTTGTCAGGTGTGATTTGTGGTTGTTTCTGTGATTGTCATATAGTCAATATTTGACAGAAACACTTGTTTTTTTATTGTAATTGTAGCACCTAGATTGCAGTGGTTTTTAGTCTGCATTTTTTTTATAACTTTATTCTTATTTTTAAATATGCACTTATTTTTATTTATTTTTTTTGGTGGTACTGGGGACTGAAGCCAGGACATTGTGCATGCTAAGCAGGTGCTCTACAACTGAGTAATACACACCCTCCTTGTCTGCACTTGAAAATAAATATTGCAATAAACAAAATAGCTAACACCATCATGGGTCTTAGTCTCTGTATAGACAATTGAACACGAATGCTATTTCAGTAAGAATTAATGTTGTTGGGACATACCTTTCTGTATCTGTTAATGTGCTTAAAAACGATCATAGCTAGTGATAAACACGAGTCTTGGATCCAGTACTTCTTAGGGTCTGTTCTGCCATCATGGGAAATTACATTCTACAGAGAAGGCTAATTGGGTCTCTTTGATATTTGGATGGTTTAGCAGATGATCAAGGCTTTCAAAAGCTGACAGTTTTGTATTTTAAACTAACTACAAAGTTATCTTCTAGAAGTTGGAAGTCCTAAGCTTGTGAAGTGCCCAGTAATCAAGGGGGTATGTGTCTGTGTCTGTGTCTGTGTGAACGTTTGTGTGTGTGATTTCAAGAAGGTAGAAATAAGTTCCATATAGACTTCTGATACCTTTCTCCTCCAGTTCAAGGTGTAGATATATATTTACACAAATAAATTGATATTCTTTTGTCATTTGGCATATTGGTGGGAATAAGAGGTTCTCAAACTTGTTTCAGAAGGGTTGGGGAGCATGAGCTTAGAAAATGGGAGGAGAAAGAGGCAGGGAGGCACTTCACACTTTGTGCAGGATATGAGAAACAGTAGCTTTTCTTTTTTCTTCAAAAGCAAACTGGCACTGAATTGTAACATGCTATTACTCAGAATTGCTTTTCTGATCAGATACAAGTGCCTCAGATTTTTCAAGGCAACATTAATGATGAAATGTGTTTTAGCAGTTATCTTAAAAGTAGTTTTATTTTTCAAGTAAAAGGCTATAGCTTGTTCTTTCTTCCAGCGGAACAAGAAATTCTCATTGATCTATGTACAAGATCTATGTGCTTAGTTACTTTGGGTTTGTTTTAAGTGCTTGTTTCATTCTGGTGTGAATGAATGTTTAAAATTTCTGGATTTTGATCTTTAGAACATGCTGATTTATCAGAACTGTTAAAAACCTGATTGTTCTTTGGTCCTCGTTTGGTGGGGCACCCTATTGATTTCTGTTGTCTGTTAAAGAGGGAAATTCTTCCTCTAGCCTGCAGATCATTAAGTGAATGGTTTGCAGTGTGTCTTTAAAACTCATTGAATGCATTGTGCATGTCTGTCCAGTGAATTTTTAATTGACTCATAGTAATGACTTTGCTTTGGTTCTGTGGCTTTTGCTCCTCTCCACAATAATTTGAATTCTCTGTTGCATTTTATAGATGTGTTCTTAACAGGGGAAGAAATTTTGCAATTTTTAAAGAGGTGGGTTTTCCTATCCCCTCTGAATGCCTTCTATAATTGATACAACAAAAATCTGTTATTGCAGTGCTTAATTATTTCATAAATTATTTTTTGGATTAATCAGAAACAATGACAAAGTGATAATAAAAAATACGAAAACCTTCCTTCCTTGGAAGAATAGAAATCAGGTGGTCAGGCTCACGCATGCTTTGTGCCTGACACACTTACTCTCATGTCATTGTGTATCATGATTCGGAGATGGAGTTGCTTCAGCTTTTTATAGATTTTTGTTTGAACATTTTTGTTGAATTCTTTCTCCAGGATGATGTTTCCTGTTGGGTTTGTGGAAAGTGTAGAAGAAGGGAAACAAATGCTTTGTTTTGTTTTCAGGAGGCCTGAGTTGCTGTTGAGAAAATAGTTGAGGGTGGGCTGAGGAACAGAGTGACACTCCCTCTCCTCCAGGCTGAAATTGCTGAACAATGAAATCAATTAAGTGTATCGGTATTTGACCAATAGAAGTTAGCGAGCCCAAGCTGGCTAGGCATGCCCAATGGAATGTACTGAATACACCTGCAGAGTTAGGTGCTTTACCAAGTAGAAGCAGCTTAGAGCAATCAGAAAAATCAGTCCTATGATGAGAGATAAAAAGAATATAATATCTTTTATTTCTGAAGCTTTTCTACGTTAAGTTGTGTAGAGCTAAAATTAAGTTTCACACACCAGGAGTTAAGAGTGTGAGTGGTTCTGTGGGATCGTTTTTCAGGGAGGTGTCTAGATCCTGCTAGAGTGGCTGAAGCTGGCAGGAAAAGACCCAGAGCCAGGATTTGTCATCCCAGGGTGTTCTCCATAATGGTTCCATGTGGGAGCCCATGATTGGGTTAACAAATTATAACAGACCCCAGCTGCCTGTCAACTTTAAGAAGAAAAAACTGTGCTTAGTAACTGCTTTGCAAGCAGGGGCCTGTGCATCCTCACTCCTGTCTTCTTGCCTTAAAAAGCAGAGACAATGTTTGCTTGCATAGTTGAGGTTTTAGATAGCACTCTGCTCATTGCAAAGCAAGGACCCAGGCCCTCAGCTATAAACGCTGGGCTTGTGTGCTGTTAGATAGTCTATTATCCCCAAAACAAGGACCTGTCTGGTCTGCTGGTCTGCTTTGTAATTCACATATCTAAAAAATGTCTCTTGTCCCCTCACCCCATGACTTCCCTAAAGATACACTAAGCCTTTGTACTTATTGTGGATTCTACAATCTGTGTCTCATCCTGCCTTTCCCCAGGTTCCTGCTTACTATCACACACCTGTTAATGGCTTTTTCCTTTGATTATACACAATAAATATGGGAGCATTTGACAGGCTCATGGAGTTGGCTCCCTACTCCCTTTCACTCTGTTAACTTTTTCCACAGAGTCTTGAGTAATTCATTCCATGTCGGTATGACTTCTGCCAGCCAGAACCCACAGCTCCAGGTGAGAAGGATGCAGGCTTTATCACTCCTAACCGAGGGAGAGACAGAAGAGTATTGTGATCTGCTCCCCCGTGGTCCCTTCCTGTCCCAGGGCCACTCCAGTTCACCTGCAGCCTTCTGGCCTCTGCTCACAGGGCCTCTGTCCCAGGACTGACCGCAGCCTATTCTTCCCTTGTCAACATTTCCTGTGCCTTTCAGAAGTTGGTCTCTTCTCTGCAGTTCAACCCTGGCAGATATGATGGTGGTCAGCGTGCTGGTGGGCAGTCCCTTGGGGACTCCCAGGAGCCATGCTGATTCTCCTGAGTCTCTCATTCTGGGTTACAGAACTGTCGAGCACCGGAGGAAGCCCATTCACGTGAGGCCAGCACAGCATTGCATCACTTTCATTTTATTTTTGAATTTTCAGTGTAGAAATTAATTGTAGCAAACTGTTCCAGATTTTCGGCCGCCTGCTTTCCTCACCACCTTTTCCTTGCTGGCTCTGGTGCTTGTTTTAACAACCAGGTTCCTTCTCTGGTCATTTCTAGCGGCTGGGCTTGCCGAATCCTTGATCTGCATTTGAAGCAGAATGCTTCTTCGTGATGTCAAACTAATTTTCCTATTTCTGAATATTTCGTGTACACTCAGCAACTGTTTCAAGTGAAATGCTCTTGTCCAATTTCGGTTAACTCACATTTGCTGATCTCCTGCTTTCATGCTGAGGGCAGTTTCTTCTTCTTGTAATAAAAGTTAGCAATATGCATTTACTATGGAAGGTCCTGGCCCGAGGTGCTTTTGTTCTTAACAGTTTTAATACAATTCACCCATTAAAATGTACTGCGGTTTTTACTCTATGCCCAGAATTGTGCATCCCATTCAATCTTAGAACATTTTCATTCCCCCAAAAGGAAGCCCCGTATGCATAAGCAGTCATTCCCATCTTCCCCATCCTCCCCCAGCCCCAAGGAGCCACTCTTCTCTGTGGATTTGCCTGTGCAGGAAATTTCATGTAAATCGAGTCATTTCATGTAAATGGAACCGTCTATTGTGACTGACTTCTTTCACACTGAGTAACGTTTTCAATGTTTGTCCACGTTGTGGCCTGGGTCATTACTCTATGCTTCGCTATTGCTGAATAATATTCCACTCTATGGCTGGGCCCCACTGTTTACCCATTCATCAGGTGATAGGCATTTGTGTTGTTTCTGCTTTTTGGCTGTGATGAGTAGTGTCGCCGTGAACATTCCTGTAGGAGTTTTTATATGGACATTTTTTTTCAGTCCTCTTGCGTGTGTGCCCAGAGTGCAGAATTGCTGGGTCATTCAGGAACCAAATATTCAAATCTCTGAGGACGTGCCGGGCTGTTTTCCAAAGTGACCACGCTGTGTTACGTCCTCACCAGCAAGGGCTGCGAGCTCCGCATCCTCTGTGTCCTCATTAGTGCTTGTTACTCTTTTTTTGATTATAACCTATTTCAGTGAGTGTGAAGCGGTTTCTCCTAGTGGTTTTGACTTGATTTCCCTTACAGCTAATGATATTGAACATCATTTCATTTTGCTTATTGGCCATTTGTATATTTTCCTTGAAAAATACCTTTTCAGATCCTTTATTCACTTTTTAATTGAGTTGCCTTTTTACTGTTGAGTTGTAGGTTTTATTTATTTATTTTTTTTCATTCGGAGATACAAATTCCTAATCAGATAAATGATTTGAAAAAATTTTCTCCTGTGTGTTGTTTTTTCACTTTCTGGATGGTGCCCTATGAAGCAAGGTTTTAAATTTTGATGAACTCCAATTTATCTCTGTTTTCTTTGTTCCTTGTGCTTTTGGGGTAATATTTAAAATCTGAGGTATTTTATTTAAACTTTTATATATAAAATAACTTAATTCTTAGGACCATTCTAGGAGACGGGTGCTGTTGTTGTTCCCAGTCTATGGATAGGAGACTGAGAGGCAGAAAGTTTCACTGACATATCAGTGTCACAGCTACCCAGTGCTGTGGGAGTTCAGACCCTCATGTTTGTCCCCAGCATCCGTGCTCTTCACCACCATGCTCCACTACTTCCTGGAATCGTTAATGAAAGCGTCTTTCCTTTTTTGATTTCTTGCTAGTTTGTTTTCTCATTGGGGACCTCATCTCCTCATTTTCCTTGCAGAGATCAGTGTAGATTTATTTTAGGTCTCATGTAGGCAGAAGCATTGCTATCAGTTAACTTCTTTATTACTCACTCTCCAGTGATGATTGTTGCTAGTTGACATAATCAAGTCATGCTTAAGTCTTTCCTGCTCATGACACTAAAAACAGTCATGACTTACAGAATGCTCAAAGAAGAAAGTACTTGATTGATTTTATTTTGCTACCCCATCAAGCCAATCAAATAAAAACCCCGGTGTTGACACAGATTATAAGCCCTCCAAAATAGGATCACTGTCTTCCTTGTGTTTCATTTGTTTGGTCACAGTGTCTGGATAGTGCCTTGCTGTCCAGCAGTTTTGTTAGGATACGGTGCTCGTGAATCATTGTAAGGACAGAATTTTGACAACGGACTATGTTGTTCATTTCACGAGGGAAAAGGTAATATAGAAATACTGCTCAGATCTATTTTAAAATTAAACTTGGAATTTTGAGAAGAGTTCAAGAAACCATACAGAGAAGTTTTTCAATAATTTTAGATCTATCTTAGACACATTATGGTTACATAGCAGAGTAACTTATCAACTAGATTTGACAAGAGGAGTGTATTATTGATTACTTGTTTTAGTTGAAATATTCTACCTGGGATAAAGTAATCAGTGCCCATAAATGAACAAATATGTTTGTATTTCTATGCAACATGGGAGCAGACTTCATATGTTTCTATATAATATATATGACTGTGTGTTTTAATCTGTCTGTCAGTGTTTTTATAGTTTTTCAGCAATGTTCTACCTTTAGAATTCTTCTAAGAAATTCACCCCCGATTCTAGTGCAGTTTGTACTGTGTATCCTGTCTTATGCATGGGATTCCACTGTCCCCTCAGTGAGGAATTTCCTCTCCTATTGAGTTAGTAGCAGAGTTCAAAGAACTGTGATTTCTAGGCCTTTGCTCTCCATGTGTTTGCAGTTGGCGGTCAATCACGATTTTCCCTTTCTTGAGTTTTCATTGTTCAATTAGAATTTTTGAAAATAACTATTAATATGTTGCATCGGTATCCCTAGAAACTTGATGTGTGTGTGCTTTTCAGTTTTCAATTTATGAAAAATGTAAGTGCACTCTTGTTTTTAAGTAGTCCTTTTTCACTAGATATTTGTTTACCTCTGTATAGTTAAAATATTTTTTTCCCAATGAATGAATCGGTGTGCATGTATTAAAAGATACCTTACTTTTTATTTTTCTTATTGTAACAGTTATATTCATTGTAGAGAATTTAGAAAATAAGAATAAACACAAAAATAACTTAAAAATGGCTTCTAATCTCACCTGGAGATACAGTTGTAAGGTTTGAAATTGAGAATTACAAGTCCTCTCACGTTGTTCTTCTTTTTCAAGTACGTTTTGGTTACTGAGACCCTCGAATTCCCATATGAATTGTAGCAGCAGCTAGTCAGTTTCTGCAGAGGAGCCCAATGGGGTTGTGATCGAGACCACGTTTAATATACGGATCGCTCTGGGGAGCAATGCCATTCCAAAAGCGCTGTCTTCTGATCCAGGAATGTGCGTGGTGTGTCTGTCCAGGTATTAGGTGTTCTTTAATATTTTTTCAACAATGCGTTGATTTTACATAGTATTATTTTACTTTTTTTTTTTTGCCTTTATACTGAGGACAAGTGTGCAAGGTACCGGGATCAGAAGTGTATTTGAGCCCCGCCCCTTACTGCCACCATGGACGCTGCACTCTTGCTTCACCCCCTGTACAATTTGCACAAAATAGGACCTCAGTAACTCTCTCTTGAATGAATGATTATATGATTGTTGGATGATGCTTGAGATTCCTTGTGATGATGTCTTTTTCCCAGCCTTTCCCCTCTTCTTAACTATGCCCTTTCTCTTCCTTTCCTCCAGCCTGGGTTTCAGCCTGCCTATGGCATTTGATTTTCCCTGTCTGTAGATGCTTCCTTTCACTGGTTCATGATAATGTTACATGTGGGCTGAGGAAAATTACTAGATGTCAAGAAAGAGCAAATTCATTGCATGCTAGTATTTTTATACTGTGGTATTCTTTTATCGATTGAAATTAAATCAGACTGACCCCCTGAGCCCTCCCGTGAGCTCTTTTCGCCTTCCTACACGTGATACTGCTCTGGTTGCTGCATGTGCCCTTCCCCCAGCCTTGGTTTTGGAGTTGAGTAAGTCACCATCAGTGGAGCCCTCTCTAAAAGATGAAGAGAACATTTGCTCCTTCTCCCTGGTTGGGGACTTGGATGAGATGAGGTACCAGATAAAGAATGGAGCCCCACCTCATTCTGACCCCCGCTCTTTCTGTTCCTTTCTCCAGGGGAAAAGAGTACAATTCAACAGTATAAAGATTGATTGTGAGCTAATGAGATAGACAAGACAACCGAACATTTATTAAATATCCTTTCATGCCAGAAACAAATGTATTATACACACAAAAAGCACAAAAAGCACGGTAATACTGTGGTTACAATCGTGGGTCCGAGTTCGAGTCCTGCTCTGGAGTGACCAGTCCTGTGAGATGGGGAACTGGTAGGTCGGCTTAGCCTCTCCCGGACTTGTTTTCTGTCCTGCAGAGACGGGGCTTGCTAGGCTTCCCCCCCCGTAGAGGTTCTGTGGGGTGTAAATGATGCACGTGGGCAGCCGAGCACAGCTGCTCGTTCCTCGTAAGTGCAGGATAGCATAGCTTTTGCGGTGACGGCTTTATGACCGCCCCGGGTAGACTCTCAGTGCTCCAAAGGGATGCCTTGTGGTTTGGAGGTGGGATTCTCACTTCTGTAAATACCCAAGGATTGTGTTATTGGGCCCTGCTGATTTGAATCTATTCTTTAGAAAGTACATATTGGTAGATATATTTTTCAAGCATGCATGCTTTTTTTCTTTTATTATTTATAATTCTACCCTCTCATCTCTTGGTGTGACTTTTCATGAAATCCAGGAAACAGTCTTAAGCTACCTACCTCCTCACACTTCTCCGTGGTGGTCTTCTTCCCTGACTAGAAGAGGGTTTTGCATAGGAAATTTTCTTTGTTCCCCTTTTCTTGGAGTCCCTCTGTTTGTCTGCCCAACTCTCACCTGCCCCTCTATTTCTCTACCCACTCATTCTTCTGACTTGTTCCAAGAAGCATTTTAGGTAGCTTAAAGAAGAACAGATACCAAGTAAACAGGTGAGAAAATGGGGCCAAGTTCAGACAGTGAGGCTAGGAGGCGAGCCTGTGTGAGGGTTGCAGGCCTGAGACACACGCCTCTGCTTTGTGACTTATAAGATTGACAGCAAGAGTGTGCCTGAGGCTCCCAGCAGACACAGGGAAACAGGGTTTGTGGGAGATGCTCACTGGCTGTGAAATAAATAAGTGGCTTAGGAGAAGCCCAGCCTTTCCAGCTACTAAGGCTTAGGAGAATATTTTGAGTGTCTTCCAAAATCAGAGTATTGCATCGTTTCATTTGTCACAGTTCTACATGTAGTTGGTTACATTCTATACCTGGAAATTTCTCCAAAACTGCTTCCCACGTGAGTCCCATGGCTCGGGAAGGGGGTGGTTCTGCTCATTGGCCGGTGTTGGCCAGAAACAGAAAATGACAGCCTCCAAGGAGCCTGGGATTTGTCAGTCATGTTTTGTCAGTGCTGTTGACTTCAGAAAATGCTTTCACAGTTTCTCTCCATCTGAGGTGGCAGCGTGCTCTCTTACCAGCATCGGGAGCTCAGGGCCACGGTACAGTGGGGGCTGACTGCACTGCCGTCAAGACAGCTAAGGTAGTCACTGCAGGCGTGGTGCTTTTACGTAGTGCATTTCATGTTCTTTAATAGAAGGTTTCAACAGGGAGTTAATTAACTGAGTTAATTAACTTTTAATAAATATGATGCTATGTTGGAAAGACAGGTATAGGCAGAATATAAGCTGTGAAGACTTTAAAAACGGTTTCATTACTGAAATTTCAGTAGGGAAGATTCAGTTTATCTTATTTATGCCTCTCTTTTAAAGTAACAAAGAAACAAGACAGAAAAAGCAGAGGATGTTTTCTGTTCTTCCTCTCAGCTTACAGGTGCCCTCACCTCCAGTGGCATCCATCCAGACACCAGCACTGACACTGGCCGTGCTCAGAACTGCCTCAGCCATGAATACACAACTGACAAATAGAAGGGGGTCACGCCCTGTTACAGCAGGTGCTCTCACTTTGTGGGTCCTTATGTAACTGCACGGTGTTATTCAGGATCGCCCGTTCTACATTGTGTGACACTGCTGCGGTGTCTCCTAGTTATTTGTTTCTGTAAGTACTCGTGTATTTTCTCCAATGTGTGGTACTAGACAGCTAAAAATGCTTTTTTTCAGATGAAAAATAATGTGTATTTAATATAATAAGTCTGAATAAAAGGGGCAAAAGAGGCTATCCTGGTCCCACTACTCAGAGATAATAATTAACACTTTATCATCGATTTTCTGTTCTTTTCGTCAGTGTGTATCACCTCTGTCATAAAAACCAGCGAGCACTCTGTGCCTGTTTACTGTGTGGAGACCTCCATTTTCCATTTGGCTTATTACATGTTTTTCTACAATATTCTATCTCCCCTGGCATGATTTTTAATGACCAGTATAGCTTTCTGCCTTGTGGATGCATCGTCCATTTTACTTCGGACTTAAATAAACTTTTAAATTCCAAGTATACTTAACTTAAATACTGAAAAGAGAACTGTGGTGGTACCAAAAGGCCCCTACCTCCCTTCGCCTTATTTCCTGAGAGTAAAAACTGTTGACAATGTGGTGTATATATTTCATGACTTTATGCCTATGACACATATATATACACATACATACATACACGTATATTAGAAATGTGTGTGTATATATGTTTTATGGAAAAATAAGGTCATACTATAAGTTTTCTTCAGCTCGCTTTATTCACTCAGGTGTATATCATAGACGTCGTCCCACTGCAGACTCACCCGGTCCTTTCAGATAGAGTGGAGGGGTCTCCTGATGTGCAGGTGTGGTCTCTTGTGTAAGGACAACTTTGGTGGGAGAGTGCTGTGGACAAGGAACTGGACCACGCCGAAACGCCGGCCCCCTCAGTGCCCACAGCTCGCCGTGATTTACCGCGTCATTGTCTTGATGGTGGACACTTAAGTTTTCTCCATTTTCCACTGTCAGAAAGGATGTTGGACTGGCATCCTTCTTGTACAAACATTCTTGTGATCTTGTATGAGTATTCCTTTAGTTAAGGCTTCTGGAAATTTAGTCCCTGGATGTGACAATTACATTCATCACAGGCTCCTTTCAAGTGACTCTAGAAATTCCTTCTCCAGTGGGGAATGAAAAGATGTAGAATAACTTATGTAACCAATTCTCTATCACTGGATATTATTTCTCTTCAGCTTTTCTTCCCACCATTGTAAACAGTGCTGTGTAAATGCCCTGATGAGTACATCTTTTTGAACTGATTTTGTTTTCTAAACAAAACGATTCCTAAAAGTGGAGTTAAGTCTGTGTGTACACACGTTTTTCAGAGTTTACATATCCATTGACATGTCGTCCTCCAAAAAGGTCGCTCACAGTTTGTTCTCTCACAGATGGACACTAGCTAGAATATCTTTTTAAAATATTTGCCAATATGATGAGCAAAAGTGCTTTTTCATTGTTTTAGTTTGCACTTGATGACCAGTGAGGTATTGAGCATTTTTCACTCATTACCCATCTGACTTTTAAAAAGTGAATGATCCCTTTTGTCCATTGCACACATTTCAGTGAGGGAGCTTCTTGTTGCTTTGTGACAGCTCTTTGTATGTTATGAACATTAACCCCTTGTCTTCATCAACATGTATCACAGAGCTTTTTCTTGTAATTTCTTGCCTTTCATTTTGTTCAGTAAGTTTATTTTTGTTGTGGCCCAAAATATTCTTAAGATAGTAAATGTCTTCTTTTTGGGTTTTATCTTTGGTATTATTCTTAGAAATACTTTCTTATAATGGTATAAATCTCTTCTGTAGGATTTTTTAATCTCTAAGATGGAGATGATAATAGTACTTGTTATAGTGAGGAGAAGTTGAATTAATATGAGCAAAGAGTTGTATTTGCTGTTATTAGTACTTTTTAATATTAACATCACTCTCTGTAATTTTTCTTGTGGTCATTATGACTGGAATAGAATTTGTTCTTTCCAGGTGATTCTCTGTCCCAGGACAATTATTGAATTCATACTTTTCTCTTTGATTTGAAATCCCACCTGTACAAAATACTTATGTACACTAGAATCTCTTTTTGACTTCATGGTTTATTTCTGTCAATCTTACTTTCTTACTCCAGCGCTATATCTTACATATTGTAAACATTTATTTAATATCTGACAGTGCGATTTGTTTTGATACTTCCATCCCAAATTTTCTTGGCTAGTATTATGACTTTATTTTTCCTGAAGAATTCTAAAATTCTTTGCTCAAGTTAAAAAAAAAATCAGATAAGAGTTTTCATGGGATTTTTTAGTAAGTTTTGAATTATCTTTAGGAGAACTTACATCTTTACAAAACTGCTTTCCTCCATAGAATATGTTGATGTCTCTACATTCACACCTCTTACTTTACCCCTCAGTACAGTCCTGTAGTTTCTTCATGTACAACATGGGCATTGTTTTTGAGTTGATTCCAGATTATTGTTGATGTTTTTGTTAATTTTGTAAGTGAGAATTTTTTGCTATTATATTTTTTAACTGTTTAAACTGACAGCTAGGAAGGCAGATTCGGTTTGTAAATACTCACTTTGTAACATGTCATTTAAAATTGTAAGTATTAAGTACTTGTTCCAGAATCCTTTCTTCTCTGTTTTTAAAAATTTGTTTCCAAAATTATCAAAATGGCCAGAGCTAAGTAGTATAGTTGGAGAGAGAGATGGAGAGAGGTAGTGTGGCTCATGTGCAAACTGTGAGCAATTTCATGGCTGCCTTTAGGCTGGAGAAGCTGCAGAAGAGCCCAGGTTAGACCAGGGGTGGCTTTGTATGCACTTGAAAGCCAGCTTTCCTGCCTTTATGGTGAAGCCTGGTGGGCGTGGCAGGTAGATGATCAAGGTCCGATGGAGGTTATTGGCTGCACAGAGCACTGTGTCTGTGAGAACTGGAGACCATCACCATGGGAAACGCTTGGTGCCAGGAACATTGCAGGGGAGCTGGGAATCCTGTGTGTTAAGGATTTTCCAGTCCTGGGAGTGGGAAGAGCAGACTTTGCATTCAGATCTGAGTTTGAATTCATCCTCTCTTTTTTTACTGGTCCTCTGACTTTTGTCAGGTTATATACCCTCTTTGAACTGCTGTTGTTTTGTTTTTTATTTTTGTCTCTCAAAATAGGAGAATTACGGCCTGCTGCTAGAGTATTTGATCAGGGTAAATGATTTGTGTCTATAAGATGCCACGTACAGTCACAAGCTCAGTGAGAAATGGGCTGTCACCTCTTCTTCTGCAACTCAGTGCTTGACAAGACATGGGGGAAAGCTAGTCCCTAATTTGTGTGTGATGCAAGTAGGAACAAAATTAATGTCTTGCATTTCCCTAGCAGTATTCTTACTCCTTTGCTTCATTTACTTCTTTCCTCCTTTCCTTGCCCCTTTCCCATCCTCCACCAAAAGTGCCTGAGACTCTCTCAGAACACTAGATTCAAATTACTTTAAAGGTTGTCTCATCCTCATGAAATGACAGTAACATAAAAAAAAAATCTGTACACATCCCAGAATTCATTGTATTTGATTTACACACACACGCGCGTGCGCACGCGCACACACACCCACACACACAATCAGGCTACCTCCCACTTGCTGAGGGAGAAGGACCACTTTTTCTGAGTTTTCATTCACTGAGCGTGAGAGCAAAGTCTCTTATGCAGACTTTCATCAGGCTTCGTGCATGGTATTTTTATTTGGATTTCTGCTTTGTGGCCATAGAATTATTCTCCTAATAGAAGAGAGGAAGTGGAGACATAGACATTCTGCTGAGATATTGGTATCATATTTGAGTTGGAAAGGACTTAAGACAGCATAGAGTCGTAACTTTTTATGGGTGAGAATCCATGATGTTGTAACTTGGACAAGAACCTGGGTCTTCTGCCATTGTGTCCATGCAGGTGAAGAGGCACCTGGGTGGGGGATGGCAGGGATCCTTCTTGCTTGAGTTCCATGGTCTTGCTAGTTTTCATTGCTCAGCTGCCTTTAGTTTATATCCATGTGGCCTCTCATGGGAAGGTCACTCTGTCCTGATAGACTGAGTTTCTTATCAGCAAAAAGCTCTGGACCCACTCATATTTTCCAGAGTTTTTCTGCTGACCTGCTGACGCTTTATATAAATGAGACCTAAGAAACTACTGGATATAAAATCCTTATTGTTATCATTTGCCCTCGAGTTCCATAGGAATGGGGTGCTGTCTCAGGCTGTCTAAGGCTAGATCTGAACAAAGATAGGGTGATAGGCTGTGCTGCTGGACCCTCCACAGTCGAAGGGGACTTCCACCTTATTTTTTAGAATCAGGCAGATGAGTTCAAATCTTGCCTTTACCAGTTATTAGCTTTGTGACCTTGGGGAAGAAACTGTACTTTTTTGTGTCCAATTTTCTTTGTCTGTAAATAAGTTCAGTATTTATTTTAAGGTTTTTGTTTTAGAATTCAATGAGCTAATTCCCTCATTTATACCTAAAATACTGATCGCGTGGTTCTATGCTGGTGCCTTGGTAGTTGATTACTAAGGGACTTGGCAGTGAGAATGGGGGTGGGGGACCCCTGGATAATAGAGCTTATATTCCAGGATATGCTTGTAAAAGACTGGATGTGCAGTGGATTTTTAGTAAATATCCACTCCTTTCCTAATCTGCACTGGTTGTGTATATATCTTTATACTAATATATGAACAATTTTTATTGCAATTTAAATATCTCTGTACTACTTAAAATATGTAGCTATAACAAAAATACATGAAATAAAATGATTTGACTTTTATTTTCTTTTGAATAAGCCAAACAAAGTAAAATAGAAAAGAAAAAAGTTTTGAAGGAGTAGAAATAATTTTATTTCTGTGGAATCAATTCCGTATAATAGGGTTTTTGGTTGTGTTGTTAAACATCATATAAAATTGATAGGTTGTGACATACCGGAAATGAGGAAACAGGGGAGACATACTACCTCCAATGCAGTCATTTTGTTACTAAGTCCAAACTCTTTCTGCTTGCTACATGACAGGCCAATAAATCGGGAGATGAGGTGTTGGAGCAAGGAATAGTGACTTTATTTGAAAGGCTGGCAGACCCAGAAGATGGCATACTGATGTCCTGGAGAACCGTCTTCCCCAAGTCAGAATTCAGTCTCCTTTTATACTAAAAAGGGGTGTGGGTGTGTTTGGTTGTTGCAAACTTCTTGCTGTACAAATTGTTTGTCCTTGGAATCCTTTGTTCTTGCAGCTGTCCATGTGGGTCAAATCATGGTGCCCCTGTAAAACCTCCAAAAAAAACAAAGGTTATTCTCTATTTTGCAACTTGCCATCTCTATATAAGTGCAGAAGAGCTAACATCCTTAAAGATCAGAGCCCAGAGAATAGGCTCTCCTGGATATTTCAGGCTAAAGGCAACTTTCTTTTACAAAAGGTGCAGAGCTAGCAAGTCTGAATCTAGAAAACAGGGCACAGGGTTAAAGCCAAAGGAACACATCTAAGATGGAGTCAAATTTGTTCTTTCCTATTACAATTTCTTTTTCCACCTCATAAATAATTTTAGTAAGAAACATGAGCAATTTTGTATTTTTGCTTCTTTATAACGGATAAGTGGGCCAACTAAATTTTTGTGAGCAGGGATGCTGTGCGTGCCTTGGGGTCACAGCAAACTCTTGTTAGGGATGGTCGGCCCTGCAACATGTCTGATGCCCCATGAGTATTGGTGAGGTTCCCCCTAACCAGGGGCTCTCTTCAGGAACCAGCATATGGGCTTGACCTCTGGAGACCTCTTTTTCAGCTGCAGGAAATTTTTTCAGATACTGTGATTGAAAACTCACTCCAGCTGGTGATAATTAGGGACTAAAGGAAGAGGAAAAGGGCTTGGAGTAGAGTAGAAGAGAAGGACAGAAGATCAGGGAGCCTGGGGGCTTGGCAGCGGGGCCTCGGGGGAGAGAGGAGCAGAGGTGGGGAGGGGCCCGGCTCCGGAACCAGCTCCTGCACATGTCCCCGCACCAAAGCCACACAGCTTTTAATTGGCCCAAGACTCTCTCCTGTCTGGATGTCACCCTGGGCAGAACCTTGAGAATCGAAGGTAAGGGGTGGGCAGCACTCACCTAGGGGATCACTGAGGACTTTGGTCAAGTCCACAGTGCCTGTTCTGGTCATGTGTCTTCACTTGTCCTTTATCTCAGGATCTGAGAAACAGGAGCAAGGAACTCAGGGAGAGATCCAGGAAGATATCTGACTGTGTTAAGAGACGATAGTCACAGTGACACGGGGAGTGAAGACACTTGCAGCAAAGTAAAATAACTTCACAACTTTTGCATCAGAGCTGCAGGTGTGAGAGAGCCTAAGCCTGTCTCAGAGTGCAGGGGACAAGCGGAAAGGAATGGTAAAATTAACACTGACAATTGAAATTTTGTTAAATAGCCTGCTACTGTTAATTGTATCACTTGAATGTATGCAGGTGTATTTCTGTGAGCATTTATAGGTTCACACAACCCCACCAGCCCCTCTTGCCCCCATCGGGGATGGGCTTTCTCAAGCACAGTGCCCCTCCTGCTTGGGTGGGCCATGCTGCAGGTCCTCGCCTGGGGCCGGGCTGCTTGCAGGGCACTGAGTCCCCGAGGGACGGCCTGCGAGACACGACAGGAACATCTCTTCTCTTGACTGGGGGCCTCCTTTTCCCCCTGCAGTGTAAGAATGCCGGTGACTCAGTTAGAAGCATGCTTCCAAGCTGTCCGTGTCCTTGCCATCCAGAAGCAGAGCCTGGAAGCTTCCGAATTTCTCCAGAATGCGGTTTACATTCACCTTCGACAGGTGATTGTATGTCCTTTTACAAGTGGAGGAATTACTGCCGTTTTCCTGGAACTTACTCACCATTAGTCCATCTGATGTTTCTGTGCTAGTATTCAGTATGGCATGCTAAAAGTTCTGGAGTCAGATCTTGAAACCCTGATGAAGAGGATTATTTAATTTATTTCTTTATATGATAGTATTTTACATTCAAAATTCAGAATTTTCGGTTCTTTGAGGAATGTTTTTGGGAGTTGGAGAAACAACTTTGCTCTTACCATCTTTGTGACCTGTTGCTATATGCCTCTCACCTGTCTTCTGTCACTTGTGAGGCGGTTCCATTTGTGACCCTGTCCGGGTTGTTCATGTTATAAAACATAAAGTCTGTTAAAGTACAGTCCCTTTTACTCCGAAGACATTTCACAGATACTACTTAAATCTGGTTGTGGTTTTAAGAAGACAGAATCATTAGAACATGTACTTGCAGGTTGCTAGTGCAAAATCCCCAAATCAATAGTCTAGCTCAACATCTAAAATCTTTCTAATCTACCTTGGGTTTGTATGCATAAGTGAAGCAGTTTGCTAAGAACTCAAGACCAGGTTTAGAATACAGTCTGGTGTAGCTCAGCAGGTCCTCCCAAGCTGCTGCTCTGCCAGGGGGCGGGGCCGAGGGGAGAGGGCGTGTCCTGCCCTCCCTGAGCTGACATTTTCATGGCAAAGACCTTCACCAGGTGAAGAACTTGGAGTTTCTTCTAAGAAAAGTGGGTTTGAAAAGAGTCCTAAAAGCACGGAAGTGACACAATCCCATTTGTCTCAAGTAGGGGAGAGTGGCTGTGGGGTCACTTGGGAGACTCGTGAGTCCAGGTGGGCAGTGTTGTTGGCTTCCACTTGAGCGGTGGGATGATCAGTGGGTAAAAGCGAACAGATTGAAGGTATGTTTAGATGGTAAAAAGGAAAGGATGAATGCTGTCTGTGAAGGTAGGATGGAGTAAGGCCCAGGTTTCTGGGTGGATTAATGAGGTAAATGATGGTCCTGCTGTGCTCTGAGGAGGGAAAGCTGCAGAGGGAGTTCTGGGGGAAAACTGATGAGTTCAGCTGTGGGTAAATGAAAGGCTGTTAGATGTGTGGTCTGGGAGCTCTGGTGAGAGCCAGTAGTGAGTAGGGGGAGGGGAGAGAGACTTTCAAATCATTTTGTCTTGTGAACATACAAATAAGGATGAGTAATGACACACTTAACACCTCTATATTCTGGATTTAAAACCCAGTAACATTTTGCTATATTGAGTGCAGAGGTTCTTAAATTTTTTTAATAGAAATAAAATAAATAGAAACAAAATAGTGGAGTTAATGAACATCTTAGAGTTGAGGTGTGTCCTTGTATGTATTTTGATACCTCATCTGTTTATAACCATAATCTACAAAAAGTTAGCTTGCTTAGCATAAGAGTTAAACAGAGGGAAGTGGCACACACTGTTGGGGGTTGAAGCTGATCTTCTTGGGCAAATTATGTAGCCTCTCTGTGCCTTAGTTCCATCTTCTGTGACTGCGCCCGGGCCCCTCATCACAGCTGATTTCCTAGACTAGATGTTGGGAGGGAGGCTGCTGTAGGGAGTAAGAAGAGGCAACTGCTAGGGATACTGAAGCGAGAGACAAAAACAGATTAAAGCCGATGAACTGAGTACAAATACCCTCAAAACAGAAAGAATCCTGCAGTGTTTTAAGCCACTTAGCTTAAGGGAAACAAAATCACGTGGACCCAAAGCTCTTGAGCATGTGAGTATTGTGGGTGGGAAGGTGTCATCAGAAAAGGGTTGAGGAAGGGCCTTTTGGTTTCCCTTGACGTTTCCAGTAAGGATGGGGAGCAGAAGTGAAAACCCCCCGCTTCACAGTGGAAGCTGCTGTTTTGTGTGAAACTGACCAAAGGTTGGAAAACAGTCATCAGCGGTGCTGGCAAATGAAGAGACTTCTGGATGGGGTGGGGCACTTGCTGTGACTTCCAGGTGACCTGCTGGCTGGGGGCTGTGAGGCGGGCAGTAGGTTTGCAGGGTGACCCGTGTATAATCCCTGGCTCTGAGGCTGCTGGTCTGACTAGCAGACCTGGGCACCCGCAGTCCTAATGGAGCAGCTAGGGATGTGGCCTGGGACACCTGCCGTGTCGAGGGCCAGGAGAGGGCTCCCCTGAGGGAGTGTCCCTGTGGAGAGTGGAATCGTCCTCCTGCAGGGTAGGAAGTGCCTCTGAGCAGGGGGCCGGATGCACAGGCAAGACCAGCCTGAGCACGGAGGTTTTGGGAAGCCGGAAGTCATAGAGTGGCCAGAGCAGCCTTGTTCCTTGGAGACTGGAGGGAAAAGATGCTGAAAAGGCAGGCTAGGGTCAGACCCTGTGGTGGGTTATGAGAGACAGTAAAGGACTGGTCAGGAAGGCACGAGAGAACCCTGTGGGCATCCCAGGTGGGGCGTCACGCTGGCGGGAGGAGCAGAGTTATAGACTTTGCCACTTATTAGCTGTGTGACTTTGAGCAAGATCACCCCACCTCTCTCTATATATATCTTCATCTGTAAAGTGACAGTGACAAGGCTTAGTTTAGCTCTGATCCTCTTTGTCCAGTCCTGTCAGTGCTGCCCTGCAAGGTTCTGCAGCGGCTGCTCTTATCCTGACATGGGAGGGCGTAGAGGGACATTGTAGCACCCGAGGGCAGGAAGGGGTTGCTTTAAAAGCAGACATGTAGCCGCCTGCAGCTGCAGACCTGCAGGCAGTTTGGTTGACCGTCCTGGAGAGGACTTTGGAGGCCTTAGCATCGTCTTAAGACTTGTTTTCCCTTGGGGACCGGATTTGCCTTTGCAGATTAATATTGAAGTTTTGGGCTTCTGGCAAAGCTGTTTTCAGAGATGGGTATATACGTAACATATCATATAAAATAAAATGCTTTTATTTAATGTGTGGGACTTTGCAGCTGTTGGGAACAGCTCTGTTGGCCTGGTCTCCACGGAGGACACTAGGGGTCAGCAGAGCGTGCGGGAGGGCAGGCAGCCCGCTGTGCTGCTGCGGGGGGTTCTCCCCAGCATGGTGCTCTGTTGAGTTGACTCTTCTCGGAGTTTGGTTGCCAAGTGAGCAGACAGCAAAATAATGAGTTCTGGTGGGATTGTATAATGACAGGAAGAAAGAGGAACCCGTAGTTTTCGGGACTAGAACATGCTTCTGGTTCCTGATCCAGTGTGTTCCATTAAAGAATTGATGAGTTGTGTCTATTCAGGGACTTGATTGATATAAACGTTGAGCCTAAAAGTTAAGAGTTATATTTTATTTGGCGGGAGGTCTCGAGCCGGGATGACAGCCTCTCAGATCACTCTGAGGGACTGCTCCCAAGAGGTAGGGGAGGAGTTAGGATATACAGGAGCTTTACAACAAAGACCAGGTAGTTGGAACAATAAAAGATTGCTTGTTATCTAAAGAAAGCCAGGTATCTCAAGTTCAAGAATTTAGTGCTTTTCTATTTATGGGAGGAAGCAAACATTTGGACTCACTGAATACATTCTTTAGACAAGCACCTAGCTATCTAGGGCAAGTATCCTGTTCTTTCTTATTCGGAGTCTGCTCAGAGGGCACCATTGTGAGTGGCTGCAGAGGCTGGGCTGCAGGCCTGTCCTTGCTGGGGGTTGGCGGCAGCCGCTGATGACTTGGTTTCAGCATGCTATGTTTACTGACATGGTTGCAGTAGTTTCATTCATATTGTAGTATTTTCATTCACAGACTGATTATGGATATCTGGAAACTTGGAAAGCAACCGAGATGGAATTACCACAGGTACCTTCTACTTTAATAAGCCGTGTGCAAACATAAACATGGAGGAAGCATACAAAAGGATTTGGTGGTGTAGGGAAGGGTTTCTGCACATTACAGGTGAAGGCAAGGCAGAATTCCTCTTCTTTGTGGGCAGGGACGTGAGTCCACCTTTCTTTTCTGTAGTGGTTTCTGAGAACAGTTTATGGTAATTAACAAACATTGACAAATGGTGGCACACATTGCATTTAAGAGCTGGCCAGCTGCAAACTTGTGTATTGGACAGGTGGATTTCATAGGCAAGTGGTCAGGTGGATGGGAGAGAGATGGAGCCCAGGCCTGGGCCCAGAATGAGGTTTAAATCGCCATTTCCTCACCATAGGGTCTTGGATTAGAATGTAACCTCTCTTAAACTGTTGGTGAATCTGTGAAATGGGCATGATAATATTCGTTTCTTCCTGGGATTGTTGTAAGTTGTAAAGAGTATTATAGCACACATGAAGCTCTTAACACACTGGCACTTAGCAGTGTTCACTGTGTGCGGCCGCCCCGCTTGGCATGTGTCAGAGCCGTAAAGGCAGCATGAGTCTGTTGAGGACGCACTGGTAGCCCCTTGAATAGGTTGTGAATTTGGTGATTTCCTTTAATCCTTGTAACTCTGTGTGTCATGGGCAGTTATTTTCATGGACAGATGAGGAATCTCAGGGTAAAGAAGACTGTAATTTGCCCAAAGCCAGACCAAAATTTTGGGTGCAGGGGCCTCGGTTCAGCATGGGCCCCTGGGACATATGCCCTCTCCGTTCAGCACCAGAGCCAGACGTGGAGTTGGCTGTCACCCAGCCCAGAATACCCAGCAGGAAGCAAGAGACACCTGGCCCTGTGCTGCTTGAGCAAAACTCCGGAGGAGAGGCAGTTACAAAAGGGATAAACATAAAAACAGACGACTGCAAACTGTGATCAGCTCTGAGAAGGAAAGGAACACGCCTCGCCGTGCAGAGCTGGGAGCTTTCCCATCGGGGCTGCTCTGGGGGCGTCCATCTCAGCTAAACAAGCTCTGCTGCTGCACCAAGGCAGGAAGGCAGGGCGTGTGTGACCAGGTAGACTGGGCCTCATTGATCATACTCATTCCCCATTAAGCGGCAGCTGTCACGGGCACTTACCTAGTAAACAGATGTCGGCCATAATCATCACGCACTTTGCTTGGTAGTTTTATTGGCCCCACCTTTGAGATGAGGTCATTGAAGATGGGGAGTTTGCTGCATGCCCGTGATTACCTTGGAAATACCCCCACTGGTCTTTCAACCAAGACTGGGGTGGCTGTCATGTCCCAGCCCTGTGAATGTCATCATGTAGCTTCTCCCAAGTGGCCCAAATGACTGACATTGATTTTCTTAATTCGTAGGAAATGGTATGTGACGATAAGAGAAAAAGGTAGTAAGAAATTGTTTAGAAAAATAGAACAAAATCCAATTCTTCCCCTGCTGGGGGAGCGTACCCTGTGTCACCCACCCCACTCACTGCCTGGTACCTCCTCCCTGCCAACTTCGTGTTCAGAAGCCACTCTGAGCCTTTGAAGAACATTTTGCCTCATGACACTGTTGACTATGACCTGCGACCTCTCTGTCCCTGGTTAACTCTCGCTTCAAAGCCATTTAAATTTTATGAAGGCTCCTCCACTCAGATGTAAGAATAACCTCTTTAAACTTTTTGATGCAGCTCCTTAATGAAGATCTTGCGAAGGAAACCTAGCCAAAACCTGGGATGTATGCATATAGTGACTGTAACCAGAGCACTTTGTGAAGTTCAGAATCAGAGGGGTGGGAGACTCAGGAAAGGCTTTTTTAAGGTAGCAAGGGGAAAGTGAATGGACGCAGGCTGTGTGAGACTGAAACATCTCGGTCCCAGCCAGCAAGGCACCTGCATTCAGGATGGTGTGTGGGGAGTGCAGAGTTCTCACAAAGAAAGAAGTGGTGGGATGGGATGGAGGACAGTTAGGTTCTTTACTTGGGAAGGAAAAAGTGGGCTGAACATTTCCTGGTTGAACAAGAGGACTGTGACATGACGTGCTTGTATTTTGGAGAGAAGGGTTTTGTGGAGACAGGCCTAGGGAGAACGTTCTCTGGCTGGGGAGTCAGCACAACAGGGAACCACAGAGAACCGGGCCGACCCCAGGGCCCCTACTGGGGGAAGGGCTGCCTGCCAATTCGAGTCCTGGTGGCTGCTTCTGTCCCTTAGCTGGGGCCTCAGAGCTCCCTTCACAACCCAGTCCTGTTGATACAAGAAAAAAAACGTGGGGCATGAGAAGGGCTGGGTCCCAGGCTTTGTTTGAGCCCCTGGGATGCGCCCCGCCAGATGTGGGTCCTTGGCTTCGTGCTGGAAAGTATTCAAGAGCAAGCCACTGTTGAGTCAAGGTAGATTTATTCAGAGAGATACATTGAAAGGCAAGAGAAAGGCCAGGAAGTGTGGGGGTTGGGTGCTCAGATTAAAAGTAGGTACACACTCCACAGACAAGAGTGTGGGCCTTCTCCGAAGAGGGAGAGAGAGGGGTGACCGCGAGGCGGCGCTGTGTTGCTGGTTTTCATGGGCTTGGTGGTTTCATATGCTAATAAGTAGAACGACCAGCCTAAGGGCAAGGGGATGGAATTCCCAGGGATTTGGCCATTTCCCACCCTTTGACCTTTTGTGGCTAGCCTTGGGACTGCCATGGTGCTGAAGGCGTGTTATTCACCATGTTACTATTACAATGGGTGTATAATGAAGCTCAAGATCTCCTAGAAGTTAAATCTCTTCATCCTGAGCCTCAAGGCCTATTGGGGGTTGAATCCTTCACCATTTTGATGTTAATTGCTGTGGCCTTCCTTGAATGGCTGTGCTCTGCCCCCTTCCATCCTGTCTCACTGTGATGACACAGAGAGAGCAAAGGCCGGTCCCTGCCTGTGCTCCTGCTTTTAACAGGGGGAGGGGTGGGGTGGGCTGAGGATGACTCTGAGTGGTGAGAAGGATGTTTCAGATTTTCGCACGTGGGATGTGGGGACCTGCCAGCAGCCACCGCAGATTTATCTCACGGGCAATATCGCTTGTGTCACTCATCTTTTTCTATTTTTCTTTTTTTTTTTTTTCAGTATTAAATCTAAATTTAATATCAGGTTTTTTTAGGAAAGAAATTTCTCTTTTTCTTTCCTTTGGGGCTCTTTTTGGGGCATAGGTAATTAGGTGTATTATCTGTTAGTGGAGGCCCTGGGGCATGAACTCAGGACCCCGTGCACGCTAAGCACACGCTCTACCACTGAGCTCTACCACCCACCACATCATCTTTTTCTTTTTGCTTTAGCTGCCAAGAATCTTACAGCTGAATTTCTAGTCGGCCTTTAACACTTACCCTGACTTCATGGCATCCATTTTTATGACTTTACCTCCCCCTGATTTCATTTAAGTATTGAATCTCCATTTTCTCTTCATTCTCACTTTTGTCTTTTTGTTGTTGTGGTTGTTAAGCTGTGTTTAAAAAATTGTTTAATTTCTCTTTTAGCAGGAGGCTGAAATTAAATAAATATGTAAACAAACTTCTCACACTTAAATTCTTTTATACATTCTAAGCTGTTTTGTAGTTACTTAAAAACTGAATTGAATACTAAAGTGATTACATTTTTAAATTATTTTTTATTTTTTATAAAGGTATAGCTGATTTACAATATGATATAAGTTTCAGATGTACAATAGTTGCTCCACTTATAGTTATTGTAAAACATTGGCTGTATTCCCTGTGTTTTAAGATACATCCCTGTAGCGTGTTTACGTTACATGTAGCAGTTTGTATGAGAAAGTTGGTTAACGCAGAGTCCGGGATTTGACTGTGCCTGACGCAGGTTCACGGTCACCCTGCCTGTCAGAGCCCAGACCCTCACTCCTGTCTGCAGGGGAGCGAGTGGAGGCAGCTCTCATCAGCACTGGCACCACCCTCTGGGTGGCAGTGACAGCAGTGACTGTGGACATGCAAAGTGTTGTTCCAGGATCTTTACATTCATTTCTTCATTTAATATTTAAAGCCCTCCTGTGAGGAATCGTTTTATGTTTTTAATGAGTAATACACTTTATTTTTATTTTGATAGACTTCAAACTTCTGGAAAATTTACAGGAATAGTACAATGAACACTTAGATACACTTCACCTAAAAGGGCAGTATTTGTTCTTTTATGTCTGGCTTATTTTAGCATACTGTTTCAAGGTTCATCCATGTTGTAGCCTGAAACAGTAATTTATTCTTTTGGTTTAATAATATCTTTTTTTTTTATTTGTTTTTGATCTATTTTAAAATAGTTTCATTGAAGTCTAGTCAGTTTATAATGTTGCATCAGTTTCTTGTTTACAGCACAACCCTTCTGTTATATAGGAACATACATGTATTCATTTTCATATTCTTTTTCAACATAAGTTACTATAAGATATTAAATATATTTCCCTGTACTACACAGTATAAACTTGCTGTTTATTCTATACATTCTCAGTGTCTGCAAATCTTGAACTCCCAATTTATCCCTTCCCACACCCTCTCCCCTCTGGTAACCATAGTCTGCTTTCTATGTCTATGGGCCTGTTTCTGTTCTGTAGATAAGTTTGTCTTTTTTGTTTTGTTTTGTTTGTTTTGTTTTAGATTCCACATATGAGCGATCTCATATGGTATTTTTCTTTCTCTTTCTGGCTTACATCTCTTAGAATGACATTCTCCAGATAAATTCATGATGCTGCAAATGGCATTATTTTATTAATTTTTATGGCTGAGTAGTAGTCTATGGTATAAATATACTACAACCGCTTTATCCAGTCATCTGTCAGTGGACATTTAGGTTGTTTCCATGTCTTGCTATTGTAAATAGTGCTGCTGTGAACATTGGGGTGCAGGTGTCGTTTTGAATTTGGGTTCCTTCTGGATATATGCCCAGGAGTGCGATTGCTGGGTCATATGGGAAGTCAGTTTTTTGTCTTTTGGGGAATCTCCATACTGTTTTCCACAATGGCTCCACCAAACTGCATTCCCAGCACAGTGTAGGAGGGTTCCATTTTCTCCACAGCCTCTCCAGCATTTATTGTTTGTGAACTTCTGAATGATGGCTATTCTGACTGGTGTGAGGTGATACTTGATTGTAGTTTTGATTTGCATTTCTCTGATAATGATATTGAGCATTTTTTCATGTGCCTATTGGCCATTTGTAGGTTTTCATTGGAGAAATGTTTGTTTAGGTCTTCTGTCCATTTTTGGATTGAATTGTTTGTTTTTCTTTCTTATCAAGTATAAAAGCTGTTTATATATTATGGGAATGAAGCCCTTGTCAGTCTCATTTATTGCAAATATTTTCTCCCTTTGCATAAGTTGTCTTTTTGTTTTGCTTATTGTTTCCTTTGCTGTGCAAAAGCTTGTAAGTTTAATTAGATCCCACTTGTATATTTTTGCTTGTATTTCTATTGCTTGAGTAGGAGAACATTGCTGAGATGTATGTCAGATGTTTTGCCCTTGTTTTCTTCTAAGAGGTTTATAGTGTCTTGTCTACATGTTTAAGACTTTAAGCCATTTTTACTTTATTTTTGTGTATGCTGTGAGGGAGTAGTCTAACTTCATTGATTTACATGCAGCTGTCCAGTTTCCCCTACAGCATTTGCTGAAGAGGCTGTCTTTACTCCATTGTATGTTCTCACCTCCTTTGTCAATGCTTCAATGACCAAAAGTTTGTGGGACTATTCTTGATAATTTTGTTTATCCATTCATTGATGGATGGATATTGTTTGTAACTTTTGGCTTCTCTGAATGACACGGCTATGAAAATTGATGTGCAAATTTTTGTGAGAATATGTTTTCATTCCGTTGGCTGTACAGTTGGCCCGCCATATGTGTAGTTTCCATTTCATGGATCCAGATGGCTGATTGTAAAGGGACTCGAACATCCTTGGATTATGGAATGCAGGGTGGGGGTTTCCTGAAACCAACCCCCCGAGGATACTGAGGGATGACACTATATGTACGAGAATTGCTGAGCTATATGATACCTCTAACCTTTTGAGGAAACACGAGACTTTTCCAAAGAAGCTACACCATTGCCTCTTTCCAACGGCTGCGTATTGAGGGTTCCCATTACTCTGCCTCTTGACCGACAGTTGTTATTGTCCATGTTTTGATTATAAGCATCCTAGTGGGTGTAAAATGAGATCTCATTTTGATTTTGATTTGGCTAGTGATGCTGAGCATCTTTTCATATGCTTATTGGCCAATTGTGTATCTATTTAAATCCTTTGCAAATTTAAAAATTGGGTCGATTTTCTTTGTATTGGTCAGTTGTAAGCATTTGTTTTATATCCTGGATACTAGTCTGTTATTAGATATATGCTTTGCAAAATTTTTCTCCTCTTCTTCAGATTGTCGTTTCACTTTACTTTTTTTAAACATTAAAACAATTTCTTTATAGGGGAGGTAATTAGATTTATTCATTTATTTTATTTTATTTTTTGCCAAGCACACACTCTATCACTTGAGCTATCCCCTTCCCCTTTCATTTCACTTTCTTGATGATATCCTTTGTATCAAAAGGTTTAAATTTTGATGAAGTCCAGTTTATCTGTTTTTTTTTTTTTTTATCACTTGTGCTCTTGGTATTGTATCTAGGAAACCATAGCCTATCCTAGGACCACAAAGATTTATACAATGTCTTCTTTTAGAAAGTTTATAGGTTTAGTTTATACGTTTCCTTCTGTGATCCATTTTGAATTAATTTTAATTTGTTATATACAATATTGGGGTCCAGATTCCAGATTCATTCTTTTGCCTGCAGATACCGAGGTGTCTCTGCACCATTTGTTGAATAGACTATTCTTTCAGTGGAGTGTTGATGGCACACTTGTGGAAAACTGACTGTAAATGTAAGTCCCCCCCCTGGATTTTTTATTGTGTCTCATAGATTTATGTATCCAAACTTATGCCAGTACCATAATGACATGAGTACTATAGATTTGTAGTAAACTTTGAAGTGAGTCCTCCAACTTTGCTCTTCTTTTTCAAGATTGTTTTGGTTGACCTGGGTCCCTTGCATTTCCATATGAATTTTGGGATCAGTTTTTCAATTTTTCCAAAGAAGTCAGCTGGAATTTTGAGAGGGATTCCATTGAATTTTTAGATCACTTTGGGGAGTCTTGACATTTTTAACAATATTGTCTACCATTCCATGAACATGGGATGTCTTCCATATATGTAGATCTTTTAAATTTTTTTTGGTGATACTTCAAAATTTTCAGTGTACAAATCTTGTAAATTTTTGTTAAATGTATCTCTCATTTTATTTTTAATGCTGTTGTAAATGGAAAGGCTGAGCTTCTTAAGGGTGGGACTATATATCAATTTGATAATTTCTAGGATTCCTAAACAGCAAATACACTAGGTTTATATTTGCTACATAAATCTATCCACAACTCTTCCCTCCCCCGTGTTATAAGAAACCAAGGCCCAGGTTAAGCTACCTGAACACCTATGTGGAAGTGAGAAATGAGACCCTTGGGTGGGGCACAGTGCAGATGATACTGAAAGTTTATTCAGGATGGCTTCATGTTAATTTCTTTAAACAATCCTTTCAGTGTATATAGTCAGGTACATTAAGAACATGCCCTTTTGATGTGCAGAGGAGCTAAGACTATCATTTTCAAATAATTTCTAGTGAGAGTGTTATACTTGAAACCTAATTTGCATCAATCTTTGAAGATTTATGTTTCAGGAGCTTTGACTAAAGAACAACTGTCTTTATTCAATAACTACAACTAAATGCTCAAGCAACATATAAGAGTTTGAAAAAACTGCCCCCGCCCCATAGTGCTGGTTGGCTGCAGCTGTAACTGGACTCAATGCTTACCTCTCCCTGTACGCTTGTGCTGATCTGCTCAAAGGGGTTCGTCCAACAGTTTGTAATCTGTTGGACAAAGCCATAAAACATTGATTTAAGGTTGCTGGAATGGAATCTATTCTTATTAATATTAAGTAAGCACATATTGAGTGCTTACTGTATGTTGGGAATTGTCCCTCAGCCTCACATGAGTATTATTTCTCCTAAAACCTCACATATTTCCTTGTTATTCCCACTTTACAGATAAGGAGACTGAGGATTAGGTCTTCTCCCTTTTGGGGGCAGCTCATTATCAATGACTGGAAGTTGTAAGGAAAAAGATACTGATTCATCCTGAGAAAATATTTTTATAAGAGTCAGCAATGAAGAGGGTGACCAATGAAGAGGGTGATCATTGCTCGAGTGAGACGAGCCCCGGGTTGTACGGGGTCAGCATCCTTGTCCTGGACAAGGCAAGTTTAGAGCTGAGTGGTGAGTGAGGAGACGCCGCCGCACAAGGAACGCTGATGCCCGGCCGTTGGGCTGGGCTCAGGCCAGGTGGGGCTTTCTCTTAAGGGCAGTGGACCGTCATTGACAGATTTTAAGTAGGGGAGTAGGGTGCTCTCGTAGATCACTTTTGTGCTTATAGAATGCTTGCAAACATTTAGTAGGCTCAGCAGGAGGTGATGTGATGAGTCAGAGTAGGGTGGCTGAGAGGTGTAGCAGTGTTCAATTTTCAAGTTGTTTTCAGTCCCAGTTTTGTGGCTCAGTAGCTGTCTCACTTTGGATGACGCACTCAAGGAAGTGAAACAATTTATCAAATCAATTGAAGCAGTGATGTACCCACATCCCAGGTCTGTTGCGGAGATCCAGTGAGATAACGTGTGCACAGTGTGCAGCGTGGTCCCCAGCACAGAGTCAGTGCTGAGTGAGTGCCAGTGAATACCTGGTAGGACAGGAGTGGGTGGTGGGACTCAGTGACTGAGGAAATCTGGGCCCTGAAGGAGTGGTCCAGGCCCATCTGTGAGTGATGGGCCTGAGCTGGGAGAGGCAGGGAGACCTTGCCCCCAGACCAGGGGCCCTGGGCAGGACGGCTATGGGAGGAACACCGTCAAGTCAGCTCTGTGCAGATGGAGATGGAAGTGCCCTTGAGATACCTAAGTGCAGTGTCACGAGCGCACAGAGGAGGTGTGGGCCCAGGCTGTGCATTTTCCTCTAATCTCAATCCCTGAGGATGCCGAGGTATTGATCCCTGAACGTGAAGGCATACTTTACAGGACAAGTGAATAGTAGTATCATCTCTGTCATCAAAGCTCACGTCTCTTTATTCATCACTCACTTTGCTAATTGGGTACTTACAGAGGTCACTTCACCGCCCTCCCCTGGGCTCAGGCTCCACAGTAAAGAGCTGGTGAGCCTCCCTTTTTTCCAGAAGAAGACACATTTAGCTGGTAGCCTTCTATACCTCGCCAGATTTAGAATTTTAGTTTGTTGTTTTAATTCTATTTTCTGTTGGCCATCTCCTGACAGGAGAGAAGATTTACCTCATGGTCATGTTTCAATTAGCTGTTACTGAGAATTGCTGATCTGATCCATAGTGTATGTATTTTATTAACTTTGTAGAGTTCTTATCATTTTTCTGTCTTTGCCCTTTAATTTTGTTTGCCCCTTCAAGATTCTATCCTATTTGGGGCCTTATTTTTTTTAATTAAAAATGTCTGTTCGTTTAGAAAAGAAAAGAAAAGAAAAAATGCACACAATACCTAAACTTAGAAAATATTTAGTGTTTTGTGTCTCGGCAATGGAGGGTTCTAGAAACTCGTGAATACCTTCATTACACAAGTTCCTAAAAATGCTGATTAAGAAAGAAAACCTTCCTTCCTCATCTTTCAAGCTGCACAGCTAATTGTCAAGAAAGTGAGGGGAAATCCTCAGAAGCCAAGGCAAACCAGAAAGCAGGGATTCTGGGAGATACGTGAGCCTTTGAAGCCCTGGGGTGCCGGTTGGCCCCTGAACTGAGTTTCAGTTTCCCTGACAGGAGGGCAGAGGGTGAGCCCCTGGCCTCTCACACTGAGAGTTGGATGGCTGATCCTAT
The DNA here is from genome assembly GCF_036321535.1 of Camelus dromedarius. NCBI lineage: Eukaryota > Metazoa > Chordata > Mammalia > Artiodactyla > Camelidae > Camelus > Camelus dromedarius. The sequence continues at coordinate 69,731,913 of NC_087472.1, forward strand.
GTAAGGCCAAGCACATCCTGAGAAGCCTGCTTTACTAAAGGGTGAATTAGAAAGAAAGAAAAAAAGAAAACTTTCCTCAAGGCAAGAAAGTAAGGAAAGTGAATTTTGTTGGAAGAGGGGAAAAATATCAAATCCAAAATACGGATATATTTTAAAGCTGTTCTGGCATGAGAGTGACCACATACTCCTGGCAGAAATTCACAGCTCCTCCCGGAATGAGAAGTTGTGATTTGAATGAATCAGTGGACAGCTATTCCGAAAAAGGCCTTCAGAGTCTTCTGGATGAAGATACTGGACCCAAACACCTCTCTTCCAAGGTCTCATTTAAATAACCAGGAAGGTTTTAAAGGAGAGAAGCCATAATCATAGTTCTATTTATTGACATTAATATATGCTAGGAATTCAGATATGACTGTGGAGTTGTCTCCTCTTTTATGGACCTTACTTTCTCATTGGGGAGACAAACTGACATAGTTGGGGAGCTGGGTGGAGGGAGGTGTTAGTCTGTTGCAATTAGCCAGGAGAGGAGATTAAGAGAGCAGTGAAGGGTGGGTGACATTTTTAGCTGAGGACAGTCCTGTTCAGTTGGCTTTTAATTGCAGGCTCGATGAGTTGTCACTGGAGGGAATTGATCTTAAGGAGGATGGACTTAGCTCAGGCCTCTTCAGAATGGACAAGGGAACCTGGAGAAAGACAGTCAAATCTGTGCAGACATTAAAGTCCACTTGAACGTGCTGCATCCCTGAGCCAAAGATAGGACAAGTAGGCAGCACTTCTTGAGGACAGAGAAGTGGTTTTTAAGGTTCTCCAATAATGAATCCTAGGGAACCGAGATGGCCAGTTGTCAAACTATGACTTTGCTCTTTGGACGGTGTACCCGCCAAGGGTGTTGGCCGTTTATAAGTTTTCATTTCTCTTTAATACCTGTCAGGTGATGAGGACGTGGGCACAAGCATTTGACACCTTGTCGAGGTGACTTTCGGTACCTGACTAGAAGCACGGTCACAGCTGCGGCTGCGTCATACATCTTGCTGCCCATCCCGTTCCCCGGCTCCGTGATCACGGCTGAGTGGTTCCTTGTTGACCTGTCCGTCTCCTCTGTGACATTGTAACCCAAGAAAAGACCGGAGCATAATAGCCTGGCTTTGTTCTTTTCCATCCTTCTCTTCGAATTATGATAACTGATAGTGGACCCAGTTATGTTAGCAGACGTTTTACAAGTAGGGCTCTCAGTACAAACCTTGTAATCCCCGCTTTGTGATCTAAAGAAAGTTACATTCTTTCCAAATTGTTTTGATGCACTTATGTGGGAAATTGTTGTAAGTTTGAATATGTATTTCCTCTCTGAAATATCATGGCTAGAGATGAATGTGGGTAGACATGGAGTGTGTTTTCTGTATTTGAACTGTATGGTCCCCTGAATTCTCCCCAGCTTTTTAAAGTCATCACTGGAGTGCTACCTCCAGAGTGTCCCAAAGCATCCACCACTGCCTGCTCTTCAGACACTGTGAGTTTCCAAGTTGGAGAAGGCTGCTGTCTGGTGAGGCATTCTCTGGCACAACTCTGGCTGGCTGATGTGGGCTTAGCACCCAAGACTTGGCAGACAGTAACTAACCATGATCATGTCCATTTCTGGAACACTCATGGAGGATTTTAGACCTATGCTAGTGACATTCATTATTTCATTTAGTTTTCCCAACAAACATAATTAGATTTTATCACCTGTATTAATAAGGAAGCTGTCAAAGCGAGCGACGTGCAGACTTTGGACTGGAACACGGGTATTTCTGATTCCTGTCTCTGTTCCCTCCTCGGCCTATCCTTCCAGATGGCCAGGAGACTCTTCCTCTGTCTTGAGTTTCCTGCTGATGTTACCACTCTCTTTGTTTCTTGGAGAGGAAAACAAGTCTAAACTTACTTTCCAGTTGGAAATGGAATGGAGAGTTAACGTTGGAAGCCGGGAGAGTGTGATGAAGTGGTCTCCGAGCCACTTCCACTGGGACGTCACTTCACTGTCTGGGCCCCTTGCTCAGCCTGTGCACAGGTGACAGTGCAGATGTCCCGAGCAGTCCTCCCGGACAGGGCAGTGAGTTGGAAATGAGTTTGGGGATTTGGTTTCATTTAATAGGTTCCTGAGGGTCTTGGCCTGGCACTTCGAGTGGGACCATTCCCTGTCCCACAGGCTTGTGCTCTGGGCCCGTGCAGACCTGACGTGGCCTCAGCCTGAGACTCAGGGCCCGTGGTGAAGCGGAGCATTTTAGTCCAGGGTCTGCTGGAGGCTCTGACACTTCTGGGCCGTGGTACTTTGTCCAGAATGATAATTCCTCCCCAAGTTTCAGATTTCCTTGCCTGTGAGCCGGGGTAGTAATAGTTTCTGAGATGATTGTAATGATTCAGTAAGGGGAGCAGAGTGTGCTGGCAGGAAGCTGGTGCTTAAGGAGCAGAAGTCGCAGTCACTCTGTCAGCCTCTCACTGTGTGCTCTGTGCTTTGAGAAGTTGTGTGTTTGGTGAAAGTCCCGCCCAAACCCTAGGGTCTAGATGAACTGTTGTTCCTTTACTTTCCCTTCCTTTTGCTCCTTCTCTTCTCTGCATCTCATGTGTAGGTAGCAGATTCCTACGTTTCAGGGAATACGGGCCTTTCTAGTAAAAGGACAGGCTGAACGCAGAGAGGTGGGGCCCGGAGGGGTTCTGGAGTGTCTGCACAGCGCTGCTTCCCTGCGTTTCTGCATCCGGTCCCGTCAGTGCACGAAGTCAGCCTTCCTCTTCCTGTGTCATCGGGTCTCTCTTTTATGGGAAAACCTTTTTTACGTGTCTTTTTTCACTTACATGTTTCTCTCAGATGCTTGTTGCTTTTCTCCCTGTGCTTCAGCGTTCCGAGGAGAGAATTCAGCAGTGCAGCATCCTCTCCGAGCTCTATGAGTTGATCGGCTTCCACTGCAAGTCCGCCTTCATCAAGCGGGTGGCCCCCATGCAGCGCACGGCCCCCGGCATCTCGGAGCCTGGCGGGAAGACCTGCTACCGACTCCTTCTGCAGACGCTTCCTGGCTACAGTCTGTCGCTGGACCTGCAGGACTTCAGCAAAGGTGTTGGAACTAAGCCATTGCTTCAGTCCCATTAACCACGCCTGGTTTGGGCCCTGCTGTCCTGTCTCATCAGGGTGAATTCTGATTCGTGTAGAATAGGGCTCAGCAGAATTTTTTCTGTCAAGGGCTTGGGAGTAAATATTTCAGGGTCTGCAAACCTCCTGATCTCTGGTGCAGCTGCTCAGCTCTGCTGTTCAGACGCCAGAGCAGCCGGACAATCCACACACCCACAGAGCTTTATTCACAGCGGTGACTGGGCTGGATTGGGTGTGTGAACTGCAGTTTGTCCCCACAGCCTCCTCACTATTGACGCCTGCACCAGAGCGTGCATTTGCGACAATGGGTGAACCTACACTGACACGTCATCATCACCCACATCCCATGCTTGACACTAGGATTTACACTTGGTGGTGTGCACTCTGTGGGTTTGGACAGATGTAAAATGACATGTATCCACCGTCACAGCATCATACAGCGTAGTCTGTCTCCGTGACCCAAAAGACGCACCGTGCTGCACCTCATTCACTGCTCCTTCCCCTCTAGCCTCTGACAGCCACTGATCTTTTAGTCTCTGTGGTTTTGCCTTTCCCAGAACACCATACGGTTGGAATCAGACAGTTGCAGAACCTTCCCAGATTGGCTTCTTTCACTTAATAATATGCATTTAAGGTTCCTCCATGTCTTTCCATGCCTTGATAACTCATTTCATTTTAACACCAAATAATAGTCCATTTTCTGGCTGGACCACAGTTTATTTATCCTTTCACCTACTGAAAAACAGATTAGTTGCTTCTGAGTTCTGGTGATTACGAATAAAGCTGCTATTAATATCTGTATGCAGATTTGTGTGTGGACATAAGTTTCCATTTTGTCGAGTAAACACCAAGGAGCACAGTTGCCGGATCATATGGTAGGAGTACGTTTAGTTTTGTAAAAAATTGCCAGACCGTCTTCCAAAGTATCTGGGCCATTTTACATTCCCGCCAGCAATGCATGAGAATTCCTGTCGCTCCACATCTTCACCAGCATTCAGTATTGTCAGTGTTCTGCCTTTTGGCAGTTCTGACAGGTGTGCAGTGGTACCTCGCTGTTTCAGTCTGCAGCCCCTTGATGACAGATGCTGTGGAGCATGTTTCCATAGACTTCTTTGGCATCTAGATTCCTTCTAGGATGAGGTGTGTGTTCAGGCATTTTGCTCATTTTTTAATCAGGTTATTCATTCTTCTTGTTGAGTTTAAAGAGATTTTGGTATATTCTGGATATCAGCCCTTTATCAGTGTGACCCTGCCCTTCACCTGCAACACCGGAGTTGTCCTTTGGGTCTCAGTGGAGTGTCAGCTCTTCAAAGAGGTTCCCTGTCTTCCCTCAGCCTAAATACAGTCCTTGTATTTTTCACTTTCATTGACTCATTTTGTTCTTTTTAAATAGCATTTCCCATAATTTGTAAGTACATGAAAAAAAAAAACGGTAATGATTGAACACCGCCTCCCCCACCAGGCTGTGTGCCCTGTGAGAGCAGAGACCCTGTCCGCACTCACCATGTCCCATGACAGCACATGGCAGATGTCCATGTAAATGTGCGTAATGGGGGGCCAAACCTGATGAGCAGCTATGACGACATGTGTTGGCTACCATTTATTGAGTAGAGTTTGTTTCTTGATCTTAATTATTAAATCACATGAATGAAACATGTTTCTTTTGAAAAATAAAACAACAAAGCACACCTCCATGTGATTGGTAATTTCTACTTAGCCTTCTGACCCAGGAGGGGTTGTTCACCATCATTTTGTGGAGGAGGTTGGGGAGGTAAATTAGGAGAGTGAGATCAAATAAAGTAAAAATGATAACTATCAGCTGGCCCTATTTTCACTAAGAAATAAAAGTTATTTTAAACCCTATCTCAGCTGTTGTCCTGTTGTTTTAAACACTTCTCATAGAATTAAATGGAAGCCCACTAAACCCTGAAAGGGAAATTGTGTGCTCAGGATCTGAAAAGTGTTTATGTCTATTTCTTGAGAAGCACATTTTCCCTGCTGGTTACAGAAAGTCGAGGCGGGAACACAGTCGTGAGCTGTGTGTGTCTGCCGGCTTCACGGGCTGCTCACAGTCATTTTCATTTTCTTGTGTTGCAGTGTATGAAGATTTTCCATCAGACCGTTTGCTCAGCCTTTTCCTGAATGAGGGATTGAATTTTCCACAGGAAGTCTTATGAAAGAGAGTGACAAGGCACATGGGTTTCCCAAAAAGCAGTAGTTGATGTAATAAACTCTCACATTGGTGAACTTTTTGATTACAAGCGGCTTGAAAATTTTATCACTAGGTCATATGCCACAAATCTGTCTTAACAATAAAAAGATTCAGATTTTATAGAAGAAGCAGTTTGAATCAAGTAGAAATTATAATTTGTACACTATTTGGTGTTAGAACTTATACTCAGTCTTATCATAATTGCCTGTGGTAGGAACTGGATCATTATTTATTTATTTAAAAAAAATGCACTAGGTGCTATTTGCCCCATTCTTGATGCGGCAGTGCTGAGGTTAGTTAAGTCGGGCCGTTTAGAATGCTTAGCTAGGTTTTCGGGACATTGATTTCAGCCTCTTTATCTTTTTTAGAATCTCTTATTTTGTGTCGGCCTTTGGTCTTTTGACAACGTGGAAACACTGCAGGGATCTGTCTTTCCCTTTTTTCCTGTCTTTGTGGGAAAAGATCTCTATAAGACAGACTACTAGAACATTAAGGATTTTATGTGGGGTAAGTTTGGTCAGCTCTAAGGATTTCAATTAATACGTATTAATACTTGCTATTCAGCTAATGATAGTAAAATTATAAAATAACTTTCGTATACATCAATAAGTATATTACAATAAGCCCATCACCTAGATGAAGGAATTCACAAACTTTTCCATATTTCCTTTATTCAGACCTCTGTTCTTTGCCTTGTCCTTTGTTGAAGTATTTGACAGCAAATCCCAGAAGACAAGTCATTTTACCCTATGTACTCAAGTAGGCATGTCTGAAAAATGAGGGTCTTTCCTTTGATCAGGTTTTTCCATTTGACCCATGTGCTCGCTAAGTACCAGTTGTATCAGGCATCTCTCTAGGCTTTAGGGATCCTTGGGGCAATGAGACAGTCCTGGCTCCCAAGGAAGTTAAGGGCTGATGGAAGAAACCAACACAGGAGCTTAGGTGCCTCACCTAAGTTCCCTGTGTGATGATACCAATTGGACAAAATTTGTGCACAGTACAGTGGGATTCACAGAAGGGACTGGTCAGACTTGTAGGGCAGGCAGGGAGAGAGGCGGTCAGCAGGGCTACAATAGGAGGAATCGTTTGATCAGAATCTGAAATCCTTTCCGCCAACCTTCCTACCAAGCCCCTAGGGCCCATCACACACAACCCTGTGCTGTAACTGTTTTTGATTCCTGTTACCACATCTCCTTCAGGAAGGATTTTAGGTGGAAAATATTTAAAATCAGTAATTGCTGCCAGAAGGGACATAGAACAAGAAACATGGAAACAACACAATGTCCATCAGCACATGACTGGATAAAGACGAGGTCATACATATCTACAATGGAATACTACTCAGCCATAAAAGATGCCATTTGCAGCAACATGGATGGACCTGAAGACTGTCATTCTAAGTGAAGTGGGGTGGAAAGAGAAAGAAAAATGCCATATGACTTCATTTATGAGGAATCTAAATTTAATAACAATAATAATATGACCACCAATGAACTAATTATTATTTTGATTTCTTGAATTTGTGTAAGCACATCTGACTGTCCTTTGTGATTGGGTTACCATATTCTGTTTATTATTCTTTTGTAGTTGTCTTTATTCCTCTGGTAACTATGTAAGTTTAAAAATCTAAAGCTCTAATATGTTCTTAGAAACAATAATTAGTACATATATGTAAACTAAAAAATGCAGTGTACTCTATACATGTATTTACATGCAATATGTGTATGTGGAGTTGAACTGTAATAATTCTACCTAATAATACTGAAAGAGGAAAAAAATAAAATAATTTATTAAAAAATAATCACTCCTCTTTAAATATTAAAACGTTCAGTTCTGAGATTCTGTGAAACACAACATGGAAGTAGGTTTTTAAGTTTTTCTCCTTGCGCCGCAGTGAGCAGCCTGGGCTGCAGTGCTTGGCCGCCACAGGCACCCAGGACTTGCCGGCTTGCTCCTCACTTCTTGAGAGGAAGGTTAGCAGCTGCAGGAATATTTATGCTCTTAGAAGTTGCTGAGAACCCCACAGAGCTTCTGTTTACATAGAGTGTATCTGTCAATATACCCCATTTTAGAAATTAGAACAGAAAATTTTAAGCCCAAGGACTGACAAGCACACGCTGTCCCAGCATGTGGTCAAAGCAGTGCTGCCACGCTGGCTTGTGTTGGTTCTAGAAAAAATGCACCGTACACTCAAGAATCAGGGTGAACCCACAGATCTCATCTCAGCAATGCTATGAAGAATTGGGACTCAAAGCCCCCCAAACAGTGCTGAAGTCCCCAGATGTCCCAGAACACACAGAGCCATGGGACCAAGAATCCAGTGTCTCGTGGATCATCAGCCGTGGAGACCGCGTCCTGGGTCAGGAGAAGCAAAAGTAGGGATACCAGGCACACAGCCCTATTGACAGCAAAGCTTTAAAGGTGTTGAACTGACTAAAAGTTTGGCAAAGATTTGCATTGAGAATACTACATTTCCTCTCCTGGAGACGTTAGAAGGATAACACTGATTAACAGAGGATGATTGTAATGGATTAATTATGATACTGATGACATGGGCTGCTCACACTAACCCTGCACTCAGTGTAGAATAAGCCTTTTATGTACACACTTCATTAGGTCTGCACACCCCTGCAAGGTGGCATTAAGCACTCATACAACCATGAAATCAGTGACTATAAAACAGTCACAAGGCTTCCTCTCCAGCATGAGGTAGCAAAACCAGCAATGATTTTCAATGACAAAAGCCAAAATCATATGTATTTGGGAAAGAAAGCAAATGAAACACTGAAGAACAATAAACCAAAAGAGCAGATGGAATGGAAACTTTTATTGAAGAAAGCAATGATTGATTCAATTAAAACAGCTAATGTCCCTGGTATAATTGAACCATCAATCCAAATTTTTGGAATACTGGGTTGTGAAATTACTATCTCATTTAATATGGGAATTCCAAGTTGGACCAATTTGATAGGCATCACTGGTGCGATGTTAGCTATTTAGGTAAATAACTTCATATTTTTTCAGTTAACAGAAAACAACACAGGACTCCAGATTTAGGGAGAGAATGCAAACAACTACTATCATACTCCATCCAGTAAGGACACGTGTCCCTGCGTCACCAAAGCAGTGAGAGTTTGCACACAGAAAACACATTTCTCCAGTTGTGACAAATACGAGACAGTGAGCCATGAATTACGAGAACAAGCGACTGTTTAAATGCCATGGGCAAGTTTTTTTTATCATCTTGAAAACATCACTGATGCTCTAGGTAAGAAAAAGAATTGTTTTACTAACAAATCTAACTGACACAGGGGTTTTTCGAAGTGAGAAGGTAATTCCAAAAAGTGGAGTAAAATGAGTTAAGATGATCTGTGCAGTGACGGAGCCGATCTTAGACTGACCAGCATCACGATTCCCGGTTTTACACTTGCTCTCTGCTCGTCACCTCTGACACAAGAATGCATCATATGATTTTTTTCTTTAAGAAAAAAAAGATAAATAAAATCTAACTACAATATGTGGTATGAAAAGCGGTAATGAAGTTGTCTAACATAATAATGCAGCCAGTGTAATGTAGCACTTATTCGGGCACTAGAATTTTTTAAATCATGATTTATCTTATATCCTATTTCTATCCTAAAGGAGACACTTAAAGTTTTCTACTTTACTCAACATATCTTGTGGGGGTTGTGATATACAGTGGTATGGCAGTTTTCAGAAATTTAAAATCGCCTCTGTGGTTGTGGTCAGGAAAGGCAAGGCTCCCTCACAGCTGCGACGGAGAAGGAATCCCCGGAGTCAGCCTCCGGGCAGCTTCCGAACAGCATTTGCTTGCACTTAGCACAGGACACCTTCAGCAAGTGTAACTCTGACAAGGAGTTTTCCCCGGGGACCTGGGAGGTGCGCTAACATTGTGAAGCCACTTGTTTCCCAGTTAGGTAAGGCTTGGAAAAACAGTTTATTATAAGTGACTTCCTTTGTATGTGCCTTTTGTCCTGAGAGGTCACTAATTAGCATAGAATATAAAATACCCCATAATATAAGAATTTAGGTACTCCATCTTTCCATATACCTATTTCTTTATCATATTTATACTTAGGTTACACTTTCTATGATGTTCAATTCCAGGCACCAAAAAGAAAGGTTACAAATTATTTCTTATAAAAAGCGGGGACTGGGTCTAAGGGTTAAAAACCACTACTGCTAACAACAAAAACCAGATAATATTTTTGGCCTCAATTGCATCAGACCTTCCCGAATTCCTCCCTTAAGTTCACTGTTACAACAGTAATGGAATCTCTGTTCTTCCAAGACTCGGGCCTGATTGCCACCCATCCAGATATCTGTTTGTGGGTCCCTACTTGTACTCGAGGTCCCAGAACACACCTTATGGGGTGAACTTTCTTCAGTGTTCCTACTGTAGGGGAAACCTGGAAGTCCCAGGCACTGTCCAGGAGTCACACCTACCTGCAAAAATCAAAGTCATGTGACTGAAACGGGACAACCCAGGTGGCGTGATAGGGCTGAAAGCTCACCAAAAACAGGTTTGGGGGCCTTAACCAATCCCTCCGGCTCCTAACATGAAGAAGGACAGGGAGGCCCAATTAGCCACAAGACTGGGGGCCTTCATTACTCCATGAATAAAGGATTTGTGCTAGTGCCACCTTTAGACAGGGAACCCCAGAACCCAGACTTGGAAGCACCCTGTCACCTCCTCTCTGAATAAATATTCTCTCAAGACACATAGAGATGGGAGCCCTGGTGAGCTCTGGAATAAGATGCAATCTGAAAGACTGCTGGTAACAAATGGTGTGGAGCTCGGGGAGCCCCCAGGGCCAGCAGCCCTTCTGGTACCACTGATGCCCACACTTCCATCCACAACAGTTTCTTCAGGACCCTTATGCACACATAACCATCACACAAAAATGATTGCTTAGACATATTTTAAGAGAAATAACATTATGAGAATGCCAAATTCATGACAAGTCACAGTTAAGACCCCAGAGTATTTACTGGGTGAGATCTCACGTGTGCTCCCCAGTGAGCTTTAAACACTTAGGACACAGTCATGGAACAGTAGGCATTTTCTTTCTTTCCTCCAAGTTGGCTTTATTGGAGAACTCCGTAGACACAGGAAGACTCTGGATCCCACCTCTACTACTTACACAAAGGGCTCACTATGTGGAGTGGGATCAGCGCTGGTGCGACCAGCGTCAATGTGAGCACTCCCGTGTCCAGGTCCCCGAGGAGCAGAGCTCCCCCCACAGGAGCAGAGACCCCCAGGAGCAGAACTCCCCCCACGGGCACTGCAGTGCCTGTAAGAATCAGGTGTCTGATGAGTGAGCCTGGGGCGGGCAGGACAGGAAGCAAGCACCGCTCCCTCACGCTCTGCAGGTGATCTCTGTGTCATCTTGAATAAATACAGTCAGCATTAAAGATGTTTGACAAGAGGGTAAAAGGTAAGGCCTCCCCAAATCTACTCGCATTCCTTTAGTTGGAGACCTGGTAGAACACATGGCGACAAGAGACGCTGGCTTTACATGCGCACGTTGGCCTCAGGGCTGCAGGGGAGGCCATGGTGCTGCCTCTGCCCCACCTCCTGCCCTCGTCCCCCAGACATCACAGGGGCCGCTGACTCGTTTCTCTGACTTTCTCTCCTTGGTTGTGCTGCTCTTCCAGCTTTTAAGAGCTCACCAGAAAATCTTTAACAATGAACCCAAGTCAAATGAAATCAACCAAAGAGACACGCTGCCTTCATCATTACTTTATATTTTAAGAAGAAATTCTTGAAGACGACTCCCTGACCTGAAGGGGTGGATGGAGGAGAAAAGAAAACAAGACAAGCATTTTTTGGCCCATAAAAAATGACAGGTAACCAGATGGTGTCTAGTCTTCATTGCACCTCTCTGCCCGCCCCAATTTCACATGCCCCTCCCCACTGAACTCATCAGAACTCAACTGAAGGAGACGGCTGTGCAAATTTATTGGAAACCAAAGAAATCACTACAGAAACAGTCTCTGAAACCCAGCGAGAACACTGTAAGCTGACCAGTGCCAGGATCTGAATACTAAAACATGCAGATCCGAACTCCGATCCCCTCCCTGGTGGGTGTACTTACAGTGGGGGTGTTGCCGTGCAGTTTGTCTGCATCCAACATGTAAAAATGAAAGGGACTCCAGTTTTCAACATCACAGTCCCTCTGAAACAACTGGTGGTCAATTAGCTTTTGTTGGCAGCAAAAGTCGATTTTCTCCCCTGCACGTGGAGGTGAACACACAGAAGTGACTGATGATCCCCGCTGCGAGTGTAGCTAAGTGCTTCTAAGCAAACTGTCTCCATCACCCTCCTGATGATCAGGGGAGTGTGTTCGCCGCAGGGCTCTGCACACTAACGGCCAGGCAAGGAGGGCGCTTCCGTACTTTGGGGAGAAAAAGGCCGGAGCAGCACTCGCTTGAAGTAAATTCTAATTAAACTTCAGGTGCGGTTCCTGCAGCGGAACCCACGCCAATAGATGAGGCTCCCTCCGAGCTGTCCAGTTATGTGAGCCAGGCTCATTAATATACCTGTGTGTTTGCTTTAGCAAGTGAATCATGTCTGTTTTCTGGAAGTTACACTAGGGTGGAAAACCTTCCAAACATGTTCATTTATTTGCTGTGGAATTTGTTTAATCCTCTTAAGAGCATTTAGAATGACAACCTTCTTAAGTTAGCATCTTTGCCCGAGAGACCTTTCCAGGCACATGCGCTGAAACCTAGGACAACCCAAAAGCAAAATCAAAACCGTTTCAGCTGCATTGAGAATCAAGGATTTTTTTCTCCACACACTTTTCCTCCTCTGCCCAAATTAATCAGCTTCTGCTGCTCTTGTATAATGAGTATCGTATGACTCATCTTCTCTGCCTGTAAAATGGAAATGCTAAATACTTCTACCCAATAAAACGTCATAGAACTAACCCCCAAAATTATATATATTAAAAAAAAAAAGCCAGGGCTTTATGCTGTCCAGGGATATGAATCATTTATTTAATGTATCAATTGTTACTAGAATAAACTTTTCAGAATATAACACCCCCTCAGAAAACTTCAACTACTATTCAATAAAAAATCACAGAAAATTTCTGAAAAGAATTTAAAGGAAAATCATTTTTAACTGAATCATATTCTAGGCACACTGAATAAATTCTCTTTAGAGAACTCCTACTTTTTTTTAATAAATGACCTATAAAAATACACCCAGCATTAATCAGTAAATCTTCATTCCTTATTTTTAAAATTCTTAAGGCATGCTATTTTTCTTAAATCAAATGAGGAGGTATTTGCAAGCCAATGGACAACGAAATTACCTAAGAAGACATCATAAAACAGCAATTTGCCAAGCATTGTGCCTGAGAGTCAGTCGTACCATCTCATTTTGACCTGACCGCTTGGAGGTGAGCTCCATCAGCCCATTTAACACATGAAGAAACTGAGGCTATGGGTCATCATGTTTTCAGTACTTGCTGAAGCCAGGATCCAAACCCGGATCTTTGTCTATAGAGCCTGTGCCTTTACCAGATCACACTACATTTCTCACTCTTCAAATGCACTCAGTCCCCGAGGTAACACACCTTCCTTGCGTTTCTAGGAGTTTTAGGAAATACTGAATTACAAGGACTAAGCAGACATTTGTGTGGGCTAATTTTTTTATTTTCTGATTTTCCTGAATCACTTCAGGCTGAATTCATATTACTTACGAGGAGAAGTCCTGAGGCTGAGGAGAGAGGGGAAGATAAGCCAGACATAAACAATTTCAAGAGACCCACTTTGTCAAGGAAGCAAAGTATTAAATAAACCACTTCAGCAACACGCTTGTCAATAAACCTTGTTGTCCTTGTCTCAGCCTGAAGGAGGGTAAGCCCTCCAGCCCATCTGCCTTCCTGACACTTACCCTAGATGATCTTGGTTCCCTCACCTGTGATACGTGTGGTCTCCTGGGACTCTTTGTAGAGATTAAATGATAAAACTATATGCAAAGGGGCTACTTCATTGCCAGACAGTAGGCACTAAACAAATAATAAAATTATTTTGTTTCATGAAAATGGGAGGCAAGTCTCCCAATTAAACATTCCTGATAGAATCCCAACAAGCACTTTAATTTATCTGCCAGAAATTGTAAAATAGCATTTCTTTTTTGAAGGCTGTATCCATTCTCCCTACTTTTTACCAATCCTGGCTGTTATCCTGAAAATCTATTCCCAGAACTTGGCATCCATCTCCCATATTTAAATCCTTTAAGTTTGAAATTTTGATGAAGCTTGGGCACATAAAGATTCACACCATAATTCACAGAATAAACAAAAACCATAGGAACAGGGCCATCTCCAGACCCCATGTGCTCAGGACAGGCTCCAAACTTCACAAAATCAGATGCACGCTGTTTGAACAGAAAGAAATTTGAATGTGTTCAAGGAGGCTGACAGAACACTGGCCGGCTCACGAGATGACTCCTTCAACCCCTCGTCTGACCTAAGTCATCTAACACAGTTATCCGTTGATCTCTAACTAAAACTAGAACACGGGTAGAGTTGGAAAGTAACAATTTTTCCTACAATATATACATATTGTCAACTAAAAATTGGCACTTGTCATCTGCCTCTGATTTGATTAAGTCATGAGGAACCACTGCAGCTGCTGACCTTCAACACCCTCTGAAAGTAGTTCAGGGTGGAGATCAGGAATGGGGCACTCTGTGCTCCGGGAAAATGGGCAGAAAACCTTCAGATGGTTAGACATTTTCAGGAAATCTTATGAGCCCAAATTCTTGCATCTCCTCCTATCTAGAAAAGCACTAAAATCATTAACAGAGACACCTACTCCTCGACTAGCAGCAGCCTCTGCCTAAACGTGTACTGGACCACACGTCCCCCTCCACTGAAATCTCATATAATGCAGAGCTCCCCCTCCTCTTCAGAGCAGTTCCTCCGAGCTCTCGGAGATGCTTTCACCTGGGCTCTGGTCCTCATTTTGCCCCAGATAAACCTTAACCCACATCTCTCACATTGTGTGGTTTATCAACAGTGCCACAAAAATTAAGCTTACATACTTGAACTCATAGTAAACATTCAGTATCAAACATTTCTTGACTTAAATTCCTTTTTAAAAGTAAATAATCATTCAATTTTTTAAATATAACATCTTTAAATATAAATTAACAGATATTTGTGAATCTTAGGAAAATATATTCTAGAAAAAATTTTAGCTAATTAAAAAAACTATTGCGTGGAGCTTTAGAATTTAAAAAGTGGAAGAGAATAGTATTGTAACTCAAGTTCTTGTTTTAAATGCAGAGATACTGAGGCCTCAAAAGTCATATCAATTTGCCTGATTTTATACATTGTCCTTTAACAGAAAACCTAGAACTAAGTTCCTGGTCTTTGAGAAACCAAGATTTGCTCTGCTGGTGCAGGGCTGAAACTGATGAAAATGGGTGGTGAGAAGGAACCAGAATGCGGGGGCCTGGGCGAGGCAGCGGAGGAAAGGAGGGTCTCAGCTGGTCGTGGGTGAGATATAGGCTCCCGCAGTGCCAGTGTGATGGGCATCCCTCAAGTGCCTGAAAACTACAATTTAGCGCACCTGCCACCGAAACGCACACGAGCTAGAAGGCTGACCAGGAGGCTTTCTCAGTGACACAACAAGCTATTTTCACGTTAACTCTACAACTACAGGAAGAGAAAGAATAGAAAGCTGATATTAATTATTAAAAATTTACACCAAGAACCAAGGAATTTCCAGGAGAAATAAAAAGACGTTGGATGTTTCATTATGTGAACTTACTGCCTATTCAGTTGTCTTAAAAGTTGTGCTATAAAGTATATTGTCCTTTGTTGTTCCAAATCACATTTGAAAGAAATAATCTTTCTTAAGGGTCTTTCTGGAATTTTCTAACACCAAAATTCAGACCTTTAAAGAAATGGGGTGTTGGCATTTCATCCACTGTTCTCTAGGCAATTTGTAGTTCCTTCAAAGAACAAGGGGGGAATCACAAAGAAAAGTATTTGAGCATCAGGCTGCTTACATTTCCTCCGGAAGTCTTGGAAAATAACGTGGAAATGAACAGCAGGACAGAAACCTGGCGGGAAGGTCACTGGCTAGAAGGTGAGAACAAATGTGTTCTCCAACGTGCTCTGGTAGCCACTAGTTTAAATGAACCGAGCAGTTGTTCCAGCATACACGCACCTCTACGTGAAAATCTCAACCGTTACCAGCCGCTCAGTGCAGCCCGAGGCAATGGACCGACTGCAGAGGCCCCCGGCGGCTCATCGTGGTGCTTTTCACCACGTGCAGGATGAGCGGTGCCTCCCCGCCCCCTCCCGCCCCTCCCCTCGAGGGAGATGGCTGGTCCTGAGCTGAGCTTACCTCATAGCAAGCTGTCTCTCAGCCCTCTGTCTAAAGCAAGATGAAAGCAGGAAAGCTATCCGGGACTTCACAGAACCATCCCAAAAGGGAACTGAAGCACCTTTCTTCCCTCCTCTCTGCTGCCTGGAATGTGGACCTGATGGTTGACCCTCAGGCAGACACTTTGGGCCAACAAGTTGACGGGCTGAAAATAACAGGCATCTGGTTCTCTGACCCTGGGGCCTTCATGCAAACCAGCCCTGCGGTACCGATTGCTTGACTTCTTTATGTAAGAGGGAAATACAAATATAGCATGTGTAAGCCACTGCTGTTATCTGGGGAACTAGGTATTGTACATTGCCACAGTAAGTCCTAATAATAAAGTTAAAGATTCACCAAAAACTATTTACCAAATAGTTAATAAATGATAAAGAGATCTTGATTTTTGTTTTAATGCTATGAAATGTAACTCAAGTTTCAGCATATGCCAGTAAAACAAGACACTGTGGAGAAAAAGCAAAACAGAGATTGTAGAACAGAGACCCAAAGCATCCTCTTCTCTAAGGCACAGGAGGACAGCCGTGACTCTACGTGCCAAGGCTGGAGTCACATGGGCTCCCTGTTTTCCTTGTCTTGGGTTGTGTTTTATTTCCAGCCTTGGGAAAAATGGATAAGACTGCTGGTCAAATCATTTCAGGAACAGCTTCCATCGTGTAGAACCCCTGTCTCTTCCTTTCCTCTGCCTCCTGGAATGTTCTGACACAATTAATCAGTCCAGCCTTCTAAATTGAGCAAATGGAGCTCAATCAATCTGCTTTTAGACAGAGTTAAGAAATAGACGTTAAAAAGCATAACTAGGAAATCTTTTCTTCCAGAGGTCATTGCACAGATGAAATAGGAGAATATCTGTGAATCACTCTGTAAACACTAAGTACAATACAAACAATAGTAGTACTGATTCTATGTCACATTCATCAAAAAAGGAAAACAGAACAGTTTTCTACCAGAAGGAGAAGGTGCTTTACAATTTTCTGTCTCTTTAATTCTTCAAAAGTTTCTATAAAATTGATGTCTTTAAAAAAATCAATGCACATTAGGGACTAATTTTAATTCCTTCATCTCCCCCTGTTTAACAGATATCAAGAATGATACCATTTCTAGATATTTTATTTAGGAAAGCCTTCTGTATACATGAGGCACAGAGCATGACAAATTGTCAGTATCACTCAGGATAGGAAACCCATGTTTGATACCCGAACTTGAAGACATGAAGAAGATGCCTGGCATGTCCCACTGACCTTTCAAGCTATTCTTTTTCAAACACTTGTTTCTTCTTGGTCCAGAACAGACCCGCATTTGTTGATGTGAGACTCTTTAAGTGAAAAGGTCAACCCATCATTACCACTTTAGAGACTGAATTCTTACCCTCCTCATCCATGTGGACATAGCATCCTTACTGATTCCTAACATGAAAAATGACCACCGATGACATCTCAGGATGCTCCAATGCAGAGGTTCTCTGCTGCAGTGAGGAGGAAAGAGCCGTGTGCTTCAAGATGTACTTACTGTCTGTAGCTCACTTGGCAAGACACAGCAACTTGTCTAAGCTAAAGCTTAAATGTGGAAAATAGAGACAACATCCATTGCAAAGGGCATTCGGAGGCTAATTCCTTGGCCCCACTTCATCCCTTCTCATGAGCCTTGGGCAATACCTTGAGAAAGGCAGCAACATGGTACCCAACTCATCAAAAAGCTGCACCTCCTACTAATCGACAGTAAAGCAAGTGTCATCTGGCTCAACAGATCTCCCTGTGTCTCTACAGTGTATGTCTACTTTTTCTTTATTTTCTCCGTTGGGGGACACTCTTTTTTTGAAAATCCCCCTCCCTGCAGTAGAAGTTCTTAGTTTCCCAATCAGAATGCAGGCTTGAAGGGGGGACAACAGAGCTGACAAAAAAAAGATCAGTATTTATTCCTTGATATATTTTTGGCACATGGACTAAAAATCATTGGGTCAGTTGGACATCAAGATCATATCTAATTTACACAATTGTCAACTGTCATTTTACTACAAGCTCCTGAAACAGTCACGTGGTCACTAGGTTTTTTTTTTTTTCCTTCCCTTGACCCATGGGTTCGATGATTTCTCCCCAGACACATTAGCTTTTTGAAAAGAAGTCTGTTTCACCTTTTGCTTTCAAGATAAACTTGCGTGCTTGACCCTGACTTCACTCTAACATTCACAGAAAGCTATCCAAGGACAACCAAATTAGACATCATCTCTAGATGTCTTGAATACACTGCTGAGCTGATTCTTCCAAATCATTAAAATATATATGCACATTATCCTGTGGTCCTCTTCAATTTGTGGTGTTTTCAGTAATCGTTACCTCTTTGGATACTTTATTACACATTTAGCATTTCTTTATCCAATTCTGTTACATTAGTATATAAGATTTCAAAAGAACTGCTTTCTCAAAATGATGATATTTAACATCTATGGTCTTTTTTAAATCAAGTAATTCAATAAGGTTGTCAAGGACAGCAGTGAAGTTTGTGTGCGGTGATTGCTGCTTCAGAGTCTCTGGTCCTGTCCCATGATCTTGCAGGTGTTTACGCATCCTTCTCAATGTCATCACATCAGTCTATTAGGAGCTGAAATTAAACTACCTGGATGCTAATTTTTCTTTTTAAAAACAATAAACTCAATTTCCCCTACTAATTCTTTATTGTTTCTCATACTGAGGCTCACCAAATTTCCTAATATATATATTTGGTGGGGAGGGGGGTCACAGCCCTGAAAGCCTGCAGACAGCACCAACCCTATAAGAGTAACCAGAGGTGGCCGTGGATGTCGTGTGACTTCAGCCACTGACCACGAGCACCTGCTGTCCCTCCAACTGCTCTGCCTCTATTGCTGACCACCCTGAAGGTCACTGCCTCTTGTAAAATTCTACAACACTACAGTTCATATATTTTTAAAAGGTATAAAATTGTGAATGTCGTCTGCTGTTTGTGTAAAATGGGGGGTATTTCCCTTTGTTCATTTCAGGCTAAACTAACTCCAGAAGGACGGACACACACGCACACACACACACACACACACACACACACACACACACGGAGTTCTGAATGCCCCCAAGGAAAAGTTTGAAAGGCTTCGGGAGAGTGGTGGCACTCAAACCTTTGGAATTTTGAGCTCTGTGAAAGCATCACTTATTCAGAAATTAAGCATTATAATTCTAGAGGAAGAGAATCAGAATCACCCACAAGATACTTACTGGAATTTTTTAAAGAAACTATCTTCCCTAAAATCCAATGATAATTCAAATATCCATGGAAAGAAAATAGATCAGTAATATCAAGCAATAATTTCTACACTATTGCTGATTAGCCTTCAGCCCCAACCAAAGGACATAGAAATAAGACACCTGGAGATAAAGAGATGGAAGAGAGGTATTAAAAAGCAAGAATATAAAAGAAGTAGTGGCCTTATGGAAACCTGCTCATTTTCTTTGAAATAATTACTTGGTTAAAGGAGCTCACTCGTGAGTATCTGGAAATGCATCAAGAGGAAATCTAGCAGGGAAAAGAAGCAGGAGCAGGCCTCAGTTTTCTTCGAGGCTGCTCCTAAATGAAAAAAATTTCCTTGGCTTCCAAAATAGACAACCTGCATGGTTCCCTTAGCAGAAGAGTGAGTAGTAGAGAAAACCAAATGTGTGTGCAAACCATCCTTCACAACCCTGTTGGAACACAGAATTTTGGTGTTAGGGGCACTGCCCGACCTATAAGTATAAGAGAAGGAACAAGCCCTAACAAGGTTTTTGAGCGAAAAATGCTTTTAGCTTTAAACCTACTCATGGAAACATGCTGAGAAATCATGGTAAGTGCTTGAGGTGTAGCCTTGCTGTTTACGTTACATATAGGAATGCTTCCCCACATGTACCATTTTGGGAACGGAATCTGTGTGGAAGCCTCCTTCACCTAGGTTTTTGGAAACCCAGAGTTTCTGGCCACGGGGAGTTAGGCTAGTTACATATCTAAGGGGAGGCAAAAACTCCAGGGCGCTTTTCCATTGCAAGCCGCTTTTCCCTGAGACTGCCTTTAAGAATCATGCTGAGAAATCAGAGTGTTTCTACATCACTCTACCTTTTATGCTGGATGAAAGAACGCCTCTCCACATGCTCACTTCTGACATCTCAATCTGTGTGGAAGCCGTTGTAAAATGAGATTTTTGGGAACACAGAGCTTCTGTCTTAGAGCATCTACACTACTTACATATGTAAGGGGAGGCACAAGCTCCAACACGGTTATCCACAGCAAACGGCTTTTGCTTTGAAACCGGCGTTAGGAAACATTCTGAGAAATCAGAGAATGTGTGTCTAGAAGTCCCTCTGTCTTTTATGCTGGATGAAAGGATGCCTCTCTACATGCTCAATTTTCAGATCTGTATGCGTGTGGAAGCCGTCCTTCCAATAGCTTGTTGGGAAACCAGAGTTTCTGGCCAAGGGAAACTACGCTGCTTTCATATATATGGGGACGTACTAGCAGCAACTCGGTTTTCCACTGCAAACCACTTTTCTTTGAAACCGGCTTTGAGAAACATGCTGAGAAATCTGAGTAAGGGTTTCTGTATGTCACTTAACTTTCAATGCTGGATGAAAGAAAGCCTCTCCACATGCTCACTTCTGACATCTGAAATTGTGTTGGAGAAGTCGTTCACCTACCTTCTTGGAAACCCAGAGTTTCTGGTCTAGGGGAAGTACGCTACTAGCATATCTAAGGGGAGGCAATGGCTCCAATTCGTTTTTCCACAACAAAATACTTTTACTTTCAAACCGGCGTTAGGAAATAGGCTGATAAATCAGAGAATGTGTTTCTAAATGTCACCCTGCCTTTTATGCTGAATGAAATAACACCTCTCCACATGCTCTACTTTCAGGTCTGTATGTGTGTGGAAGCCCACCATCACCTAGCTTGTAGGAAAGCTAGAGTTTCCGAACTAGGGAAAATATGCTGCTTTCATATATATGGGGATTATTAGTACCAACTCGGTTTTCCACTGCAAACTGCTTTTCCTTGAAACCGGCTTTCAGAAACATGCTGAGAAATCAGAGTAAGTGTTTCTGTATGTCACTTAACCTTCAATGCTGGATGATAGAACGCCTCAGCACATGGTCACTTCTGACGTAATTATGTGTATTGGAGCCGTCCTTCACCTAACTTCTGGGAAAGCCAGAGTCTCTGGTCTGGGGGACTTATGCAACTTAAATATCAAAGGGGAAGCACTCGCTGCAATTGTATTTTCCACAGCAAACTACTATTAAATTGAAACCAGCGCTTGGAAACATGAGAGAAATCAGAGAATGTGTTTCAACATTTCACTCTACCTTTTAAGATGGATAAAATACATGCTAAATTCTGAGGGTTGAATGTGTGTCAAAACCGACAATCACCTAGCTTGTAGGGAAGACACAGTTTCTTTTGAGTGGGTAACTAGAATACATACATATACATGGGGAGGTACTAGCTCCAACTCGGTTTTACAGTGAAAATTACATGAACTTCATACCGGCACTAAAAAACCATACGAGAAATCAGAGTAAGTCTTTCTAATGCTATCCATTTCTATTATGCTAGATGAACGAAAGCCTCTCCACAGCTAATTTCTGAGAGTTGAATGTGTCTGAAAGCAATCCACTAACTATTTTGTTGGGAAAACACAGTTTATTTTGAGTGGGGAACCACACCACATATATATCTATGGGGAGGACAAGCTACAATTCAGTTTTACAGTGAAATTGCATGAACTTCAAACCGGCACTAGGAAAACAGACTGAGAAACCAGAGTATGTGTTTCAAATAAAAACCATTCCCTTTATGCTGTATGAACGAAAGTCTCTCCACATGCAAAATTCTGAGAGTTAAGTGTGCGTGAAAGCCGTCAATCATATAGCTTGTTGGGAACACACAGATCCTTTTCAGTCGGAAAATTCACTACATACATAGATATGGGGAGGTACTAGTTCAAACTAGGATTTAGAGTAAAAACTGCATGAACTTCAAACCGGCAATAGGAAAACATAGTGAAAAACCAGAATAATTCTTTCTAGTAGAAACCACTCCCTTTATGCTAGATGTACGAACGTCTGTCTACATGCCCAATTCTGACAGTTAAGAGAGTGGGAAGCAATAAATCCCCTAGCTCGTTGGGAACATATTTTCTTTTCAGTGGGTATCTACACTACATACGGATATATGTGGAGGTACTAGTTCCAACTCTGTTTTACAGAGAAAACTCCATGAACTTCAAAGCGGCACTAGGAGAAGTAATGAGAAACAGGAGTAAGCGTATCTACCGCAACCCATTCCCTTTAAGCTAGATGAACGAAAGTTTCTCCACATGTTCAACTCTGAGAGTTAAGTGTCTGTGAAAGCCCTCATTCACCTAGCTTGTGGGAAACACACACTTTCGTTTCAGTGGGGAAGTACACTACATATATATATATGGGGGTGTACTAACTCCAACACGGTTTTACAGTGAGAACTGCATGAACTTCAAACCGGCACAAAGAAACATACTGAGAAACCAGAGTAAGTGTCTCTACTGCAACCCATTCCATTTATGCTATATGAACAAACATTTCCCCACATACACAATTCAAGGTAAAACCGAGTAGGAGCTAGTACCTCCCCATATATATGTATGTAGTGTAGTTTCCCATGAAAAGACAGCATGTGTTCCCAACAAGCTATAATATTGTCGGCTTTCACACACATTTAACTCTCAGAATTGAGCATGTGGAGAGACGTTCGTTCAACTAGCTTAAAGGGAATGGGTTGCAGTATAAACACTTACTCTGGTTTCTTAGTATCTTTCCTAATGCCGGTATGAATTTCATTCAGTTTTCACTGTAAAACCACGTTGGAACTACTAACTCCCCATATATATGTATGTAGTATAGTTTTCCACTGAAAATAATGTGTGTGTTCCAAACAAGGTAGGTGATTTATGGCTTACACACAAACTTAACTGTCAGAATTGATCATGTGGAGAGACGTTCGTTCATGTAGCTTAAAGGGAATGGGTTGCAGAATAATCACTTACACTGGATTCTCAGTATGTTTTCTAGTGCCGGTTGTAGGTTCATAAACTTTTCACTGTAAATCCGAGTTGGAGCTTGTACCACCCCATATATATGTATGTAGTGTATTTTCCCACCGAATAGAAAGTTTGTGTTCCCAACAAGCTAGGTGATTGAATACTTTCACTCACAAGACAGTCAGAATTGTATATGTGGAGAGAAGTTCATTCATGTAGCTTAAAGGGAATGGTTTGCAGAACAAATATTTTCTCTGATTCCTCAGTATGTTTCTTATTACCTATTTGAAGTTCATGCAGTTTTCAATGAAAAACCACATTGGAGCTAGGACTTCCCAATGTATATCTATGTAGTGTAGTTTCCCACCCTAAGGAAATTGTGTGTTCAAAACTAGCTAAAAGACTAACACCTTATAAAAACACGTAAATGTCAGAATTGAGCATGGGAAGAGACGTACGTTCATATAACATAAAGGTAATGGGTTGCAATACAAACGCATTCTCTGCTTTTTCAGTATGTTTCCTACTGCCGGTTAGAAGTTCATGCAGTTATCATTGTGAAACCGCGTTGGAGCTAGAACTTCTGCATGTATAAAAATGTAGTACAGTTTCACACATAAAAAAAATTGTTTACCGAACAAGGTTGGTTACTGACGGAATTCACACAAAATTAACTAACACAATTCAACATGTGGTGACACGTCCGTTATTCTAGATTAAAGGGAATCAAATGAAGAAGACACACTTACTCTGGATTCAATGTATATTTCCAATTGCCGGGTTGAAGTTCATACAGTTTTCAGCGTAAAACCGAGTGGGAGCTAGTACCAACACTTATATATGTATGTAGTGCAATTTCCAACTGTAAAGAAACTTTGGGTTCCCAACAAGCTAGGTGAAGGACGGCTTTCACACACACTTATCACTCCGAAATGAACATTTGGAGAGACGTTCGTTCAACTAGCACAAAGGGAAAGGGTTGCAGTAGAAACACATACTGAGGTTTCTCAGTCTGTTTCCTATTGACGCTTTGAAGTTCCTGCAGTTTTCACAGCAAAACCGACTTGGAGCTAATACCTCCCCATATATATGTATGTACTGCAGTTTCCAAATTAAAAGAAACTTTGTGTTCCCAATAAGCTAGGTGAAGGAAGGCTTTCACACACAATATGCCTCCGAAATGAGCATGTGGACAGACGTTTGTTCAACTAGCACAAAGGGAATGGGTTGCAGGTGAAACAATTACACTTGTTTCTCAGTCTGATTCCTAGTGCCGGTTTGAAGTTCCTGAAGTTTTCCCTGTAAAACCGAGTTGGAGCTAGTACAACCAATATAGATGCATGTAGTGCAGTTAACATCTGAAAAGAAATTTTCTGTTCCCATCAAGATAGGTGAAGGACGGCTTCCACACACACTTAACTCACAGAACGGAACATGTGGAGAGAATTTCGTTCACCTAAAAAAAGGGAAAGGTTTGCAGGAGAAAGGCTTACTCTGGTTTCTCAGTCTGTTTCATAGTGCAGGTTTGAAGTTCCTGCAGTTTTCCCTGAAAAAACGAGTTGTAGCTTCTACCTCCCCATATATATGTAAGTAGTGCAGTTTCCAAAATAAAAGAAACTTTGCTTTCCCAACAAGCTAGGTGAAGAACGGCGTTCACAGACACTTATCTCTCAGAGCTGAGCATGTTGAGAGCCGTTCGTTCATCTAGCACAAAGGGAACTGGTTGAATTTGAAACTTTTACTGTGGATTCTCACTGTCTTTCCTAGTGCCGGTTTGATTTTCCTGCAGTTTTCACTTTAAACCCGAGTTGGAGCTTGTACCTCCCCATATATATGTATGGAGTGTAGTTTGCAAATGTATAGAAACTTTGTGTTCCCAACAAGCTTGGTGAAGGACGGCTTTCAAACACACTTATCTCTCACAACTAAGCATGTGGAGAGACGTTCGTTCATATAGCACAAAGGGAACTTTATGCAGGAGAAAATTTTTCTCAGTTTTCTCAGTGGGTTTCCTAGTGCCGGTTTGAAGTTCCTGCAGTTTTCAGTGTAAAATCGTGTTTGAGCTAGTACTTCCCCATATATATGTATGGAGAGTAGTTTGCAAATTTATAGAAACTTTGTGTTCCCAACAAGCTAGGTGAAGGACGGCTTTCACACACACTTATCTTTCAGAACTGAGCATGTGGAGTGACGTTCGTTCATCTAGCACAAATGGAACGGGTTGCAGGAGAAATTCTACTCTGATTTCTCAGTCTATTTTCTAGTGCCGGTTTGAAGTTCCTGCATTTTTTACTGTAAAACCGAGATGGAGATAGTACCTCCCCATATATATGTATGGATTTTAGTTTGCATCTGTATATAAACTTTGTGTTCCCAGCAAGCTAAGTGAAGGACGGCTTTCACACACATTTATCTCTCAGAACTGAGCATGTGGAGAGACGTTCGTTCATCTAGCACAATGGGATCGGGTTGCAGGAGAAACTTTTACTCTGGTTTTTCATTCTGTTTCCTAGTGCCGGTTTGAAGTTCCTGCAGTTTTTTCTGTAAAACCGAGTTGGAGCTAGTACCAACCCATATATATGTATGGATTATAGTTTGCAACGGTATATAAACTTTGTGTTCCCAACAAGCTAGGTTAACGATGGCTTTCACACACTCTTATATCTCAGAAATGAGCATGTCGTGAGACATTCGTTCATTTGGCCAAAAGGAACAGGTTGCAGGGGAAACTTTTACTCTGGTTTCTCAGTCTGTTTCCAAGTCCCGGTTTGAAGTTCCTGCAGTTTTCACTGTAAAACCGAGTTGGAGCTAGTACCTCCCCATAAATATGTATGGAGAGTAGTTTGCAACTGTATAGAAACTTTGTGTTCCAAACAAGCTAGGTGAAAGACGGCTTTCACAGACACTTAACTCTCAGAACTAAGCATGTGGAGAGACGTTCGTTCATAATACACAAAGGGAAATGTTTGCAGGAGAAACTTATTCTCAGTCTTCTCAGTGGGTTTCCTAGTGCCGGTTTGAAGTTCCTGCAGTTTTCAGTGTAAAATCGTGTTTGAGCTGGTACTTCCCCATATATATGTATGGAGAGTATTTTGCAACTTTATAGAAACTTTGTGTTCCCAACAAGCTAGGTGAAGGACGGCTTTCACACACACGTAACTTTCAGAACTGAGCATGTGTAGTGACGTTCGTTCATCTAGCACAAATGGAACTGGTTGCAGGAGAAACTAATACTCTGGTTTCTCAGTCTGTTTCCAAGTGCCGGTTTGAAGTTCCTGCAGTTTTCACTGTAAAACCAAGTTAGAGCTAGTACCTCCCATATATATGTATGGAGTGTACTTTGCAACTTTATAGAATCTTTGTCTTCCCAACAAGCTAGTTGAAGGACGGCTTTCACACACAATTATCTCTCAGAACTGAGCATGTGGAGATACTTTCGTTCATCTATCACAAAGTGAACGGGTTGCAGGAGAAACTAATACTCTGGTTTCTCAGTCTGTTTCCTAGTGCGGGTTTGAAGTTCCTGCAGTTTTCACTGTAAAATTGAGTTGGAGCTAGTAATTCCCCATATGTATGTATGGAATGTAGTTTGCAACTCTATCGAAACTTTGTGTTCCCAACAAGCAAGGAAAAGGACGGCTTTCACACAAATTTATCTCTCAGATCTGGGCATGTGGAGAGAGTTTCGTTCATCTAGCACAAATGGAACCTGTTGCAGGGGAAATTTTCTCTGGTATCTCAATCTGCTTCCAAGTGCCGGTTTGAATTTCCTGCAGTTTACACTGTAAAATCATGTTGGATCTATTACCTCCCCATATATATGTATGGAGAGTTGTTTGCAACTGTATAGAAACTTTGTATTCCCAACAAAATGGGTGAACGACGGCTTTCACACACAATTAACTCTCAGAAATGAGCATGTGGATAGACGTTCGTTCGTATAACACAAAGGGAACAGGTGGCAGGTGAAACTTTTACTGTGGTTTCTCAGTCTGTTTCCAAGTGACGGTTTCACGTTCCTGCAGTTTTCAATGTAAAACCGAGTTGGAGCTAGTACCTCCCCATATATATGTATGCAGAGTACTTTGCAACTGTATAGAAACTTTGTGTTCAAAACAAGCTAGGTGAAGTACGGCTTTCACACACCCTTATCTCTCTAGAACTGAGCATGTGGAGTGAAGTTCGTTCATCTAGCACAAATGCAACTTTATGCAAGAGAAACTTTTACTCTGAATTCTCAGTTGGTTTCCAAGTGCCAGTTTGAAGTTCCTGCAGTTTTCACTGTAAAACCGAGTTGGAGCTAGTACCCCCCCATATATATGTATGGAGTGTAGTTTGCAACTTTATAGACACTTTGTGTTCTCAAAAAGCTAGTTGAAGGACGGCTTTCACACACAACTATCTCTCAGAACTGAGCATGTGATTAGACGTTCGTTCATCTAGCACAAAAAGAAAAGGTTGCAGGAAAAATTTTTCTCTGGTTTCTCAGTCTGTTTCCAAATGCCGGTTTGAATTTCCTGCAGTTTTCACTGTAAAACCGAGTTGGAGCTAGTACCACCCCATATATATGTACGGAGTGTAGTTTGCAACTTTATATAAACTTTGTTTTCCCAACAAGCTAGTTGAACGATGGCTTTCACACACACTTATCTCTCATAAATGAGCATATCGAGTGACGTTCGTTCATCTAGCACAAATTTAACTGGGTGCAGTTGAAAATTTTACAGTGGATTCTCAGTGTCTTTCCTAGTGCCGGTTTGATTTTCCTGCAGTTTTCACTGTAAAACCGAGTTTTAACTAGTACATCCACATATATATGTATGCAGAGTACTTTGCAAATGTATAGAATTTTTGTGTTCCCAACAAGCTAAATGAAGGACGGCGTTCACACACCCTTATCTCTCAGAACTGAGCATGTGAAGAGCCGTTCGTTCATCTAGCACAAAGGGAACTGGTTGAATTTGAAACTTTTACTGTGGATTCTCAGTGTCTTTCCTGGTGCCGGTTTGATTTTCCAGCAGTTTTCACTGTAAAACCGAGTTGGAGCTTGTACCTCCCCATATATATGTACGGAGTGTAGTTTGCAACTGTATATAAACTTTGTGTTCCCAAAAAGCTAGTTGAACGACGGCTTTCACATACACTTATATCTCAGAAATGAGCATGTCGAGAGACTTTCTTTCATCTAGCCAAAATGAGCAGAGTGCAGGGGAAACATTTACTCTGGTTTCTCAGTGTGTTTCCAAGTCCGGGTTGGAAGTTCCTGCAGTTTTCACTGTAAAACCGAGTTGGAGCTAGTACCTCCCCATAAATATGTATGGAGAGTAGTTTGCAACTGTATAGAAACTTTGTGTTCCCAACAAGCTAGGTGAAGGACGGCTTTCACACACACTTAACTTTCAGAACTGAGCATGTGAATAGACGTTTGTTCATCTAGCACAAAAGGAACAGGTAGCAGGAAAAACTTTTTCTCTGGTTTCTCAGTCTGTTTCCAAATGCCGGTTTGAAATTCCTGCAGTTTTCACTGTAAAACCGATTTGGAGCTAGTACATCCCCATAAATATTTATGGAGAGTAGTTTGCATCTGTATATAAACTTTGTGTTCCCAACAAGCTAGGTGAAGGACGGCTTTAACACACAATTATCTCTCAGAACTGAGCATGTGGAAAGACGTTCATTCATCTAGCACAATGGGATCGTGTTTCAGGAGAAGCTTTTACTCTGGTTTCTCATTCTGTTTCCTAGTGCCGGTTTGAAGTTCCTGCAGTTTTGTCTGTAAAACCGAGTTGGAGCTAGTACCACCCCATATATATGTACGGAGTGTAGTTTGCAACTGTATATAAACTTTGTGTTCCCAACAAGCTAGTTGAACGACGGCTTTCACACACACTTATATCTCAGAAATGAGCATGTCGAGAGACGTTCGTTCATCTAGCCAAAAGGAACAGGTTGCAGGGGAAACTTTTACTCTGGTTTCTCAGTGTGTTTCCAAGTCCGGGTTGGAAGTTCCTGCAGGTTTCACTGTAAAACCGAGTTGGAGCTAGTACCTCCCCATAAATATGTATGGAGAGTAGTTTGCAACTGTATAGAAACTTTGTGTTCCCAACAAGCTAGGTGAAGGACGGCTTTCACACACACTTAACTTTCAGAACTGAGCATGTGGAGAGCCGTTCGTTTATCTAGCCCAAAGGGAACTGTTTCAAGTTGAAACTTTTACTGTGGATTCTCACTGTTTTTCCTAGTTCCGGTTTGATTTTCCTGCAGTTTTCACTGTAATACCGACTTTGGGCTAGTTGCTCCCCATATATATGTATGAAGAGTAGTTAGTAACTGTATAGAATCCTTGTGATCCCAACAAGCTAGGTGAAGGACGGCTTTCACACACACTTATCTCTCAGTACTAAGCATGTGGAGAGACGTTCGTTCATATAGCACAAAGGGAATGGTTTGCAGGTGAAATTTTTTCTCAGTTTTCTCAGTGGGTTTCCTAGTGCATGTTTGAAGTTCCTGCAGTGTTCAGTGTAAAATCGTGTTTGAGCTAGTACTTCCCCATCTATATGTATGGAGAGTATTTAGCAACTTTATAGAAACTTTGTGTTCCCAACAAGCTAGGTGAAGTACGGCTTTCACACACACGTAACTTTCGGAACAGAGCATGTGTAGTGACGTTCGTTCATCTAGCACAAATGGAACTGGTTGCAGGAGAAACTATTACTCTGGTTTCTCAGTCTGTTTCCTAGTGCCGGATTGAACTTCCTGCAGTTTTCACTGTAAAACCAAGTTAGAGCTAGTACCTCCCATATATATATATATGGAGTGTACTTTGCAACTGTATAGAATTTTGTCTTCCCAACAAGCTAGTTGAAGGACGGCTTTCACACACAATTATCTCTCAGAACTGAGCATGTGGAGAGACTTTCGTTCATCTATCACAAAGTGAACGGGTTGCAGGAGAAACTAATACTCTGGTTTCTCAGTCTGTTTCCTAGTGCGGGTTTGAAGTTCCTGCAGTTTTCACTGTAAAATTGAGTTGGAGCTAGTAATTCCCCATATGTATGTATGGAATGTAGTTTGCTACTCTATCGAAACTTTGTGTTCCCAACAAGCAAGGTAAAGGACGGCTTTCACACAAATTTATCTCTCAGATCTGGGCATGTGGAGAGAGTTTCGTTCATCTAGCACAAATGGAACCTGTTGCAGGGGAAATTTTCTCTGGTATCTCAATCTGCTTCCAAGTGCCGGTTTGAATTTCCTGCAGTTTACACTGTAAAATCATGTTGGATCTATTACCTCCCCATATATATGTATGGAGAGTTGTTTGCAACTGTATAGAAACTTTGTATTCCCAACAAAATGGGTGAACGACGGCTTTCACACACAATTAACTCTCAGAAATGAGCATGTGGATAGACGTTCGTTCATATAACACAAAGGGAACAGGTGGCAGGTGAAACTTTTACTGTGGTTTCTCAGTCTGTTTCCAAGTGCCGGTTTCACGTTCCTGCAGTTTTCAATGTAAAACCGAGTTGGAGCTAGTACCTCCCCATATATATGTATGCAGAGTACTTTGAAACTGTATAGAAACTTTGTGTTCAAAACAAGGTAGGTGAAGTACGGCTTTCACACAACCTTATCTCTCTAGAACTGAGCATGTGGAGTGAAGTTCGTTCATCTAGCACAAATGCAACTTTATGCAAGAGAAACTTTTACTCTGAATTCTCAGTCGGTTTCCAAGTGCCGGTTTGAAGTTCCTGCAGTTTTCACTGTAAAACCGAGTTGGAGATAGTACCCCCCCATATATATGTATGGAGTGTAGTTTGCAACTGTATAGACACTTTGTGTTCTCAAAAAGCTAGTTGAAGGACGACTTTCACACACAACTATCTCTCAGAACTGAGCATGTGAATAGACGTTCGTTCATCTAGCACAAAAGGAACAGGTTGCAGGAAAAACTTTTTCTCTGGTTTCTCAGTCTGTTTCCAAATGCCGGTTTGAAGTTCCTGCAGTTTTCACTGTAAAACCGAGTTGGAGCTAGTACCACCCCATATATATATACGGAGTGTAGTTTGCAACTTTATATAAACTTGGTTTTCCCAAAAAGCTAGTTGAACGATGGCTTTCACACACACTTATCTCTCATAAATGAGCATATCGAGTGACGTTCGTTCATCTAGCACAAATTTAACTGGGTGCAGTTGAAAATTTTACAGTGGATTCTCAGTGTCTTTCCTAGTGCCGGTTTGATTTTCCTGCAGTTTTCACTGTAAAACCGAGTTTTAACTAGTACATCCACATATATATGTATGCAGAGTACTTTGCAAATGTATAGAATCTTTGTGTTCCCAACAAGCTAAATGAAGGACGGCGTTCACACACACTTATCTCTCAGAACTGAGCATGTGAAGAGCCGTTCGTTCATTTGGCACAAAGGGAACTGTTTGAATTTGAAACTTTTACTGTGGATTCTCAGTGTCTTTCCTAGTGCCGGTTTGATTTTCCTGCAGTTTTCACTGTAAAACCGAGTTGGAGCTTGTACCTCCCTATATATATGTATGGAGTGTAGGTTGCAACTGTATATAAACTTTGTGTTCCCAACAAGCTAGTTGAACGACGGCTTTCACACACACTTATATCTCAGAAATGAGCATGTCGAGAGACGTTCGTTCATCTAGCCAAAAGGAACAGGTTGCAGGGGAAACTTTTACTCTCGTTTCTCAGTCTGTTTCCAAGTCCCGGTTTGAAGTTCCTGCAGTTTTCACTGTAAAACCGAGTTGGAGCTAGTACCTCCCCATATATATGTATGAAGAGTAGTTAGTAACTGTATAGAATCTTTGTGTTCCCAACAAGCTAGGTGAAGGACGGCTTTCACAGACACTTCTCTCTCAGAAGTAAGCATGTGAAGAGACGTTCGTTCATATAGCACAAAGGGAAATGTTTGCAGGAGAAATTTTTTCTCAGTTTTCTCAGTGGGTTTCCTAGTGCCGGTTTGAAGTTCCTGCAGTTTTCAGTGTAAAATCGTGTTTGAGCTAGTACTTCCCCATATATATGTATGGAGAGTAGTTTGCAAATTTATAGAAACTTTGTGTTCCCAACAAGCTAGGTGAAGGACGGCTTTCACACACACTTAACTTTCAGAACTGAGCATGTGGAGTGACGTTCGTTCATCTAGCACAAATGGAACTTGTTGCAGGAGAAACTATTACTCTGGTTTCTCAGTCTGTTTCCTAGTGCCGGTTTTAAGTTCCTGCAGTTTTCACTGTAAAACCGAGTTAGAGCTAGTACCTCCCATATATATGTATGGAGTGTACTTTGCAACTGTATAGAATCTTTGTGTTCCCAACAAGCTAGGTGAAGGACGGCTTTAACACACACTTATCTCTCTAGAACTGAGCATGTGGAGTGAAGTTCGTTCATCTAGCACAAATGCAACGGTTTGCAAGAGAAACTTTAACTCTGAATTCTCAGTCGCTTTCCAAGTGCCGGTTTGAAGTTCCTGCAGTTTTCACTGTAAAACCGAGTTGGTGCTAGTACCCCCCCATATATATGTATGGAGTGTTGTTTGCAACTCTATAGACACTTTGTGTTTCCAACAAGCTAGTTGAAGGACGGCTTTCACACACAACTATCTCTCAGAACTGAGCATGTGGATAGACGTTGGTTCATCTAGCACAAAAGGAACAGGTAGCAGGATAAAATATTTTTCTGGTTTCTCAGTCTATTTCCAAATGCCGGTTTGAAATTCCTGCAGTTTTCACTGTAAAACCGATTTGGAGCTAGTACCTCCCCATAAATATTTATGGAGAGTAGTTTGCATCTGTATATAAACTTTGTGTTCCCAACAAGATAGGTGAAGGACGGCTTTAACACACAATTATCTCTCAGAACTGAGCATGTGGAAAGACGTTCATTCATCTAGCACAATGGGATCATGTTGCAGGAGAAGCTTTTACTCTGGTTTCTCATTCTGTTTCCTAGTGCCGCTTTGAAGTTCCTGCAATTTTGTCTGTAAAATCGAGTTGGAGCTAGTACCACCCCATATATATGTACGGAGTGTAGTTTGCAACTGTATATAAACTTTGTGTTCCCAACAAGCTAGTTGACCGACGGCTTTCACACACACTTATATCTCAGTAATGAGCATGTCGAGAGACTTTCTTTCATCTAGCCAAAAGGAACAGAGTGCAGGGGAAACTTTTACTCTGGTTTCTCAGTCTGTTTCCAAGTACCGGTTTGAAGTTCCTGCAGTTTTCACTGTAAAACCGAGTTGGAGCTAGTACCTCCACATAAATTTGTATGGAGAGTAGTTTGCAACTGTATAGAAACTTTGTGTTCCAAACAAGCTAGGTGAAGGACGGCGTTCACACACACTTAACTCTCAGAACTGAGCATGTGGAGAGACGTTCGTTTATCTAGCCCAAAGGGAACTGTTTGAAGTTGAAACTTTTACTGTGGATTCTCACTGTCTTTCCTAGTACCGGTTTGATTTTCCTGCAGTTTTCACTGTAATACCGAATTTGGGCTAGTACCTCCCATATATATGTATGAAGAGTAGTTAGTAACTGTATAGAATCCTTGTGATCCCAACAAGCTAGGTGAAGGACGGATTTCACACACACTTATCTCTCAGTACTAAGCATGTGGAGAGACGTTCGTTCATATAGCACAAAGGGAACGGTTTGCAAGTGAAAATTTTTCTCAGTTTTCTCAGTGGGTTTCCTAGTGCATGTTTGAAGTTCCTGCAGTGTTCAGTGTAAAATCGTGTTTGAGCTAGTACTTCCCCATCTATATGTATGGAGAGTATTTAGCAACTTTATAGAAACTTTGGGTTCCCAACAAGCAAGGTGAAATACGGCTTTCACACACACGTAACTTTCAGAACTGAGCATGTGGAGTGACGTTCGTTCATCTAGCACAAATGGAACTGGTTGCAGGAGAAACTATTACTCTGGTTTCTCAGTCTGTTTCCTAGTGCCGGTTTGAACTTCCTGCAGTTTTCACTGTAAAACCAAGTTAGAGCTAGTACATCCCATATATATATATATGGAGTGTACTTTGCAACTGTATAGAATCTTTGTCTTCCCAACAAGCTAGTTGAAGGACGGCTTTCACACACAATTATCTCTCAGAACTGAGCATGTGGAGAGACTTTCGTTCATCTATCACAAAGTGAACGGATTGCAGGAGAAACTAATACTCTGGTTTCTCAGTCTGTTTCCTAGTGCGGGTTTGAAGTTCCTGCAGTTTTCACTGTAAAATTTAGTTGGAGCTAGTACTTACCCATATGTATGTATGGAATGTATTTTGCAACTCTATCGAAACTTTGTGTTCCCAACAAGCAAGGAAAAGGACGGCTTTCACACAAATTTATCTCTCAGAACTGGGCATGTGGAAAGAGTTTCGTTCATCTAGCACAAATGGAACCTGTTGCAGGGGAAATTTTCTCTGGTATCTCAATCTGCTTCCAAGTGCCGGTTTGAATTTCCTGCAGTTTACACTGTAAAATCATGTTGGATCTATTACCTCCCCATATATATGTATGGAGAGTAGTTTGCAACTGTATAGAAACTTTGTATTCCCAACAAAATGTGTGAACGACGGCTTTCACACACAATTAACTCAGAAATGAGCATGTGGATAGACGTTCGTTCATATAACACAAAGGGAAGAGGTGGCAGGTGAAACTTTTACTGTGGTTTCTCAGTCTGTTTCCAAGTGCCGGTTTCACGTTCCTGCAGTTTTCAATGTAAAACCGAGTTGGAGCTAGTACCTCCCCATATATATGTATGCAGAGTACTTTGCAACTGTATAGAAACTTTGTGTTCAAAACAAGCTAGGTGAAGTACGGCTTTCACACACACTTATCTCTCTAGAACTGAGCATGTGGAGTGAAGTTCGTTCATCTAGCACAAATGCAACTTTATGCAAGAGAAACTTTTACTCTGAATTCTCAGTCGGTTTCCAAGTGCCAGTTTGAAGTTCCTGCAGTTTTCACTGTAAAAACGAGTTGGAGCTAGTACCCCCCCATATATATGTATGGAGTGTAGTTTGCAACTGTATAGACACTTTGTGTTCCCAAAAAGCTAGTTGAAGGACGGCTTTCACACACAACTATCTCTCAGAACTGAGCATGTGAATAGACGTTCGTTCATCTAGCACAAAAGGAACAGGTTGCAGGAAAAACTTTTTCTCTGGTTTCTCAGTCTGTTTCCAAATGCCGGTTTGAAGTTCCTGCAGTTTTCACTGTAAAACCGAGTTGGAGCTAGTACCACCCCATATATATGTACGGAGTGTATTTTGCAACTTTATATAAACTTTGTGTTCCCAACAAGCTAGTTGAACGATGGCTTTCACACAAAATTATCTCTCATAAATGAGCATGTCGAGTGACGTTCGTTCATCTAGCACAAATTTAACTGGGTGCAGTTGAAAATTTTACAGTGGATTCTCAGTGTCTTTCCTAGTGCCGGTTTGATTTTCCTGCAGTTTTCACTGTAAAACCGAGTTTTAACTAGTACAACCACATATATATGTATGCAGAGTACTTTGCAAATGTATAGAATCTTTGTGTTCCCAACAAGCTAAATGAAGGACGGCGTTCACACACACTTATCTCTCAGAACTGAGCATGTGAAGAGCCGTTCGTTCATCTAGCACAAAGGGAACTGGTTGAATTTGAAACATTTACTGTGGATTCTCATTGTCTTTCCTAGTGCCGGTTTGATTTTCCTGCAGTTTTCACTGTAAAACAGAGTTGGAGCTTGTACCTCCCCATATATATGTATGGAGTGTAGTTTGCAACTGTATATAAACTTTGTGTTCCCAACAAGGTAGTTGAACGACGGCTTTCACACACACTTATATCTCAGAAATGAGCATGTCGAGAGACGTTCGTTCATTTGGCCAAAAGGAACAGGTTGCAGGGGAAACTTTTACTCTCGTTTCTCAGTCTGTTTCCAAGTCCCGGTTTGAAGTTCCTGCAGTTTTCACTGTAAAACAGAGTTGGAGCTAGTACCTCCCCATAAATATGTATGGAGAGTAGTTTGCAACTGTATAGAAACTTTGTCTTCCACACAAGCTAGGTGAAGGACGGCGTTCACACACACTTATCTCTCAGAACTGAGCATGTGAAGAGCCGTTCGTTCATCTAGCACAAAGGGAACTGGTTGAATTTAAAACTTTTACTGTGGATTCTCAGTGTCTTTCCTAGTGCCGGTTTGATTTTCCTGCAGTTTTCCCTGTAAAACCGAGTTGGAGCTAGTACCTCCCCATATATATGTATGGAGAGTAGTTTGCAAATTTATAGAAACTTTGTGTTCCCAACAAGCTAGGTGAAGGACGGCGTTCACACACACTTATCTCTCAGAACTGACCATGTGAAGAGCCGTTCGTTCATCTAGCACAAAGGGAACTGTTTGAATTTGAAATTTTACTGTGGTTTCTCAGTGTCTTTCCTAGTGCCGGTTTGATTTTCCTGCAGTTTTCACTGTAAAACCGAGTTCGAGCTAGTACCTCCCCATATATATGTATGAAGAGTAGTTTGTAACTGTATAGAATCTTTGTGATCCCAACAAGCTAGGTGAAGGACGACTTTCACAGACACTTATCTCTCAGAAATAAGCATGTGGAGAGACGTTCGTTCATAATACACAAAGGGAAATGTTTGCAGAAGAAACTTATTCTCAGTCTTCTCAGTGGGTTTCCAAGTTCTGGTTTGAAGTTCCCGCAGTTTTCACTGTAAAACCGAGTTGGAGCTTGTACCCCCCCATATATATGTATGGAGTGTAGTTTGCAACTCTATAGACACTTTGTGTTCCCAACAAGCTAGTTGAAGGACGGCTTTCACACACAAGTATCTCTCAGAACTGAGCATGTGGATAGACGTTCGTTCATCTAGCATAAAAGGAACAGGTAGCAGGAAAAAATTTTTTTCTTGTTTCTCAGTGTGTTTCCAAATGCCGGTTTGAAATTCCTGCAGTTTTCACTGTAAAACCGATTTGGAGCTAGTACCTCCCCATAAATATTTATGGAGAGTAGTTTGCATCTCTATATAAACTTTGAGTTCCCAACAAGCTAGGAGAAGGACGGCTTTAACACACAATTATCTCTCAGAACTGAGCATGTGGAAAGACGTTCATTCATCTAGCACAATGGGATCGTGTTGCAGGAGAAGCTTTTACTCTGGTTTCTCATTCTGTTTCCTAGTGCCGGTTTGAAATTCCTGCAGTTTTGTCTGTAAAACAGAGTTGGTGCTATTACCACCCCATATATATGTACGGAGTGTAGTTTGCAACTGTATATAAACTTTGTGTTCCCAACAAGCTAGTTGAACGACGGCTTTCACACACACTTATATCTCAGAAATGAGCATGTCGAGAGACGTTCTTTCATCTAGCCAAAAGGAACAGAGTGCAGGGGAAACTTTTACTCTGGTTTCTCAGTCTGTTTCCAAGTCCCGGTTTGAAGTTCCTGCAGTTTTCACTGTAAAACCGAGTTGGAGCTAGTACCTCCACATAAATTTGTATGGACAGTAGTTTGCAACTGTAGAGAAACTTTGTGTTCCAAACAAGCTAGGTGAAGGACGGCGTTCACACACACTTAAGTCTCAGAACTGAGCATGTGGAGAGCCGTTCGTTTATCTAGCCCAAAGGGAACTGTTTGAAGTTGAAACTTTTACTGTGGATTCTCAATGTCTTTCCTAGTTCCGGTTTGATTTTCCTGCAGTTTTCACTTTAAAACCGAGTTGGAGCTAGTACCTCCCCGTATATATCTATGCAGAGTACTTTGCAACTGTATAGAAACTTTGTGTTCAAAACAAGCTAGGTGAAGTACGGCTTTCACACACACTTATATCTCTAGAACTGAGCATGTTGAGTGAAGTTCGTTCATCTAGCACAAATGCAACTTTATGCAAGAGAAACTTTTACTCTGAATTCTCAGTCGGTTTCCAAGTGCCGGTTTGATGTTCCTGCAGTTTTCACTGTAAAACCGAGTTGGAGCTAGTACCCCCCCATATATATGTATGGATTGTAGTTTGCAACTTTATATAAACTTTGTGTTCCCAACAAGCTAGTTGAAGGACGGCTTTCACACACAACTATCTCTCAGAACTGAGCATGTCGAGTGACGTTCATTCATCTAGCACAAATTTAACTGGGTGCAGTTGAAAATTTTACAGTGGATTCTCAGTGTCTTTCCTAGTGCCGGTTTGATTTTCCTGCAGTTTTCACTGTAAAACCGAGTTCGAGCTAGTACCTCCCCATATATATGTATGAAGAGTAGTTTGTAACTGTATAGAATCTTTGTGATCCCAACAAGCTAGATGAAGGACGGCTTTCACAGACACTTATCTCTCAGACTAAGCATGTGGAGAGAAGTTCGTTCATAATACACAAAGGGAAATGTTTGCAGGAGAAACTTATTCTCAGTCTTCTCAGTGGGTTTCCAAGTGCCGGTTTGAAGTTCCTGCAGTTTTTCAGTGTAAAATCGTGTTTGAGCTTGTACTTCCCCATATATATGTATGGAAAGTATTTTGCAACTTTATAGAAACTTTGTGTTCCCAACAAGCTTGGTGAAGGACGGCTTTCACACACACGTAACTTTCAGAACTGAGCATGTGTAGTGACTTTCATTCATCTAGCACAAATGGAACTGGTTGCAGGAGAAACTATTACTCTGGTTTCTCAGTCTGTTTCCTAGTGCCGGTTTGAATTTCCTGCAGTTTTCACTGTAAAACCAAGTTAGAGCTAGTACATCCCATATATATGTATGGAGTGTACTTTGCAACTGTATAGAATCTTTGTCTTCCCAACAAGCTAGTTGAAGGACGGCTTTCTCTCACAATTATCTCTCAGAACTGAGCATGTGCAGAGACTTTCGTTCATCTATCACAAAGTGAACGGGTTGCAGGAGAAACTAATACTCTGGTTTCTCAGTCTGTTTCCTAGTGCGGGTTTGAAATTCCTGCAGTTTTCACTGTAAAATTGAGTTGGAGCTAGTACTTCCCCATATGTATGTATGGAATGTAGTTTGCAACTCTATCGAAACTTTGTGTTCCCAACAAGCAAGGAAAAGGACGGCTTTCACACAAATTTATCTCTCAGATCTGGGCATGTGGAGAGAGTTTCGTTCATCTAGCACAAATGGAACCAGTTGCAGGGGAAATTATCTCTAGTATCTCAATCTGCTTCCAAGTGCCGGGTTGATTTTCCTGTAGTTTACACTGTAAAACCGAGTTGGATCTATTACCTCCCCATATATATGTATGGAGAGTAGTTTGCAACTGTATAGAAACTTTGTATTCCCAACAAAATAGGTAAAAGACGGCTTTCACACACAATTAACTCTCAGAAATGAGCATGTGGATAGACGTTCGTTCATATAACACAAAGGGATCAGGTGGCAGGTGAAACTTTTACTGTGGTTTCTCAGTCTGTTTCCAAGTGCCGGTTTCACGTTCCTGCAGTTTTCAATGTAAAACCGAGTTGGAGCTATTACCTCCCCATATATATGAATGCAGAGTACTTTGCAACTCTTTAGAAACTTTGTGTTCCCAACAAGCTAGGTGAAGGACGGCTTTCACACACACTTATCTCTCTAGAACTGAGCATGTGGAGTGAAGTTCGTTCATCTAGCACAAATGCAACTTTATGCAAGAGAAACTTTTACTCTGAAATCTCAGTCGGTTTACAAGTGCCGGTTTGAAGTTCCTGCAGTTTTCACTGTAAAACCGAGTTGGAGCTAGTACCCCCCCATATATATGTATGGAGTGTAGTTTGCAACTATATAGACACTTTGTGTTCCCAATAAGCTAGTTGAAGGACGGCTTTCACACACAACTATCTCTCAGAAATGAGCATGTGAATAGACGTTCGTTCATCTGGCACAAAAGGAACAGGTTGCAGGAAAAACTTTTTCTCTGGTTTCTCAGTTTGTTTCCAAATGCTGGTTTGAAGTTCCTGCAGTTTTCACTGTAAAACCGAGTTGGAGCTAGTACCACCCAATATATATATGTACGGAGTGTAGTTTGCAACTGTATATAAACTTTGTGTTCCCAACAAGCTAGTTGAACGATGGCTTTCACACACACTTATCTCTCATAAATGAGCATGTCGAGTGACGTTCGTTCATCTAGCACAAATTTAACTGGGTGCAGTTGAAAATTTTACAGTGGATTCTCAGTGTCTTTCCTAGTGCCGGTTTGATTTTCCTGCAGTTTTCACTGTAAAACCGAGTTTTAACTAGTACATCCACATATATATGTATGCAGAGTACTTTGCAAATGTATAGAATCTTTGTGTTCCCAACAAGCTAAATGAAGGACGGCGTTCACACACACTTATCTCTCAGACCTGAGCATGTGAAAGCCGTTCGTTCATTTAGCACAAAGGGAACTGGTTGAATTTGGAACTTTACTGTGGATTCTCAGTGTCTTTCCTAGTGCCGGTTTGATTTTCCTGCAGTATTCAGTGTAAAACCGAGTTGGAGCTTGTACCTCCCCATATATATGTATGGAGTGTAGTTTGCAACTGTATATAAACTTTGTGTTCCCAACAAGCTAGTTGAACGACGGCTTTCACACACACTTATATCTCAGAAATGAGCATGTCGAGAGACGTTCGTTCATCTAGCCAAAAGGAACAGGTTGCAGGGGAAACTTTTACTCTCGTTTCTCAGTCTGTTTCCAAGTCCCGGTTTGAAGTTCCTGCAGTTTTCACTGTAAAACCAAGTTGGAGCTAGTACCTCCCCATAAATATGTATGGAGAGTAGTTTGCAACTGTATAGAAACTTTGTGTTCCAAACAAGCTAGGTGAAGGACGGCTTTCACAGACACTTCTCTCTCAGAAGTAAGCATGTGAAGAGACGTTCGTTCATATAGCACAAAGGGAAAGGTTTGCAGGAGAAATTTTTCTCAGTTTTCTCAGTGGGTTTCCTAGTGCCGTTTTGAAGTTCCTGCAGTTTTCAGTGTAAAATCGTTTTTGAGCTAGTACTTCCCCATATATATGTATGGAGATTAGTTTGCAAATTTATAGAAACTTTGTGTTCCCAACAAGCTAGGTGAAGGACGGCTTTCACACAGAATTAACTTTCAGAACTGAGCATGTGGATTGACGTTCGTTCATCTAGCACAAATGGAACTGGTTGCAGGAGAAACTATTACTCTGGTTTCTCAGTCTGTTTCTTAGTGCCGGTATTAAGTTCCTGCAGTTTTCACTGTAAAACCGTGTTAGTGCTAGTACCTCCCATATATATGTATGGAGTGTACATTGCAACTGTATAGAATCTTTGTGTTCCCAACAAGCTAGGTGAAGGACGGCTTTAACACACAATTATCTCTCTAGAACTGAGCATGTGGAGTGAAGTTCGTTCATCTAGCACAAATGCAACGGTTTGCAAGAGAAACTTTAACTCTGAATTCTCAGTGAGTTTCCAAGTGCCGGTTTGAAGTTCCTGCAGTTTTCACTGTAAAACCGAGTTGGAGCTAGTACCCCCCCATATATATGTATGGGGTGTTGTTTGCAACTCTATAGACACTTTGTGTTCCCAACAAGCTAGGTGAATGACGGCTTTAACACACAATTATCTCTCAGAACTGAGCATGTGGAGAGACGTTCCTTCATCTAGCACAATGGGATCTTGTTGCAGGAGAAGCTTTTACTCTGGATTCTCATTCTGTTTCCTAGTGCCGGTTTGAAATTCCTGCAGTTTTGTCTGTAAAACCGAGTTGGAGCTAGTACCACCCCATATATATGTACGGAGTGTAGTTTGCAACTTTATATAAACTTTGTGTTCCCAACAAGCTAGTTGAACGATGGCTTTCACTCACACTTATCTCTCATAAATGAGCATGTCGAGTGACGTTCGTTCATCTAGCACAAATTTAACTGAGTGCATTTGAAAATTTTACAGTGGATTCTCAGTGTCTTTCCTAGTGCCGTTTTGATTTTCCTGCAGTTTTCACTGTAAAACCGAGTTTTAACTAGTACATTCACATATATATGTATGGAGTGTAGTTTGCAACTGTATAGACACTTTGTGTTCCCAACAAGCTAGTTGAAGGACGGATTTCACACACAACTATCTCTCAGAACTGAGCATGTGGATAGACGTTCGTTCATCTAGCACAAAATGAACAGGTAGCAGGAAAAACTTTTTCTCTGGTTTCTCAGTCTGTTTCCAAATGCCGGTTTGAAATTCCTGCAGTTTTCACTGTAAAACCGATTTGGAGCTAGTACCTCCCCAAAATATTTATGGAGAGTAGTTTGCATCTGTATATAAACTTTGTGTTCCCAACAAGCTAGGTGAAGGACGGCTTTAACACACAATTATCTCTCAGAACTGAGCATGTGGAGAGACGTTCGTTCATCTAGCACAATGGGATCGTGTTGCAGGAGAA
Organism: Camelus dromedarius; assembly: GCF_036321535.1. Classification (NCBI taxonomy): domain Eukaryota; kingdom Metazoa; phylum Chordata; class Mammalia; order Artiodactyla; family Camelidae; genus Camelus; species Camelus dromedarius. Next base: position 69,774,112 of record NC_087472.1, read on the forward strand.
GCTTTTACTCAGGTTTCTCATTCTGTTTCCTAGTGCCGTTTTGAAGTCCTGCAATTTTGTCTGTAAAACCGAGTTGGAGCTAGTACCACCCCATATATATGTACGGAGTGTAGTTTGCAACTGTATATAAACTTTGTGTTCCCAACAAGCTAGTTGAACGACGGCTTTCACACACACTTATATCTCAGAAATGAGCATGTCGAGAGACGTTCTTTCATCTAGCCAAAAGGAACAGAGTGCAGGGGAAACTTTTACTCTGGTTTCTCAGTCTGTTTCCAAGTCCCGGTTTGAAGTTCCTGCAGTTTTCACTGTAAAACCGAGTTGGAGCTAGTACCTCCACATAAATTTGTATGGAGAGTAGTTTGCAACTGTATAGAAACTTTGTTTTCCAAACAAGCTAGGTGTAGGACGGCGTTCACACACACTTAACTCTCAGAAATGAGCATGTGGAGAGCCGTTCGTTTATCTAGCCCAAAGGGAACTGTTTGAAGTTGAAACTTTTACTGTGGATTCTCACTGTCTTTCCTAGTTCCGGTTTGATTTTCCTGCAGTTTTCACTGTAAAACCGAGTTGGAGCTAGTACCTCCCCGTATATATGTATGCAGAGTACTTGGCAACTCTATAGAAAATTTGTGTTCAAAACAAGCTAGGTGAAGTTCGGCTTTGACACACACTTATCTCTCTAGAACTGAGCATGTGGAGTGAATTTCGTTCATCTAGCACAAATGCAACTTTATGCAAGAGAAACTTTTACTCTGAATTCTAAGTCGGTTTCCAAGTGCCGGTTTGAAGTTGCTGCAGTTTTCACTGTAAAATCGTGTTGGAGCTAGTACCCCCCCATATATATGTATGGAGTGTAGTTTGCAACTGTATAGACACTTTGTGTTCCCAAAAAGCTAGTTGAAGGACGACTTTCACACACAACTATCTCTCAGAACTGAGCATGTGAATAGACGTTCGTTCATCTAGCACAAAGGGAACTGGTTGCAGGATCAAATTTACCTTGGTTTTTCAGTGTGTTTCCTAGTGCCGGTTTGAAGTTCCTGCAGTTTTCACTGTAAAACCCAGTTGGAGCTAGTACCTCCACATAAATTTGTATGGAGAGTTGTTTGCAACTGTATAGAAACTTTGTGTTCCAAACAAGCTAGGTGAAGGACGGCGTTCACACACACTTAACTCTCAGAACTGAGCATGTGGAGAGCCGTTCGTTTATCCAGCCCAAAGGGAACTGTTTGAAGTTGAAACTTTTACTGTGGATTCTCACTGTTTTTCCTAGTTCCGGTTTGATTTTCCTGCAGTTTTCACTGTAATACCGAGTTTGGGCTAGTACCTCCCCATATATATGTATGAAGAGTAGTTAGTCACTGTATAGAATCTTTGTGATCCCAACAAGCTAGGTGAAGGACGGTTTTCACACACACTTATCTCTCAGTACTAAGCATGTGGAGAGACGTTCGTTCATATAGCACAAAGGGAACGGTTTGCAGGTGAAATTTTTTCTCAGTTTTCTCAGTGAGTTTCCTAGTGCATGTTTGAAGTTCCTGCAGTGTTCAGTGTAAAATCGTGTTTGAGCTAGTACTTCCCCATCTATATGTATGGAGAGTATTTAGCAACTTTATAGAAACTTTGGGTTCCCAACAAGCTAGGTGAATTACGGCTTTCACACACACGTAACTTTCAGAACTGAGCATGTGGAGTGACGTTCGTTCATCTAGCACAAATGGAACTGGTTGCAGGAGAAACTATGACTCTGGTTTCTCAGTATGTTTCCTAGTGCCGGTTTGAACTTCCTGCAGTTTTCACTGTAAAACCAAGTTAGAGCTAGTACCTCCCATATATATATATGGAGTGTACTTTGCAACTGTATAGAATCTTTGTCTTCCCAACAAGCTAGTTGAAGGACGGCTTTCACACACAATTATCTCTCAGAACTGAGCATGTGGAGAGACTGTCGTTCATCTATCACAAAGTGAACGGGTTGCAGGAGAAACTAATACTCTGGTTTCTCAGTCTGTTTCCTAGTGCGGGTTTGAAGTTCCTGCAGTTTTCACTGTAAAATTGAGTTGGAGCTAGTAATTCCCCATATGTATGTATGGAATGTAGTTTGCAACTCTATCGAAACTTTGTGTTCCCAACTAGCAAGAAAAGGACGGCTTTCACACAAATTTATCTCTCAGATCTGGGCATGTGGAGAGAGTTTCGTTCATCTAGCACAAATGGAACCTGTTGCAGGGGAAATTTTCTCTGGTATCTCAATCTGCTTCCAAGTGCCGGTTTGAATTTCCTGCAGTTTACACTGTAAAATCATGTTGGATCTATTACCTCCCCATATATATGTATGGAGAGTTGTTTGCAACTGTATAGAAACTTTGTATTCCCAACAAAATGGGTGAACGACGGCTTTCACACACAATTAACTCTCAGAAATGAGCATGTGGATAGACGTTCGTTCATATAACACAAAGGGAACAGGTGGCAGGTGAAACTTTTACTGTGGTTTCTCAGTCTGTTTCCAAGTGACGGTTTCACGTTCCTGCAGTTTTCAATGTAAAACCGAGTTGGAGCTAGTACCTCCCCATATATATGTATGCAGAGTACTTTGCAACTGTATAGAAACTTTGTGTTCAAAACAAGCTAGGTGAATGACGGCTTTAACACACAATTATCTCTCAGAACTGAGCATGTGGAGAGACGTTCCTTCATCTAGCACAATGGGATCTTGTTGCAGGAGAAGCTTTTACTCTGGATTCTCATTCTGTTTCCTAGTGCCGGTTTGAAATTCCTGCAGTTTTGTCTGTAAAACCGAGTTGGAGCTAGTACCACCCCATATATATGTACGGAGTGTAGTTTGCAACTTTATATAAACTTTGTGTTCCCAACAAGCTAGTTGAACGATGGCTTTCACTCACACTTATCTCTCATAAATGAGCATGTCGAGTGACGTTCGTTCATCTAGCACAAATTTAACTGAGTGCATTTGAAAATTTTACAGTGGATTCTCAGTGTCTTTCCTAGTGCCGTTTTGATTTTCCTGCAGTTTTCACTGTAAAACCGAGTTTTAACTAGTACATTCACATATATATGTATGGAGTGTAGTTTGCAACTGTATAGACACTTTGTGTTCCCAACAAGCTAGTTGAAGGACGGATTTCACACACAACTATCTCTCAGAACTGAGCATGTGGATAGACGTTCGTTCATCTAGCACAAAATGAACAGGTAGCAGGAAAAACTTTTTCTCTGGTTTCTCAGTCTGTTTCCAAATGCCGGTTTGAAATTCCTGCAGTTTTCACTGTAAAACCGATTTGGAGCTAGTACCTCCCCAAAATATTTATGGAGAGTAGTTTGCATCTGTATATAAACTTTGTGTTCCCAACAAGCTAGGTGAAGGACGGCTTTAACACACAATTATCTCTCAGAACTGAGCATGTGGAGAGACGTTCGTTCATCTAGCACAATGGGATCGTGTTGCAGGAGAAGCTTTTACTCAGGTTTCTCATTCTGTTTCCTAGTGCCGTTTTGAAGTCCTGCAATTTTGTCTGTAAAACCGAGTTGGAGCTAGTACCACCCCATATATATGTACGGAGTGTAGTTTGCAACTGTATATAAACTTTGTGTTCCCAACAAGCTAGTTGAACGACGGCTTTCACACACACTTATATCTCAGAAATGAGCATGTCGAGAGACGTTCTTTCATCTAGCCAAAAGGAACAGAGTGCAGGGGAAACTTTTACTCTGGTTTCTCAGTCTGTTTCCAAGTCCCGGTTTGAAGTTCCTGCAGTTTTCACTGTAAAACCGAGTTGGAGCTAGTACCTCCACATAAATTTGTATGGAGAGTAGTTTGCAACTGTATAGAAACTTTGTTTTCCAAACAAGCTAGGTGTAGGACGGCGTTCACACACACTTAACTCTCAGAAATGAGCATGTGGAGAGCCGTTCGTTTATCTAGCCCAAAGGGAACTGTTTGAAGTTGAAACTTTTACTGTGGATTCTCACTGTCTTTCCTAGTTCCGGTTTGATTTTCCTGCAGTTTTCACTGTAAAACCGAGTTGGAGCTAGTACCTCCCCGTATATATGTATGCAGAGTACTTGGCAACTCTATAGAAAATTTGTGTTCAAAACAAGCTAGGTGAAGTTCGGCTTTGACACACACTTATCTCTCTAGAACTGAGCATGTGGAGTGAATTTCGTTCATCTAGCACAAATGCAACTTTATGCAAGAGAAACTTTTACTCTGAATTCTAAGTCGGTTTCCAAGTGCCGGTTTGAAGTTGCTGCAGTTTTCACTGTAAAATCGTGTTGGAGCTAGTACCCCCCCATATATATGTATGGAGTGTAGTTTGCAACTGTATAGACACTTTGTGTTCCCAAAAAGCTAGTTGAAGGACGACTTTCACACACAACTATCTCTCAGAACTGAGCATGTGAATAGACGTTCGTTCATCTAGCACAAAGGGAACTGGTTGCAGGATCAAATTTACCTTGGTTTTTCAGTGTGTTTCCTAGTGCCGGTTTGAAGTTCCTGCAGTTTTCACTGTAAAACCCAGTTGGAGCTAGTACCTCCACATAAATTTGTATGGAGAGTTGTTTGCAACTGTATAGAAACTTTGTGTTCCAAACAAGCTAGGTGAAGGACGGCGTTCACACACACTTAACTCTCAGAACTGAGCATGTGGAGAGCCGTTCGTTTATCCAGCCCAAAGGGAACTGTTTGAAGTTGAAACTTTTACTGTGGATTCTCACTGTTTTTCCTAGTTCCGGTTTGATTTTCCTGCAGTTTTCACTGTAATACCGAGTTTGGGCTAGTACCTCCCCATATATATGTATGAAGAGTAGTTAGTCACTGTATAGAATCTTTGTGATCCCAACAAGCTAGGTGAAGGACGGTTTTCACACACACTTATCTCTCAGTACTAAGCATGTGGAGAGACGTTCGTTCATATAGCACAAAGGGAACGGTTTGCAGGTGAAATTTTTTCTCAGTTTTCTCAGTGAGTTTCCTAGTGCATGTTTGAAGTTCCTGCAGTGTTCAGTGTAAAATCGTGTTTGAGCTAGTACTTCCCCATCTATATGTATGGAGAGTATTTAGCAACTTTATAGAAACTTTGGGTTCCCAACAAGCTAGGTGAATTACGGCTTTCACACACACGTAACTTTCAGAACTGAGCATGTGGAGTGACGTTCGTTCATCTAGCACAAATGGAACTGGTTGCAGGAGAAACTATGACTCTGGTTTCTCAGTATGTTTCCTAGTGCCGGTTTGAACTTCCTGCAGTTTTCACTGTAAAACCAAGTTAGAGCTAGTACCTCCCATATATATATATGGAGTGTACTTTGCAACTGTATAGAATCTTTGTCTTCCCAACAAGCTAGTTGAAGGACGGCTTTCACACACAATTATCTCTCAGAACTGAGCATGTGGAGAGACTGTCGTTCATCTATCACAAAGTGAACGGGTTGCAGGAGAAACTAATACTCTGGTTTCTCAGTCTGTTTCCTAGTGCGGGTTTGAAGTTCCTGCAGTTTTCACTGTAAAATTGAGTTGGAGCTAGTAATTCCCCATATGTATGTATGGAATGTAGTTTGCAACTCTATCGAAACTTTGTGTTCCCAACTAGCAAGAAAAGGACGGCTTTCACACAAATTTATCTCTCAGATCTGGGCATGTGGAGAGAGTTTCGTTCATCTAGCACAAATGGAACCTGTTGCAGGGGAAATTTTCTCTGGTATCTCAATCTGCTTCCAAGTGCCGGTTTGAATTTCCTGCAGTTTACACTGTAAAATCATGTTGGATCTATTACCTCCCCATATATATGTATGGAGAGTTGTTTGCAACTGTATAGAAACTTTGTATTCCCAACAAAATGGGTGAACGACGGCTTTCACACACAATTAACTCTCAGAAATGAGCATGTGGATAGACGTTCGTTCATATAACACAAAGGGAACAGGTGGCAGGTGAAACTTTTACTGTGGTTTCTCAGTCTGTTTCCAAGTGACGGTTTCACGTTCCTGCAGTTTTCAATGTAAAACCGAGTTGGAGCTAGTACCTCCCCATATATATGTATGCAGAGTACTTTGCAACTGTATAGAAACTTTGTGTTCAAAACAAGCTAGGTGAAGTACGGCTTTCACACACCCTTATCTCTCTAGAACTGAGCATGTGGAGTGAAGTTCGTTCATCTAGCACAAATGCAACTTTATGCAAGAGAAACTTTTACTCTGAATTCTCAGTTGGTTTCCAAGTGCCAGTTTGAAGTTCCTGCAGTTTTCACTGTAAAACCGAGTTGGAGCTAGTACCCCCCCATATATATGTATGGAGTGTAGTTTGCAACTTTATAGACACTTTGTGTTCTCAAAAAGCTAGTTGAAGGACGGCTTTCACACACAACTATCTCTCAGAACTGAGCATGTGATTAGACGTTCGTTCATCTAGCACAAAAAGAAAAGGTTGCAGGAAAAATTTTTCTCTGGTTTCTCAGTCTGTTTCCAAATGCCGGTTTGAATTTCCTGCAGTTTTCACTGTAAAACCGAGTTGGAGCTAGTACCACCCCATATATATGTACGGAGTGTAGTTTGCAACTTTATATAAACTTTGTTTTCCCAACAAGCTAGTTGAACGATGGCTTTCACACACACTTATCTCTCATAAATGAGCATATCGAGTGACGTTCGTTCATCTAGCACAAATTTAACTGGGTGCAGTTGAAAATTTTACAGTGGATTCTCAGTGTCTTTCCTAGTGCCGGTTTGATTTTCCTGCAGTTTTCACTGTAAAACCGAGTTTTAACTAGTACATCCACATATATATGTATGCAGAGTACTTTGCAAATGTATAGAATTTTTGTGTTCCCAACAAGCTAAATGAAGGACGGCGTTCACACACCCTTATCTCTCAGAACTGAGCATGTGAAGAGCCGTTCGTTCATCTAGCACAAAGGGAACTGGTTGAATTTGAAACTTTTACTGTGGATTCTCAGTGTCTTTCCTGGTGCCGGTTTGATTTTCCTGCAGTTTTCACTGTAAAACCGAGTTGGAGCTTGTACCTCCCCATATATATGTACGGAGTGTAGTTTGCAACTGTATATAAACTTTGTGTTCCCAAAAAGCTAGTTGAACGACGGCTTTCACACACACTTATATCTCAGAAATGAGCATGTCGAGAGACTTTCTTTCATCTAGCCAAAATGAGCAGAGTGCAGGGGAAACATTTACTCTGGTTTCTCAGTGTGTTTCCAAGTCCGGGTTGGAAGTTCCTGCAGTTTTCACTGTAAAACCGAGTTGGAGCTAGTACCTCCCCATAAATATGTATGGAGAGTAGTTTGCAACTGTATAGAAACTTTGTGTTCCCAACAAGCTAGGTGAAGGACGGCTTTCACACACACTTAACTTTCAGAACTGAGCATGTGAATAGACGTTTGTTCATCTAGCACAAAAGGAACAGGTAGCAGGAAAAACTTTTTCTCTGGTTTCTCAGTCTGTTTCCAAATGCCGGTTTGAAATTCCTGCAGTTTTCACTGTAAAACCGATTTGGAGCTAGTACATCCCCATAAATATTTATGGAGAGTAGTTTGCATCTGTATATAAACTTTGTGTTCCCAACAAGCTAGGTGAAGGACGGCTTTAACACACAATTATCTCTCAGAACTGAGCATGTGGAAAGACGTTCATTCATCTAGCACAATGGGATCGTGTTTCAGGAGAAGCTTTTACTCTGGTTTCTCATTCTGTTTCCTAGTGCCGGTTTGAAGTTCCTGCAGTTTTCACTGTAAAACCGAGTTGGAGCTAGTACCTCCCCATAAATATGTATGGAGAGTAGTTTGCAACTGTATAGAAACTTTGTGTTCCCAACAAGCTAGGTGAAGGACGGCTTTCACACACACTTAACTTTCAGAACTGAGCATGTGGAGAGCCGTTCGTTTATCTAGCCCAAAGGGAACTGTTTCAAGTTGAAACTTTTACTGTGGATTCTCACTGTTTTTCCTAGTTCCGGTTTGATTTTCCTGCAGTTTTCACTGTAATACCGACTTTGGGCTAGTAGCTCCCCATATATATGTATGAAGAGTAGTTAGTAACTGTATAGAATCCTTGTGATCCCAACAAGCTAGGTGAAGGACGGCTTTCACACACACTTATCTCTCAGTACTAAGCATGTGGAGAGACGTTCGTTCATATAGCACAAAGGGAATGGTTTGCAGGTGAAATTTTTTCTCAGTTTTCTCAGTGGGTTTCCTAGTGCATGTTTGAAGTTCCTGCAGTGTTCAGTGTAAAATCGTGTTTGAGCTAGTACTTCCCCATCTATATGTATGGAGAGTATTTAGCAACTTTATAGAAACTTTGTGTTCCCAACAAGCTAGGTGAAGTACGGCTTTCACACACACGTAACTTTCGGAACAGAGCATGTGTAGTGACGTTCGTTCATCTAGCACAAATGGAACTGGTTGCAGGAGAAACTATTACTCTGGTTTCTCAGTCTGTTTCCTAGTGCCGGTTTGAACTTCCTGCATTTTTCACTGTAAAACCAAGTTAGAGCTAGTACCTCCCATATATATATATATGGAGTGTACTTTGCAACTGTATAGAATCTTTGTCTTCCCAACAAGCTAGTTGAAGGACGGCTTTCACACACAATTATCTCTCAGAACTGAGCATGTGGAGAGACTTTCGTTCATCTATCACAAAGTGAACGGGTTGCAGGAGAAACTAATACTCTGGTTTCTCAGTCTGTTTCCTAGTGCGGGTTTGAAGTTCCTGCAGTTTTCACTGTAAAATTGAGTTGGAGCTAGTAATTCCCCATATGTATGTATGGAATGTAGTTTGCTACTCTATCGAAACTTTGTGTTCCCAACAAGCAAGGTAAAGGACGGCTTTCACACAAATTTATCTCTCAGATCTGGGCATGTGGAGAGAGTTTCGTTCATCTAGCACAAATGGAACCTGTTGCAGGTGAAATTTTCTCTGGTATCTCAATCTGCTTCCAAGTGCCGGTTTGAATTTCCTGCAGTTTACACTGTAAAATCATGTTGGATCTATTACCTCCCCATATATATGTATGGAGAGTTGTTTGCAACTGTATAGAAACTTTGTATTCCCAACAAAATGGGTGAACGACGGCTTTCACACACAATTAACTCTCAGAAATGAGCATGTGGATAGACGTTCGTTCATATAACACAAAGGGAACAGGTGGCAGGTGAAACTTTTACTGTGGTTTCTCAGTCTGTTTCCAAGTGCCGGTTTCACGTTCCTGCAGTTTTCAATGTAAAACCGAGTTGGAGCTAGTACCTCCCCATATATATGTATGCAGAGTACTTTGAAACTGTATAGAAACTTTGTGTTCAAAACAAGCTAGGTGAAGTACGGCTTTCACACAACCTTATCTCTCTAGAACTGAGCATGTGGAGTGAAGTTCGTTCATCTAGCACAAATGCAACTTTATGCAAGAGAAACTTTTACTCTGAATTCTCAGTCGGTTTCCAAGTGCCGGTTTGAAGTTCCTGCAGTTTTCACTGTAAAACCGAGTTGGAGATAGTACCCCCCCATATATATGTATGGAGTGTAGTTTGCAACTGTATAGACACTTTGTGTTCTCAAAAAGCTAGTTGAAGGACGACTTTCACACACAACTATCTCTCAGAACTGAGCATGTGAATAGACGTTCGTTCATCTAGCACAAAAGGAACAGGTTGCAGGAAAAACTTTTTCTCTGGTTTCTCAGTCTGTTTCCAAATGCCGGTTTGAAGTTCCTGCAGTTTTCACTGTAAAACCGAGTTGGAGCTAGTACCACCCCATATATATATACGGAGTGTAGTTTGCAACTTTATATAAACTTGGTTTTCCCAAAAAGCTAGTTGAACGATGGCTTTCACACACACTTATCTCTCATAAATGAGCATATCGAGTGACGTTCGTTCATCTAGCACAAATTTAACTGGGTGCAGTTGAAAATTTTACAGTGGATTCTCAGTGTCTTTCCTAGTGCCGGTTTGATTTTCCTGCAGTTTTCACTGTAAAACCGAGTTTTAACTAGTACATCCACATATATATGTATGCAGAGTACTTTGCAAATGTATAGAATCTTTGTGTTCCCAACAAGCTAAATGAAGGACGGCGTTCACACACACTTATCTCTCAGAACTGAGCATGTGAAGAGCCGTTCGTTCATTTGGCACAAAGGGAACTGTTTGAATTTGAAACTTTTACTGTGGATTCTCAGTGTCTTTCCTAGTGCCGGTTTGATTTTCCTGCAGTTTTCACTGTAAAACCGAGTTGGAGCTTGTACCTCCCTATATATATGTATGGAGTGTAGGTTGCAACTGTATATAAACTTTGTGTTCCCAACAAGCTAGTTGAACGACGGCTTTCACACACACTTATATCTCAGAAATGAGCATGTCGAGAGACGTTCGTTCATCTAGCCAAAAGGAACAGGTTGCAGGGGAAACTTTTACTCTCGTTTCTCAGTCTGTTTCCAAGTCCCGGTTTGAAGTTCCTGCAGTTTTCACTGTAAAACCGAGTTGGAGCTAGTACCTCCCCATATATATGTATGAAGAGTAGTTAGTAACTGTATAGAATCTTTGTGTTCCCAACAAGCTAGGTGAAGGACGGCTTTCACAGACACTTCTCTCTCAGAAGTAAGCATGTGAAGAGACGTTCGTTCATATAGCACAAAGGGAAATGTCTGCAGGAGAAATTTTTTCTCAGTTTTCTCAGTGGGTTTCCTAGTGCCGGTTTGAAGTTCCTGCAGTTTTCAGTGTAAAATCGTGTTTGAGCTAGTACTTCCCCATATATATGTATGGAGAGTAGTTTGCAAATTTATAGAAACTTTGTGTTCCCAACAAGCTAGGTGAAGGACGGCTTTCACACACACTTAACTTTCAGAACTGAGCATGTGGAGTGACGTTCGTTCATCTAGCACAAATGGAACTTGTTGCAGGAGAAACTATTACTCTGGTTTCTCAGTCTGTTTCCTAGTGCCGGTTTTAAGTTCCTGCAGTTTTCACTGTAAAACCGAGTTAGAGCTAGTACCTCCCATATATATGTATGGAGTGTACTTTGCAACTGTATAGAATCTTTGTGTTCCCAACAAGCTAGGTGAAGGACGGCTTTAACACACACTTATCTCTCTAGAACTGAGCATGTGGAGTGAAGTTCGTTCATCTAGCACAAATGCAACGGTTTGCAAGAGAAACTTTAACTCTGAATTCTCAGTCGGTTTCCAAGTGCCGGTTTGAAGTTCCTGCAGTTTTCACTGTAAAACCGAGTTGGTGCTAGTACCCCCCCATATATATGTATGGAGTGTTGTTTGCAACTCTATAGACACTTTGTGTTTCCAACAAGCTAGTTGAAGGACGGCTTTCACACACAACTATCTCTCAGAACTGAGCATGTGGATAGACGTTGGTTCATCTAGCACAAAAGGAACAGGTAGCAGGATAAAATATTTTTCTGGTTTCTCAGTCTATTTCCAAATGCCGGTTTGAAATTCCTGCAGTTTTCACTGTAAAACCGATTTGGAGCTAGTACCTCCCCATAAATATTTATGGAGAGTAGTTTGCATCTGTATATAAACTTTGTGTTCCCAACAAGATAGGTGAAGGACGGCTTTAACACACAATTATCTCTCAGAACTGAGCATGTGGAAAGACGTTCATTCATCTAGCACAATGGGATCATGTTGCAGGAGAAGCTTTTACTCTGGTTTCTCATTCTGTTTCCTAGTGCCGGTTTGAAGTTCCTGCAATTTTGTCTGTAAAATCGAGTTGGAGCTAGTACCACCCCATATATATGTACGGAGTGTAGTTTGCAACTGTATATAAACTTTGTGTTCCCAACAAGCTAGTTGACCGACGGCTTTCACACACACTTATATCTCAGTAATGAGCATGTCGAGAGACTTTCTTTCATCTAGCCAAAAGGAACAGAGTGCAGGGGAAACTTTTACTCTGGTTTCTCAGTCTGTTTCCAAGTACCGGTTTGAAGTTCCTGCAGTTTTCACTGTAAAACCGAGTTGGAGCTAGTACCTCCACATAAATTTGTATGGAGAGTAGTTTGCAACTGTATAGAAACTTTGTGTTCCAAACAAGCTAGGTGAAGGACGGCGTTCACACACACTTAACTCTCAGAACTGAGCATGTGGAGAGACGTTCGTTTATCTAGCCCAAAGGGAACTGTTTGAAGTTGAAACTTTTACTGTGGATTCTCACTGTCTTTCCTAGTACCGGTTTGATTTTCCTGCAGTTTTCACTGTAATACCGAATTTGGGCTAGTACCTCCCATATATATGTATGAAGAGTAGTTAGTAACTGTATAGAATCCTTGTGATCCCAACAAGCTAGGTGAAGGACGGATTTCACACACACTTATCTCTCAGTACTAAGCATGTGGAGAGACGTTCATTCATATAGCACAAAGGGAACGGTTTGCAAGTGAAAATTTTTCTCAGTTTTCTCAGTGGGTTTCCTAGTGCATGTTTGAAGTTCCTGCAGTGTTCAGTGTAAAATCGTGTTTGAGCTAGTACTTCCCCATCTATATGTATGGAGAGTATTTAGCAACTTTATAGAAACTTTGGGTTCCCAACAAGCAAGGTGAAATACGGCTTTCACACACACGTAACTTTCAGAACTGAGCATGTGGAGTGACGTTCGTTCATCTAGCACAAATGGAACTGGTTGCAGGAGAAACTATTACTCTGGTTTCTCAGTCTGTTTCCTAGTGCCGGTTTGAACTTCCTGCAGTTTTCACTGTAAAACCAAGTTAGAGCTAGTACATCCCATATATATATATATGGAGTGTACTTTGCAACTGTATAGAATCTTTGTCTTCCCAACAAGCTAGTTGAAGGACGGCTTTCACACACAATTATCTCTCAGAACTGAGCATGTGGAGAGACTTTCGTTCATCTATCACAAAGTGAACGGATTGCAGGAGAAACTAATACTCTGGTTTCTCAGTCTGTTTCCTAGTGCGGGTTTGAAGTTCCTGCAGTTTTCACTGTAAAATTTAGTTGGAGCTAGTACTTACCCATATGTATGTATGGAATGTATTTTGCAACTCTATCGAAACTTTGTGTTCCCAACAAGCAAGGAAAAGGACGGCTTTCACACAAATTTATCTCTCAGAACTGGGCATGTGGAAAGAGTTTCGTTCATCTAGCACAAATGGAACCTGTTGCAGGGGAAATTTTCTCTGGTATCTCAATCTGCTTCCAAGTGCCGGTTTGAATTTCCTGCAGTTTACACTGTAAAATCATGTTGGATCTATTACCTCCCCATATATATGTATGGAGAGTAGTTTGCAACTGTATAGAAACTTTGTATTCCCAACAAAATGTGTGAACGACGGCTTTCACACACAATTAACTCAGAAATGAGCATGTGGATAGACGTTCGTTCATATAACACAAAGGGAAGAGGTGGCAGGTGAAACTTTTACTGTGGTTTCTCAGTCTGTTTCCAAGTGCCGGTTTCACGTTCCTGCAGTTTTCAATGTAAAACCGAGTTGGAGCTAGTACCTCCCCATATATATGTATGCAGAGTACTTTGCAACTGTATAGAAACTTTGTGTTCAAAACAAGCTAGGTGAAGTACGGCTTTCACACACACTTATCTCTCTAGAACTGAGCATGTGGAGTGAAGTTCGTTCATCTAGCACAAATGCAACTTTATGCAAGAGAAACTTTTACTCTGAATTCTCAGTCGGTTTCCAAGTGCCAGTTTGAAGTTCCTGCAGTTTTCACTGTAAAAACGAGTTGGAGCTAGTACCCCCCCATATATATGTATGGAGTGTAGTTTGCAACTGTATAGACACTTTGTGTTCCCAAAAAGCTAGTTGAAGGACGGCTTTCACACACAACTATCTCTCAGAACTGAGCATGTGAATAGACGTTCGTTCATCTAGCACAAAAGGAACAGGTTGCAGGAAAAACTTTTTCTCTGGTTTCTCAGTCTGTTTCCAAATGCCGGTTTGAAGTTCCTGCAGTTTTCACTGTAAAACCGAGTTGGAGCTAGTACCACCCCATATATATGTACGGAGTGTATTTTGCAACTTTATATAAACTTTGTGTTCCCAACAAGCTAGTTGAACGATGGCTTTCACACAAAATTATCTCTCATAAATGAGCATGTCGAGTGACGTTCGTTCATCTAGCACAAATTTAACTGGGTGCAGTTGAAAATTTTACAGTGGATTCTCAGTGTCTTTCCTAGTGCCGGTTTGATTTTCCTGCAGTTTTCACTGTAAAACCGAGTTTTAACTAGTACAACCACATATATATGTATGCAGAGTACTTTGCAAATGTATAGAATCTTTGTGTTCCCAACAAGCTAAATGAAGGACGGCGTTCACACACACTTATCTCTCAGAACTGAGCATGTGAAGAGCCGTTCGTTCATCTAGCACAAAGGGAACTGGTTGAATTTGAAACATTTACTGTGGATTCTCATTGTCTTTCCTAGTGCCGGTTTGATTTTCCTGCAGTTTTCACTGTAAAACAGAGTTGGAGCTTGTACCTCCCCATATATATGTATGGAGTGTAGTTTGCAACTGTATATAAACTTTGTGTTCCCAACAAGGTAGTTGAACGACGGCTTTCACACACACTTATATCTCAGAAATGAGCATGTCGAGAGACGTTCGTTCATTTGGCCAAAAGGAACAGGTTGCAGGGGAAACTTTTACTCTCGTTTCTCAGTCTGTTTCCAAGTCCAGGTTTGAAGTTCCTGCAGTTTTCACTGTAAAACAGAGTTGGAGCTAGTACCTCCCCATAAATATGTATGGAGAGTAGTTTGCAACTGTATAGAAACTTTGTGTTCCACACAAGCTAGGTGAAGGACGGCGTTCACACACACTTATCTCTCAGAACTGAGCATGTGAAGAGCCGTTCGTTCATCTAGCACAAAGGGAACTGGTTGAATTTAAAACTTTTACTGTGGATTCTCAGTGTCTTTCCTAGTGCCGGTTTGATTTTCCTGCAGTTTTCCCTGTAAAACCGAGTTGGAGCTAGTACCTCCCCATATATATGTATGGAGAGTAGTTTGCAAATTTATAGAAACTTTGTGTTCCCAACAAGCTAGGTGAAGGACGGCGTTCACACACACTTATCTCTCAGAACTGACCATGTGAAGAGCCGTTCGTTCATCTAGCACAAAGGGAACTGTTTGAATTTGAAATTTTACTGTGGTTTCTCAGTGTCTTTCCTAGTGCCGGTTTGATTTTCCTGCAGTTTTCACTGTAAAACCGAGTTCGAGCTAGTACCTCCCCATATATATGTATGAAGAGTAGTTTGTAACTGTATAGAATCTTTGTGATCCCAACAAGCTAGGTGAAGGACGACTTTCACAGACACTTATCTCTCAGAACTAAGCATGTGTAGAGACGTTCGTTCATAATACACAAAGGGAAATGTTTGCAGAAGAAACTTATTCTCAGTCTTCTCAGTGGGTTTCCAAGTTCTGGTTTGAAGTTCCCGCAGTTTTCACTGTAAAACCGAGTTGGAGCTTGTACCCCCCCATATATATGTATGGAGTGTAGTTTGCAACTCTATAGACACTTTGTGTTCCCAACAAGCTAGTTGAAGGACGGCTTTCACACACAAGTATCTCTCAGAACTGAGCATGTGGATAGACGTTCGTTCATCTAGCATAAAAGGAACAGGTAGCAGGAAAAAATTTTTTTCTTGTTTCTCAGTGTGTTTCCAAATGCCGGTTTGAAATTCCTGCAGTTTTCACTGTAAAACCGATTTGGAGCTAGTACCTCCCCATAAATATTTATGGAGAGTAGTTTGCATCTCTATATAAACTTTGAGTTCCCAACAAGCTAGGAGAAGGACGGCTTTAACACACAATTATCTCTCAGAACTGAGCATGTGGAAAGACGTTCATTCATCTAGCACAATGGGATCGTGTTGCAGGAGAAGCTTTTACTCTGGTTTCTCATTCTGTTTCCTAGTGCCGGTTTGAAATTCCTGCAGTTTTGTCTGTAAAACAGAGTTGGTGCTATTACCACCCCATATATATGTACGGAGTGTAGTTTGCAACTGTATATAAACTTTGTGTTCCCAACAAGCTAGTTGAACGACGGCTTTCACACACACTTATATCTCAGAAATGAGCATGTCGAGAGACGTTCTTTCATCTAGCCAAAAGGAACAGAGTGCAGGGGAAACTTTTACTCTGGTTTCTCAGTCTGTTTCCAAGTCCCGGTTTGAAGTTCCTGCAGTTTTCACTGTAAAACCGAGTTGGAGCTAGTACCTCCACATAAATTTGTATGGACAGTAGTTTGCAACTGTAGAGAAACTTTGTGTTCCAAACAAGCTAGGTGAAGGACGGCGTTCACACACACTTAAGTCTCAGAACTGAGCATGTGGAGAGCCGTTCGTTTATCTAGCCCAAAGGGAACTGTTTCAAGTTGAAACTTTTACTGTGGATTCTCAATGTCTTTCCTAGTTCCGGTTTGATTTTCCTGCAGTTTTCACTTTAAAACCGAGTTGGAGCTAGTACCTCCCCGTATATATCTATGCAGAGTACTTTGCAACTGTATAGAAACTTTGTGTTCAAAACAAGCTAGGTGAAGTACGGCTTTCACACACACTTATATCTCTAGAACTGAGCATGTTGAGTGAAGTTCGTTCATCTAGCACAAATGCAACTTTATGCAAGAGAAACTTTTACTCTGAATTCTCAGTCGGTTTCCAAGTGCCGGTTTGATGTTCCTGCAGTTTTCACTGTAAAACCGAGTTGGAGCTAGTACCCCCCCATATATATGTATGGATTGTAGTTTGCAACTTTATATAAACTTTGTGTTCCCAACAAGCTAGTTGAAGGACGGCTTTCACACACAACTATCTCTCAGAACTGAGCATGTCGAGTGACGTTCATTCATCTAGCACAAATTTAACTGGGTGCAGTTGAAAATTTTACAGTGGATTCTCAGTGTCTTTCCTAGTGCCGGTTTGATTTTCCTGCAGTTTTCACTGTAAAACCGAGTTCGAGCTAGTACCTCCCCATATATATGTATGAAGAGTAGTTTGTAACTGTATAGAATCTTTGTGATCCCAACAAGCTAGATGAAGGACGGCTTTCACAGACACTTATCTCTCAGACTAAGCATGTGGAGAGAAGTTCGTTCATAATACACAAAGGGAAATGTTTGCAGGAGAAACTTATTCTCAGTCTTCTCAGTGGGTTTCCAAGTGCCGGTTTGAAGTTCCTGCAGTTTTTCAGTGTAAAATCGTGTTTGAGCTTGTACTTCCCCATATATATGTATGGAAAGTATTTTGCAACTTTATAGAAACTTTGTGTTCCCAACAAGCTTGGTGAAGGACGGCTTTCACACACACGTAACTTTCAGAACTGAGCATGTGTAGTGACTTTCATTCATCTAGCACAAATGGAACTGGTTGCAGGAGAAACTATTACTCTGGTTTCTCAGTCTGTTTCCTAGTGCCGGTTTGAATTTCCTGCAGTTTTCACTGTAAAACCAAGTTAGAGCTAGTACATCCCATATATATGTATGGAGTGTACTTTGCAACTGTATAGAATCTTTGTCTTCCCAACAAGCTAGTTGAAGGACGGCTTTCTCTCACAATTATCTCTCAGAACTGAGCATGTGCAGAGACTTTCGTTCATCTATCACAAAGTGAACGGGTTGCAGGAGAAACTAATACTCTGGTTTCTCAGTCTGTTTCCTAGTGCGGGTTTGAAATTCCTGCAGTTTTCACTGTAAAATTGAGTTGGAGCTAGTACTTCCCCATATGTATGTATGGAATGTAGTTTGCAACTCTATCGAAACTTTGTGTTCCCAACAAGCAAGGAAAAGGACGGCTTTCACACAAATTTATCTCTCAGATCTGGGCATGTGGAGAGAGTTTCGTTCATCTAGCACAAATGGAACCAGTTGCAGGGGAAATTATCTCTAGTATCTCAATCTGCTTCCAAGTGCCGGTTTGAATTTCCTGTAGTTTACACTGTAAAACCGAGTTGGATCTATTACCTCCCCATATATATGTATGGAGAGTAGTTTGCAACTGTATAGAAACTTTGTATTCCCAACAAAATAGGTAAAAGACGGCTTTCACACACAATTAACTCTCAGAAATGAGCATGTGGATAGACGTTCGTTCATATAACACAAAGGGATCAGGTGGCAGGTGAAACTTTTACTGTGGTTTCTCAGTCTGTTTCCAAGTGCCGGTTTCACGTTCCTGCAGTTTTCAATGTAAAACCGAGTTGGAGCTATTACCTCCCCATATATATGAATGCAGAGTACTTTGCAACTCTTTAGAAACTTTGTGTTCCCAACAAGCTAGGTGAAGGACGGCTTTCACACACACTTATCTCTCTAGAACTGAGCATGTGGAGTGAAGTTCGTTCATCTAGCACAAATGCAACTTTATGCAAGAGAAACTTTTACTCTGAAATCTCAGTCGGTTTACAAGTGCCGGTTTGAAGTTCCTGCAGTTTTCACTGTAAAACCGAGTTGGAGCTAGTACCCCCCCATATATATGTATGGAGTGTAGTTTGCAACTATATAGACACTTTGTGTTCCCAATAAGCTAGTTGAAGGACGGCTTTCACACACAACTATCTCTCAGAAATGAGCATGTGAATAGACGTTCGTTCATCTGGCACAAAAGGAACAGGTTGCAGGAAAAACTTTTTCTCTGGTTTCTCAGTTTGTTTCCAAATGCTGGTTTGAAGTTCCTGCAGTTTTCACTGTAAAACCGAGTTGGAGCTAGTACCACCCAATATATATATGTACGGAGTGTAGTTTGCAACTGTATATAAACTTTGTGTTCCCAACAAGCTAGTTGAACGATGGCTTTCACACACACTTATCTCTCATAAATGAGCATGTCGAGTGACGTTCGTTCATCTAGCACAAATTTAACTGGGTGCAGTTGAAAATTTTACAGTGGATTCTCAGTGTCTTTCCTAGTGCCGGTTTGATTTTCCTGCAGTTTTCACTGTAAAACCGAGTTTTAACTAGTACATCCACATATATATGTATGCAGAGTACTTTGCAAATGTATAGAATCTTTGTGTTCCCAACAAGCTAAATGAAGGACGGCGTTCACACACACTTATCTCTCAGACCTGAGCATGTGAAAGCCGTTCGTTCATTTAGCACAAAGGGAACTGGTTGAATTTGGAACTTTACTGTGGATTCTCAGTGTCTTTCCTAGTGCCGGTTTGATTTTCCTGCAGTATTCAGTGTAAAACCGAGTTGGAGCTTGTACCTCCCCATATATATGTATGGAGTGTAGTTTGCAACTGTATATAAACTTTGTGTTCCCAACAAGCTAGTTGAACGACGGCTTTCACACACACTTATATCTCAGAAATGAGCATGTCGAGAGACGTTCGTTCATCTAGCCAAAAGGAACAGGTTGCAGGGGAAACTTTTACTCTCGTTTCTCAGTCTGTTTCCAAGTCCCGGTTTGAAGTTCCTGCAGTTTTCACTGTAAAACCAAGTTGGAGCTAGTACCTCCCCATAAATATGTATGGAGAGTAGTTTGCAACTGTATAGAAACTTTGTGTTCCAAACAAGCTAGGTGAAGGACGGCTTTCACAGACACTTCTCTCTCAGAAGTAAGCATGTGAAGAGACGTTCGTTCATATAGCACAAAGGGAAAGGTTTGCAGGAGAAATTTTTCTCAGTTTTCTCAGTGGGTTTCCTAGTGCCGTTTTGAAGTTCCTGCAGTTTTCAGTGTAAAATCGTTTTTGAGCTAGTACTTCCCCATATATATGTATGGAGATTAGTTTGCAAATTTATAGAAACTTTGTGTTCCCAACAAGCTAGGTGAAGGACGGCTTTCACACAGAATTAACTTTCAGAACTGAGCATGTGGATTGACGTTCGTTCATCTAGCACAAATGGAACTGGTTGCAGGAGAAACTATTACTCTGGTTTCTCAGTCTGTTTCTTAGTGCCGGTATTAAGTTCCTGCAGTTTTCACTGTAAAACCGTGTTAGTGCTAGTACCTCCCATATATATGTATGGAGTGTACATTGCAACTGTATAGAATCTTTGTGTTCCCAACAAGCTAGGTGAAGGACGGCTTTAACACACAATTATCTCTCTAGAACTGAGCATGTGGAGTGAAGTTCGTTCATCTAGCACAAATGCAACGGTTTGCAAGAGAAACTTTAACTCTGAATTCTCAGTGAGTTTCCAAGTGCCGGTTTGAAGTTCCTGCAGTTTTCACTGTAAAACCGAGTTGGAGCTAGTACCCCCCCATATATATGTATGGGGTGTTGTTTGCAACTCTATAGACACTTTGTGTTCCCAACAAGCTAGGTGAATGACGGCTTTAACACACAATTATCTCTCAGAACTGAGCATGTGGAGAGACGTTCCTTCATCTAGCACAATGGGATCTTGTTGCAGGAGAAGCTTTTACTCTGGATTCTCATTCTGTTTCCTAGTGCCGGTTTGAAATTCCTGCAGTTTTGTCTGTAAAACCGAGTTGGAGCTAGTACCACCCCATATATATGTACGGAGTGTAGTTTGCAACTTTATATAAACTTTGTGTTCCCAACAAGCTAGTTGAACGATGGCTTTCACTCACACTTATCTCTCATAAATGAGCATGTCGAGTGACGTTCGTTCATCTAGCACAAATTTAACTGAGTGCATTTGAAAATTTTACAGTGGATTCTCAGTGTCTTTCCTAGTGCCGTTTTGATTTTCCTGCAGTTTTCACTGTAAAACCGAGTTTTAACTAGTACATCCACATATATATGTATGCAGAGTACTTTGCAAATGTATAGAATTTTTGTGTTCCCAACAAGCTAAATGAAGGACGGCGTTCACACACCCTTATCTCTCAGAACTGAGCATGTGAAGAGCCGTTCGTTCATCTAGCACAAAGGGAACTGGTTGAATTTGAAACTTTTACTGTGGATTCTCAGTGTCTTTCCTGGTGCCGGTTTGATTTTCCTGCAGTTTTCACTGTAAAACCGAGTTGGAGCTTGTACCTCCCCATATATATGTACGGAGTGTAGTTTGCAACTGTATATAAACTTTGTGTTCCCAAAAAGCTAGTTGAACGACGGCTTTCACATACACTTATATCTCAGAAATGAGCATGTCGAGAGACTTTCTTTCATCTAGCCAAAATGAGCAGAGTGCAGGGGAAACATTTACTCTGGTTTCTCAGTGTGTTTCCAAGTCCGGGTTGGAAGTTCCTGCAGTTTTCACTGTAAAACCGAGTTGGAGCTAGTACCTCCCCATAAATATGTATGGAGAGTAGTTTGCAACTGTATAGAAACTTTGTGTTCCCAACAAGCTAGGTGAAGGACGGCTTTCACACACACTTAACTTTCAGAACTGAGCATGTGAATAGACGTTTGTTCATCTAGCACAAAAGGAACAGGTAGCAGGAAAAACTTTTTCTCTGGTTTCTCAGTCTGTTTCCAAATGCCGGTTTGAAATTCCTGCAGTTTTCACTGTAAAACCGATTTGGAGCTAGTACATCCCCATAAATATTTATGGAGAGTAGTTTGCATCTGTATATAAACTTTGTGTTCCCAACAAGCTAGGTGAAGGACGGCTTTAACACACAATTATCTCTCAGAACTGAGCATGTGGAAAGACGTTCATTCATCTAGCACAATGGGATCGTGTTTCAGGAGAAGCTTTTACTCTGGTTTCTCATTCTGTTTCCTAGTGCCGGTTTGAAGTTCCTGCAGTTTTGTCTGTAAAACCGAGTTGGAGCTAGTACCACCCCATATATATGTACGGAGTGTAGTTTGCAACTGTATATAAACTTTGTGTTCCCAACAAGCTAGTTGAACGACGGCTTTCACACACACTTATATCTCAGAAATGAGCATGTCGAGAGACGTTCGTTCATCTAGCCAAAAGGAACAGGTTGCAGGGGAAACTTTTACTCTGGTTTCTCAGTGTGTTTCCAAGTCCGGGTTGGAAGTTCCTGCAGGTTTCACTGTAAAACCGAGTTGGAGCTAGTACCTCCCCATAAATATGTATGGAGAGTAGTTTGCAACTGTATAGAAACTTTGTGTTCCCAACAAGCTAGGTGAAGGACGGCTTTCACACACACTTAACTTTCAGAACTGAGCATGTGGAGAGCCGTTCGTTTATCTAGCCCAAAGGGAACTGTTTCAAGTTGAAACTTTTACTGTGGATTCTCACTGTTTTTCCTAGTTCCGGTTTGATTTTCCTGCAGTTTTCACTGTAATACCGACTTTGGGCTAGTTGCTCCCCATATATATGTATGAAGAGTAGTTAGTAACTGTATAGAATCCTTGTGATCCCAACAAGCTAGGTGAAGGACGGCTTTCACACACACTTATCTCTCAGTACTAAGCATGTGGAGAGACGTTCGTTCATATAGCACAAAGGGAATGGTTTGCAGGTGAAATTTTTTCTCAGTTTTCTCAGTGGGTTTCCTAGTGCATGTTTGAAGTTCCTGCAGTGTTCAGTGTAAAATCGTGTTTGAGCTAGTACTTCCCCATCTATATGTATGGAGAGTATTTAGCAACTTTATAGAAACTTTGTGTTCCCAACAAGCTAGGTGAAGTACGGCTTTCACACACACGTAACTTTCGGAACAGAGCATGTGTAGTGACGTTCGTTCATCTAGCACAAATGGAACTGGTTGCAGGAGAAACTATTACTCTGGTTTCTCAGTCTGTTTCCTAGTGCCGGATTGAACTTCCTGCAGTTTTCACTGTAAAACCAAGTTAGAGCTAGTACCTCCCATATATATATATATGGAGTGTACTTTGCAACTGTATAGAATCTTTGTCTTCCCAACAAGCTAGTTGAAGGACGGCTTTCACACACAATTATCTCTCAGAACTGAGCATGTGGAGAGACTTTCGTTCATCTATCACAAAGTGAACGGGTTGCAGGAGAAACTAATACTCTGGTTTCTCAGTCTGTTTCCTAGTGCGGGTTTGAAGTTCCTGCAGTTTTCACTGTAAAATTGAGTTGGAGCTAGTAATTCCCCATATGTATGTATGGAATGTAGTTTGCTACTCTATCGAAACTTTGTGTTCCCAACAAGCAAGGTAAAGGACGGCTTTCACACAAATTTATCTCTCAGATCTGGGCATGTGGAGAGAGTTTCGTTCATCTAGCACAAATGGAACCTGTTGCAGGGGAAATTTTCTCTGGTATCTCAATCTGCTTCCAAGTGCCGGTTTGAATTTCCTGCAGTTTACACTGTAAAATCATGTTGGATCTATTACCTCCCCATATATATGTATGGAGAGTTGTTTGCAACTGTATAGAAACTTTGTATTCCCAACAAAATGGGTGAACGACGGCTTTCACACACAATTAACTCTCAGAAATGAGCATGTGGATAGACGTTCGTTCATATAACACAAAGGGAACAGGTGGCAGGTGAAACTTTTACTGTGGTTTCTCAGTCTGTTTCCAAGTGCCGGTTTCACGTTCCTGCAGTTTTCAATGTAAAACCGAGTTGGAGCTAGTACCTCCCCATATATATGTATGCAGAGTACTTTGAAACTGTATAGAAACTTTGTGTTCAAAACAAGCTAGGTGAAGTACGGCTTTCACACAACCTTATCTCTCTAGAACTGAGCATGTGGAGTGAAGTTCGTTCATCTAGCACAAATGCAACTTTATGCAAGAGAAACTTTTACTCTGAATTCTCAGTCGGTTTCCAAGTGCCGGTTTGAAGTTCCTGCAGTTTTCACTGTAAAACCGAGTTGGAGATAGTACCCCCCCATATATATGTATGGAGTGTAGTTTGCAACTGTATAGACACTTTGTGTTCTCAAAAAGCTAGTTGAAGGACGACTTTCACACACAACTATCTCTCAGAACTGAGCATGTGAATAGACGTTCGTTCATCTAGCACAAAAGGAACAGGTTGCAGGAAAAACTTTTTCTCTGGTTTCTCAGTCTGTTTCCAAATGCCGGTTTGAAGTTCCTGCAGTTTTCACTGTAAAACCGAGTTGGAGCTAGTACCACCCCATATATATATACGGAGTGTAGTTTGCAACTTTATATAAACTTGGTTTTCCCAAAAAGCTAGTTGAACGATGGCTTTCACACACACTTATCTCTCATAAATGAGCATATCGAGTGACGTTCGTTCATCTAGCACAAATTTAACTGGGTGCAGTTGAAAATTTTACAGTGGATTCTCAGTGTCTTTCCTAGTGCCGGTTTGATTTTCCTGCAGTTTTCACTGTAAAACCGAGTTTTAACTAGTACATCCACATATATATGTATGCAGAGTACTTTGCAAATGTATAGAATCTTTGTGTTCCCAACAAGCTAAATGAAGGACGGCGTTCACACACACTTATCTCTCAGAACTGAGCATGTGAAGAGCCGTTCGTTCATTTGGCACAAAGGGAACTGTTTGAATTTGAAACTTTTACTGTGGATTCTCAGTGTCTTTCCTAGTGCCGGTTTGATTTTCCTGCAGTTTTCACTGTAAAACCGAGTTGGAGCTTGTACCTCCCTATATATATGTATGGAGTGTAGGTTGCAACTGTATATAAACTTTGTGTTCCCAACAAGCTAGTTGAACGACGGCTTTCACACACACTTATATCTCAGAAATGAGCATGTCGAGAGACGTTCGTTCATCTAGCCAAAAGGAACAGGTTGCAGGGGAAACTTTTACTCTCGTTTCTCAGTCTGTTTCCAAGTCCCGGTTTGAAGTTCCTGCAGTTTTCACTGTAAAACCGAGTTGGAGCTAGTACCTCCCCATATATATGTATGAAGAGTAGTTAGTAACTGTATAGAATCTTTGTGTTCCCAACAAGCTAGGTGAAGGACGGCTTTCACAGACACTTCTCTCTCAGAAGTAAGCATGTGAAGAGACGTTCGTTCATATAGCACAAAGGGAAATGTTTGCAGGAGAAATTTTTTCTCAGTTTTCTCAGTGGGTTTCCTAGTGCCGGTTTGAAGTTCCTGCAGTTTTCAGTGTAAAATCGTGTTTGAGCTAGTACTTCCCCATATATATGTATGGAGAGTAGTTTGCAAATTTATAGAAACTTTGTGTTCCCAACAAGCTAGGTGAAGGACGGCTTTCACACACACTTAACTTTCAGAACTGAGCATGTGGAGTGACGTTCGTTCATCTAGCACAAATGGAACTTGTTGCAGGAGAAACTATTAC
The DNA here is from genome assembly GCF_036321535.1 of Camelus dromedarius. Classification (NCBI taxonomy): domain Eukaryota; kingdom Metazoa; phylum Chordata; class Mammalia; order Artiodactyla; family Camelidae; genus Camelus; species Camelus dromedarius. The sequence goes on from NC_087472.1 coordinate 69,799,241, forward strand.
TCTGGTTTCTCAGTCTGTTTCCTAGTGCCGGTTTTAAGTTCCTGCAGTTTTCACTGTAAAACCGAGTTAGAGCTAGTACCTCCCATATATATGTATGGAGTGTACTTTGCAACTGTATAGAATCTTTGTGTTCCCAACAAGCTAGGTGAAGGACGGCTTTAACACACACTTATCTCTCTAGAACTGAGCATGTGGAGTGAAGTTCGTTCATCTAGCACAAATGCAACGGTTTGCAAGAGAAACTTTAACTCTGAATTCTCAGTCGCTTTCCAAGTGCCGGTTTGAAGTTCCTGCAGTTTTCACTGTAAAACCGAGTTGGTGCTAGTACCCCCCCATATATATGTATGGAGTGTTGTTTGCAACTCTATAGACACTTTGTGTTTCCAACAAGCTAGTTGAAGGACGGCTTTCACACACAACTATCTCTCAGAACTGAGCATGTGGATAGACGTTGGTTCATCTAGCACAAAAGGAACAGGTAGCAGGATAAAATATTTTTCTGGTTTCTCAGTCTATTTCCAAATGCCGGTTTGAAATTCCTGCAGTTTTCACTGTAAAACCGATTTGGAGCTAGTACCTCCCCATAAATATTTATGGAGAGTAGTTTGCATCTGTATATAAACTTTGTGTTCCCAACAAGATAGGTGAAGGACGGCTTTAACACACAATTATCTCTCAGAACTGAGCATGTGGAAAGACGTTCATTCATCTAGCACAATGGGATCATGTTGCAGGAGAAGCTTTTACTCTGGTTTCTCATTCTGTTTCCTAGTGCCGCTTTGAAGTTCCTGCAATTTTGTCTGTAAAATCGAGTTGGAGCTAGTACCACCCCATATATATGTACGGAGTGTAGTTTGCAACTGTATATAAACTTTGTGTTCCCAACAAGCTAGTTGACCGACGGCTTTCACACACACTTATATCTCAGTAATGAGCATGTCGAGAGACTTTCTTTCATCTAGCCAAAAGGAACAGAGTGCAGGGGAAACTTTTACTCTGGTTTCTCAGTCTGTTTCCAAGTACCGGTTTGAAGTTCCTGCAGTTTTCACTGTAAAACCGAGTTGGAGCTAGTACCTCCACATAAATTTGTATGGAGAGTAGTTTGCAACTGTATAGAAACTTTGTGTTCCAAACAAGCTAGGTGAAGGACGGCGTTCACACACACTTAACTCTCAGAACTGAGCATGTGGAGAGACGTTCGTTTATCTAGCCCAAAGGGAACTGTTTGAAGTTGAAACTTTTACTGTGGATTCTCACTGTCTTTCCTAGTACCGGTTTGATTTTCCTGCAGTTTTCACTGTAATACCGAATTTGGGCTAGTACCTCCCATATATATGTATGAAGAGTAGTTAGTAACTGTATAGAATCCTTGTGATCCCAACAAGCTAGGTGAAGGACGGATTTCACACACACTTATCTCTCAGTACTAAGCATGTGGAGAGACGTTCGTTCATATAGCACAAAGGGAACGGTTTGCAAGTGAAAATTTTTCTCAGTTTTCTCAGTGGGTTTCCTAGTGCATGTTTGAAGTTCCTGCAGTGTTCAGTGTAAAATCGTGTTTGAGCTAGTACTTCCCCATCTATATGTATGGAGAGTATTTAGCAACTTTATAGAAACTTTGGGTTCCCAACAAGCAAGGTGAAATACGGCTTTCACACACACGTAACTTTCAGAACTGAGCATGTGGAGTGACGTTCGTTCATCTAGCACAAATGGAACTGGTTGCAGGAGAAACTATTACTCTGGTTTCTCAGTCTGTTTCCTAGTGCCGGTTTGAACTTCCTGCAGTTTTCACTGTAAAACCAAGTTAGAGCTAGTACATCCCATATATATATATATGGAGTGTACTTTGCAACTGTATAGAATCTTTGTCTTCCCAACAAGCTAGTTGAAGGACGGCTTTCACACACAATTATCTCTCAGAACTGAGCATGTGGAGAGACTTTCGTTCATCTATCACAAAGTGAACGGATTGCAGGAGAAACTAATACTCTGGTTTCTCAGTCTGTTTCCTAGTGCGGGTTTGAAGTTCCTGCAGTTTTCACTGTAAAATTTAGTTGGAGCTAGTACTTACCCATATGTATGTATGGAATGTATTTTGCAACTCTATCGAAACTTTGTGTTCCCAACAAGCAAGGAAAAGGACGGCTTTCACACAAATTTATCTCTCAGAACTGGGCATGTGGAAAGAGTTTCGTTCATCTAGCACAAATGGAACCTGTTGCAGGGGAAATTTTCTCTGGTATCTCAATCTGCTTCCAAGTGCCGGTTTGAATTTCCTGCAGTTTACACTGTAAAATCATGTTGGATCTATTACCTCCCCATATATATGTATGGAGAGTAGTTTGCAACTGTATAGAAACTTTGTATTCCCAACAAAATGTGTGAACGACGGCTTTCACACACAATTAACTCAGAAATGAGCATGTGGATAGACGTTCGTTCATATAACACAAAGGGAAGAGGTGGCAGGTGAAACTTTTACTGTGGTTTCTCAGTCTGTTTCCAAGTGCCGGTTTCACGTTCCTGCAGTTTTCAATGTAAAACCGAGTTGGAGCTAGTACCTCCCCATATATATGTATGCAGAGTACTTTGCAACTGTATAGAAACTTTGTGTTCAAAACAAGCTAGGTGAAGTACGGCTTTCACACACACTTATCTCTCTAGAACTGAGCATGTGGAGTGAAGTTCGTTCATCTAGCACAAATGCAACTTTATGCAAGAGAAACTTTTACTCTGAATTCTCAGTCGGTTTCCAAGTGCCAGTTTGAAGTTCCTGCAGTTTTCACTGTAAAAACGAGTTGGAGCTAGTACCCCCCCATATATATGTATGGAGTGTAGTTTGCAACTGTATAGACACTTTGTGTTCCCAAAAAGCTAGTTGAAGGACGGCTTTCACACACAACTATCTCTCAGAACTGAGCATGTGAATAGACGTTCGTTCATCTAGCACAAAAGGAACAGGTTGCAGGAAAAACTTTTTCTCTGGTTTCTCAGTCTGTTTCCAAATGCCGGTTTGAAGTTCCTGCAGTTTTCACTGTAAAACCGAGTTGGAGCTAGTACCACCCCATATATATGTACGGAGTGTATTTTGCAACTTTATATAAACTTTGTGTTCCCAACAAGCTAGTTGAACGATGGCTTTCACACAAAATTATCTCTCATAAATGAGCATGTCGAGTGACGTTCGTTCATCTAGCACAAATTTAACTGGGTGCAGTTGAAAATTTTACAGTGGATTCTCAGTGTCTTTCCTAGTGCCGGTTTGATTTTCCTGCAGTTTTCACTGTAAAACCGAGTTTTAACTAGTACAACCACATATATATGTATGCAGAGTACTTTGCAAATGTATAGAATCTTTGTGTTCCCAACAAGCTAAATGAAGGACGGCGTTCACACACACTTATCTCTCAGAACTGAGCATGTGAAGAGCCGTTCGTTCATCTAGCACAAAGGGAACTGGTTGAATTTGAAACATTTACTGTGGATTCTCATTGTCTTTCCTAGTGCCGGTTTGATTTTCCTGCAGTTTTCACTGTAAAACAGAGTTGGAGCTTGTACCTCCCCATATATATGTATGGAGTGTAGTTTGCAACTGTATATAAACTTTGTGTTCCCAACAAGGTAGTTGAACGACGGCTTTCACACACACTTATATCTCAGAAATGAGCATGTCGAGAGACGTTCGTTCATTTGGCCAAAAGGAACAGGTTGCAGGGGAAACTTTTACTCTCGTTTCTCAGTCTGTTTCCAAGTCCCGGTTTGAAGTTCCTGCAGTTTTCACTGTAAAACAGAGTTGGAGCTAGTACCTCCCCATAAATATGTATGGAGAGTAGTTTGCAACTGTATAGAAACTTTGTCTTCCACACAAGCTAGGTGAAGGACGGCGTTCACACACACTTATCTCTCAGAACTGAGCATGTGAAGAGCCGTTCGTTCATCTAGCACAAAGGGAACTGGTTGAATTTAAAACTTTTACTGTGGATTCTCAGTGTCTTTCCTAGTGCCGGTTTGATTTTCCTGCAGTTTTCCCTGTAAAACCGAGTTGGAGCTAGTACCTCCCCATATATATGTATGGAGAGTAGTTTGCAAATTTATAGAAACTTTGTGTTCCCAACAAGCTAGGTGAAGGACGGCGTTCACACACACTTATCTCTCAGAACTGACCATGTGAAGAGCCGTTCGTTCATCTAGCACAAAGGGAACTGTTTGAATTTGAAATTTTACTGTGGTTTCTCAGTGTCTTTCCTAGTGCCGGTTTGATTTTCCTGCAGTTTTCACTGTAAAACCGAGTTCGAGCTAGTACCTCCCCATATATATGTATGAAGAGTAGTTTGTAACTGTATAGAATCTTTGTGATCCCAACAAGCTAGGTGAAGGACGACTTTCACAGACACTTATCTCTCAGAAATAAGCATGTGGAGAGACGTTCGTTCATAATACACAAAGGGAAATGTTTGCAGAAGAAACTTATTCTCAGTCTTCTCAGTGGGTTTCCAAGTTCTGGTTTGAAGTTCCCGCAGTTTTCACTGTAAAACCGAGTTGGAGCTTGTACCCCCCCATATATATGTATGGAGTGTAGTTTGCAACTCTATAGACACTTTGTGTTCCCAACAAGCTAGTTGAAGGACGGCTTTCACACACAAGTATCTCTCAGAACTGAGCATGTGGATAGACGTTCGTTCATCTAGCATAAAAGGAACAGGTAGCAGGAAAAAATTTTTTTCTTGTTTCTCAGTGTGTTTCCAAATGCCGGTTTGAAATTCCTGCAGTTTTCACTGTAAAACCGATTTGGAGCTAGTACCTCCCCATAAATATTTATGGAGAGTAGTTTGCATCTCTATATAAACTTTGAGTTCCCAACAAGCTAGGAGAAGGACGGCTTTAACACACAATTATCTCTCAGAACTGAGCATGTGGAAAGACGTTCATTCATCTAGCACAATGGGATCGTGTTGCAGGAGAAGCTTTTACTCTGGTTTCTCATTCTGTTTCCTAGTGCCGGTTTGAAATTCCTGCAGTTTTGTCTGTAAAACAGAGTTGGTGCTATTACCACCCCATATATATGTACGGAGTGTAGTTTGCAACTGTATATAAACTTTGTGTTCCCAACAAGCTAGTTGAACGACGGCTTTCACACACACTTATATCTCAGAAATGAGCATGTCGAGAGACGTTCTTTCATCTAGCCAAAAGGAACAGAGTGCAGGGGAAACTTTTACTCTGGTTTCTCAGTCTGTTTCCAAGTCCCGGTTTGAAGTTCCTGCAGTTTTCACTGTAAAACCGAGTTGGAGCTAGTACCTCCACATAAATTTGTATGGACAGTAGTTTGCAACTGTAGAGAAACTTTGTGTTCCAAACAAGCTAGGTGAAGGACGGCGTTCACACACACTTAAGTCTCAGAACTGAGCATGTGGAGAGCCGTTCGTTTATCTAGCCCAAAGGGAACTGTTTGAAGTTGAAACTTTTACTGTGGATTCTCAATGTCTTTCCTAGTTCCGGTTTGATTTTCCTGCAGTTTTCACTTTAAAACCGAGTTGGAGCTAGTACCTCCCCGTATATATCTATGCAGAGTACTTTGCAACTGTATAGAAACTTTGTGTTCAAAACAAGCTGGGTGAAGTACGGCTTTCACACACACTTATATCTCTAGAACTGAGCATGTTGAGTGAAGTTCGTTCATCTAGCACAAATGCAACTTTATGCAAGAGAAACTTTTACTCTGAATTCTCAGTCGGTTTCCAAGTGCCGGTTTGATGTTCCTGCAGTTTTCACTGTAAAACCGAGTTGGAGCTAGTACCCCCCCATATATATGTATGGATTGTAGTTTGCAACTTTATATAAACTTTGTGTTCCCAACAAGCTAGTTGAAGGACGGCTTTCACACACAACTATCTCTCAGAACTGAGCATGTCGAGTGACGTTCATTCATCTAGCACAAATTTAACTGGGTGCAGTTGAAAATTTTACAGTGGATTCTCAGTGTCTTTCCTAGTGCCGGTTTGATTTTCCTGCAGTTTTCACTGTAAAACCGAGTTCGAGCTAGTACCTCCCCATATATATGTATGAAGAGTAGTTTGTAACTGTATAGAATCTTTGTGATCCCAACAAGCTAGATGAAGGACGGCTTTCACAGACACTTATCTCTCAGACTAAGCATGTGGAGAGAAGTTCGTTCATAATACACAAAGGGAAATGTTTGCAGGAGAAACTTATTCTCAGTCTTCTCAGTGGGTTTCCAAGTGCCGGTTTGAAGTTCCTGCAGTTTTTCAGTGTAAAATCGTGTTTGAGCTTGTACTTCCCCATATATATGTATGGAAAGTATTTTGCAACTTTATAGAAACTTTGTGTTCCCAACAAGCTTGGTGAAGGACGGCTTTCACACACACGTAACTTTCAGAACTGAGCATGTGTAGTGACTTTCATTCATCTAGCACAAATGGAACTGGTTGCAGGAGAAACTATTACTCTGGTTTCTCAGTCTGTTTCCTAGTGCCGGTTTGAATTTCCTGCAGTTTTCACTGTAAAACCAAGTTAGAGCTAGTACATCCCATATATATGTATGGAGTGTACTTTGCAACTGTATAGAATCTTTGTCTTCCCAACAAGCTAGTTGAAGGACGGCTTTCTCTCACAATTATCTCTCAGAACTGAGCATGTGCAGAGACTTTCGTTCATCTATCACAAAGTGAACGGGTTGCAGGAGAAACTAATACTCTGGTTTCTCAGTCTGTTTCCTAGTGCGGGTTTGAAATTCCTGCAGTTTTCACTGTAAAATTGAGTTGGAGCTAGTACTTCCCCATATGTATGTATGGAATGTAGTTTGCAACTCTATCGAAACTTTGTGTTCCCAACAAGCAAGGAAAAGGACGGCTTTCACACAAATTTATCTCTCAGATCTGGGCATGTGGAGAGAGTTTCGTTCATCTAGCACAAATGGAACCAGTTGCAGGGGAAATTATCTCTAGTATCTCAATCTGCTTCCAAGTGCCGGGTTGATTTTCCTGTAGTTTACACTGTAAAACCGAGTTGGATCTATTACCTCCCCATATATATGTATGGAGAGTAGTTTGCAACTGTATAGAAACTTTGTATTCCCAACAAAATAGGTAAAAGACGGCTTTCACACACAATTAACTCTCAGAAATGAGCATGTGGATAGACGTTCGTTCATATAACACAAAGGGATCAGGTGGCAGGTGAAACTTTTACTGTGGTTTCTCAGTCTGTTTCCAAGTGCCGGTTTCACGTTCCTGCAGTTTTCAATGTAAAACCGAGTTGGAGCTATTACCTCCCCATATATATGAATGCAGAGTACTTTGCAACTCTTTAGAAACTTTGTGTTCCCAACAAGCTAGGTGAAGGACGGCTTTCACACACACTTATCTCTCTAGAACTGAGCATGTGGAGTGAAGTTCGTTCATCTAGCACAAATGCAACTTTATGCAAGAGAAACTTTTACTCTGAAATCTCAGTCGGTTTACAAGTGCCGGTTTGAAGTTCCTGCAGTTTTCACTGTAAAACCGAGTTGGAGCTAGTACCCCCCCATATATATGTATGGAGTGTAGTTTGCAACTATATAGACACTTTGTGTTCCCAATAAGCTAGTTGAAGGACGGCTTTCACACACAACTATCTCTCAGAAATGAGCATGTGAATAGACGTTCGTTCATCTGGCACAAAAGGAACAGGTTGCAGGAAAAACTTTTTCTCTGGTTTCTCAGTTTGTTTCCAAATGCTGGTTTGAAGTTCCTGCAGTTTTCACTGTAAAACCGAGTTGGAGCTAGTACCACCCAATATATATATGTACGGAGTGTAGTTTGCAACTGTATATAAACTTTGTGTTCCCAACAAGCTAGTTGAACGATGGCTTTCACACACACTTATCTCTCATAAATGAGCATGTCGAGTGACGTTCGTTCATCTAGCACAAATTTAACTGGGTGCAGTTGAAAATTTTACAGTGGATTCTCAGTGTCTTTCCTAGTGCCGGTTTGATTTTCCTGCAGTTTTCACTGTAAAACCGAGTTTTAACTAGTACATCCACATATATATGTATGCAGAGTACTTTGCAAATGTATAGAATCTTTGTGTTCCCAACAAGCTAAATGAAGGACGGCGTTCACACACACTTATCTCTCAGACCTGAGCATGTGAAAGCCGTTCGTTCATTTAGCACAAAGGGAACTGGTTGAATTTGGAACTTTACTGTGGATTCTCAGTGTCTTTCCTAGTGCCGGTTTGATTTTCCTGCAGTATTCAGTGTAAAACCGAGTTGGAGCTTGTACCTCCCCATATATATGTATGGAGTGTAGTTTGCAACTGTATATAAACTTTGTGTTCCCAACAAGCTAGTTGAACGACGGCTTTCACACACACTTATATCTCAGAAATGAGCATGTCGAGAGACGTTCGTTCATCTAGCCAAAAGGAACAGGTTGCAGGGGAAACTTTTACTCTCGTTTCTCAGTCTGTTTCCAAGTCCCGGTTTGAAGTTCCTGCAGTTTTCACTGTAAAACCAAGTTGGAGCTAGTACCTCCCCATAAATATGTATGGAGAGTAGTTTGCAACTGTATAGAAACTTTGTGTTCCAAACAAGCTAGGTGAAGGACGGCTTTCACAGACACTTCTCTCTCAGAAGTAAGCATGTGAAGAGACGTTCGTTCATATAGCACAAAGGGAAAGGTTTGCAGGAGAAATTTTTCTCAGTTTTCTCAGTGGGTTTCCTAGTGCCGTTTTGAAGTTCCTGCAGTTTTCAGTGTAAAATCGTTTTTGAGCTAGTACTTCCCCATATATATGTATGGAGATTAGTTTGCAAATTTATAGAAACTTTGTGTTCCCAACAAGCTAGGTGAAGGACGGCTTTCACACAGAATTAACTTTCAGAACTGAGCATGTGGATTGACGTTCGTTCATCTAGCACAAATGGAACTGGTTGCAGGAGAAACTATTACTCTGGTTTCTCAGTCTGTTTCTTAGTGCCGGTATTAAGTTCCTGCAGTTTTCACTGTAAAACCGTGTTAGTGCTAGTACCTCCCATATATATGTATGGAGTGTACATTGCAACTGTATAGAATCTTTGTGTTCCCAACAAGCTAGGTGAAGGACGGCTTTAACACACAATTATCTCTCTAGAACTGAGCATGTGGAGTGAAGTTCGTTCATCTAGCACAAATGCAACGGTTTGCAAGAGAAACTTTAACTCTGAATTCTCAGTGAGTTTCCAAGTGCCGGTTTGAAGTTCCTGCAGTTTTCACTGTAAAACCGAGTTGGAGCTAGTACCCCCCCATATATATGTATGGGGTGTTGTTTGCAACTCTATAGACACTTTGTGTTCCCAACAAGCTAGGTGAATGACGGCTTTAACACACAATTATCTCTCAGAACTGAGCATGTGGAGAGACGTTCCTTCATCTAGCACAATGGGATCTTGTTGCAGGAGAAGCTTTTACTCTGGATTCTCATTCTGTTTCCTAGTGCCGGTTTGAAATTCCTGCAGTTTTGTCTGTAAAACCGAGTTGGAGCTAGTACCACCCCATATATATGTACGGAGTGTAGTTTGCAACTTTATATAAACTTTGTGTTCCCAACAAGCTAGTTGAACGATGGCTTTCACTCACACTTATCTCTCATAAATGAGCATGTCGAGTGACGTTCGTTCATCTAGCACAAATTTAACTGAGTGCATTTGAAAATTTTACAGTGGATTCTCAGTGTCTTTCCTAGTGCCGTTTTGATTTTCCTGCAGTTTTCACTGTAAAACCGAGTTTTAACTAGTACATTCACATATATATGTATGGAGTGTAGTTTGCAACTGTATAGACACTTTGTGTTCCCAACAAGCTAGTTGAAGGACGGATTTCACACACAACTATCTCTCAGAACTGAGCATGTGGATAGACGTTCGTTCATCTAGCACAAAATGAACAGGTAGCAGGAAAAACTTTTTCTCTGGTTTCTCAGTCTGTTTCCAAATGCCGGTTTGAAATTCCTGCAGTTTTCACTGTAAAACCGATTTGGAGCTAGTACCTCCCCAAAATATTTATGGAGAGTAGTTTGCATCTGTATATAAACTTTGTGTTCCCAACAAGCTAGGTGAAGGACGGCTTTAACACACAATTATCTCTCAGAACTGAGCATGTGGAGAGACGTTCGTTCATCTAGCACAATGGGATCGTGTTGCAGGAGAAGCTTTTACTCAGGTTTCTCATTCTGTTTCCTAGTGCCGTTTTGAAGTCCTGCAATTTTGTCTGTAAAACCGAGTTGGAGCTAGTACCACCCCATATATATGTACGGAGTGTAGTTTGCAACTGTATATAAACTTTGTGTTCCCAACAAGCTAGTTGAACGACGGCTTTCACACACACTTATATCTCAGAAATGAGCATGTCGAGAGACGTTCTTTCATCTAGCCAAAAGGAACAGAGTGCAGGGGAAACTTTTACTCTGGTTTCTCAGTCTGTTTCCAAGTCCCGGTTTGAAGTTCCTGCAGTTTTCACTGTAAAACCGAGTTGGAGCTAGTACCTCCACATAAATTTGTATGGAGAGTAGTTTGCAACTGTATAGAAACTTTGTTTTCCAAACAAGCTAGGTGTAGGACGGCGTTCACACACACTTAACTCTCAGAAATGAGCATGTGGAGAGCCGTTCGTTTATCTAGCCCAAAGGGAACTGTTTGAAGTTGAAACTTTTACTGTGGATTCTCACTGTCTTTCCTAGTTCCGGTTTGATTTTCCTGCAGTTTTCACTGTAAAACCGAGTTGGAGCTAGTACCTCCCCGTATATATGTATGCAGAGTACTTGGCAACTCTATAGAAAATTTGTGTTCAAAACAAGCTAGGTGAAGTTCGGCTTTGACACACACTTATCTCTCTAGAACTGAGCATGTGGAGTGAATTTCGTTCATCTAGCACAAATGCAACTTTATGCAAGAGAAACTTTTACTCTGAATTCTAAGTCGGTTTCCAAGTGCCGGTTTGAAGTTGCTGCAGTTTTCACTGTAAAATCGTGTTGGAGCTAGTACCCCCCCATATATATGTATGGAGTGTAGTTTGCAACTGTATAGACACTTTGTGTTCCCAAAAAGCTAGTTGAAGGACGACTTTCACACACAACTATCTCTCAGAACTGAGCATGTGAATAGACGTTCGTTCATCTAGCACAAAGGGAACTGGTTGCAGGATCAAATTTACCTTGGTTTTTCAGTGTGTTTCCTAGTGCCGGTTTGAAGTTCCTGCAGTTTTCACTGTAAAACCCAGTTGGAGCTAGTACCTCCACATAAATTTGTATGGAGAGTTGTTTGCAACTGTATAGAAACTTTGTGTTCCAAACAAGCTAGGTGAAGGACGGCGTTCACACACACTTAACTCTCAGAACTGAGCATGTGGAGAGCCGTTCGTTTATCCAGCCCAAAGGGAACTGTTTGAAGTTGAAACTTTTACTGTGGATTCTCACTGTTTTTCCTAGTTCCGGTTTGATTTTCCTGCAGTTTTCACTGTAATACCGAGTTTGGGCTAGTACCTCCCCATATATATGTATGAAGAGTAGTTAGTCACTGTATAGAATCTTTGTGATCCCAACAAGCTAGGTGAAGGACGGTTTTCACACACACTTATCTCTCAGTACTAAGCATGTGGAGAGACGTTCGTTCATATAGCACAAAGGGAACGGTTTGCAGGTGAAATTTTTTCTCAGTTTTCTCAGTGAGTTTCCTAGTGCATGTTTGAAGTTCCTGCAGTGTTCAGTGTAAAATCGTGTTTGAGCTAGTACTTCCCCATCTATATGTATGGAGAGTATTTAGCAACTTTATAGAAACTTTGGGTTCCCAACAAGCTAGGTGAATTACGGCTTTCACACACACGTAACTTTCAGAACTGAGCATGTGGAGTGACGTTCGTTCATCTAGCACAAATGGAACTGGTTGCAGGAGAAACTATGACTCTGGTTTCTCAGTATGTTTCCTAGTGCCGGTTTGAACTTCCTGCAGTTTTCACTGTAAAACCAAGTTAGAGCTAGTACCTCCCATATATATATATGGAGTGTACTTTGCAACTGTATAGAATCTTTGTCTTCCCAACAAGCTAGTTGAAGGACGGCTTTCACACACAATTATCTCTCAGAACTGAGCATGTGGAGAGACTGTCGTTCATCTATCACAAAGTGAACGGGTTGCAGGAGAAACTAATACTCTGGTTTCTCAGTCTGTTTCCTAGTGCGGGTTTGAAGTTCCTGCAGTTTTCACTGTAAAATTGAGTTGGAGCTAGTAATTCCCCATATGTATGTATGGAATGTAGTTTGCAACTCTATCGAAACTTTGTGTTCCCAACTAGCAAGAAAAGGACGGCTTTCACACAAATTTATCTCTCAGATCTGGGCATGTGGAGAGAGTTTCGTTCATCTAGCACAAATGGAACCTGTTGCAGGGGAAATTTTCTCTGGTATCTCAATCTGCTTCCAAGTGCCGGTTTGAATTTCCTGCAGTTTACACTGTAAAATCATGTTGGATCTATTACCTCCCCATATATATGTATGGAGAGTTGTTTGCAACTGTATAGAAACTTTGTATTCCCAACAAAATGGGTGAACGACGGCTTTCACACACAATTAACTCTCAGAAATGAGCATGTGGATAGACGTTCGTTCATATAACACAAAGGGAACAGGTGGCAGGTGAAACTTTTACTGTGGTTTCTCAGTCTGTTTCCAAGTGACGGTTTCACGTTCCTGCAGTTTTCAATGTAAAACCGAGTTGGAGCTAGTACCTCCCCATATATATGTATGCAGAGTACTTTGCAACTGTATAGAAACTTTGTGTTCAAAACAAGCTAGGTGAATGACGGCTTTAACACACAATTATCTCTCAGAACTGAGCATGTGGAGAGACGTTCCTTCATCTAGCACAATGGGATCTTGTTGCAGGAGAAGCTTTTACTCTGGATTCTCATTCTGTTTCCTAGTGCCGGTTTGAAATTCCTGCAGTTTTGTCTGTAAAACCGAGTTGGAGCTAGTACCACCCCATATATATGTACGGAGTGTAGTTTGCAACTTTATATAAACTTTGTGTTCCCAACAAGCTAGTTGAACGATGGCTTTCACTCACACTTATCTCTCATAAATGAGCATGTCGAGTGACGTTCGTTCATCTAGCACAAATTTAACTGAGTGCATTTGAAAATTTTACAGTGGATTCTCAGTGTCTTTCCTAGTGCCGTTTTGATTTTCCTGCAGTTTTCACTGTAAAACCGAGTTTTAACTAGTACATTCACATATATATGTATGGAGTGTAGTTTGCAACTGTATAGACACTTTGTGTTCCCAACAAGCTAGTTGAAGGACGGATTTCACACACAACTATCTCTCAGAACTGAGCATGTGGATAGACGTTCGTTCATCTAGCACAAAATGAACAGGTAGCAGGAAAAACTTTTTCTCTGGTTTCTCAGTCTGTTTCCAAATGCCGGTTTGAAATTCCTGCAGTTTTCACTGTAAAACCGATTTGGAGCTAGTACCTCCCCAAAATATTTATGGAGAGTAGTTTGCATCTGTATATAAACTTTGTGTTCCCAACAAGCTAGGTGAAGGACGGCTTTAACACACAATTATCTCTCAGAACTGAGCATGTGGAGAGACGTTCGTTCATCTAGCACAATGGGATCGTGTTGCAGGAGAAGCTTTTACTCAGGTTTCTCATTCTGTTTCCTAGTGCCGTTTTGAAGTCCTGCAATTTTGTCTGTAAAACCGAGTTGGAGCTAGTACCACCCCATATATATGTACGGAGTGTAGTTTGCAACTGTATATAAACTTTGTGTTCCCAACAAGCTAGTTGAACGACGGCTTTCACACACACTTATATCTCAGAAATGAGCATGTCGAGAGACGTTCTTTCATCTAGCCAAAAGGAACAGAGTGCAGGGGAAACTTTTACTCTGGTTTCTCAGTCTGTTTCCAAGTCCCGGTTTGAAGTTCCTGCAGTTTTCACTGTAAAACCGAGTTGGAGCTAGTACCTCCACATAAATTTGTATGGAGAGTAGTTTGCAACTGTATAGAAACTTTGTTTTCCAAACAAGCTAGGTGTAGGACGGCGTTCACACACACTTAACTCTCAGAAATGAGCATGTGGAGAGCCGTTCGTTTATCTAGCCCAAAGGGAACTGTTTGAAGTTGAAACTTTTACTGTGGATTCTCACTGTCTTTCCTAGTTCCGGTTTGATTTTCCTGCAGTTTTCACTGTAAAACCGAGTTGGAGCTAGTACCTCCCCGTATATATGTATGCAGAGTACTTGGCAACTCTATAGAAAATTTGTGTTCAAAACAAGCTAGGTGAAGTTCGGCTTTGACACACACTTATCTCTCTAGAACTGAGCATGTGGAGTGAATTTCGTTCATCTAGCACAAATGCAACTTTATGCAAGAGAAACTTTTACTCTGAATTCTAAGTCGGTTTCCAAGTGCCGGTTTGAAGTTGCTGCAGTTTTCACTGTAAAATCGTGTTGGAGCTAGTACCCCCCCATATATATGTATGGAGTGTAGTTTGCAACTGTATAGACACTTTGTGTTCCCAAAAAGCTAGTTGAAGGACGACTTTCACACACAACTATCTCTCAGAACTGAGCATGTGAATAGACGTTCGTTCATCTAGCACAAAGGGAACTGGTTGCAGGATCAAATTTACCTTGGTTTTTCAGTGTGTTTCCTAGTGCCGGTTTGAAGTTCCTGCAGTTTTCACTGTAAAACCCAGTTGGAGCTAGTACCTCCACATAAATTTGTATGGAGAGTTGTTTGCAACTGTATAGAAACTTTGTGTTCCAAACAAGCTAGGTGAAGGACGGCGTTCACACACACTTAACTCTCAGAACTGAGCATGTGGAGAGCCGTTCGTTTATCCAGCCCAAAGGGAACTGTTTGAAGTTGAAACTTTTACTGTGGATTCTCACTGTTTTTCCTAGTTCCGGTTTGATTTTCCTGCAGTTTTCACTGTAATACCGAGTTTGGGCTAGTACCTCCCCATATATATGTATGAAGAGTAGTTAGTCACTGTATAGAATCTTTGTGATCCCAACAAGCTAGGTGAAGGACGGTTTTCACACACACTTATCTCTCAGTACTAAGCATGTGGAGAGACGTTCGTTCATATAGCACAAAGGGAACGGTTTGCAGGTGAAATTTTTTCTCAGTTTTCTCAGTGAGTTTCCTAGTGCATGTTTGAAGTTCCTGCAGTGTTCAGTGTAAAATCGTGTTTGAGCTAGTACTTCCCCATCTATATGTATGGAGAGTATTTAGCAACTTTATAGAAACTTTGGGTTCCCAACAAGCTAGGTGAATTACGGCTTTCACACACACGTAACTTTCAGAACTGAGCATGTGGAGTGACGTTCGTTCATCTAGCACAAATGGAACTGGTTGCAGGAGAAACTATGACTCTGGTTTCTCAGTATGTTTCCTAGTGCCGGTTTGAACTTCCTGCAGTTTTCACTGTAAAACCAAGTTAGAGCTAGTACCTCCCATATATATATATGGAGTGTACTTTGCAACTGTATAGAATCTTTGTCTTCCCAACAAGCTAGTTGAAGGACGGCTTTCACACACAATTATCTCTCAGAACTGAGCATGTGGAGAGACTGTCGTTCATCTATCACAAAGTGAACGGGTTGCAGGAGAAACTAATACTCTGGTTTCTCAGTCTGTTTCCTAGTGCGGGTTTGAAGTTCCTGCAGTTTTCACTGTAAAATTGAGTTGGAGCTAGTAATTCCCCATATGTATGTATGGAATGTAGTTTGCAACTCTATCGAAACTTTGTGTTCCCAACTAGCAAGAAAAGGACGGCTTTCACACAAATTTATCTCTCAGATCTGGGCATGTGGAGAGAGTTTCGTTCATCTAGCACAAATGGAACCTGTTGCAGGGGAAATTTTCTCTGGTATCTCAATCTGCTTCCAAGTGCCGGTTTGAATTTCCTGCAGTTTACACTGTAAAATCATGTTGGATCTATTACCTCCCCATATATATGTATGGAGAGTTGTTTGCAACTGTATAGAAACTTTGTATTCCCAACAAAATGGGTGAACGACGGCTTTCACACACAATTAACTCTCAGAAATGAGCATGTGGATAGACGTTCGTTCATATAACACAAAGGGAACAGGTGGCAGGTGAAACTTTTACTGTGGTTTCTCAGTCTGTTTCCAAGTGACGGTTTCACGTTCCTGCAGTTTTCAATGTAAAACCGAGTTGGAGCTAGTACCTCCCCATATATATGTATGCAGAGTACTTTGCAACTGTATAGAAACTTTGTGTTCAAAACAAGCTAGGTGAAGTACGGCTTTCACACACCCTTATCTCTCTAGAACTGAGCATGTGGAGTGAAGTTCGTTCATCTAGCACAAATGCAACTTTATGCAAGAGAAACTTTTACTCTGAATTCTCAGTTGGTTTCCAAGTGCCAGTTTGAAGTTCCTGCAGTTTTCACTGTAAAACCGAGTTGGAGCTAGTACCCCCCCATATATATGTATGGAGTGTAGTTTGCAACTTTATAGACACTTTGTGTTCTCAAAAAGCTAGTTGAAGGACGGCTTTCACACACAACTATCTCTCAGAACTGAGCATGTGATTAGACGTTCGTTCATCTAGCACAAAAAGAAAAGGTTGCAGGAAAAATTTTTCTCTGGTTTCTCAGTCTGTTTCCAAATGCCGGTTTGAATTTCCTGCAGTTTTCACTGTAAAACCGAGTTGGAGCTAGTACCACCCCATATATATGTACGGAGTGTAGTTTGCAACTTTATATAAACTTTGTTTTCCCAACAAGCTAGTTGAACGATGGCTTTCACACACACTTATCTCTCATAAATGAGCATATCGAGTGACGTTCGTTCATCTAGCACAAATTTAACTGGGTGCAGTTGAAAATTTTACAGTGGATTCTCAGTGTCTTTCCTAGTGCCGGTTTGATTTTCCTGCAGTTTTCACTGTAAAACCGAGTTTTAACTAGTACATCCACATATATATGTATGCAGAGTACTTTGCAAATGTATAGAATTTTTGTGTTCCCAACAAGCTAAATGAAGGACGGCGTTCACACACCCTTATCTCTCAGAACTGAGCATGTGAAGAGCCGTTCGTTCATCTAGCACAAAGGGAACTGGTTGAATTTGAAACTTTTACTGTGGATTCTCAGTGTCTTTCCTGGTGCCGGTTTGATTTTCCTGCAGTTTTCACTGTAAAACCGAGTTGGAGCTTGTACCTCCCCATATATATGTACGGAGTGTAGTTTGCAACTGTATATAAACTTTGTGTTCCCAAAAAGCTAGTTGAACGACGGCTTTCACACACACTTATATCTCAGAAATGAGCATGTCGAGAGACTTTCTTTCATCTAGCCAAAATGAGCAGAGTGCAGGGGAAACATTTACTCTGGTTTCTCAGTGTGTTTTCAAGTCCGGGTTGGAAGTTCCTGCAGTTTTCACTGTAAAACCGAGTTGGAGCTAGTACCTCCCCATAAATATGTATGGAGAGTAGTTTGCAACTGTATAGAAACTTTGTGTTCCCAACAAGCTAGGTGAAGGACGGCTTTCACACACACTTAACTTTCAGAACTGAGCATGTGAATAGACGTTTGTTCATCTAGCACAAAAGGAACAGGTAGCAGGAAAAACTTTTTCTCTGGTTTCTCAGTCTGTTTCCAAATGCCGGTTTGAAATTCCTGCAGTTTTCACTGTAAAACCGATTTGGAGCTAGTACATCCCCATAAATATTTATGGAGAGTAGTTTGCATCTGTATATAAACTTTGTGTTCCCAACAAGCTAGGTGAAGGACGGCTTTAACACACAATTATCTCTCAGAACTGAGCATGTGGAAAGACGTTCATTCATCTAGCACAATGGGATCGTGTTTCAGGAGAAGCTTTTACTCTGGTTTCTCATTCTGTTTCCTAGTGCCGGTTTGAAGTTCCTGCAGTTTTCACTGTAAAACCGAGTTGGAGCTAGTACCTCCCCATAAATATGTATGGAGAGTAGTTTGCAACTGTATAGAAACTTTGTGTTCCCAACAAGCTAGGTGAAGGACGGCTTTCACACACACTTAACTTTCAGAACTGAGCATGTGGAGAGCCGTTCGTTTATCTAGCCCAAAGGGAACTGTTTCAAGTTGAAACTTTTACTGTGGATTCTCACTGTTTTTCCTAGTTCCGGTTTGATTTTCCTGCAGTTTTCACTGTAATACCGACTTTGGGCTAGTAGCTCCCCATATATATGTATGAAGAGTAGTTAGTAACTGTATAGAATCCTTGTGATCCCAACAAGCTAGGTGAAGGACGGCTTTCACACACACTTATCTCTCAGTACTAAGCATGTGGAGAGACGTTCGTTCATATAGCACAAAGGGAATGGTTTGCAGGTGAAATTTTTTCTCAGTTTTCTCAGTGGGTTTCCTAGTGCATGTTTGAAGTTCCTGCAGTGTTCAGTGTAAAATCGTGTTTGAGCTAGTACTTCCCCATCTATATGTATGGAGAGTATTTAGCAACTTTATAGAAACTTTGTGTTCCCAACAAGCTAGGTGAAGTACGGCTTTCACACACACGTAACTTTCGGAACAGAGCATGTGTAGTGACGTTCGTTCATCTAGCACAAATGGAACTGGTTGCAGGAGAAACTATTACTCTGGTTTCTCAGTCTGTTTCCTAGTGCCGGTTTGAACTTCCTGCAGTTTTCACTGTAAAACCAAGTTAGAGCTAGTACCTCCCATATATATATATATGGAGTGTACTTTGCAACTGTATAGAATCTTTGTCTTCCCAACAAGCTAGTTGAAGGACGGCTTTCACACACAATTATCTCTCAGAACTGAGCATGTGGAGAGACTTTCGTTCATCTATCACAAAGTGAACGGGTTGCAGGAGAAACTAATACTCTGGTTTCTCAGTCTGTTTCCTAGTGCGGGTTTGAAGTTCCTGCAGTTTTCACTGTAAAATTGAGTTGGAGCTAGTAATTCCCCATATGTATGTATGGAATGTAGTTTGCTACTCTATCGAAACTTTGTGTTCCCAACAAGCAAGGTAAAGGACGGCTTTCACACAAATTTATCTCTCAGATCTGGGCATGTGGAGAGAGTTTCGTTCATCTAGCACAAATGGAACCTGTTGCAGGGGAAATTTTCTCTGGTATCTCAATCTGCTTCCAAGTGCCGGTTTGAATTTCCTGCAGTTTACACTGTAAAATCATGTTGGATCTATTACCTCCCCATATATATGTATGGAGAGTTGTTTGCAACTGTATAGAAACTTTGTATTCCCAACAAAATGGGTGAACGACGGCTTTCACACACAATTAACTCTCAGAAATGAGCATGTGGATAGACGTTCGTTCATATAACACAAAGGGAACAGGTGGCAGGTGAAACTTTTACTGTGGTTTCTCAGTCTGTTTCCAAGTGCCGGTTTCACGTTCCTGCAGTTTTCAATGTAAAACCGAGTTGGAGCTAGTACCTCCCCATATATATGTATGCAGAGTACTTTGAAACTGTATAGAAACTTTGTGTTCAAAACAAGCTAGGTGAAGTACGGCTTTCACACAACCTTATCTCTCTAGAACTGAGCATGTGGAGTGAAGTTCGTTCATCTAGCACAAATGCAACTTTATGCAAGAGAAACTTTTACTCTGAATTCTCAGTCGGTTTCCAAGTGCCGGTTTGAAGTTCCTGCAGTTTTCACTGTAAAACCGAGTTGGAGATAGTACCCCCCCATATATATGTATGGAGTGTAGTTTGCAACTGTATAGACACTTTGTGTTCTCAAAAAGCTAGTTGAAGGACGACTTTCACACACAACTATCTCTCAGAACTGAGCATGTGAATAGACGTTCGTTCATCTAGCACAAAAGGAACAGGTTGCAGGAAAAACTTTTTCTCTGGTTTCTCAGTCTGTTTCCAAATGCCGGTTTGAAGTTCCTGCAGTTTTCACTGTAAAACCGAGTTGGAGCTAGTACCACCCCATATATATATACGGAGTGTAGTTTGCAACTTTATATAAACTTGGTTTTCCCAAAAAGCTAGTTGAACGATGGCTTTCACACACACTTATCTCTCATAAATGAGCATATCGAGTGACGTTCGTTCATCTAGCACAAATTTAACTGGGTGCAGTTGAAAATTTTACAGTGGATTCTCAGTGTCTTTCCTAGTGCCGGTTTGATTTTCCTGCAGTTTTCACTGTAAAACCGAGTTTTAACTAGTACATCCACATATATATGTATGCAGAGTACTTTGCAAATGTATAGAATCTTTGTGTTCCCAACAAGCTAAATGAAGGACGGCGTTCACACACACTTATCTCTCAGAACTGAGCATGTGAAGAGCCGTTCGTTCATTTGGCACAAAGGGAACTGTTTGAATTTGAAACTTTTACTGTGGATTCTCAGTGTCTTTCCTAGTGCCGGTTTGATTTTCCTGCAGTTTTCACTGTAAAACCGAGTTGGAGCTTGTACCTCCCTATATATATGTATGGAGTGTAGGTTGCAACTGTATATAAACTTTGTGTTCCCAACAAGCTAGTTGAACGACGGCTTTCACACACACTTATATCTCAGAAATGAGCATGTCGAGAGACGTTCGTTCATCTAGCCAAAAGGAACAGGTTGCAGGGGAAACTTTTACTCTCGTTTCTCAGTCTGTTTCCAAGTCCCGGTTTGAAGTTCCTGCAGTTTTCACTGTAAAACCGAGTTGGAGCTAGTACCTCCCCATATATATGTATGAAGAGTAGTTAGTAACTGTATAGAATCTTTGTGTTCCCAACAAGCTAGGTGAAGGACGGCTTTCACAGACACTTCTCTCTCAGAAGTAAGCATGTGAAGAGACGTTCGTTCATATAGCACAAAGGGAAATGTCTGCAGGAGAAATTTTTTCTCAGTTTTCTCAGTGGGTTTCCTAGTGCCGGTTTGAAGTTCCTGCAGTTTTCAGTGTAAAATCGTGTTTGAGCTAGTACTTCCCCATATATATGTATGGAGAGTAGTTTGCAAATTTATAGAAACTTTGTGTTCCCAACAAGCTAGGTGAAGGACGGCTTTCACACACACTTAACTTTCAGAACTGAGCATGTGGAGTGACGTTCGTTCATCTAGCACAAATGGAACTTGTTGCAGGAGAAACTATTACTCTGGTTTCTCAGTCTGTTTCCTAGTGCCGGTTTTAAGTTCCTGCAGTTTTCACTGTAAAACCGAGTTAGAGCTAGTACCTCCCATATATATGTATGGAGTGTACTTTGCAACTGTATAGAATCTTTGTGTTCCCAACAAGCTAGGTGAAGGACGGCTTTAACACACACTTATCTCTCTAGAACTGAGCATGTGGAGTGAAGTTCGTT
This sequence comes from Camelus dromedarius, assembly GCF_036321535.1. Taxonomy (NCBI): domain Eukaryota; kingdom Metazoa; phylum Chordata; class Mammalia; order Artiodactyla; family Camelidae; genus Camelus; species Camelus dromedarius. The sequence goes on from NC_087472.1 coordinate 69,820,588, forward strand.
CATCTAGCACAAATGCAACGGTTTGCAAGAGAAACTTTAACTCTGAATTCTCAGTCGGTTTCCAAGTGCCGGTTTGAAGTTCCTGCAGTTTTCACTGTAAAACCGAGTTGGTGCTAGTACCCCCCCATATATATGTATGGAGTGTTGTTTGCAACTCTATAGACACTTTGTGTTTCCAACAAGCTAGTTGAAGGACGGCTTTCACACACAACTATCTCTCAGAACTGAGCATGTGGATAGACGTTGGTTCATCTAGCACAAAAGGAACAGGTAGCAGGATAAAATATTTTTCTGGTTTCTCAGTCTATTTCCAAATGCCGGTTTGAAATTCCTGCAGTTTTCACTGTAAAACCGATTTGGAGCTAGTACCTCCCCATAAATATTTATGGAGAGTAGTTTGCATCTGTATATAAACTTTGTGTTCCCAACAAGATAGGTGAAGGACGGCTTTAACACACAATTATCTCTCAGAACTGAGCATGTGGAAAGACGTTCATTCATCTAGCACAATGGGATCATGTTGCAGGAGAAGCTTTTACTCTGGTTTCTCATTCTGTTTCCTAGTGCCGGTTTGAAGTTCCTGCAATTTTGTCTGTAAAATCGAGTTGGAGCTAGTACCACCCCATATATATGTACGGAGTGTAGTTTGCAACTGTATATAAACTTTGTGTTCCCAACAAGCTAGTTGACCGACGGCTTTCACACACACTTATATCTCAGTAATGAGCATGTCGAGAGACTTTCTTTCATCTAGCCAAAAGGAACAGAGTGCAGGGGAAACTTTTACTCTGGTTTCTCAGTCTGTTTCCAAGTCCCGGTTTGAAGTTCCTGCAGTTTTCACTGTAAAACCGAGTTGGAGCTAGTACCTCCACATAAATTTGTATGGAGAGTAGTTTGCAACTGTATAGAAACTTTGTGTTCCAAACAAGCTAGGTGAAGGACGGCGTTCACACACACTTAACTCTCAGAACTGAGCATGTGGAGAGACGTTCGTTTATCTAGCCCAAAGGGAACTGTTTGAAGTTGAAACTTTTACTGTGGATTCTCACTGTCTTTCCTAGTACCGGTTTGATTTTCCTGCAGTTTTCACTGTAATACCGAATTTGGGCTAGTACCTCCCATATATATGTATGAAGAGTAGTTAGTAACTGTATAGAATCCTTGTGATCCCAACAAGCTAGGTGAAGGACGGATTTCACACACACTTATCTCTCAGTACTAAGCATGTGGAGAGACGTTCATTCATATAGCACAAAGGGAACGGTTTGCAAGTGAAAATTTTTCTCAGTTTTCTCAGTGGGTTTCCTAGTGCATGTTTGAAGTTCCTGCAGTGTTCAGTGTAAAATCGTGTTTGAGCTAGTACTTCCCCATCTATATGTATGGAGAGTATTTAGCAACTTTATAGAAACTTTGGGTTCCCAACAAGCAAGGTGAAATACGGCTTTCACACACACGTAACTTTCAGAACTGAGCATGTGGAGTGACGTTCGTTCATCTAGCACAAATGGAACTGGTTGCAGGAGAAACTATTACTCTGGTTTCTCAGTCTGTTTCCTAGTGCCGGTTTGAACTTCCTGCAGTTTTCACTGTAAAACCAAGTTAGAGCTAGTACATCCCATATATATATATATGGAGTGTACTTTGCAACTGTATAGAATCTTTGTCTTCCCAACAAGCTAGTTGAAGGACGGCTTTCACACACAATTATCTCTCAGAACTGAGCATGTGGAGAGACTTTCGTTCATCTATCACAAAGTGAACGGATTGCAGGAGAAACTAATACTCTGGTTTCTCAGTCTGTTTCCTAGTGCGGGTTTGAAGTTCCTGCAGTTTTCACTGTAAAATTTAGTTGGAGCTAGTACTTACCCATATGTATGTATGGAATGTATTTTGCAACTCTATCGAAACTTTGTGTTCCCAACAAGCAAGGAAAAGGACGGCTTTCACACAAATTTATCTCTCAGAACTGGGCATGTGGAAAGAGTTTCGTTCATCTAGCACAAATGGAACCTGTTGCAGGGGAAATTTTCTCTGGTATCTCAATCTGCTTCCAAGTGCCGGTTTGAATTTCCTGCAGTTTACACTGTAAAATCATGTTGGATCTATTACCTCCCCATATATATGTATGGAGAGTAGTTTGCAACTGTATAGAAACTTTGTATTCCCAACAAAATGTGTGAACGACGGCTTTCACACACAATTAACTCAGAAATGAGCATGTGGATAGACGTTCGTTCATATAACACAAAGGGAAGAGGTGGCAGGTGAAACTTTTACTGTGGTTTCTCAGTCTGTTTCCAAGTGCCGGTTTCACGTTCCTGCAGTTTTCAATGTAAAACCGAGTTGGAGCTAGTACCTCCCCATATATATGTATGCAGAGTACTTTGCAACTGTATAGAAACTTTGTGTTCAAAACAAGCTAGGTGAAGTACGGCTTTCACACACACTTATCTCTCTAGAACTGAGCATGTGGAGTGAAGTTCGTTCATCTAGCACAAATGCAACTTTATGCAAGAGAAACTTTTACTCTGAATTCTCAGTCGGTTTCCAAGTGCCAGTTTGAAGTTCCTGCAGTTTTCACTGTAAAAACGAGTTGGAGCTAGTACCCCCCCATATATATGTATGGAGTGTAGTTTGCAACTGTATAGACACTTTGTGTTCCCAAAAAGCTAGTTGAAGGACGGCTTTCACACACAACTATCTCTCAGAACTGAGCATGTGAATAGACGTTCGTTCATCTAGCACAAAAGGAACAGGTTGCAGGAAAAACTTTTTCTCTGGTTTCTCAGTCTGTTTCCAAATGCCGGTTTGAAGTTCCTGCAGTTTTCACTGTAAAACCGAGTTGGAGCTAGTACCACCCCATATATATGTACGGAGTGTATTTTGCAACTTTATATAAACTTTGTGTTCCCAACAAGCTAGTTGAACGATGGCTTTCACACAAAATTATCTCTCATAAATGAGCATGTCGAGTGACGTTCGTTCATCTAGCACAAATTTAACTGGGTGCAGTTGAAAATTTTACAGTGGATTCTCAGTGTCTTTCCTAGTGCCGGTTTGATTTTCCTGCAGTTTTCACTGTAAAACCGAGTTTTAACTAGTACAACCACATATATATGTATGCAGAGTACTTTGCAAATGTATAGAATCTTTGTGTTCCCAACAAGCTAAATGAAGGACGGCGTTCACACACACTTATCTCTCAGAACTGAGCATGTGAAGAGCCGTTCGTTCATCTAGCACAAAGGGAACTGGTTGAATTTGAAACATTTACTGTGGATTCTCATTGTCTTTCCTAGTGCCGGTTTGATTTTCCTGCAGTTTTCACTGTAAAACAGAGTTGGAGCTTGTACCTCCCCATATATATGTATGGAGTGTAGTTTGCAACTGTATATAAACTTTGTGTTCCCAACAAGGTAGTTGAACGACGGCTTTCACACACACTTATATCTCAGAAATGAGCATGTCGAGAGACGTTCGTTCATTTGGCCAAAAGGAACAGGTTGCAGGGGAAACTTTTACTCTCGTTTCTCAGTCTGTTTCCAAGTCCAGGTTTGAAGTTCCTGCAGTTTTCACTGTAAAACAGAGTTGGAGCTAGTACCTCCCCATAAATATGTATGGAGAGTAGTTTGCAACTGTATAGAAACTTTGTGTTCCACACAAGCTAGGTGAAGGACGGCGTTCACACACACTTATCTCTCAGAACTGAGCATGTGAAGAGCCGTTCGTTCATCTAGCACAAAGGGAACTGGTTGAATTTAAAACTTTTACTGTGGATTCTCAGTGTCTTTCCTAGTGCCGGTTTGATTTTCCTGCAGTTTTCCCTGTAAAACCGAGTTGGAGCTAGTACCTCCCCATATATATGTATGGAGAGTAGTTTGCAAATTTATAGAAACTTTGTGTTCCCAACAAGCTAGGTGAAGGACGGCGTTCACACACACTTATCTCTCAGAACTGACCATGTGAAGAGCCGTTCGTTCATCTAGCACAAAGGGAACTGTTTGAATTTGAAATTTTACTGTGGTTTCTCAGTGTCTTTCCTAGTGCCGGTTTGATTTTCCTGCAGTTTTCACTGTAAAACCGAGTTCGAGCTAGTACCTCCCCATATATATGTATGAAGAGTAGTTTGTAACTGTATAGAATCTTTGTGATCCCAACAAGCTAGGTGAAGGACGACTTTCACAGACACTTATCTCTCAGAACTAAGCATGTGTAGAGACGTTCGTTCATAATACACAAAGGGAAATGTTTGCAGAAGAAACTTATTCTCAGTCTTCTCAGTGGGTTTCCAAGTTCTGGTTTGAAGTTCCCGCAGTTTTCACTGTAAAACCGAGTTGGAGCTTGTACCCCCCCATATATATGTATGGAGTGTAGTTTGCAACTCTATAGACACTTTGTGTTCCCAACAAGCTAGTTGAAGGACGGCTTTCACACACAAGTATCTCTCAGAACTGAGCATGTGGATAGACGTTCGTTCATCTAGCATAAAAGGAACAGGTAGCAGGAAAAAATTTTTTTCTTGTTTCTCAGTGTGTTTCCAAATGCCGGTTTGAAATTCCTGCAGTTTTCACTGTAAAACCGATTTGGAGCTAGTACCTCCCCATAAATATTTATGGAGAGTAGTTTGCATCTCTATATAAACTTTGAGTTCCCAACAAGCTAGGAGAAGGACGGCTTTAACACACAATTATCTCTCAGAACTGAGCATGTGGAAAGACGTTCATTCATCTAGCACAATGGGATCGTGTTGCAGGAGAAGCTTTTACTCTGGTTTCTCATTCTGTTTCCTAGTGCCGGTTTGAAATTCCTGCAGTTTTGTCTGTAAAACAGAGTTGGTGCTATTACCACCCCATATATATGTACGGAGTGTAGTTTGCAACTGTATATAAACTTTGTGTTCCCAACAAGCTAGTTGAACGACGGCTTTCACACACACTTATATCTCAGAAATGAGCATGTCGAGAGACGTTCTTTCATCTAGCCAAAAGGAACAGAGTGCAGGGGAAACTTTTACTCTGGTTTCTCAGTCTGTTTCCAAGTCCCGGTTTGAAGTTCCTGCAGTTTTCACTGTAAAACCGAGTTGGAGCTAGTACCTCCACATAAATTTGTATGGACAGTAGTTTGCAACTGTAGAGAAACTTTGTGTTCCAAACAAGCTAGGTGAAGGACGGCGTTCACACACACTTAAGTCTCAGAACTGAGCATGTGGAGAGCCGTTCGTTTATCTAGCCCAAAGGGAACTGTTTCAAGTTGAAACTTTTACTGTGGATTCTCAATGTCTTTCCTAGTTCCGGTTTGATTTTCCTGCAGTTTTCACTTTAAAACCGAGTTGGAGCTAGTACCTCCCCGTATATATCTATGCAGAGTACTTTGCAACTGTATAGAAACTTTGTGTTCAAAACAAGCTAGGTGAAGTACGGCTTTCACACACACTTATATCTCTAGAACTGAGCATGTTGAGTGAAGTTCGTTCATCTAGCACAAATGCAACTTTATGCAAGAGAAACTTTTACTCTGAATTCTCAGTCGGTTTCCAAGTGCCGGTTTGATGTTCCTGCAGTTTTCACTGTAAAACCGAGTTGGAGCTAGTACCCCCCCATATATATGTATGGATTGTAGTTTGCAACTTTATATAAACTTTGTGTTCCCAACAAGCTAGTTGAAGGACGGCTTTCACACACAACTATCTCTCAGAACTGAGCATGTCGAGTGACGTTCATTCATCTAGCACAAATTTAACTGGGTGCAGTTGAAAATTTTACAGTGGATTCTCAGTGTCTTTCCTAGTGCCGGTTTGATTTTCCTGCAGTTTTCACTGTAAAACCGAGTTCGAGCTAGTACCTCCCCATATATATGTATGAAGAGTAGTTTGTAACTGTATAGAATCTTTGTGATCCCAACAAGCTAGATGAAGGACGGCTTTCACAGACACTTATCTCTCAGACTAAGCATGTGGAGAGAAGTTCGTTCATAATACACAAAGGGAAATGTTTGCAGGAGAAACTTATTCTCAGTCTTCTCAGTGGGTTTCCAAGTGCCGGTTTGAAGTTCCTGCAGTTTTTCAGTGTAAAATCGTGTTTGAGCTTGTACTTCCCCATATATATGTATGGAAAGTATTTTGCAACTTTATAGAAACTTTGTGTTCCCAACAAGCTTGGTGAAGGACGGCTTTCACACACACGTAACTTTCAGAACTGAGCATGTGTAGTGACTTTCATTCATCTAGCACAAATGGAACTGGTTGCAGGAGAAACTATTACTCTGGTTTCTCAGTCTGTTTCCTAGTGCCGGTTTGAATTTCCTGCAGTTTTCACTGTAAAACCAAGTTAGAGCTAGTACATCCCATATATATGTATGGAGTGTACTTTGCAACTGTATAGAATCTTTGTCTTCCCAACAAGCTAGTTGAAGGACGGCTTTCTCTCACAATTATCTCTCAGAACTGAGCATGTGCAGAGACTTTCGTTCATCTATCACAAAGTGAACGGGTTGCAGGAGAAACTAATACTCTGGTTTCTCAGTCTGTTTCCTAGTGCGGGTTTGAAATTCCTGCAGTTTTCACTGTAAAATTGAGTTGGAGCTAGTACTTCCCCATATGTATGTATGGAATGTAGTTTGCAACTCTATCGAAACTTTGTGTTCCCAACAAGCAAGGAAAAGGACGGCTTTCACACAAATTTATCTCTCAGATCTGGGCATGTGGAGAGAGTTTCGTTCATCTAGCACAAATGGAACCAGTTGCAGGGGAAATTATCTCTAGTATCTCAATCTGCTTCCAAGTGCCGGGTTGATTTTCCTGTAGTTTACACTGTAAAACCGAGTTGGATCTATTACCTCCCCATATATATGTATGGAGAGTAGTTTGCAACTGTATAGAAACTTTGTATTCCCAACAAAATAGGTAAAAGACGGCTTTCACACACAATTAACTCTCAGAAATGAGCATGTGGATAGACGTTCGTTCATATAACACAAAGGGATCAGGTGGCAGGTGAAACTTTTACTGTGGTTTCTCAGTCTGTTTCCAAGTGCCGGTTTCACGTTCCTGCAGTTTTCAATGTAAAACCGAGTTGGAGCTATTACCTCCCCATATATATGAATGCAGAGTACTTTGCAACTCTTTAGAAACTTTGTGTTCCCAACAAGCTAGGTGAAGGACGGCTTTCACACACACTTATCTCTCTAGAACTGAGCATGTGGAGTGAAGTTCGTTCATCTAGCACAAATGCAACTTTATGCAAGAGAAACTTTTACTCTGAAATCTCAGTCGGTTTACAAGTGCCGGTTTGAAGTTCCTGCAGTTTTCACTGTAAAACCGAGTTGGAGCTAGTACCCCCCCATATATATGTATGGAGTGTAGTTTGCAACTATATAGACACTTTGTGTTCCCAATAAGCTAGTTGAAGGACGGCTTTCACACACAACTATCTCTCAGAAATGAGCATGTGAATAGACGTTCGTTCATCTGGCACAAAAGGAACAGGTTGCAGGAAAAACTTTTTCTCTGGTTTCTCAGTTTGTTTCCAAATGCTGGTTTGAAGTTCCTGCAGTTTTCACTGTAAAACCGAGTTGGAGCTAGTACCACCCAATATATATATGTACGGAGTTTAGTTTGCAACTGTATATAAACTTTGTGTTCCCAACAAGCTAGTTGAACGATGGCTTTCACACACACTTATCTCTCATAAATGAGCATGTCGAGTGACGTTCGTTCATCTAGCACAAATTTAACTGGGTGCAGTTGAAAATTTTACAGTGGATTCTCAGTGTCTTTCCTAGTGCCGGTTTGATTTTCCTGCAGTTTTCACTGTAAAACCGAGTTTTAACTAGTACATCCACATATATATGTATGCAGAGTACTTTGCAAATGTATAGAATCTTTGTGTTCCCAACAAGCTAAATGAAGGACGGCGTTCACACACACTTATCTCTCAGACCTGAGCATGTGAAAGCCGTTCGTTCATTTAGCACAAAGGGAACTGGTTGAATTTGGAACTTTACTGTGGATTCTCAGTGTCTTTCCTAGTGCCGGTTTGATTTTCCTGCAGTATTCAGTGTAAAACCGAGTTGGAGCTTGTACCTCCCCATATATATGTATGGAGTGTAGTTTGCAACTGTATATAAACTTTGTGTTCCCAACAAGCTAGTTGAACGACGGCTTTCACACACACTTATATCTCAGAAATGAGCATGTCGAGAGACGTTCGTTCATCTAGCCAAAAGGAACAGGTTGCAGGGGAAACTTTTACTCTCGTTTCTCAGTCTGTTTCCAAGTCCCGGTTTGAAGTTCCTGCAGTTTTCACTGTAAAACCAAGTTGGAGCTAGTACCTCCCCATAAATATGTATGGAGAGTAGTTTGCAACTGTATAGAAACTTTGTGTTCCAAACAAGCTAGGTGAAGGACGGCTTTCACAGACACTTCTCTCTCAGAAGTAAGCATGTGAAGAGACGTTCGTTCATATAGCACAAAGGGAAAGGTTTGCAGGAGAAATTTTTCTCAGTTTTCTCAGTGGGTTTCCTAGTGCCGTTTTGAAGTTCCTGCAGTTTTCAGTGTAAAATCGTTTTTGAGCTAGTACTTCCCCATATATATGTATGGAGATTAGTTTGCAAATTTATAGAAACTTTGTGTTCCCAACAAGCTAGGTGAAGGACGGCTTTCACACAGAATTAACTTTCAGAACTGAGCATGTGGATTGACGTTCGTTCATCTAGCACAAATGGAACTGGTTGCAGGAGAAACTATTACTCTGGTTTCTCAGTCTGTTTCTTAGTGCCGGTATTAAGTTCCTGCAGTTTTCACTGTAAAACCGTGTTAGTGCTAGTACCTCCCATATATATGTATGGAGTGTACATTGCAACTGTATAGAATCTTTGTGTTCCCAACAAGCTAGGTGAAGGACGGCTTTAACACACAATTATCTCTCTAGAACTGAGCATGTGGAGTGAAGTTCGTTCATCTAGCACAAATGCAACGGTTTGCAAGAGAAACTTTAACTCTGAATTCTCAGTGAGTTTCCAAGTGCCGGTTTGAAGTTCCTGCAGTTTTCACTGTAAAACCGAGTTGGAGCTAGTACCCCCCCATATATATGTATGGGGTGTTGTTTGCAACTCTATAGACACTTTGTGTTCCCAACAAGCTAGGTGAATGACGGCTTTAACACACAATTATCTCTCAGAACTGAGCATGTGGAGAGACGTTCCTTCATCTAGCACAATGGGATCTTGTTGCAGGAGAAGCTTTTACTCTGGATTCTCATTCTGTTTCCTAGTGCCGGTTTGAAATTCCTGCAGTTTTGTCTGTAAAACCGAGTTGGAGCTAGTACCACCCCATATATATGTACGGAGTGTAGTTTGCAACTTTATATAAACTTTGTGTTCCCAACAAGCTAGTTGAACGATGGCTTTCACTCACACTTATCTCTCATAAATGAGCATGTCGAGTGACGTTCGTTCATCTAGCACAAATTTAACTGAGTGCATTTGAAAATTTTACAGTGGATTCTCAGTGTCTTTCCTAGTGCCGTTTTGATTTTCCTGCAGTTTTCACTGTAAAACCGAGTTTTAACTAGTACATTCACATATATATGTATGGAGTGTAGTTTGCAACTGTATAGACACTTTGTGTTCCCAACAAGCTAGTTGAAGGACGGATTTCACACACAACTATCTCTCAGAACTGAGCATGTGGATAGACGTTCGTTCATCTAGCACAAAATGAACAGGTAGCAGGAAAAACTTTTTCTCTGGTTTCTCAGTCTGTTTCCAAATGCCGGTTTGAAATTCCTGCAGTTTTCACTGTAAAACCGATTTGGAGCTAGTACCTCCCCAAAATATTTATGGAGAGTAGTTTGCATCTGTATATAAACTTTGTGTTCCCAACAAGCTAGGTGAAGGACGGCTTTAACACACAATTATCTCTCAGAACTGAGCATGTGGAGAGACGTTCGTTCATCTAGCACAATGGGATCGTGTTGCAGGAGAAGCTTTTACTCAGGTTTCTCATTCTGTTTCCTAGTGCCGTTTTGAAGTCCTGCAATTTTGTCTGTAAAACCGAGTTGGAGCTAGTACCACCCCATATATATGTACGGAGTGTAGTTTGCAACTGTATATAAACTTTGTGTTCCCAACAAGCTAGTTGAACGACGGCTTTCACACACACTTATATCTCAGAAATGAGCATGTCGAGAGACGTTCTTTCATCTAGCCAAAAGGAACAGAGTGCAGGGGAAACTTTTACTCTGGTTTCTCAGTCTGTTTCCAAGTCCCGGTTTGAAGTTCCTGCAGTTTTCACTGTAAAACCGAGTTGGAGCTAGTACCTCCACATAAATTTGTATGGAGAGTAGTTTGCAACTGTATAGAAACTTTGTTTTCCAAACAAGCTAGGTGTAGGACGGCGTTCACACACACTTAACTCTCAGAAATGAGCATGTGGAGAGCCGTTCGTTTATCTAGCCCAAAGGGAACTGTTTGAAGTTGAAACTTTTACTGTGGATTCTCACTGTCTTTCCTAGTTCCGGTTTGATTTTCCTGCAGTTTTCACTGTAAAACCGAGTTGGAGCTAGTACCTCCCCGTATATATGTATGCAGAGTACTTGGCAACTCTATAGAAAATTTGTGTTCAAAACAAGCTAGGTGAAGTTCGGCTTTGACACACACTTATCTCTCTAGAACTGAGCATGTGGAGTGAATTTCGTTCATCTAGCACAAATGCAACTTTATGCAAGAGAAACTTTTACTCTGAATTCTAAGTCGGTTTCCAAGTGCCGGTTTGAAGTTGCTGCAGTTTTCACTGTAAAATCGTGTTGGAGCTATTACCCCCCCATATATATGTATGGAGTGTAGTTTGCAACTGTATAGACACTTTGTGTTCCCAAAAAGCTAGTTGAAGGACGATTTTCACACACAACTATCTCTCAGAACTGAGCATGTGAATAGACGTTCGTTCATCTAGCACAAAGGGAACTGGTTGCAGGATCAAATTTACCTTGGTTTTTCAGTGTGTTTCCTAGTGCCGGTTTGAAGTTCCTGCAGTTTTCACTGTAAAACCCAGTTGGAGCTAGTACCTCCACATAAATTTGTATGGAGAGTTGTTTGCAACTGTATAGAAACTTTGTGTTCCAAACAAGCTAGGTGAAGGACGGCGTTCACACACACTTAACTCTCAGAACTGAGCATGTGGAGAGCCGTTCGTTTATCCAGCCCAAAGGGAACTGTTTGAAGTTGAAACTTTTACTGTGGATTCTCACTGTTTTTCCTAGTTCCGGTTTGATTTTCCTGCAGTTTTCACTGTAATACCGAGTTTGGGCTAGTACCTCCCCATATATATGTATGAAGAGTAGTTAGTCACTGTATAGAATCTTTGTGATCCCAACAAGCTAGGTGAAGGACGGTTTTCACACACACTTATCTCTCAGTACTAAGCATGTGGAGAGACGTTCGTTCATATAGCACAAAGGGAACGGTTTGCAGGTGAAATTTTTTCTCAGTTTTCTCAGTGAGTTTCCTAGTGCATGTTTGAAGTTCCTGCAGTGTTCAGTGTAAAATCGTGTTTGAGCTAGTACTTCCCCATCTATATGTATGGAGAGTATTTAGCAACTTTATAGAAACTTTGGGTTCCCAACAAGCTAGGTGAATTACGGCTTTCACACACACGTAACTTTCAGAACTGAGCATGTGGAGTGACGTTCGTTCATCTAGCACAAATGGAACTGGTTGCAGGAGAAACTATGACTCTGGTTTCTCAGTATGTTTCCTAGTGCCGGTTTGAACTTCCTGCAGTTTTCACTGTAAAACCAAGTTAGAGCTAGTACCTCCCATATATATATATGGAGTGTACTTTGCAACTGTATAGAATCTTTGTCTTCCCAACAAGCTAGTTGAAGGACGGCTTTCACACACAATTATCTCTCAGAACTGAGCATGTGGAGAGACTGTCGTTCATCTATCACAAAGTGAACGGGTTGCAGGAGAAACTAATACTCTGGTTTCTCAGTCTGTTTCCTAGTGCGGGTTTGAAGTTCCTGCAGTTTTCACTGTAAAATTGAGTTGGAGCTAGTAATTCCCCATATGTATGTATGGAATGTAGTTTGCAACTCTATCGAAACTTTGTGTTCCCAACTAGCAAGAAAAGGACGGCTTTCACACAAATTTATCTCTCAGATCTGGGCATGTGGAGAGAGTTTCGTTCATCTAGCACAAATGGAACCTGTTGCAGGGGAAATTTTCTCTGGTATCTCAATCTGCTTCCAAGTGCCGGTTTGAATTTCCTGCAGTTTACACTGTAAAATCATGTTGGATCTATTACTTCCCCATATATATGTATGGAGAGTTGTTTGCAACTGTATAGAAACTTTGTATTCCCAACAAAATGGGTGAACGACGGCTTTCACACACAATTAACTCTCAGAAATGAGCATGAGGATAGACGTTCGTCCATATAACACAAAGGGAACAGGTGGCAGGTGAAACTTTTACTGTGGTTTCTCAGTCTGTTTCCAAGTGCCGGTTTCACGTTCCTGCAGTTTTAAATGTAAAACCGAGTTGGAGCTAGTACCTCCCCATATATATGTATGCAGAGTACTTTGCAACTGTATAGAAACTTTGTGTTCAAAACAAGCTAGGTGAAGTACGGCTTTGACACACACTTATCTCTCTAGAACTGAGCATGTGGAGTGAAGTTCGTTCATCTAGCACAAATGCAACTTTATGCAAGAGAAATTTTACTCTGAATTCTCAGTCGGTTTCCAAGTGCCGGTTTGAAGTTCCTGCAGTTTTCACTGTAAAACCGAGTTGGAGCTAGTACCACCCCATATATATGTACGGAGTGTAGTTTGCAACTTTATATAAACTTCGTGTTCCCAACAAGCTAGTTGAACGATGGCTTTCACACACAATTATCTCTCATAAATGAGCATATCGAGTGACGTTCGTTCATCTAGCACAAATTTAACTGGGTGCAGTTGAAAATTTTACAGTGGATTCTCAGTGTCTTTCCTAGAGCCGGTTTGATTTTCCTGCAGTTTTCACTGTAAAACCGAGTTTTAACTAGTACATCCACATATATATGTATGCAGAGTACTTTGCAAATGTATAGAATCTTTGTGTTCCCAACAAGCTAAATGAAGGACGGCGTTCACACACACTTATCTCTCAGAACTGAGCATGTGAAGAGCCGTTCGTTCATCTAGCACAAAGGGAACTGTTTGAATTTGAAACTTTTTCTGTGGATTCTCAGTGTCTTTCCTAGTGCCGGTATGATTTTCCTGCAGTATTCACTGTAAAACCGAGTTGGAGCTTGTACCTCCCCATATATATGTATGGAGTGTAGTTTTCAACTGTATATAAACTTTGTGTTCCCAACAAGCTAGTTGAAAGACGGCTTTCACACACACTTATATCTCAGAAATGAGCATGTCGAGAGACGTTCGTTCATCTAGCCAAAAGGAACAGGTTGCAGGGGAAACTTTTACTCTGGTTTCTCAGTCTGTTTCCAAGTGCCGGTTTCACGTTCCTGCAGTTTTAAATGTAAAACCGAGTTGGAGCTAGTACCTCCCCATATATATGTATGCAGAGTACTTTGCAACTGTATAGAAACTTTGTGTTCAAAACAAGCTAGGTGAAGTACGGCTTTGACACACACTTATCTCTCTAGAACTGAGCATGTGGAGTGAAGTTCGTTCATCTAGCACAAATGCAACTTTATGCAAGAGAAACTTTTACTCTGAATTCTCAGTCGGTTTCCAAGTGCCGGTTTGAAGTTCCTGCAGTTTTCACTGTAAAACCGAGTTGGAGCTAGTACCACCCCATATATATGTACGGAGTGTAGTTTGCAACTTTACATAAACTTTGTGTTCCCAACAAGCTAGTTGAACGATGGCTTTCACACACAATTATCTCTCATAAATGAGCATATCGAGTGACGTTCGTTCATCTAGCACAAATTTAATTGGGTGCAGTTGAAAATTTTACAGTGGATTCTCAGTGTCTTTCCTAGAGCCGGTTTGATTTTCCTGCAGTTTTCACTGTAAAACCGAGTTTTAACTAGTACATCCACATATATATGTATGCAGAGTACTTTGCAAATGTATAGAATCTTTGTGTTCCCAACAAGCTAAATGAAGGACGGCGTTCACACACACTTATCTCTCAGAACTGAGCATGTGAAGAGCCGTTCGTTCATCTAGCACAAAGGGAACTGTATGAATTTGAAACTTTTTCTGTGGATTCTCAGTGTCTTTCCTAGTGCCGGTATGATTTTCCTGCAGTATTCACTGTAAAACCGAGTTGGAGCTTGTACCTCCCCATATATATGTATGGAGTGTAGTTTGCAACTGTATATAAACTTTGTGTTCCCAACAAGGTAGTTGAACGACGGCTTTCACACACACTTATATCTCAGAAATGAGCATGTCGAGAGACGTTCGTTCATCTAGCCAAAAGGAACAGGTTGCAGGGGAAACTTTTACTCTGGTTTCTCAGTCTGTTTCCAAGTCCCGGTTTGAAGTTCCTGCAGTTTTCACTGTAAAACCGAGTTGGAGCTAGTACCTCCCCATATATATGTATGAAGAGTAGTTAGTAACTGTATAGAATCTTTGTGTTCCCAACAAGCTAGGTGAAGGACGGCTTTCACAGACACTTATCTCTCAGAAGTAAGCATGTGAAGAGACGTTCGTTCATATAGCACAAAGGGAAAGGTTTGCAGGAGAAACTTTTTCTCAGTTTTCTCAGTGGGTTTCCTAGTGCCGGTTTGAAGTTCCTGCAGTTTTCAGTGTAAAATCGTGTTTGAGCTAGTACTTCCCCATATGTATGTATGGAATGTAGTTTGCAACTCTACCGAAACTTTGTGTTCCCAACAAGCAAGGGAAAGGACGGCTTTCACACAAATTTATCTCTCAGAACTGGGCATGTGGAGAGAGTTTCGTTCATCTAGCACAAATGGAACCTGTTGCAGGGGAAATTATCTCTAGTATCTCAATCTGCTTCCAAGTGCCGGTTTGAATTTCCTGTAGTTTACACTGTGAAACCGAGTTGGATCTATTACCTCCCCATATATATGTATGGAGAGTAGTTTGCAACTGTATAGAAACTTTGTATTCCCAACAAAATTGGTGAACGACGGCTTTCACACACAATTAAATCTCAGAAATGAGCATGAGGATAGACGTTCGTTCATATAACACAAAGGGAACAGGTGGCAGGTGAAACTTTTACTGTGGTTTCTCAATCTGTTTCCAAGTGACGGTTTCACGTTCCTGCAGTTTTCAATATAAAACCGAGTTGGAGCTAGTACCTCCCCATATATATGTATGCAGAGTACTTTGCAACTTTATAGAAACTTTGTGTTCAAAACAAGCTAGGTGAAGTACGGCTTTCACACACACTTATCTCTCTAGAACTGAGCATGTGGAGTGAAGTTCGTTCATCTAGCACAAATGCAACTTTATGCAAGAGAAACTTTTACTCTGAATTCTCAGTCGGTTTCCAAGTTCCGGTTTGAAGTTCCTGCAGTTTTCACTGTAAAATCGAGTTGGAGTTGGTACCTCCCCATATATATGTATGGAGTGTAGTTTGCAATTTTATAGACACTTTGTGTTCTCAAAAAGCTAGTTGAAGAATGGCTTTCACACACAACTATCTCTCAGAACTGAGCATGTGAATAGACGTTCGTTCATCTAGCACAAAAGGAACAGGTTGCAGGAAAAACTTTTTCTCTGTTTTCTCAGTCTGTTTCCAAATGCCGGTTTGAAGTTCCTGCAGTTTTCACTGTAAAACCGAGTTGGAGCTAGTACCACCCCATATATATGTACGGAGTGTAGTTTGCAACTTTATATAAACTTTGTGTTCCCAACAAGCTAGTTGAACGATGGCTTTCACACACACTTATCTCTCATAAATGAGCATGTCGAGTGACGTTCGTTCATCTAGCACAAATTTAACTGGGTGCAGTTGAAAATTTTACAGTGGATTCTCAGTGTCTTTCCTAGTGCCGGTTTGATTTTCCTGCAGTTTTCACTGTAAAACCGAGTTTTAACTAGTACATCCACATATATATGTATGCAGAGTACTTTGCAAATGTATAGAATCTATGTGTTCCCAACAAGCTAAATGAAGGACGGCGTTCACACACACTTATCTCTCAGAACTGAGCATGTGAAGAGCCGTTCGTTCATCTTGCACAAAGGGAACTGTTTGAATTTGAAACTTTTACTGTGGATTCTCAGTGTCTATCCTAGTGCCGGTTTGATTTTCCTGCAGTTTTCACTGTAAAACAGAGTTGGAGCTTGTACCTCCCCATATATATGTATGGAGTGTAGTTTGCAACTGTATATAAACTTTGTGTTCCCAACAAGCTAGTTGAACGACGGCTTTCACACACACTTATATCTCAGAAATGAGCATGTCGAGAGACGTTCGTTCATCTAGCCAAAAGGAACAGGTTGCAGGGGAAACTTTTACTCTCGTTTCTCAGTCTGTTTCCAAGTCCCGGTTTGAAGTTCCTGCAGTTTTCACTGTAAAACCGAGTTGGAGCTAGTACCTCCACATAAATATGTATGGAGAGTAGTTTGCAACTGTATAGAAACTTTGTGTTCCAAACAAGCTAGGTGAAGGACGGTGTTCACACACACTTAACTCTCAGAACTGAGCATGTGGAGAGCCGTTCGTTCACCTAGCCCAAAGGGAACTGGTTGAAGTTGAAACATTTACTGTGGATTCTCACTGTCTTTCCTAGTGCCGGTTTGATTTTCCTGCAGTTTTCACTGTAAAACCGAGTTGGAGCTATTACCTCCCCATATATATGTATGAAGAGTAGTTACTAACTGTATAGAATCTTTGTGATCCCAACAAGCTAGGTGAAGGACGGCTTTCACAGACACTTCTCTCTCAGAAGTAAGCATGTGAAGAGACGTTCGTTCATATAGCACAAAGGGAAAGGTTTGCAGGAGAAACTTTTTCTCAGTTTTCTCAGTGTGTTTCCTAGTGCCGGTTTGAAGTTCCTGCAGTTTTCAGTGTAAAATCGTGTTAGAGCTATTACCTCCCATATATATGTATGGAGTGTACATTGCAACTGTATAGAATCTTTGTGTTCCCAACAAGCTAGGTGAAGGACGGCTTTCACACACACTTAACTTTCAGAACTGAGCATGTGGAGTGACGTTCGTTCATCTAGTACAAATGGAACTGTTTGCAGGTGAAACTATTACTCTGGTTTCTCAGTCTGTTTCCTAGTGCCGGTTTTAAGTTCCTGCAGTTTTCACTGTAAAACCGAGTTAGAGCTATTACCTCCCATATATATGTATGGAGTGTACATTGCAACTGTATAGAATCTTTGTGTTCCCAACAAGCTAGGTGAAGGACGGCTTAAACACACACTTATCTCTCCAGAACTGAGCATGTGGAGTGAAGTTCGTTCATCTAGCACAAATGCAACGGTTTGCAAGAGAAACTTTAACTCTGAATTCTCAGTGGGTTTCCAAGTGCCGGTTTGAAGTTCCTGCATTTTTCACTGTAAAACCGAGTTGGAGCTAGTACCCCCCCATATATATGTATGGAGTGTAGTTTGCAACTGTATAGACACTTTGTGTTCCCAACAAGCTAGTTGAAGGACGGCTTTCACACACAACTGTCTCTCCGAACTGAGCATGTGGATAGACGTTCGTTCATCTAGCACAAAAGGAACAGGTAGCAGGAAAACTTTTTCTCTGGTTTCTCAGTCTGTTTCCAAATGCCGGTTTGAAATTCCTGCAGTTTTCACTGTAAAACCGATTTGGAGCTAGTACCTCCCCATAAATATTTATGGAGAGTAGTTTGCATCTGTATATAAACTTTGTGTTCCCAACAAGCTAGGTGAAGTACGGCTTTCACACACACGTAACTTTCAGAACTGAGCATGTGTAGTGACGTTCGTTCATCTAGCACAAATGGAACTGGTTGCAGGAGAAACTATTACTCTGGTTTCTCAGTCTGTTTCCTTGTGCCGGTTTGAACTTCCTGCAGTTTTCACTGTAAAACCAAGTTAGAGCTTGTACCTCCCATATATATATATGGAGTGTACTTTGCAACTGTATAAAATCTTTGTCTTCCCAACAAGCTAGTTGAAGGACGGCTTTCACACACAATTATCTCTCAGAACTGAGCATGTGGAGAGACTTTCGTTCATCTATCACAAAGTGAACGGGTTGCAGGAGAAACTAATACTCTGGTTTCTCAGTCTGTTTCCTAGTGCGGGTTTGAAGTTCCTGCAGTTTTCACTGTAAAATTGAGTTGGAGCTAGTAATTCCCCATATGTATGTATGGAATGTAGTTTGCAACTCTATCGAAACTTTGTGTTCCCAACAAGCAAGGAAAAGGACGGCTTTCACACAAATTTATCTCTCAGAACTGGGCATGTGGAGAGAGTTTCGTTCATCTAGCACAAATGGAACCTGTTGCAGGGGAAATTTTCTCTGGTATCTCAATCTGCTTCCAAGTGCCGGTTTGAATTTCCTGCAGTTTACACTGTAAAATCATGTTGGATCTATTACCTCCCCATATATATGTATGGAGAGTTGTTTGCAACTGTATAGAAACTTTGTATTCCCAACAAAATGGGTGAACGACGGCTTTCACACACAATTAACTCTCAGAAATGAGCATGTGGATAGACGTTCGTTCATATAACACAAAGGGAACAGGTGGCAGGTGAAACTTTTACTGTGGTTTCTCAGTCTGTTTCCAAGTGCCGGTTTCACGTTCCTGCAGTTTTCAATGTAAAACCGAGTTGGAGCTAGTACCTCCCCATATATATGTATGCAGAGTAATTTGCAACTGTATAGAAACTTTGTGTTCAAAACAAGCTAGGTGAAGTACGGCTTTCACACACCCTTATCTCTCTAGAACTGAGCATGTGGAGTGAAGTTCGTTCATCTAGCACAAATGCAACTTTATGCAAGAGAAACTTTTACTCTGAATTCTCAGTCGGTTTCCAAGTGCCAGTTTGAAGTTCCTGCAGTTTTCACTGTAAAACCGAGTTGGAGCTAGTACCCCCCCATATATATGTATGGAGTGTAGTTTGCAACTGTATAGACACTTTGTGTTCTCAAAAAGCTAGTTGAAGGACGGCTTTCACACACAACTATCTCTCAGAACTGAGCATGTGAATAGACGTTCGTTCATCTAGCACAAAAAGAAAAGGTTGCAGGAAAAATTTTTCTCTGGTTTCTCAGTCTGTTTCCAAATGCCGGTTTGAAGTTCCTGCAGTTTTCACTGTAAAACCGAGTTGGAGCTAGTACCACCCCATATATATGTACGGAGTGTAGTTTGCAACTTTATATAAACTTTGTTTTCCCAACAAGCTAGTTGAACGATGGCTTTCACACACACTTATCTCTCATAAATGAGCATATCGAGTGACGTTCGTTCATCTAGCACAAATTTAACTGGGTGCAGTTGAAAATTTTACAGTGGATTCTCAGTGTCTTTCCTAGTGCCGGTTTGATTTTCCTGCAGTTTTCACTGTAAAACCGAGTTTTAACTAGTACATCCACATATATATGTATGCAGAGTACTTTGCAAATGTATAGAATTTTTGTGTTCCCAGCAAGCTAAATGAAGGACGGCGTTCACACACCCTTATCTCTCAGAACTGAGCATGTGAAGAGCCGTTCGTTCATCTAGCACAAAGGGAACTGTTTGAATTTGAAACTTTTACTGTGGATTCTCAGTGTCTTTCCTAGTGCCGGTTTGATTTTCCTGCAGTTTTCACTGTAAAATCGAGTTGGAGCTTGTACCTCCCCATATATATGTATGGAGTGTAGTTTGCAACTGTATATAAACTTTGTGTTCCCAACAAGCTAGTTGAACGACGGCTTTCACACACACTTATATCTCAGAAATGAGCATGTCGAGAGACGTTCGTTCATCTAGCCAAAAGGAACAGGTTGCAGGGGCAACTTTTACTCTTGTTTCTCAGTGTGTTTCCAAGACCGGGTTGGAAGTTCGTGCAGTTTTCACTGTAAAACCGAGTTGGAGCTAGTACCTCCCCATAAATATGTATGGAGAGTAGTTTGCAACTGTATAGAAACTTTGTGTTCCCAACAAGCTAGGTGAAGGACGGCTTTCACACACACTTAACTTTCAGAACTGAGCATGTGGAGTGACGTTCGTTCATCTAGCACAAATGGAACTGGTTGCAGGAGAAACTATTACTCTGGTTTCTCAGTCTGTTTCTTAGTGCCGGTTTTAAGTTCCTGCAGTTTTCACTGTAAAACCGTGTTAGTGCTAGTACCTCCCATATATATATATGGAGTGTTGTTTGCAACTCTATAGACACTTTGTGTTCCCAACAAGCTAGTTGAAGGACGGCTTTCACACACAACTATCTCTCAGGACTGAGCATGTGAATAGACGTTTGTTCATCTAGCACAAAAGGAACAGGTAGCAGGAAAAACTTTTTCTCTGGTTTCTCAGTCTGTTTCCAAATGCCGGTTTGAAATTCCTGCAGTTTTCACTGTAAAACCGATTTGGAGCTAGTACATCCCCATAAATATTTATGGAGAGTAGTTTGCATCTGTATATAAACTTTGTGTTCCCAACAAGCTAGGTGAAGGACGGCTTTATCACACAATTATCTCTCAGAACTGAGCATGTGGAAAGACGTTCATTCATCTAGCACAATGGGATCGTGTTTCAGGAGAAGCTTTTACTCTGGTTTCTCATTCTGTTTCCTAGTGCCGGTTTGAAGTTCCTGCATTTTTGTCTGTAAAACCGAGTTGGAGCTAGTACCACCCCATATATATGTACGGAGTGTAGTTTACAACTGTATATAAACTTTGTGTTCCCAAAAAGCTAGTTGAACGACGGCTTTCACACACACTTATATCTCAGAAATGAGCATGTCGAGAGACTTTCTTTCATCTAGCCAAAAGGAGCAGAGTGCAGGGGAAACATTTACTCTGGTTTCTCAGTCTGTTTCCAAGTCCCGGTTTGAAGTTCCTGCAGTTTTCACTGTAAAACCGAGTTGGAGCTAGTACCTCCACATAAATTTGTATGGAGAGTAGTTTGCAACTGTATAGAAACTTTGTGTTCCAAACAAGCTAGGTGAAGGACGGCGTTCACACACACTTAACTCTCAGAACTGAGCATGTGGAGAGCCGTTCGTTTATCTAGCCCAAAGGGAACTGTTTCAAGTTGAAACTTTTACTGTGGATTCTCACTGTTTTTCCTAGTTCCGGTTTGATTTTCCTGCAGTTTTCACTGTAATACCGACTTTGGGCTAGTAGCTCCCCATATATATGTATGAAGAGTAGTTAGTAACTGTATAGAATCCTTGTGATCCCAACAAGCTAGGTGAAGGACGGCTTTCACACACACTTATCTCTCAGTACTAAGCATGTGGAGAGACGTTCGTTCATATAGCACAAAGGGAATGGTTTGCAGGTGAATTTTTTTCTCAGTTTTCTCAGTGGGTTTCCTATTGCATGTTTGAAGTTCCTGCAGTTTTCAGTGTAAAATCGTGTTTGAGCTAGTACTTCCCCATCTATATGTATGGAGAGTATTTAGCAACTTTATAGAAACTTTCTGTTCCCAACAAGCTAGGTGAAGTACGGCTTTCACACACACGTAACTTTCAGAACAGAGCATGTGTAGTGACGTTCGTTCATCTAGCACAAATGGAACTGGTTGCAGGAGAAACTATTACTCTGGATTCTCAGTCTGTTTCCTAGTGCCGGTTTGAACTTCCTGCAGTTTTCACTGTAAAACCAAGTTAGAGCTAGTACCTCCCATATATATATATGGAGTGTACTTTGCAACTGTATAGAATCTTTGTCTTCCCAACAAGCTAGTTGAAGGACGGCTTTCACACACAATTATCTCTCAGAACTGAGCATGTGGAGAGACTTTCGTTCATCTATCACAAAGTGAACGGGTTGCAGGAGAAACTAATACTCTGGTTTCTCAGTCTGTTTCCTAGTGCGGGTTTGAAGTTCCTGCAGTTTTCACTGTAAAATTGAGTTGGAGCTAGTAATTCCCCATATGTATGTATGGAATGTAGTTTGCAACTCTATCGAAACTTTGTGTTCCCAACAAGCAAGGAAAAGGACGGCTTTCACACAAATTTATCTCTCAGATCTGGGCATGTGGAGAGAGTTTCGTTCATCTAGCACAAATGGAACCTGTTGCAGGGGAAATTTTCTCTGGTATCTCAATCTGCTTCCAAGTGCCGGTTTGAATTTCCTGCAGTTTACACTGTAAAATCATGTTGGATCTATTACCTCCCCATATATATGTATGGAGAGTTGTTTGCAACTGTATAGAAACTTTGTATTCCCAACAAAATGGGTGAACGACGGCTTTCACACACAATTAACTCTCAGAAATGAGCATGTGGATAGACGTTCGTTCATATAACACAAAGGGAACAGGTGGCAGGTGAAACTTTTACTGTGGTTTCTCAGTCTGTTTCCAAGTGCCGGTTTCACGTTCCTGCAGTTTTCAATGTAAAACCGAGTTGGAGCTAGTACCTCCCCATATATATGTATGCAGAGTACTTTGAAACTGTATAGAAACTTTGTGTTCAAAACAAGCTAGGTGAAGTACGGCTTTCACACACCCTTATCTCTCTAGAACTGAGCATGTGGAGTGAAGTTCGTTCATCTAGCACAAATGCAACTTTATGCAAGAGAAACTTTTACTCTGAATTCTCAGTCGGTTTCCAAGTGCCAGTTTGAAGTTCCTGCAGTTTTCACTGTAAAACCGAGTTGGAGCTAGTACCCCCCAATATATATGTATGGAGTGTAGTTTGCAACTGTATAGACACTTTGTGTTCTCAAAAAGCTAGTTGAAGGACGGCTTTCACACACAACTATCTCTCAGAACTGAGCATGTGAATAGACGTTCGTTCATCTAGCACAAAAAGAAAAGGTTGCAGGAAAAATTTTTCTCTGGTTTCTCAGTCTGTTTCCAAATGCCGGTTTGAAGTTCCTGCAGTTTTCACTGTAAAACCGAGTTGGAGCTAGTACCAACCCATATATATGTACGGATTGTAGTTTGCAACTTTATATAAACTTGGTTTTCCCAAAAAGCTAGTTGAACGATGGCTTTCACACACACTTATCTCTCATAAATGAGCATATCGAGTGACGTTCGTTCATCTAGCACAAATTTAACTGGGTGCAGTTGAAAATTTTACAGTGGATTCTCAGTGTCTTTCCTAGTGCCGGTTTGATTTTCCTGCAGTTTTCACTGTAAAACCGAGTTTTAACTAGTACATCCACAT
Source organism: Camelus dromedarius (assembly GCF_036321535.1). Classification (NCBI taxonomy): domain Eukaryota; kingdom Metazoa; phylum Chordata; class Mammalia; order Artiodactyla; family Camelidae; genus Camelus; species Camelus dromedarius. The sequence goes on from NC_087472.1 coordinate 69,843,842, forward strand.
ATATATGTATGCAGAGTACTTTGCAAATGTATAGAATCTTTGTGTTCCCAACAAGCTAAATGAAGGACGGCGTTCACACACACTTATCTCTCAGAACTGAGCATGTGAAGAGCCGTTCGTTCATTTGGCACAAAGGGAACTGGTTGAATTTGAAACTTTTACTGTGGATTCTCAGTGTCTTTCCTAGTGCCGGTTTGATTTTCCTGCAGTTTTCACTGTAAAACCGAGTTGGAGCTTGTACCTCCCCATATATATGTATGGAGTGTAGTTTGCAACTGTATATAAACTTTGTGTTCCCAACAAGCTAGTTGAACGACGGCTTTCACACACACTTATATCTCAGAAATGAGCATGTCGAGAGACGTTCGTTCATCTAGCCAAAAGGAACAGGTTGCAGGGGAAACTTTTACTCTCGTTTCTCAGTCTGTTTCCAAGTCCCGGTTTGAAGTTCCTGCAGTTTTCACGGTAAAACCGAGTTGGAGCTAGTACCTCCCCATATATATGTATGAAGAGTAGTTAGTAACTGTATAGAATCTTTGTGTTCCCAACAAGCTAGGTGAAGGACGGCTTTCACAGACACTTCTCTCTCAGAAGTAAGCATGTGAAGAGACGTTCGTTCATATAGCACAAAGGGAAAGGTTTGCAGGAGAAATTTTTTCTCAGTTTTCTCAGTGGGTTTCCTAGTGCCGGTTTGAAGTTCCTGCAGTTTTCAGTGTAAAATCGTGTTTGAGCTAGTACTTCCCCATATATATGTATGGAGAGTAGTTTGCTAATTTATAGAAACTTTGTATTCCCAACAAGCTAGGTGAAGGACGGCTTTCACACACACTTAACTTTCAGAACTGAGCATGTGGAGTGACTTTCGTTCATCTAGCACAAATGGAACTGGTTGCAGGAGAAACTATTACTCTGGTTTCTCAGTCTGTTTCCTAGTGCCGGTTTTAAGTTCCTGCAGTTTTCACTGTAAAACCGAGTTAGAGCTAGTACCTCCCATATATATGTATGGAGTGTACTTTGCAACTGTATATAATCTTTGTGTTCCCAACAAGCTAGGTGAAGGACGGCTTTAACACACACTTATCTCTCTAGAACTGAGCATGTGGAGTGAAGTTCGTTCATCTAGCACAAATGCAACGGTTTGCAAGAGAAACTTTAACTCTGAATTCTCAGTCGGTTTCCAAGTGCCGGTTTGAAGTTCCTGCAGTTTTCACTGTAAAACCGAGTTGGTGCTAGTACCCCCCCATATATATGTATGGAGTGTTGTTTGCAACTCTATAGACACTTTGTGTTTCCAACAAGCTAGTTGAAGGACGGCTTTCACACACAACTATCTCTCAGAACTGAGCATGTGGATAGACGTTCGTTCATCTAGCACAAAATGAACAGGTAGCAGGATAAAATATTTTTCTGGTTTCTCAGTCTATTTCCAAATGCCGGTTTGAAATTCCTGCAGTTTTCACTGTAAAACCGATTTGGAGCTTGTACCTCCCCATAAATATTTATGGAGAGTAGTTTGCATCTGTATATAAACTTTGTGTTCCCAACAAGATAGGTGAAGGACGGCTTTAACACACAATTATCTCTCAGAACTGAGCATGTGGAAAGACGTTCATTCATCTAGCACAATGGGATCATGTTGCAGGAGAAGCTTTTACTCTGGTTTCTCATTCTGTTTCCTAGTGCCAGTTTGAAGTTCCTGCAATTTTGTCTGTAAAATCGAGTTGGAGCTAGTACCACCCCATATATATGTACGGAGTGTAGTTTGCAACTGTATATAAACTTTGTGTTCCCAACAAGCTTGTTGACCGACGGCTTTCACACACACTTATATCTCAGAAATGAGCATGTCGAGAGACTTTCTTTCATCTAGCCAAAAGGAACAGAGTGCAGGGGAAACTTTTACTCTGGTTTCTCAGTCTGTTTCCAAGTCCCGGTTTGAAGTTCCTGCAGTTTTCACTGTAAAACCGAGTTGGAGCTAGTACCTCCACATAAATTTGTATGGAGAGTAGTTTGCAACTGTATAGAAACTTTGTGTTCCAAACAAGCTAGGTGAAGGACGGCGTTCACACACACTTAACTCTCAGAACTGAGCATGTGGAGAGACGTTCGTTTATCTAGCCGAAAGGGAACTGTTTGAAGTTGAAACTTTTACTGTGGATTCTCACTGTCTTTCCTAGTACCGGTTTGATTTTCCTGCAGTTTTCACTGTAATACCGAATTTGGGCTAGTACCTCCCATATATATGTATGAAGAGTAGTTAGTAACTGTATAGAATCTTTGTGATCCCAACAAGCTAGGTGAAGGACGGATTTCACACACACTTATCTCTCAGTACTAAGCATGTGGAGAGACGTTCGTTCATATAGCACAAAGGGAACGGTTTGCAAGTGAAAATTTTTCTCAGTTTTCTCAGTGGGTTTCCTAGTGCATGTTTGAAGTTCCTGCAGTGTTCAGTGTAAAATCGTGTTTGAGCTAGTACTTCCCCATCTATATGTATGGAGAGTATTTAGCAACTTTATAGAAACTTTTGGTTCCCAACAAGCTAGGTGAAATACGGCTTTCACACACACGTAACTTTCAGAACTGAGCATGTGGAGTGACGTTCGTTCATCTAGCACAAATGGAACTGGTTGCAGGAGAAACTATTACTCTGGTTTCTCAGTATGTTTCCTAGTGCCGGTTTGAACTTCCTGCAGTTTTCACTGTAAAACCAAGTTAGAGCTAGTACATCCCATATATATATATATGGAGTGTACTTTGCAACTGTATAGAATCTTTGTCTTCCCAACAAGCTAGTTGAAGGACGGCTTTCACACACAATTATCTCTCAGAACTGAGCATGTGGAGAGACTTTCGTTCATCTATCACAAAGTGAACGGATTGCAGGAGAAACTAATACTCTGGTTTCTCAGTCTGTTTCCTAGTGCGGGTTTGAAGTTCCTGCAGTTTTCACTGTAAAATTGAGTTGGAGCTAGTACTTACCCATATGTATGTATGGAATGTATTTTGCAACTCTATCGAAACTTTGTGTTCCCAACAAGCAAGGAAAAGGACGGCTTTCACACAAATTTATCTCTCAGAACTGGGCATGTGGAAAGAGTTTCGTTCATCTAGCACAAATGGAACCTGTTGCAGGGGAAATTTTCTCTGGTATCTCAATCTGCTTCCAAGTGCCGGTTTGAATTTCCTGCAGTTTACACTGTAAAATCATGTTGGATCTATTACCTCCCCATCTATATGTATGGAGAGTATTTAGCAACTTTATAGAAACTTTGGGTTCCCAACAAGCTAGGTGAAATACGGCTTTCACACACACGTAACTTTCAGAACTGAGCATGAGGAGTGACGTTCGTTCATCTAGCACAAATGGAACTGGTTGCAGGAGAAACTATTACTCTGGTTTCTCAGTCTGTTTCCTAGTGCCGGTTTGAACTTCCTGCAGTTTTCACTGTAAAACCAAGTTAGAGCTAGTACATCCGATATATATATATATGTAGTGTACTTTGCAACTGTATAGAATCTTTGTCTTCCCAACAAGCTAGTTGAAGGACGGCTTTCATACACAATTATCTCTCAGAACTGAGCATGTGGAGAGACTTTCGTTCATCTATCACAAAGTGAACGGATTGCAGGAGAAACTAATACTCTGGTTTCTCAGTCTGTTTCCTAGTGCGGGTTTGAAGTTCCTGCAGTTTTCACTGTAAAATTGAGTTGGAGCTAGTACTTACCCATATGTATGTATGGAATGTATTTTGCAACTCTATCGAAACTTTGTGTTCCCAACAAGCAAGGAAAAGGACGGCTTTCACACAAATTTATCTCTCAGAACTGGGCATGTGGAAAGAGTTTCGTTCATCTAGCACAAATGGAACCTGTTGCAGGGGAAATTTTCTCTGGTATCTCAATCTGCTTCCAAGTGCCGGTTTGAATTTCCTGCAGTTTACACTGTAAAATCATGTTGGATCTATTACCTCCCCATATATATGTATGGAGAGTAGTTTGCAACTGTATAGAAACTTTGTATTCCCAACAAAATGGGTGAACGACGGCTTTCACACACAATTAACTCTCAGAAATGAGCATGTGGATAGACGTTCGTTCATATAACACAAAGGGAACAGGTGGCAGGTGAAACTTTTACTGTGGTTTCTCAGTCTGTTTCCAAGTGCCGGTTTCACGTTCCTGCAGTTTTCAATGTAAAACCGAGTTGGAGCTAGTACCTCCCCATATATATGTATGCAGAGTACTTTGCAACTGTATAGAAACTTTGTGTTCAAAACAAGCTAGGTGAAGTATGGCTTTCACACACACTTATCTCTCTAGAACTGAGCATGTGGAGTGAAGTTCGTTCATCTAGCACAAATGCAACTTTATGCAAGAGAAACTTTTACTCTGAATTCTCAGTCGGTTTCCAAGTGCCAGTTTGAAGTTCCTGCAGTTTTCACTGTAAAACCGAGTTGGAGCTAGTACCCCCCCATATATATGTATGGAGTGTAGTTTGCAACTGTATAGACACTTTGTGTTCCCAAAAAGCTAGTTGAAGGACGGCTTTCACACACAACTATCTCTCAGAACTGAGCATGTGAATAGACGTTCGTTCATCTAGCACAAAAGGAACAGGTTGCAGGAAAAACTTTTTCTCTGGTTTCTCAGTCTGTTTCCAAATGCCGGTTTGAAGTTCCTGCAGTTTTCACTGTAAAACCGAGTTGGAGCTAGTACCACCCCATATATATGTACGGAGTGTAGTTTGCAACTTTATATAAACTTTGTGTTCCCAACAAGCTAGTTGAACGATGGCTTTCACACAAACTTATCTCTCATAAATGAGCATGTCGAGTGACGTTCGTTCTTCTAGCACAAATTTAACTGGGTGCAGTTGAAAATTTTACAGTGGATTCTCAGTGTCTTTCCTAGTGCCGGTTTGATTTTCCTGCAGTTTTCACTGTAAAACCGAGTTTTAACTAGTACATCCACATATATATGTATGCAGAGTACTTTGCAAATGTATAGAATCTTTGTGTTCCCAACAAGCTAAATGAAGGACGGCGTTCACACACACTTATCTCTCAGAACTGAGCATGTGAAGAGCCGTTCGTTCATCTAGCACAAAGGGAACTGGTTGAATTTGAAACATTTACTGTGGATTCTCATTGTCTTTCCTAGTGCCGGTTTGATTTTCCTGCAGTTTTCACTGTAAAACAGAGTTGGAGCTTGTACCTCCCCATATATATGTATGGAGTGTAGTTTGCAACTTTATATAAACTTTGTGTTCCCAACAAGGTAGTTGAACGACGGCTTTCACACACACTTATATCTCAGAAATGAGCATGTCGAGAGACGTTCGTTCATTTGGCCAAAAGGAACAGGTTGCAGGGGAAACTTTTACTCTCGTTTCTCAGTCTGTTTCCAAGTCCCGGTTTGAAGTTCCTGCAGTTTTCACTGTAAAACAGAGTTGGAGCTAGTACCTCCCCATAAATATGTATGGAGAGTAGTTTGCAACTGTATAGAAACTTTGTGTTCCAAACAAGCTAGGTGAAGGACGGCGTTCACACACACTTATCTCTCAGAACTGAGCATGTGAAAAGCCGTTCGTTCATCTAGCACAAAGGGAACTGGTTGAATTTAAAACTTTTACTGTGGATTCTCAGTGTCTTTCCTAGTGCCGGTTTGATTTTCCTGCAGTTTTCCCTGTAAAACCGAGTTGGAGCTAGTACCCCCCCATATATATGTATGGAGAGTAGTTTGCAAATTTATACAAACTTTGTGTTCCCAACAAGCTAGGTGAAGGACGGCGTTCACACACACTTATCTCTCAGAACTGACCATGTGAAGAGCCGTTCGTTCATCTAGCACAAAGGGAACTGTTTGAATTTGAAACTTTTACTGTGGTTTCTCAGTGTCTTTCCTAGTGCCGGTTTGATTTTCCTGCAGTTTTCACTGTAAAACCGAGTTCGAGCTAGTACCTCCCCATATATATGTATGAAGAGTAGTTTGTAACTGTATAGAATCTTTGTGATCCCAACAAGCTAGGTGAAGGACGACTTTCACAGACACTTATCTCTCAGAACTAAGCATGTGGAGAGACGTTCGTTCATAATACACAAAGGGAAATGTTTGCAGAAGAAACTTATTCTCAGTCTTCTCAGTGGGTTTCCAAGTTCCGGTTTGAAGTTCCTGCAGTTTTCACTGTAAATCCGAGTTGGAGCTTGTACCCCCCCATATATATGTATGGAGTGTAGTTTGCAACTCTATAGACACTTTGTGTTCCCAACAAGCTAGTTGAAGGACGGCTTTCACACACAACTATCTCTCAGAACTGAGCATGTGGATAGACGTTCGTTCATCTAGCACAAAATGAACAGGTAGCAGGAAAAAATTTTTTTCTTGTTTCTCAGTGTGTTTCCAAATGCTGGTTTGAAATTCCTGCAGTTTTCACTGTAAAACCGATTTGGAGCTAGTACCTCCCCATAAATATTTATGGAGAGTAGTTTGCATCTCTATATAAACTTTGAGTTCCCAACAAGCTAGGAGAAGGACGGCTTTAACACACAATTATCTCTCAGAACTGAGCATGTGGAAAGACGTTCATTCATCTAGCACAATGGGATCGTGTTGCAGGAGAAGCTTTTACTCTGGTTTCTCATTCTGTTTCCTAGTGCCGGTTTGAAATTCCTGCAGTTTTGTCTGTAAAACAGAGTTGGTGCTATTACCACCCCATATATATGTACGGAGTGTAGTTTGCAACTGTATATAAACTTTGTGTTCCCAACAAGCTAGTTGAACGACGGCTTTCACACACACTTATATCTCAGAAATGAGCATGTCGAGAGACGTTCTTTCATCTAGCCAAAAGGAACAGAGTGCAGGGGAAACTTTTACTCTGGTTTCTCAGTCTGTTTCCAAGTCCCGGTTTGAAGTTCCTGCAGTTTTCACTGTAAAACCGAGTTGGAGCTAGTACCTCCACATAAATTTGTATGGACAGTAGTTTGCAACTGTAGAGAAACTTTGTGTTCCAAACAAGCTAGGTGAAGGACGGCGTTCACACACACTTAAGTCTCAGACCTGAGCATGTGGAGAGCCGTTCGTTCATCTAGCCCAAAGGGAACTGTTTGAAGTTGAAACTTTTACTGTGGATTCTCACTGTCTTTCCTAGTTCCGGTTTGATTTTCCTGCAGTTTTCACTTTAAAACCGAGTTGGAGCTAGTACCTCCCCGTATATATCTATGCAGAGTACTTTGCAACTGTATAGAAACTTTGTGTTCAAAACAAGCTAGGTGAAGTACGGCTTTCACACACACTTATATCTCTAGAACTGAGCATGTTGAGTGAAGTTCGTTCATCTAGCACAAATGCAACTTTATGCAAGAGAAACTTTTACTCTGAATTCTCAGTCGGTTTCCAAGTGCCGGTTTGATGTTCCTGCAGTTTTCACTGTAAAACCGAGTTGGAGCTAGTACCCCCCCATATATATGTATGGAGTGTAGTTTGCAACTTTATATAAACTTTGTGTTCCCAACAAGCTAGTTGAAGGACGGCTTTCACACACAACTATCTCTCAGAACTGAGCATGTCGAGTGACGTTCATTCATCTAGCACAAATTTAACTGGGTGCAGTTGAAAATTTTACAGTGGATTCTCAGTGTCTTTCCTAGTGCCGGTTTGATTTTCCTGCAGTTTTCACTGTAAAACCGAGTTTTAACTAGTACATCCACATATATATGTATGCAGAGTACTTTGCAAATTTATAGAATCTTTGTGTTCCCAACAAGCTAAATGAAGGACGGCGTTCACACACACTTATCTCTCAGAACTGAGCATGTGAAGAGCCGTTCGTTCATCTAGCACAAAGGGAACTGGTTGAATTTGAAACTTTTACTGTGGATTCTCAGTGTCTTTCCTAGGGCCGGTTTGATTTTTCTGCAGTTTTCACTGTAAAACCGAGTTCGAGCTAGTACCTCCCCATATATATGTATGAAGAGTAGTTTGTAACTGTATAGAATCTTTGTGATCCCAACAAGCTAGATGAAGGACGGCTTTCACAGACACTTATCTCTCAGACTAAGCATGTGGAGAGAAGTTCGTTCATAATACACAAAGGGAAATGTTTGCAGGAGAAACTTATTCTCAGTCTTCTCAGTGGGTTTCCAAGTGCCGGTTTGAAGTTCCTGCAGTTTTTCAGTGTAAAATCGTGTTTGAGCTTGTACTCCCCATATATATGTATGGAGAGTATTTTGCAACTTTATAGAAACTTTGTGTTCCCAACAAGCTTGGTGAAGGACGGCTTTCACACACACGTAACTTTCAGAACTGAGCATGTGTAGTGACTTTCATTCATCTAGCACAAATGGAACTGGTTGCAGGAGAAACTATTACTCTGGTTTCTCAGTCTGTTTCCTAGTGCCGGTTTGAATTTCCTGCAGTTTTCACTGTAAAACCAAGTTAGAGCTAGTACATCCCATATATATGTATGGAGTGTACTTTGCAACTGTATAGAATCTTTGTCTTCCCAACAAGCTAGTTGAAGGACGGCTTTCTCTCACAATTATCTCTCAGAACTGAGCATGTGCAGAGACTTTCGTTCATCTATCACAAAGTGAACGGGTTGCAGGAGAAACTAATACTCTGGTTTCTCAGTCTGTTTCCTAGTGCGGGTTTGAAATTCCTGCAGTTTTCACTGTAAAATTGAGTTGGAGCTAGTACTTCCCCATATGTATGTATGGAATGTAGTTTGCAACTCTATCGAAACTTTGTGTTCCCAACAAGCAAGGAAAAGGACGGCTTTCACACAAATTTATCTCTCAGATCTGGGCATGTGGAGAGAGTTTCGTTCATCTAGCACAAATGGAACCAGTTGCAGGGGAAATTATCTCTAGTATCTCAATCTGCTTCCAAGTGCCGGTTTGAATTTCCTGTAGTTTACACTGTAAAACCGAGTTGGATCTATTACCTCCCCATATATATGTATGGAGAGTAGTTTGCAACTGTATAGAAACTTTGTATTCCCAACAAAATAGGTAAACGACGGCTTTCACACACAATTAACTCTCAGAAATGAGCATGTGGATAGACGTTCGTTCATATAACACAAAGGGATCAGGTGGCAGGTGAAACTTTTACTGTGGTTTCTCAGTCTGTTTCCAAGTGCCGGTTTCACGTTCCTGCAGTTTTCAATGTAAAACCGAGTTGGAGCTATTACCTCCCCATATATATGAATGCAGAGTACTTTGCAACTCTTTAGAAACTTTGTGTTCCCAACAAGCTAGGTGAAGGACGGCTTTCACACACACTTATCTCTCTAGAACTGAGCATGTGGAGTGAAGTTCGTTCATCTAGCACAAATGCAACTTTATGCAAGAGAAACTTTTACTCTGAAATCTCAGTCGGTTTCCAAGTGCCGGTTTGAAGTTCCTGCAGTTTTCACTGTAAAACCGAGTTGGAGCTAGTACCCCCCCATATATATGTATGGAGTGTAGTTTGCAACTATATAGACACTTTGTGTTCCCAAAAAGCTAGTTGAAGGACGGCTTTCACACACAACTATCTCTCAGAACTGAGCATGTGAATAGACGTTCGTTCATCTGGCACAAAAGGAACAGTTTGCAGGAAAAACTTTTTCTCTGGTTTCTCAGTCTGTTTCCAAATGCTGGTTTGAAGTTCCTGCAGTTTTCACTGTAAAACCGAGTTGGAGCTAGTACCACCCCATATATATGTACGGAGTGTAGTTTGCAACTGTATATAAACTTTGTGTTCCCAACAAGGTAGTTGAACGATGGCTTTCACACACACTTATCTCTCATAAATGAGCATGTCGAGTGACGTTATTTCATCTAGCACAAATTTAACTGGGTGCAGTTGAAAATTTTACAGTGGATTCTCAGTGTCTTTCCTAGTGCCGGTTTGATTTTCCTGCAGTTTTCACTGTAAAACCGAGTTTTAACTAGTACATCCACATATATATGTATGCAGAGTACTTTGCAAATGTATAGAATCTTTGTGTTCCCAACAAGCTAAATGAAGGACGGCGTTCACACACACTTATCTCTCAGACCTGAGCATGTGAAAGCCGTTCGTTCATTTAGCACAAAGGGAACTGGTTGAATTTGGAACTTTTACTGTGGATTCTCAGTGTCTTTCCTAGTGCCGGTTTGATTTTCCTGCAGTATTCACTGTAAAACCGAGTTGGAGCTTGTACCTCCCCATATATATGTATGGAGTGTAGTTTGCAACTGTATATAAACTTTGTGTTCCCAACAAGCTAGTTGAACGACGGCTTTCACACACACTTATATCTCAGAAATGAGCATGTCGAGAGACGTTCGTTCATCTAGCCAAAAGGAACAGGTTGCAGGGGAAACGTTTACTCTCGTTTCTCAGTCTGTTTCCAAGTCCCGGTTTGAAGTTCCTGCAGTTTTCACTGTAAAACCAAGTTGGAGCTAGTACCTCCCCATAAATATGTATGGAGAGTAGTTTGCAACTGTATAGAAACTTTGTGTTCCAAACAAGCTAGGTGAAGGGCGGCTTTCACAGACACTTCTCTCTCAGAAGTAAGCATGTGAAGAGACGTTCGTTCATATAGCACAAAGGGAAAGGTTTGCAGGAGAAACTTTTCTCAGTTTTCTCAGTGGGTTTCCTAGTGCCGGTTTGAAGTTCCTGCAGTTTTCAGTGTAAAATCGTTTTGAGCTAGTACTTCCCCATATATTTCTATGGAGATTAGTTTGCAAATTTATAGAAACTTTGTGTTCCCAACAAGCTAGGTGAAGGACGGCTTTCACACACACTTAACTTTCAGAACTGAGCATGTGGAGTGACGTTCGTTCATCTAGCACAAATGGAACTGGTTGCAGGAGAAACTATTACTCTGGTTTCTCAGTCTGTTTCTTAGTGCCGGTTTTAAGTTCCTGCAGTTTTCACTGTAAAACCGTGTTAGTGCTAGTACCTCCCATATATATGTATGGAGTGTACATTGCAACTGTATAGAATCTTTGTGTTCCCAACAAGCTAGGTGAAGGACGGCTTTAACACACAATTATCTCTCTAGAACTGAGCATGTGGAGTGAAGTTCGTTCATCTAGCACAAATGCAACGGTTTGCAAGAGAAACTTTAACTCTGAATTCTCAGTGGGTTTCCAAGTGCCGGTTTGAAGTTCCTGCAGTTTTCACTGTAAAACCGAGTTGGAGCTAGTACCCCCCCATATATATGTATGGGGTGTTGTTTGCAACTCTATAGACACTTTGTGTTCCCAACAAGCTAGGTGAATGACGGCTTTAACACACAATTATCTCTCAGAACTGAGCATGTGGAGAGACGTTCGTTCATCTAGCACAATGGGATCTTGTTGCAGGAGAAGCTTTTACTCTGGATTCTCATTCTGTTTCCTAGTGCCGGTTTGAAATTCCTGCAGTTTTGTCTGTAAAACCGAGTTGGAGCTAGTACCACCCCATATATATGTACGGAGTGTAGTTTGCAACTTTATATAAACTTTGTGTTCCCAACAAGCTAGTTGAACGATGGCTTTCACTCACACTTATCTCTCATAAATGAGCATGTCGAGTGACGTTCGTTCATCTAGCACAAATTTAACTGGGTGCATTTGAAAATTTTACAGTGGATTCTCAGTGTCTTTCCTAGTGCCGTTTTGATTTTCCTGCAGTTTTCACTGTAAAACCGAGTTTTAACTAGTACATCCACATATATATGTATGGAGTGTAGTTTGCAACTGTATAGACACTTTGTGTTCCCAACAAGCTAGTTGAAGGACGGATTTCACACACAACTATCTCTCAGAACTGAGCATGTGGATAGACGTTCGTTCATCTAGCACAAAATGAACAGGTAGCAGGAAAAACTTTTTCTCTGGTTTCTCAGTCTGTTTCCAAATGCCGGTTTGAAATTCCTGCAGTTTTCACTGTAAAACCGATTTGGAGCTAGTACCTCCCCAAAATATTTATGGAGAGTAGTTTGCATCTGTATATAAACTTTGTGTTCCCAACAAGCTAGGTGAAGGACGGCTTTAACACACAATTATCTCTCAGAACTGAGCATGTGGAGAGACGTTCGTTCATCTAGCACAATGGGATCGTGTTGCAGGAGAAGGTTTTACTCAGGTTTCTCATTCTGTTTCCTAGTGCCGTTTTGAAGTCCTACAATTTTGTCTGTAAAACCGAGTTGGAGCTAGTACCACCCCATATATATGTACGGAGTGTAGTTTGCAACTGTATATAAACTTTGTGTTCCCAACAAGCTAGTTGAACGACGGCTTTCACACACACTTATATCTCAGAAATGAGCATGTCGAGAGACGTTCTTTCATCTAGCCAAAAGGAACAGAGTGCAGGGGAAACTTTTACTCTGGTTTCTCAGTCTGTTTCCAAGTCCCGGTTTGAAGTTCCTGCAGTTTTCACTGTAAAACCGAGTTGGAGCTAGTACCTCCACATAAATTTGTATGGAGAGTAGTTTGCAACTGTATAGAAACTTTGTGTTCCAAACAAGCTAGGTGTAGGACGGCGTTCACACACACTTATCTCTCAGAACTGAGCATGTGAAGAGCCGTTCGTTCATCTAGCACAAAGGGAACTGGTTGAATTTAAAACTTTTACTGTGGATTCTCAGTGTCTTTCCTAGTGCCGGTTTGATTTTCCTGCAGTTTTCCCTGTAAACCGAGTTGGAGCTAGTACCCCCCCATATATATGTATGGAGAGTAGTTTGCAAATTTATACAAACTTTGTGTTCCCAACAAGCTAGGTGAAGGACGGCGTTCACACACACTTATCTCTCAGAACTGACCATGTGAAGAGCCGTTCGTTCATCTAGCACAAAGGGAACTGTTTGAATTTGAAACTTTTACTGTGGTTTCTCAGTGTCTTTCCTAGTGCCGGTTTGATTTTCCTGCAGTTTTCACTGTAAAACAGAGTTCGAGCTAGTACCTCCCCATATATATGTATGAAGAGTAGTTTGTAACTGTATAGAATCTTTGTGATCCCAACAAGCTAGGTGAAGGACGACTTTCACAGACACTTATCTCTCAGAACTAAGCATGTGGAGAGACGTTCGTTCATAATACACAAAGGGAAATGTTTGCAGAAGAAACTTATTCTCAGTCTTCTCAGTGGGTTTCCAAGTTCCGGTTTGAAGTTCCTGCAGTTTTCACTGTAAAACCGAGTTGGAGCTTGTACCCCCCCATATATATGTATGGAGTGTAGTTTGCAACTCTATAGACACTTTGTGTTCCCAACAAGCTAGTTGAAGGACGGCTTTCACACACAACTATCTCTCAGAACTGAGCATGTGGATAGACGTTCGTTCATCTAGCACAAAATGAACAGGTAGCAGGAAAAAATTTTTTTCTTGTTTCTCAGTGTGTTTCCAAATGCCGGTTTGAAATTCCTGCAGTTTTCACTGTAAAACCGATTTGGAGCTAGTACCTCCCCATAAATATTTATGGAGAGTAGTTTGCATCTCTATATAAACTTTGAGTTCCCAACAAGCTAGGAGAAGTACGGCTTTAACACACAATTATCTCTCAGAACTGAGCATGTGGAAAGACGTTCATTCATCTAGCACAATGGGTTCGTGTTGCAGGAGAAGCTTTTACTCTGGTTTCTCATTCTGTTTCCTAGTGCCGGTTTGAAATTCCTGCAGTTTTGTCTGTAAAACAGAGTTGGTGCTATTACCACCCCATATATATGTACGGAGTGTAGTTTGCAACTGTATATAAACTTTGTGTTCCCAACAAGCTAGTTGAACGACGGCTTTCACACACACTTATATCTCAGAAATGAGCATGTCGAGAGACGTTCTTTCATCTAGCCAAAAGGAACAGAGTGCAGGGGAAACTTTTACTCTGGTTTCTCAGTCTGTTTCCAAGTCCCGGTTTGAAGTTCCTGCAGTTTTCACTGTAAAACCGAGTTGGAGCTAGTACCTCCACATAAATTTGTATGGACAGTAGTTTGCAACTGTATAGAAACTTTGTGTTCCAAACAAGCTAGGTGAAGGACGGCGTTCACACACACTTAAGTCTCAGAACTGAGCATGTGGAGAGCCGTTCGTTCATCTAGCCCAAAGGGAACTGTTTGAAGTTGAAACTTTTACTGTGGATTCTCACTGTCTTTCCTAGTTCCGGTTTGATTTTCCTGCAGTTTTCACTTTAAAACCGAGTTGGAGCTAGTACCTCCCCGTATATATCTATGCAGAGTACTTTGCAACTGTATAGAAACTTTGTGTTCAAAACAAGCTAGGTGAAGTACGGCTTTCACACACACTTATATCTCTAGAACTGAGCATGTTGAGTGAAGTTCGTTCATCTAGCACAAATGCAACTTTATGCTAGAGAAACTTTTACTCTGAATTCTCAGTCGGTTTCCAAGTGCCGGTTTGATGTTCCTGCAGTTTTCACTGTAAAACCGAGTTGGAGCTAGTACCCCCCCATATATATGTATGGAGTGTAGTTTGCAACTTTATATAAACTTTGTGTTCCCAACAAGCTAGTTGAAGGACGGCTTACACACACAACTATCTCTCAGAACTGAGCATGTCGAGTGACGTTCATTCATCTAGCACAAATTTAACTGGGTGCAGTTGAAAATTTTACAGTGGATTCTCAGTGTCTTTCCTAGTGCCGGTTTGATTTTCCTGCAGTTTTCACTGTAAAACCGAGTTTTAACTAGTACATCCACATATATATGTATGCAGAGTACTTTGCAAATTTATAGAATCTTTGTGTTCCCAACAAGCTAAATGAAGGACGGCGTTCACACACACTTATCTCTCAGAACTGAGCATGTGAAGAGCCGTTCGTTCATCTAGCATAAAGGGAACTGGTTGAATTTGAAACTTTTACTGTGGATTCTCAGTGTCTTTCCTAGGGCCGGTTTGATTTTTCTGCAGTTTTCACTGTAAAACCGAGTTCGAGCTAGTACCTCCCCATATATATGTATGAAGAGTAGTTTGTAACTGTATAGAATCTTTGTGATCCCAACAAGCTAGATGAAGGACGGCTTTCACAGACACTTATCTCTCAGACTAAGCATGTGGAGAGAAGTTCGTTCATAATACACAAAGGGAAATGTTTGCAGGAGAAACTTATTCTCAGTCTTCTCAGTGGGTTTCCAAGTGCCGGTTTGAAGTTCCTGCAGTTTTTCAGTGTAAAATCGTGTTTGAGCTTGTACTTCCCCATATATATGTATGGAGAGTATTTTGCAACTTTATAGAAACTTTGTGTTCCCAACAAGCTTGGTGAAGGACGGCTTTCACACACACGTAACTTTCAGAACTGAGCATGTGTAGTGACTTTCATTCATCTAGCACAAATGGAACTGGTTGCAGGAGAAACTATTACTCTGGTTTCTCAGTCTGTTTCCTAGTGCCGGTTTGAATTTCCTGCAGTTTTCACTGTAAAACCAAGTTAGAGCTAGTACATCCCATATATATGTATGGAGTGTACTTTGCAACTGTATAGAATCTTTGTCTTCCCAACAAGCTAGTTGAAGGACGGCTTTCTCTCACAATTATCTCTCAGAAATGAGCATGTGCAGAGACTTTCGTTCATCTATCACAAAGTGAACGGGTTGCAGGAGAAACTAATACTCTGGTTTCTCAGTCTGTTTCCTAGTGCGGGTTTGAAATTCCTGCAGTTTTCACTGTAAAATTGAGTTGGAGCTAGTACTTCCCCATATGTATGTATGGAATGTAGTTTGCAACTCTATCGAAACTTTGTGTTCCCAACAAGCAAGGAAAAGGACGGCTTTCACACAAATTTATCTCTCAGATCTGGGCATGTGGAGAGAGTTTCGTTCATCTAGCACAAATGGAACCAGTTGCAGGGGAAATTATCTCTAGTATCTCAATCTGCTTCCAAGTGCCGGTTTGAATTTCCTGTAGTTTACACTGTAAAACCGAGTTGGATCTATTACCTCCCCATATATATGTATGGAGAGTAGTTTGCAACTGTATAGAAACTTTGTATTCCCAACAAAATAGGTAAACGACGGCTTTCACACACAATTAACTCTCAGAAATGAGCATGTGGATAGACGTTCGTTCATATAACACAAAGGGATCAGGTGGCAGGTGAAACTTTTACTGTGGTTTCTCAGTCTGTTTCCAAGTGCCGGTTTCACGTTCCTGCAGTTTTCAATGTAAAACCGAGTTGGAGCTATTACCTCCCCATATATATGAATGCAGAGTACTTTGCAACTCTTTAGAAACTTTGTGTTCCCAACAAGCTAGGTGAAGGACGGCTTTCACACACACTTATCTCTCTAGAACTGAGCATGTGGAGTGAAGTTCGTTCATCTAGCACAAATGCAACTTTATGCAAGAGAAACTTTTACTCTGAAATCTCAGTCGGTTTCCAAGTGCCGGTTTGAAGTTCCTGCAGTTTTCACTGTAAAACCGAGTTGGAGCTTGTACCCCCCCATATATATGTATGGAGTGTAGTTTGCAACTATATAGACACTTTGTGTCCCCAAAAAGCTAGTTGAAGGACGGCTTTCACACACAACTATCTCTCAGAACTGAGCATGTGAATAGACGTTCGTTCATCTGGCACAAAAGGAACAGTTTGCAGGAAAAACTTTTTCTCTGGTTTCTCAGTCTGTTTCCAAATGCTGGTTTGAAGTTCCTGCAGTTTTCACTGTAAAACCGAGTTGGAGCTAGTACCACCCCATATATATGTACGGAGTGTAGTTTGCAACTGTATATAAACTTTGTGTTCCCAACAAGGTAGTTGAACGATGGCTTTCACACACACTTATCTCTCATAAATGAGCATGTCGAGTGACGTTAGTTCATCTAGCACAAATTTAACTGGGTGCAGTTGAAAATTTTACAGTGGATTCTCAGTGTCTTTCCTAGTGCCGGTTTGATTTTCCTGCAGTTTTCACTGTAAAACCGAGTTTTAACTAGTACATCCACATATATATGTATGCAGAGTACTTTGCAAATGTATAGAATCTTTGTGTTCCCAACAAGCTAAATGAAGGACGGCGTTCACACACACTTATCTCTCAGACCTGAGCATTTGAAAGCCGTTCGTTCATTTAGCACAAAGGGAAATGGTTGAATTTGGAACTTTTACTGTGGATTCTCAGTGTCTTTCCTAGTGCCGGTTTGATTTTCCTGCAGTTTTCACTGTAAAACCGAGTTGGAGCTTGTACCTCCCCATATATATGTATGGAGTGTAGTTTGCAACTGTATATAAACTTTGTGTTCCCAACAAGCTAGTTGAACGACGGCTTTCACACACACTTATATCTCAGAAATGAGCATGTCGAGAGACGTTCGTTCATCTAGCCAAAAGGAACAGGTTGCAGGGGAAACTTTTACTCTCGTTTCTCAGTCTGTTTCAAAGTCCCGGTTTGAAGTTCCTGCAGTTTTCACTGTAAAACCAAGTTGGAGCTAGTACCTCCCCATAAATATGTATGGAGAGTAGTTTGCAACAGTATAGAAACTTTGTGTTCCAAACAAGCTAGGTGAAGGGCGGCTTTCACAGACACTTCTCTCTCAGAAGTAAGCATGTGAAGAGACGTTCGTTCATATAGCACAAAGGGAAAGGTTTGCAGGAGAAACTTTTCTCAGTTTTCTCAGTGGGTTTCCTAGTGCCGGTTTGAAGTTCCTGCAGTTTTAAGTGTAAAATCGTTTTTGAGGTAGTACTTCCCCATTTATTTGTATGGAGATTAGTTTGCAAATTTATAGAAACTTTGTGTTCCCAACAAGCTAGGTGAAGGACGGCTTTCACACACAATTAACTTTCAGAACTGAGCATGTGGAAAGACGTTCATTCATCTAGCACAATGGGATCGTGTTGCAGGAGAAACTTTTACTCTGGTTTCTCATTCTGTTTCCTAGTGCCGGTTGGAAATTCCTGCAGTTTTGTCTGTAAAACAGAGTTGGTGCTATTACCACCCCATAAATATGTACGGAGTGTAGTTTGCAACTGTATATAAACTTTGTGTTCCCAACAAGCTAGTTGAACGACGGCTTTCACACACACTTATATCTCAGAAATGAGCATGTCGAGAGACGTTCTTTCATCTAGCCTAAAGGAACAGAGTGCAGGGGAAACTTTTACTCTGGTTTCTCAGTCTGTTTCCAAGTCCCGGTTTGAAGTTCCTGCAGTTTTCACTGTAAAACCGAGTTGGAGCTAGTACCTCCACATAAATTTGTATGGACAGTAGTTTGCAACTGTAGAGAAACTTTGTGTTCCAAACAAGCTAGGTGAAGGACGGCGTTCACACACACTTAAGTCTCAGAACTGAGCATGTGGGGAGCCGTTCGTTTATCTAGCCCAAAGGGAACTGTTTGAAATTGAAACTTTTACTGTGGATTCTCACTGTCTTTCCTAGTTCCGGTTTGATTTTCCTGCAGTTTTCACTTTAAAACCGAGTTGGAGCTAGTACCTCCCCGTATATATCTATGCAGAGTACTTTGCAACTGTATAGAAACTTTGTGTTCAAAACAAGCTAGGTGAAGTACGGCTTTCACACACACTTATATCTCTAGAACTGAGCATGTTGAGTGAAGTTCGTTCATCTAGCACAAATGCAACTTTATGCAAGAGAAACTTTTACTCTGAATTCTCAGTCGGTTTCCAAGTGCCGGTTTGATGTTCCTGCAGTTTTCACTGTAAAACCGAGTTGGAGCTAGTACCCCCCCATATATATGTATGGAGTGTAGTTTGCAACTTTATATAAACTTTGTGTTCCCAACAAGCTAGTTGAAGGACGGCTTTCACACACAACTATCTCTCAGAACTGAGCATGTCGAGTGACGTTCATTCATCTAGCACAAATTTAACTGGGTGCAGTTGAAAATTTTACAGTGGATTCTCAGTGTCTTTCCTAGAGCCGGTTTGATTTTCCTGCAGTTTTCACTGTAAAACCGAGTTTTAACTAGTACATCCACATATATATGTATGCAGAGTACTTTGCAAATTTATAGAATCTTTGTGTTCCCAACAAGCTAAATGAAGGACGGCGTTCACACACACTTATCTCTCAGAACTGAGCATGTGAAGAGCCGTTCGTTCATCTAGCACAAAGGGAACTGGTTGAATTTGAAACTTTTACTGTGGATTCTCAGTGTCTTTCCTAGGGCCGGTTTGATTTTTCTGCAGTTTTCACTGTAAAACCGAGTTCGAGCTAGTACCTCCCCATATATATGTATGAAGAGTAGTTTGTAACTGTATAGAATCTTTGTGATCCCAACAAGCTAGATGAAGGACGGCTTTCACAGACACTTATCTCTCAGACTAAGCATGTGGAGAGAAGTTCGTTCATAATACACAAAGGGAAATGTTTGCAGGAGAAACTTATTCTCAGTCTTCTCAGTGGGTTTCCAAGTGCCGGTTTGAAGTTCCTGCAGTTTTTCAGTGTAAAATCGTGTTTGAGCTTGTACTTCCCCATATATATGTATGGAGAGTATTTTGCAATTTTATAGAAACTTTGTGTTCCCAACAAGCTTGGTGAAGGACGGCTTTCACACACACGTAACTTTCAGAACTGAGCATGTGTAGTGACTTTCATTCATCTAGCACAAATGGAACTGGTTGCAGGAGAAACTATTACTCTGGTTTCTCAGTCTGTTTCCTAGTGCCGGTTTGAATTTCCTGCAGTTTTCACTGTAAAACCAAGTTAGAGCTAGTACATCCCATATATATGTATGGAGTGTACTTTGCAACTGTATAGAATCTTTGTCTTCCCAACAAGCTAGTTGAAGGACGGCTTTCTCTCACAATTATCTCTCAGAACTGAGCATGTGCAGAGACTTTCGTTCATCTATCACAAAGTGAACGGGTTGCAGGAGAAACTAATACTCTGGTTTCTCAGTCTGTTTCCTAGTGCGGGTTTGAAATTCCTGCAGTTTTCACTGTAAAATTGAGTTGGAGCTAGTACTTCCCCATATGTATGTATGGAATGTAGTTTGCAACTCTATCGAAACTTTGTGTTCCCAACAAGCAAGGAAAAGGACGGCTTTCACACAAATTTATCTCTCAGATCTGGGCATGTGGAGAGAGTTTCGTTCATCTAGCACAAATGGAACCAGTTGCAGGGGAAATTATCTCTAGTATCTCAATCTGCTTCCAAGTGCCGGTTTGAATTTCCTGTAGTTTACACTGTAAAACCGAGTTGGATCTATTACCTCCCCATATATATGTATGGAGAGTAGTTTGCAACTGTATAGAAACTTTGTATTCCCAACAAAATAGGTAAACGACGGCTTTCACACACAATTAACTCTCAGAAATGAGCATGTGGATAGACGTTCGTTCATATAACACAAAGGGATCAGGTGGCAGGTGAAACTTTTACTGTGGTTTCTCAGTCTGTTTCCAAGTGCCGGTTTCACGTTCCTGCAGTTTTCAATGTAAAACCGAGTTGGAGCTATTACCTCCCCATATATATGAATGCAGAGTACTTTGCAACTCTTTAGAAACTTTGTGTTCCCAACAAGCTAGGTGAAGGACGGCTTTCACACACACTTATCTCTCTAGAACTGAGCATGTGGAGTGAAGTTCGTTCATCTAGCACAAATGCAACTTTATGCAAGAGAAACTTTTACTCTGAAATCTCAGTCGGTTTCCAAGTGCCGGTTTGAAGTTCCTGCAGTTTTCACTGTAAAACCGAGTTGGAGCTAGTACCCCCCCATATATATGTATGGAGTGTAGTTTGCAACTATATAGACACTTTGTGTCCCCAAAAAGCTAGTTGAAGGACGGCTTTCACACACAACTATCTCTCAGAACTGAGCATGTGAATAGACGTTCGTTCATCTGGCACAAAAGGAACAGTTTGCAGGAAAAACTTTTTCTCTGGTTTCTCAGTCTGTTTCCAAATGCTGGTTTGAAGTTCCTGCAGTTTTCACTGTAAAACCGAGTTGGAGCTAGTACCACCCCATATATATGTACGGAGTGTAGTTTGCAACTGTATATAAACTTTGTGTTCCCAACAAGGTAGTTGAACGATGGCTTTCACACACACTTATCTCTCATAAATGAGCATGTCGAGTGACGTTAGTTCATCTAGCACAAATTTAACTGGGTGCAGTTGAAAATTTTACAGTGGATTCTCAGTGTCTTTCCTAGTGCCGGTTTGATTTTCCTGCAGTTTTCACTGTAAAACCGAGTTTTAACTAGTACATCCACATATATATGTATGCAGAGTACTTTGCAAATGTATAGAATCTTTGTGTTCCCAACAAGCTAAATGAAGGACGGCGTTCACACACACTTATCTCTCAGACCTGAGCATGTGAAAGCCGTTCGTTCATTTAGCACAAAGGGAAATGGTTGAATTTGGAACTTTTACTGTGGATTCTCAGTGTCTTTCCTAGTGCCGGTTTGATTTTCCTGCAGTTTTCACTGTAAAACCGAGTTGGAGCTTGTACCTCCCCATATATATGTATGGAGTGTAGTTTGCAACTGTATATAAACTTTGTGTTCCCAACAAGCTAGTTGAACGACGGCTTTCACACACACTTATATCTCAGAAATGAGCATGTCGAGAGACGTTCGTTCATCTAGCCAAAAGGAACAGGTTGCAGGGGAAACTTTTACTCTCGTTTCTCAGTCTGTTTCAAAGTCCCGGTTTGAAGTTCCTGCAGTTTTCACTGTAAAACCAAGTTGGAGCTAGTACCTCCCCATAAATATGTATGGAGAGTAGTTTGCAACAGTATAGAAACTTTGTGTTCCAAACAAGCTAGGTGAAGGGCGGCTTTCACAGACACTTCTCTCTCAGAAGTAAGCATGTGAAGAGACGTTCGTTCATATAGCACAAAGGGAAAGGTTTGCAGGAGAAACTTTTCTCAGTTTTCTCAGTGGGTTTCCTAGTGCCGGTTTGAAGTTCCTGCAGTTTTAAGTGTAAAATCGTTTTTGAGGTAGTACTTCCCCATTTATTTGTATGGAGATTAGTTTGCAAATTTATAGAAACTTTGTGTTCCCAACAAGCTAGGTGAAGGACGGCTTTCACACACAATTAACTTTCAGAACTGAGCATGTGGAGTGACGTTCGTTCATCTAGCACAAATGGAACTGGTTGCAGGAGAAACTATTACTCTGGTTTCTCAGTCTGTTTCTTAGTGCCGGTTTTAAGTTCCTGCAGTTTTCACTGTAAAACCGTGTTAGTGCTAGTACCTCCCATATATATGTATGGAGTGTACATTGCAACTGTATAGAATCTTTGTGTTCCCAACAAGCTAGGTGAAGGACGGCTTTAACACACAATTATCTCTCTAGAACTGAGCATGTGGAGTGAAGTTCGTTCATCTAGCACAAATGCAACGGTTTGCAAGAGAAACTTTAACTCTGAATTCTCAGTGGGTTTCCAAGTGCCGGTTTGAAGTTCCTGCAGTTTTCACTGTAAAACCGAGTTGGAGCTAGTACCCCCCCATATATATGTATGGGGTGTTGTTTGCAACTCTATAGACACTTTGTGTTCCCAACAAGCTAGGTGAATGACGGCTTTAACACACAATTATCTCTCAGAACTGAGCATGTGGAGAGACGTTCGTTCATCTAGCACAATGGGATCTTGTTGCAGGAGAAGCTTTTACTCTGGATTCTCATTCTGTTTCCTAGTGCCGGTTTGAAATTCCTGCAGTTCTGTCTGTAAAACCGAGTTGGAGCTAGTACCACCCCATATATATGTACGGAGTGTAGTTTGCAACTTTATATAAACTTTGTGTTCCCAACAAGCTAGTTGAACGATGGCTTTCACTCACACTTATCTCTCATAAATGAGCATGTCGAGTGACGTTCGTTCATCTAGCACAAATTTAACTGAGTGCATTTGAAAATTTTACAGTGGATTCTCAGTGTCTTTCCTAGTGCCGTTTTGATTTTCCTGCAGTTTTCACTGTAAAACCGAGTTTTAACTAGTACATCCACATATATATGTATGGAGTGTAGTTTGCAACTGTATAGACACTTTGTGTTCCCAACAAGCTAGTTGAAGGACGGATTTCACACACAACTATCTCTCAGAACTGAGCATGTGGATAGACGTTCGTTCATCTAGCACAAAATGAACAGGTAGCAGGAAAAACTTTTTCTCTGGTTTCTCAGTCTGTTTCCAAATGCCGGTTTGAAATTCCTGCAGTTTTCACTGTAAAACCGATTTGGAGCTAGTACCTCCCCAAAATATTTATGGAGAGTAGTTTGCATCTGTATATAAACTTTGTGTTCCCAACAAGCTAGGTGAAGGACGGCTTTAACACACAATTATCTTTCAGAACTGAGCATGTGGAGAGACGTTCGTTCATCTAGCACAATGGGATCGTGTTGCAGGAGAAGCTTTTACTCAGGTTTCTCATTCTGTTTCCTAGTGCCGTTTTGAAGTCCTGCAATGTTGTCTGTAAAACCGAGTTGGAGCTAGTACCACCCCATATATATGTACGGAGTGTAGTTTGCAACTGTATATAAACTTTGTGTTCCCAACAAGCTAGTTGAACGACGGCTTTCACACACACTTATATCTCAGAAATGAGCATGTCGAGAGACGTTCTTTCATCTAGCCAAAAGGAACAGAGTGCAGGGGAAACTTTTACTCTGGTTTCTCAGTCTGTTTCCAAGTCCCGGTTTGAAGTTCCTGCAGTTTTCACTGTAAAACCGAGTTGGAGCTAGTACCTCCACATAAACTTGTATGGAGAGTAGTTTGCAACTGTATAGAAACTTTGTGTTCCAAACAAGCTAGGTGTAGGACGGCGTTCACACACACTTATCTCTCAGAACTGAGCATGTGAAGAGCCGTTCGTTCATCTAGCACAAAGGGAACTGGTTGAATTTAAAACTTTTACTGTGGATTCTCAGTGTCTTTCCTAGTGCCGGTTTGATTTTCCTGCAGTTTTCCCTGTAAAACCGAGTTGGAGCTAGTACCCCCCCATATATATGTATGGAGAGTAGTTTGCAAATTTATACAAACTTTGTGTTCCCAACAAGCTAGGTGAAGGACGGCGTTCACACACACTTATCTCTCAGAACTGACCATGTGAAGAGCCGTTCGTTCATCTAGCACAAAGGGAACTGTTTGAATTTGAAACTTTTACTGTGGTTTCTCAGTGTCTTTCCTAGTGCCGGTTTGATTTTCCTGCAGTTTTCACTGTAAAACAGAGTTCGAGCTAGTACCTCCCCATATATATGTATGAAGAGTAGTTTGTAACTGTATAGAATCTTTGTGATCCCAAAAAGCTAGGTGAAGGACGACTTTCACAGACACTTATCTCTCAGAACTAAGCATGTGGAGAGACGTTCGTTCATAATACACAAAGGGAAATGTTTGCAGAAGAAACTTATTCTCAGTCTTCTCAGTGGGTTTCCAAGTTCCGGTTTGAAGTTCCTGCAGTTTTCACTGTAAAACCGAGTTGGAGCTTGTACCCCCCCATATATATGTATGGAGTGTAGTTTGCAACTCTATAGACACTTTGTGTTCCCAACAAGCTAGTTGAAGGACGGCTTTCACACACAACTATCTCTCAGAACTGAGCATGTGGATAGACGTTCGTTCATCTAGCACAAAATGAACAGGTAGCAGGAAAAAATTTTTTTCTTGTTTCTCAGTGTGTTTCCAAATGCCGGTTTGAAATTCCTGCAGTTTTCACTGTAAAACCGATTTGGAGCTAGTACCTCCCCATAAATATTTATGGAGAGTAGTTTGCATCTCTATATAAACTTTGAGTTCCCAACAAGCTAGGAGAAGGACGGCTTTAACACACAATTATATCTCTAGAACTGAGCATGTTGAGTGAAGTTCGTTCATCTAGCACAAATGCAACTTTATGCAAGAGAAACTTTTACTCTGAATTCTCAGTCGGTTTCCAAGTGCCGGTTTGATGTTCCTGCAGTTTTCACTGTAAAACCGAGTTGGAGCTAGTACCCCCCCATATATATGTATGGAGTGTAGTTTGCAACTTTATATAAACTTTGTGTTCCCAACAAGCTAGTTGAAGGACGGCTTTCACACACAACTATCTCTCAGAACTGAGCATGTCGAGTGACGTTCATTCATCTAGCACAAATTTAACTGGGTGCAGTTGAAAATTTTACAGTGGATTCTCAGTGTCTTTCCTAGTGCCGGTTTGATTTTCCTGCAGTTTTCACTGTAAAACCGAGTTTTAACTAGTACATCCACATATATATGTATGCAGAGTACTTTGCAAATTTATAGAATCTTTGTGTTCCCAACAAGCTAAATGAAGGACGGCGTTCACACACACTTATCTCTCAGAACTGAGCATGTGAAGAGCCGTTCGTTCATCTAGCACAAAGGGAACTGGTTGAATTTGAAACTTTTACTGTGGATTCTCAGTGTCTTTCCTAGGGCCGGTTTGATTTTTCTGCAGTTTTCACTGTAAAACCGAGTTCGAGCTAGTACCTCCCCATATATATGTATGAAGAGTAGTTTGTAACTGTATAGAATCTTTGTGATCCCAACAAGCTAGATGAAGGACGGCTTTCACAGACACTTATCTCTCAGACTAAGCATGTGGAGAGAAGTTCGTTCATAATACACAAAGGGAAATGTTTGCAGGAGAAACTTATTCTCAGTCTTCTCAGTGGGTTTCCAAGTGCCGGTTTGAAGTTCCTGCAGTTTTTCAGTGTAAAATCGTGTTTGAGCTTGTACTTCCCCATATATATGTATGGAGAGTATTTTGCAATTTTATAGAAACTTTGTGTTCCCAACAAGCTTGGTGAAGGACGGCTTTCACACACACGTAACTTTCAGAACTGAGCATGTGTAGTGACTTTCATTCATCTAGCACAAATGGAACTGGTTGCAGGAGAAACTATTACTCTGGTTTCTCAGTCTGTTTCCTAGTGCCGGTTTGAATTTCCTGCAGTTTTCACTGTAAAACCAAGTTAGAGCTAGTACATCCCATATATATGTATGGAGTGTACTTTGCAACTGTATAGAATCTTTGTCTTCCCAACAAGCTAGTTGAAGGACGGCTTTCTCTCACAATTATCTCTCAGAACTGAGCATGTGCAGAGACTTTCGTTCATCTATCACAAAGTGAACGGGTTGCAGGAGAAACTAATACTCTGGTTTCTCAGTCTGTTTCCTAGTGCGGGTTTGAAATTCCTGCAGTTTTCACTGTAAAATTGAGTTGGAGCTAGTACTTCCCCATATGTATGTATGGAATGTAGTTTGCAACTCTATCGAAACTTTGTGTTCCCAACAAGCAAGGAAAAGGACGGCTTTCACACAAATTTATCTCTCAGATCTGGGCATGTGGAGAGAGTTTCGTTCATCTAGCACAAATGGAACCAGTTGCAGGGGAAATTATCTCTAGTATCTCAATCTGCTTCCAAGTGCCGGTTTGAATTTCCTGTAGTTTACACTGTAAAACCGAGTTGGATCTATTACCTCCCCATATATATGTATGGAGAGTAGTTTGCAACTGTATAGAAACTTTGTATTCCCAACAAAATAGGTAAACGACGGCTTTCACACACAATTAACTCTCAGAAATGAGCATGTGGATAGACGTTCGTTCATATAACACAAAGGGATCAGGTGGCAGGTGAAACTTTTACTGTGGTTTCTCAGTCTGTTTCCAAGTGCCGGTTTCACGTTCCTGCAGTTTTCAATGTAAAACCGAGTTGGAGCTATTACCTCCCCATATATATGAATGCAGAGTACTTTGCAACTCTTTAGAAACTTTGTGTTCCCAACAAGCTAGGTGAAGGACGGCTTTCACACACACTTATCTCTCTAGAACTGAGCATGTGGAGTGAAGTTCGTTCATCTAGCACAAATGCAACTTTATGCAAGAGAAACTTTTACTCTGAAATCTCAGTCGGTTTCCAAGTGCCGGTTTGAAGTTCCTGCAGTTTTCACTGTAAAACCGAGTTGGAGCTAGTACCCCCCCATATATATGTATGGAGTGTAGTTTGCAACTATATAGACACTTTGTGTCCCCAAAAAGCTAGTTGAAGGACGGCTTTCACACACAACTATCTCTCAGAACTGAGCATGTGAATAGACGTTCGTTCATCTGGCACAAAAGGAACAGTTTGCAGGAAAAACTTTTTCTCTGGTTTCTCAGTCTGTTTCCAAATGCTGGTTTGAAGTTCCTGTAGTTTTCACTGTAAAACCGAGTTGGAGCTAGTACCACCCCATATATATGTACGGAGTGTAGTTTGCAACTGTATATAAACTTTGTGTTCCCAACAAGGTAGTTGAACGATGGCTTTCACACACACTTATCTCTCATAAATGAGCATGTCGAGTGACGTTAGTTCATCTAGCACAAATTTAACTGGGTGCAGTTGAAAATTTTACAGTGGATTCTCAGTGTCTTTCCTAGTGCCGGTTTGATTTTCCTGCAGTTTTCACTGTAAAACCGAGTTTTAACTAGTACATCCACATATATATGTATGCAGAGTACTTTGCAAATGTATAGAATCTTTGTGTTCCCAACAAGCTAAATGAAGGACGGCGTTCACACACACTTATCTCTCAGACCTGAGCATGTGAAAGCCGTTCGTTCATTTAGCACAAAGGGAAATGGTTGAATTTGGAACTTTTACTGTGGATTCTCAGTGTCTTTCCTAGTGCCGGTTTGATTTTCCTGCAGTATTCACTGTAAAACCGAGTTGGAGCTTGTACCTCCCCATATATATGTATGGAGTGTAGTTTGCAACTGTATATAAACTTTGTGTTCCCAACAAGCTAGTTGAACGACGGCTTTCACACACACTTATATCTCAGAAATGAGCATGTCGAGAGACGTTCGTTCATCTAGCCAAAAGGAACAGGTTGCAGGGGAAACTTTTACTCTCGTTTCTCAGTCTGTTTCCAAGTGCCGGTTTGAAGTTCCTGCAGTTTTCACTGTAAAACCAAGTTGGAGCTAATACCCCCCCATATATATGTATGGGGTGTTGTTTGCAACTCTATAGACACTTTGTGTTCCCAACAAGCTAGGTGAATGACGGCTTTAACACACAATTATCTCTCAGAACTGAGCATGTGGAGAGACGTTCGTTCATCTAGCACAATGGGATCTTGTTGCAGGAGAAGCTTTTACTCTGGATTCTCATTCTGTTTCCTAGTGCCGGTTTGAAATTCCTGCAGTTTTGTCTGTAAAACCGAGTTGGAGCTAGTACCACCCCATATATATGTACGGAGTGTAGTTTGCAACTTTATATAAACTTTGTGTTCCCAACAAGCTAGTTGAACGATGGCTTTCACTCACACTTATCTCTCATAAATGAGCATGTCGACTGACGTTCGTTCATCTAGCACAAATTTAACTGGGTGCAGTTGAAAATTTTACAGTGGATTCTCAGTGTCTTTCCTAGTGCCGGTTTGATTTTCCTGCAGTTTTCACTGTAAAACCGAGTTTTAACTAGTACATCCACATATATATGTATGGAGTGTAGTTTGCAACTGTATAGACACTTTGTGTTCCCAACAAGCTAGTTGAAGGACGGATTTCACACACAACTATCTCTCAGAACTGAGCATGTGGATAGACGTTCGTTCATCTAGCACAAATTGAACAGGTAGCAGGAAAAACTTTTTCTCTGGTTTCTCAGTCTGTTTCCAAATGCCGGTTTGAAGTTCCTGCAGTTTTCACTGTAAAACCGATTTGGAGCTAGTACCTCCCCAAAATATTTATGGAGAGTAGTTTGCATCTGTATATAAACTTTGTGTTCCCAACAAGCTAGGTGAAGGACGGCTTTAACACACAATTATCTCTCAGAACTGAGCATGTGGAGAGACGTTCGTTCATCTAGCACAATGGGATCGTGTTGCAGGAGAAGCTTTTACTCAGGTTTCTCATTCTGTTTCCTAGTGCCGTTTTGAAGTCCTGCAATTTTGTCTGTAAAACCGAGTTGGAGCTAGTACCACCCCATATATATGTACGGAGTGTAGTTTGCAACTGTATATAAACTTTGTGTTCCCAACAAGCTAGTTGAACGACGGCTTTCACACACACTTATATCTCAGAAATGAGCATGTCGAGAGACGTTCTTTCATCTAGCCAAAAGGAACAGAGTGCAGGGGAAACTTTTACTCTGTTTTCTCAGTCTGTTTCCAAGTCCCGGTTTGAAGTTCCTGCAGTTTTCACTGTAAAACCGAGTTGGAGCTAGTACCTCCACATAAATTTGTATGGAGAGTAGTTTGCAACTGTATAGAAACTTTGTGTTCCAAACAAGCTAGGTGTAGGACGGCGTTCACACACACTTAACTCTCAGAAATGAGCATGTGGAGAGCCGTTCGTTTATCTAGCCCAAAGGGAACTGTTTGAAGTTGAAAATTTTACTGTGGATTCTCACTGTCTTTCCTAGTTCCGGTTTGATTTTCCTGCAGTTTTCACTGTAAAACCGAGTTGGAGCTAGTACCTCCCCGTATATATGTATGCAGACTACTTGGCAACTCTATAGAAAATTTGTGTTCAAAACGAGCTAGGTGAAGTTCGGCTTTCACACACACTTACCTCTCTAGAACTGAGCTTGTGGAGTGAAGTTCGTTCATCTAGCACAAATGCAACTTTATGCAAGAGAAACTTTTACTCTGAATTCTAAGTCGGTTTCCAAGTGCCGGTTTGAAGTTGCTGCAGTTTTCACTGTAAAATCGTGTTGGAGCTAGTACCCCCCCATATATATGTATGGAGTGTAGTTTGCAACTGTATAGACACTTTGTGTTCCCAAAAAGCTAGTTGAAGGACGACTTTCACACACAACTATCTCTCAGAACTGAGCATGTGAATAGACGTTCGTTCATCTAGCACAAAGGGAACTGGTTGCAGGATCAAATTTACCTTGGTTTTTCAGTGTGTTTCCTAGTGCCGGTTTGAAGTTCCTGCAGTTTTCACTGTAAAACCGAGTTGGAGCTAGTACC
Source organism: Camelus dromedarius (assembly GCF_036321535.1). Lineage (NCBI taxonomy): Eukaryota > Metazoa > Chordata > Mammalia > Artiodactyla > Camelidae > Camelus > Camelus dromedarius. Next base: position 69,873,680 of record NC_087472.1, read on the forward strand.
TCCACATAAATTTGTATGGAGAGTTGTTTGCAACTGTATACAAACTTTGTGTTCCAAACAAGCTAGGTGAAGGACGGCGTTCACACACACTTAACTCTCAGAACTGAGCATGTGGAGAGCCGTTCGTTTATCTAGCCCAAAGGGAACTGTTTGAAGTTGAAACTTTTACTGTGGATTCTCACTGTTTTTCCTAGTTCCGGGTTGATTTTCCTGCAGTTTTCACTGTAATACGGAGTTTGGGCTAGTACCTCCCCATATATATGTATGAAGAGTAGTTAGTCACTGTATAGAATCTTTGTGATCCCAACAAGCTAGGTGAATGACGGTTTTCACACACACTTATCTCTCAGTACTAAGCATGTGGAGAGACGTTCGTTCATATAGCACAAAGGGAACGGTTTGCAGGTGAAATTTTTTCTCAGTTTTCTCAGTGGGTTTCCTAGTGCATGTTTGAAGTTCCTGCAGTGTTCAGTGTAAAATCGTGTTTGAGCTAGTACTTCCCCATCTATATGTATGGAGAGTATTTAGCAACTTTATAGAAACTTTGGGTTCCCAACAAGCTAGGTGAATTACGGCTTTCAAACACACGTAACTTTCAGAACTGAGCATGTGGAGTGACGTTCGTTCATCTAGCACAAATGGAACTGGTTGCAGGAGAAACTATTACTCTGGTTTCTCAGTATGTTTCCTAGTGCCGGTTTGAACTTCCTGCAGTTTTCACTGTAAAACCAAGTTAGAGCTAGTACCTCCCATATATATATATGGAGTGTACTTTGCAACTGTATAGAATCTTTGTCTTCCCAACAAGCTAGTTGAAGGACGGCTTTCACACACAATTATCTCTCAGAACTGAGCATGTGGAGAGACTGTCGTTCATCTATCACAAAGTGAACGGGTTGCAGGAGAAACTAATACTCTGGTTTCTCAGTCTGTTTCCTAGTGCGGGTTTGAAGTTCCTGCAGTTTTCACTGTAAAATTGAGTTGGAGCTAGTACTTCCCCATATGTATGTATGGAATGTAGTTTGCAACTCTATCGAAACTTTGTGTTCCCAACTAGCAAGAAAAGGACGGCTTTCACACAAATTTATCTCTCAGATCTGGGCATGTGGAGAGAGTTTCGTTCATCTAGCACAAATGGAACCTGTTGCAGGGGAAATTTTCTCTGGTATCTCAATCTGCTTCCAAGTGCCGGTTTGAATTTCCTGCAGTTTACACTGTAAAATCATGTTGGATCTATTACCTCCCCATATATATGTATGGAGAGTTGTTTGCAACTGTATAGAAACTTTGTATTCCCAACAAAATGGGTGAACGACGGCTTTCACACACAATTAACTCTCAGAAATGAGCATGTGGATAGACGTTCGTCCATATAACACAAAGGGAACAGGTGGCAGGTGAAACTTTTACTGTGGTTTCTCAGTCTGTTTCCAAGTGCCGGTTTCACGTTCCTGCAGTTTTCAATGTAAAACCGAGTTGGAGCTAGTACCTCCCCATATATATGTATGCAGAGTACTTTGCAACTGTATAGAAACTTTGTGTTAAAAACAAGCTAGGTGAAGTACGGCTTTGACACACACTTATCTCTCTAGAACTGAGCATGTGGAGTGAAGTTCGTTCATCTAGCACAAATGCAACTTTATGCAAGAGAAACTTTTACTCTGAATTCTCAGTCGGTTTCCAAGTGCCGGTTTGAAGTTCCTGCAGTTTTCACTGTAAAACCGAGTTGGAGCTAGTACCACCCCATATATATTTACGGAGTGTAGTTTGCAACTTTATATAAACTTTGTGTTCCCAACAAGCTAGTTGAACGATGGCTTTCACACACACTTATCTCTCATAAATGAGCATATCTAGTGACGTTCGTTCATCTAGCACAAATTTAACTGGGTGCAGTTGAAAATTTTACAGTGGATTCTCAGTGTCTTTCCTAGTGCCGGTTTGATTTTCCTGCAGTTTTCACTGTAAAACCGAGTTTTAACTAGTACATCCACATATATATGTATGCAGAGTACTTTGCAAATGTATAGAATCTTTGTGTTCCCAACAAGCTAAATGAAGGACGGCGTTCACACACACTTATCTCTCAGAACTGAGCATGTGAAGAGCCGTTCGTTCATCTAGCACAAAGTTAACTGTTTGAATTTGAAACTTTTTCTGTGGATTCTCAGTGTCTTTCCTAGTGCCGGTATGATTTTCCTGCAGTATTCACTGTAAAACCGAGTTGGAGCTTGTACCTCCCCATATATATGTATGGAGTGTAGTTTGCAACTGTATATAAACTTTGTGTTCCCAACAAGCTAGTTGAACGACGGCTTTCACACACACTTATATCTCAGATATGAGCATGTCGAGAGACGTTCGTTCATCTAGCCAAAAGGAACAGGTTGCAGGGGAAACTTTTACTCTGGTTTCTCAGTCTGTTTCCAAGTCCCGGTTTGAAGTTCCTGCAGTTTTCACTGTAAAACCGAGTTGGAGCTAGTACCTCCCCATATATATGTATGAAGAGTAGTTAGTAACTGTATAGAATCTTTGTGTTCCCAACAAGCTAGGTGAAGGACGGCTTTCAAAGACACTTATCTCTCAGAAGTAAGCATGTGAAGAGACGTTCGTTCATATAGCACAAAGGGAAAGGTTTGCAGGAGAAACTTTTTCTCAGTTTTCTCAGTGGGTTTCCTAGTGCCGGTTTGAAGTTCCTGCAGTTTTCAGTGTAAAATCGTGTTTGAGCTAGTACTTCCCCATATGTATGTATGGAATGTAGTTTGCAACTCTATCGAAACTTTGTGTTCCCAACAAGCAAGGGAAAGGACGGCTTTCACACAAATTTATCTCTCAGAACTGGGCATGTGGAGAGAGTTTCGTTCATCTAGCACAAATGGAACCTGTTGCAGGGGAAATTATCTCTAGTATCTCAATCTGCTTCCAAGTGCCGGTTTGAATTTCCTGTAGTTTACACTGTAAAACCGAGTTGGATCTATTACCTCCCCATATATATGTATGGAGAGTAGTTTGCAACTGTATAGAAACTTTGTATTCCCAACAAAATTGGTGAACGACGGCTTTCACACACAATTAAATCTCAGAAATGAGCATGAGGATAGACGTTCGTTCATATAACACAAAGGGAACAGGTGGCAGGTGAAACTTTTACTGTGGTTTCTCAATCTGTTTCCAAGTGACGGTTTCACGTTCCTGCAGTTTTCAATGTAAAACCGAGTTGGAGCTAGTACCTCCCCATATATATGTATGCAGAGTACTTTGCAACTGTATAGAAACTTTGTGTTCAAAACAAGCTAGGTGAAGTACGGCTTTCACACACACTTATCTCTCTAGAACTGAGCATGTGGAGTGAAGTTCGTTCATCTAGCACAAATGCAACTTTATGCAAGAGAAACTTTTACTCTGAATTCTCAGTCGCTTTCCAAGTTCCGGTTTGAAGTTCCTGCAGTTTACACTGTAAAACCGAGTTGGAGCTAGTACCTCCCCATATATATGTATGGAGTGTAGTTTGCAATTGTATAGACACTTTGTGTTCTCAAAAAGCTAGTTGAAGAACGGCTTTCACACACAACTATCTCTCAGAACTGAGCATGTGAATAGACGTTCGTTCATCTAGCACAAAAGGAACAGGTTGCAGGAAAAACTTTTTCTCTGTTTTCTCAGTCTGTTTCCAAATGCCGGTTTGAAGTTCCTGCAGTTTTCACTGTAAAACCGAGTTGGAGCTAGTACCACCCCATATATATGTACGGAGTGTAGTTTGCAACTTTATATAAACTTTGTGTTCCCAACAAGCTAGTTGAACGATGGCTTTCACACACACTTATCTCTCATAAATGAGCATGTCGAGTGACGTTCGTTCATCTAGCACAAATTTAACTGGGTGCAGTTGAAAATTTTACAGTGGATTCTCAGTGTCTTTCCTAGTGCCGGTTTGATTTTCCTGCAGTTTTCACTGTAAAACCGAGTTTTAACTAGTACATCCACATATATATGTATGCAGAGTACTTTGCAAATGTATAGAATCTATGTGTTCCCAACAAGCTAAATGAAGGACGGCGTTCACACACACTTATCTCTCAGAACTGAGCATGTGAAGAGCCGTTCGTTCATCTAGCACAAAGGAACTGTTTGAATTTGAAACTTTTACTGTGGATTCTCAGTGTCTTTCCTAGTGCCGGTTTGATTTTCCTGCAGTTTTCACTGTAAAACAGAGTTGGAGCTTGTACCTCCCCATATATATGTATGGAGTGTAGTTTGCAACTGTATATAAACTTTGTGTTCCCAACAAGCTAGTTGAACGACGGCTTTAACACACACTTTTATCTCACAAATGAGCATGTCGAGAGACGTTCGTTCATCTAGCCAAAAGGAACAGGTTGCAGGGGAAACTTTTACTCTCGTTTCTCAGTCTGTTTCCAAGTCCCGGTTTGAAGTTCCTGCAGTTTTCACTGTAAAACCGAGTTGGAGCTAGTACCTCCACATAAATGTGTATGGAGAGTAGTTTGCAACTGTATAGAAACTTTGTGTTCCAAACAAGCTAGGTGAAGGACGGTGTTCACACACACTTAACTCTCAGAACTGAGCATGTGGAGAGCCGTTCGTTCACCTAGCCCAAAGGGAACTGGTTGAAGTTGAAACATTTACTGTGGATTCTCACTGTCTTTCCTAGTGCCGGTTTGATTTTCCTGCAGTTTTCACTGTAAAACCGAGTTGGAGCTATTACCTCCCCATATATATGTATGAAGAGTAGTTACTAACTGTATAGAATCTTTGTGATCCCAACAAGCTAGGTGAAGGACGGCTTTCACAGACACTTATCTCTCAGAAGTAAGCATGTGAAGAGACGTTCGTTCATATAGCACAAAGGGAAAGGTTTGCAGGAGAAACTTTTTCTCAGTTTTCTCAGTGTGTTTCCTAGTGCCGGTTTGAATTTCCTGCAGTTTTCAGTGTAAAATCGTGTTTGAGCTAGTACTTCCCCATATATATGTATGGAGAGTAGTTTGCAAATTTATAGAAACTTTGTGTTCCCAACAAGCTAGGTGAAGGACGGCTTTCACACACACTTAACTTTCAGAACTGAGCATGTGGAGTGACGTTCGTTCATCTAGTACAAATGGAACTGTTTGCAGGTGAAACTATTACTCTGGTTTCTCAGTCTGTTTCCTAGTGCCGGTTTTAAGTTCCTGCAGTTTTCACTGTAAAACCGAGTTAGAGCTAGTACCTCCCATATATATGTATGGAGTGTACATTGCAACTGTATAGAATCTTTGTGTTCCCAACAAGCTAGGTGAAGGACGGCTTAAACACACACTTATCTCTCTAGAACTGAGCATGTGGAGTGAAGTTCGTTCATCTAGCACAAATGCAACGGTTTGCAAGAGAAACTTTAACTCTGAATTCTCAGTGGGTTTCCAAGTGCCGGTTTGAAGTTCCTGCAGTTTTCACTGTAAAACCGAGTTGGAGCTAGTACCCCCCCATATATATGTATGGAGTGTAGTTTGCAACTGTATAGACACTTTGTGTTCCCAACAAGCTAGTTGAAGGACGGCTTTCACACACAACTGTCTCTCAGAACTGAGCATGTGGATAGACGTTCGTTCATCTAGCACAAAAAGAACAGGTAGCAGGAAAAACTTTTTCTCTGGTTTCTCAGTCTGTTTCCAAATGCCGGTTTGAAATTCCTGCAGTTTTCACTGTAAAACCGATTTGGAGCTAGTACCTCCCCATAAATATTTATGGAGAGTAGTTTGCATCTGTATATAAACTTTGTGTTCCCAACAAGCTAGGTGAAGGACGGCTTTAACACACAATTATCTCTCAGAACTGAGCATGTGGAGAGACGTTCGTTCATCTAGCACAATGGGATCTTGTTGCACTAGAAGCTTTTACTCTGGATTCTCATTCTGTTTCCTAGTGCCGGTTTGAAATTCCTGCAGTTTTGTCTGTAAAACCGAGTTGGAGCTAGTACCACCCCATATATATGTACGGAGTGTAGTTTGCAACTTTATATAAACTTTGTGTTCCCAACAAGCTAGTTGAACGATGGCTTTCACTCACACTTATCTCTCATAAATGAGCATGTCGAGTGACGTTCGTTCATCTAGCACAAATTTAACTGGGTGCATTTGAAAATTTTACAGTGGATTCTCAGTGTCTTTCCTAGTGCCGGTTTGATTTTCCTGCAGTTTTCACTGTAAAACCGAGTTTTAACTAGTACATCCACATATATATGTATGCTGAGTACTTTGCAAATGTATAGAATCTTTGTGTTCCCAACAAGCTAAATGAAGGACGGCGTTCACACACACTTATCTCTCAGAACTGAGCATGTGAAGAGCCTTTCGTTGATCTAGCACAAAGGGAACTGGTTGAATTTGAAACTTTTACTGTGGATTCTCAGTGTCTTTCCTAGTGCCGGTTTGATTTTCCTGCAGTTTTCACTGTAAAATCGAGTTGGAGCTTGTACCTCCCCATATATATGTATGGAGTGTAGTTTGCAACTGTATATAAACTTTGTGTTCCCAACAAGCTAGTTGAACGACGGCTTTCACACACACTTATATCTCAGAAATGAACATGTCGAGAGACTTTCGTTCATCTAGCCAAAAGGAACAGGTTGCAGGGGAAACTTTTACTCTCGTTTCTCAGTCTTTTTCCAAGTCCCGGTTTGAAGTTCCTGCAGTTTTCACTGTAAAACCGAGTTGGAGCTAGTACCTCCACATAAATTTGTATGGAGTGTAGTTTGCAACTGTATAGAAACTTTGTGTTCCAAACAAGCTAGTTGAAGGACGGCGTTCACACACACTTAACTCTCAGAAATGAGCATGTGGAGAGCCGTTCGTTTATCTAGCCCAAAGGGAACTGTTTGAAGTTGAAACTTTTACTGGGGATTCTCACTGTCTTTCCTAGTTCCGGTTTGATTTTCCTGCAGTTTTCACTGTAAAACCGAGTTGGAGCTAGTACCTCCCCATATATATGTATGAAGAGTAGTTAGTAACTGTATAGAATCTTTGTGATCCGAACACCTAGGTGAAGGACGGCTTTCACACACACTTATCTCTCAGTACTAAGCATGTGGAGAGACATTCGTTCATATAGCACAAAGGGAACGGTTTGCAGGTGAAAATTTTTCTCAGTTTTCTCAGTGGGTTTTCTAGTGCATGTTTGAAGTTCCTGCAGTTTTCAGTGTAAAATCGTGTTTGAGCTAGTACTTCCCCATATATATGTATGGAGAGTATTTAGCAACTTTATAGAAACTTTGGGTTCCCAACAAGCTAGGTGAAGTACGGCTTTCACACACACGTAAATTTCAGAACTGAGCATGTGGAGTGACGTTCGTTCATCTAGCACAAATGGAACGGGTTGCAGGAGAAACTATTACTCTGGTTTCTCAGTCTGTTTCCTAGTGCCGGTTTGAAGTTCCTGCAGTTTTCACTGTAAAACCAAGATAGAGCTAGTACCTCCCATATATATGTATGGAGTGTACTTTGCAACTGTATAGAATCTTTGTCTTCCCAACAAGCTAGTTGAAGGACGGCTGTCACACACAATTATCTCCCAGAACTGAGCATGTGGAGAGACTTTCGTTCATCTATCACAAAGTGAACGGGTTGCAGGAGAAACTAATACTCTGGTTTCTCAGTCTGTTTCCTAGTGCGGGTTTGAAGTTCCTGCAGTTTTCACTGTAAAATTGAGTTGGAGCTAGTACTTCCCCATATGTATGTATGGAATGTAGTTTGCAACTCTATCAAAACTTTGTGTTCCCAACAAGAAAGGAAAACGACGGCTTTCACACAAATTTATCTCTCAGAACTGGGCATGTGGAGAGAGTTTCGTTCGTCTAGCACAAATGGAACCTGTTGCAGGGGAAATTTTCTCTGGTATCTCAATCTGCTTCCAAGTGCCGGTTTGAATTTCCTGCAGTTTTCACTGTAAAACCGAGTTGGAGCTAGTACCTCCCCATATATATGTATGAAGAGTAGTTTGTAACTGTATAGAATCTTTGTGATCCCAACAAGCTAGGTGAAGGGCGTCTTTCACAGACACTTATCTCTCAGAAGTAAGCATGTGAAGAGACGTTCGTTCATATAGCACAAAGGGAAAGGTTTGCAGGAGAAACTTTTTCTCAGTTTTCTCAGTGGGTTTCCTAGCGCCGGTTTGAAGTTCCTGCAGTTTTCAGTGTAAAATCGTGTTTGAGCTAGTACTTCCCCATATATATGTATGGTGAGTAGTTTGCAAATTTATAGAAACTTTGTGTTCCCAACAAGGTAGGTGAAGGACGGCTTTCACACACACTTATATCTCAGAAATGAGCATGTCGAGAGACGTTCGTTCATCTAGCCAAAAGGAACAGGTTGCAGGGGAAACTTTTACTCTCGTTTCTCAGTCTGTTTCCAAGTCCCGGTTTGAAGTTCCTGCAGTTTTCACTGTAAAACCGAGTTGGAGCTAGTACCTCCACATAAATATGTATGGAGAGTAGTTTGCAACTGTATAGAAACTTTGTGTTCCAAACAAGCTAGGTGAAGGACGGTGTTCACACACACTTAAATCTCAGAACTGAGCATGTGGAGAGCCGTTCGTTTATCTTGCCCAAAGGGAACTGTTTGAAGTTGAAACTTTTACTGTGGATTCTCACTGTCTTTCCTAGTTCCGGTTTGATTTTCCTGCAGTTTTCACTGTAAAACCGAGTTGGAGCTAGTACCTCCCCATATATATGTATGAAGAGTAGTTACTAACTGTATAGAATCTTTGTGATCCCAACAAGCTAGGTGAAGGACGGCTTTCACAGACACTTATCTCTCAGAAGTAAGCATGTGAAGAGACGTTCGTTCATATAGCACAAAGGGAAAGGTTTGCAGGAGAAACTTTTTCTCAGTTTTCTCAGTGTGTTTCCTAGTGCCGGTTTGAAGTTCCTGCAGTTTTCAGTGTAAAATCGTGTTTGAGCTAGTACTTCCCCATATATATGTATGGAGAGTAGTTTGCAAATTTATAGAAACTTTGTGTTCCCAACAAGCTAGGTGAAGGACGGCTTTCACACACACTTAACTTTCAGAACTGAGCATGTGGAGTGACGTTCGTTCATCTAGTACAAATGGAAATGTTTGCAGGTGAAACTATTACTCTGGTTTCTCAGTCTGTTTCCTAGTGCCGGTTTTAAGTTCCTGCAGTTTTCACTGTAAAACCGAGTTAGAGCTATTACCTCCCATATATATGTATGGAGTGTACATTGCAACTGTATAGAATCTTTGTGTTCCCAACAAGCTAGGTGAAGGACGGCTTAAACACACACTTATCTCTCTAGAACTGAGCATGTGGAGTGAAGTTCGTTCATCTAGCACAAATGCAACGGTTTGCAAGAGAAACTTTAACTCTGAATTCTCAGTGGGTTTCCAAGTGCCGGTTTGAAGTTCCTGCCGTTTTCACTGTAAAACCGAGTTGGAGCTAGTACCCCCCCATATATATGTATGGAGTGTAGTTTGCAACTGTATAGACACTTTGTGTTCCCAACAAGCTAGTTGAAGGACGGCTTTCACACACAACTGTCTCTCAGAACTGAGCATGTGGATAGACGTTCGTTCATCTAGCACAAAAGGAACAGGTAGCAGGAAAAACTTTTTCTCTGGTTTCTCAGTCTGTTTCCAAATGCCGGTTTGAAATTCCTGCAGTTTTCACTGTAAAACCGATTTGGAGCTAGTACCTCCCCATAAATATTTATGGAGAGTAGTTTGCATCTGTATATAAACTTTGTGTTCCCAACAAGCTAGGTGAAGGACGGCTTTAACACACAATTATCTCTCAGAACTGAGCATGTGGAGAGACGTTCGTTCATCTAGCACAATGGGATCTTGTTGCACTAGAAGCTTTTACTCTGGATTCTCATTCTGTTTCCTAGTGCCGGTTTGAAATTCCTGCAGTTTTGTCTGTAAAACCGAGTTGGAGCTAGTACCACCCCATATATATGTACGGAGTGTAGTTTGCAACTTTATATAAACTTTGTGTTCCCAACAAGCTAGTTGAACGATGGCTTTCACTCACACTTATCTCTCATAAATGAGCATGTCGAGTGACGTTCGTTCATCTAGCACAAATTTAACTGGGTGCATTTGAAAATTTTACAGTGGATTCTCAGTGTCTTTCCTAGTGCCGGTTTGATTTTCCTGCAGTTTTCACTGTAAAACCGAGTTTTAACTAGTACATCCATATATATATGTATGCAGAGTACTTTGCAAATGTATAGAATCTTTGTGTTCCCAACAAGCTAAATGAAGGACGGCGTTCACACACACTTATCTCTCAGAACTGAGCATGTGAAGAGCCTTTCGTTGATCTAGCACAAAGGGAACTGGTTGAATTTGAAACTTTTACTGTGGATTCTCAGTGTCTTTCCTAGTGCCGGTTTGATTTTCCTGCAGTTTTCACTGTAAAACAGAGTTGGAGCTTGTACCTCCCCATATATATGTATGGAGTGTAGTTTGCAACTGTATATAAACTTTGTGTTCCCAACAAGCTAGTTGAACGACGGCTTTCACACACACTTATATCTCAGAAATGAACATGTCGAGAGACTTTCGTTCATCTAGCCAAAAGGAACAGGTTGCAGGGGAAACTTTTACTCTCGTTTCTCAGTCTTTTTCCAAGTCCCGGTTTGAAGTTCCTGCAGTTTTCACTGTAAAACCGAGTTGGAGCTAGTACCTCCACATAAATTTGTATGGAGAGTAGTTTGCAACTGTATAGAAACTTTGTGTTCCAAACAAGCTAGTTGAAGGACGGCGTTCACACACACTTAACTCTCAGAAATGAGCATGTGGAGAGCCGTTCGTTTATCTAGCCCAAAGGGAACTGTTTGAAGTTGAAACTTTTACTGGGGATTCTCACTGTCTTTCCTAGTTCCGGTTTGATTTTCCTGCAGTTTTCACTGTAAAACCGAGTTGGAGCTAGTACCTCCCCATATATATGTATGAAGAGTAGTTAGTTACTGTATAGAATCTTTGTGATCCGAACACCTAGGTGAAGGACGGCTTTCACACACACTTATCTCTCAGTACTAAGCATGTGGAGAGACATTCGTTCATATAGCACAAAGGGAACGGTTTGCAGGTGAAAATTTTTCTCAGTTTTCTCAGTGGGTTTTCTAGTGCATGTTTGAAGTTCCTGCAGTTTTCAGTGTAAAATCGTGTTTGAGCTAGTACTTCCCCATATATATGTATGGAGAGTATTTAGCAACTTTATAGAAACTTTGGGTTCCCAACAAGCTAGGTGAAGTACGGCTTTCACACACACGTAACTTTCAGAACTGAGCATGTGGAGTGACGTTCGTTCATCTAGCACAAATGGAACGGGTTGCAGGAGAAACTATTACTCTGGTTTCTCAGTCTGTTTCCTAGTGCCGGTTTGAAGTTCCTGCAGTTTTCACTGTAAAACCAAGATAGAGCTAGTACCTCCCATATATATGTATGGAGTGTACTTTGCAACTGTATAGAATCTTTGTCTTCCCAACAAGCTAGTTGAAGGACGGCTGTCACACACAATTATCTCCCAGAACTGAGCATGTGGAGAGACTTTCGTTCATCTATCACAAAGTGAACGGGTTGCAGGAGAAACTAATACTCTGGTTTCTCAGTCTGTTTCCTAGTGCGGGTTTGAAGTTCCTGCAGTTTTCACTGTAAAATTGAGTTGGAGCTAGTACTTCCCCATATGTATGTATGGAATGTAGTTTGCAACTCTATCAAAACTTTGTGTTCCCAACAAGAAAGGAAAACGACGGCTTTCACACAAATTTATCTCTCAGAACTGGGCATGTGGAGAGAGTTTCGTTCGTCTAGCACAAATGGAACCTGTTGCAGGGGAAATTTTCTCTGGTATCTCAATCTGCTTCCAAGTGCCGGTTTGAATTTCCTGCAGTTTTCGCTGTAAAACCGAGTTGGAGCTAGTACCTCCCCATATATATGTATGAAGAGTAGTTTGTAACTGTATAGAATCTTTGTGATCCCAACAAGCTAGGTGAAGGACGTCTTTCACAGACACTTATCTCTCAGAAGTAAGCATGTGAAGAGACGTTCGTTCATATAGCACAAAGGGAAAGGTTTGCAGGAGAAATTTTTCTCAGTTTTCTCAGTGGGTTTCCTAGTGCCGGTTTGAAGTTCCTGCAGTTTTCAGTGTAAAATCGTGTTTGAGCTAGTACTTCCCCATATATATGTATGGTGAGTAGTTTGCAAATTTATAGAAACTTTGTGTTCCCAACAAGCTAGGTGAAGGACGGCTTTCACACACACATAACTTTCAGAACTAAGCATGTGGAGTGACGTTCGTTCATCTAGCACAAATGGAACTGGTTGCAGGAGAAACTATTACTCTGGTTTCTCAGTCTGTTTCCTAGTGCCGGTTTTAAGTTCCTGCAGTTTTCACTGTAAAACCGAGTTAGAGCTAGTACCTCCCATATATATGTATGGAGTGTACATTGCAACTCTATAGAATCTTTGTGTTCCCAACAAGCTAATTGAATGTCGGCTTAAACACACACTTATCTCTCTAGAACTGAGCATGTGGAGTGAAGTTCGTTCATCTAGCACAAATGCAACGGTTTGCAAGAGAAACTTTAACTCTGAATTCTCAGTCGGTTTCCAAGTGCCGGTTTGAAGTTCCTGCATTTTTCACTGTAAAACCGAGTTGGAGCTAGTACCCCCCCATATATATGTATGGAGTGTAGTTTGCAACTGTATAGACACTTTTTGTTCCCAACAAGCTAGTTGAAGGACGGATTTCACACACAACTATCTCTCAGAACTGAGCATGTGGATAGACGTTCGTTCATCTAGCACAAAATGAACAGGTAGCAGGAAAAACTTTTTCTCTGGTTTCTCAGTCTGTTTCCAAATGCCGGTTTGAAATTCCTGCAGTTTTCACTGTAAAACCGATTTGGAGCTAGTACCTCCCCAAAATATTTATGGAGAGTAGTTTGCATCTGTATATAAACTTTGTGTTCCCAACAAGCTAGGTGAAGGACGGCTTTAACACACAATTATCTCTCAGAACTGAGCATGTGGAGAGACGTTCGTTCATCTAGCACAATGGGATCGTGTTGCAGGAGAAGCTTTTACTCAGGTTTCTCATTCTGTTTCCTAGTGCCGTTTTGAAGTCCTGCAGTTTTGTCTGTAAAACCGAGTTGGAGCTAGTACCACCCCATATATATGTACGGAGTGTAGTTTGCAACTGTATATAAACTTTGTGTTCCCAACAAGCTATTTGAACGACGGCTTTCACACACACTTATATCTCAGAAATGAGCATGTCGAGAGACGTTCTTTCATCTAGCCAAAAGGAAAAGAGTGCAGGGGAAACTTTTACTCTGGTTTCTCAGTCTGTTTCCAAGTCCCGGTTTGAAGTTCCTGCAGTTTTCACTATAAAACCGAGTTGGAGCTAGTACCTCCACATAAATTTGTATGGAGAGTAGTTTGCAACTGTATAGAAACTTTGTGTTCCAAACAAGCTAGTTGTAGGACGGCGTTCACACACACTTAACTCTCAGAAATGAGCATGTGGAGAGCCGTTCGTTTATCTAGCCCAAAGGGAACTGTTTGAAGTTGAAACTTTTACTGTGGATTCTCACTGTCTTTCCTAGTTCCGGTTTGATTTTCTTGCAGTTTTCACTGTAAAACCGAGTTGGAGCTAGTACCTCCCCGTATATATGTATGCAGAGTACTTTGCAACTCTATAGAAAATTTGTGTTCAAAACAAGCTAGGTGAAGTTCGGCTTTCACACACACTTATCTCTCTAGAACTGAGCATGTGGAGTGAAGTTCGTTCATCTAGCACAAATGCAACTTTATGCAAGAGAAACTTTAACTCTGAATTCTCAGTGGGTTTCCAAGTGCCGGTTTGAAGTTCCTGCAGTTTTCACTGTAAAACCGAGTTGGAGCTAGTACCCCCCCATATATATGTATGGAGTGTAGTTTGCAACTTTATAGACACTTTGTGTTCCCAACAGGCTAGTTGAAGGACGGCTTTCACACACAACTCTCTCTCAGAACTGAACATGTGGATAGACGTTCGTTCATCTAGCACAAAAGGAACAGGTAGCAGGAAAAACTTTTTCTCTGGTTTCTCAGTCTGTTTCCAAATGCCGGTTTGAAATTCCTGCAGTTTTCACTGTAAAACCGATTTGGAGCTAGTACCTCCCCATAAATATTTATGGAGAGTAGTTTGCATCTGTATATAAACTTTGTGTTCCCAACAAGCTAGGTGAAGGACGGCGTTCACACACACTTATCTCTCAGAACTGAGCATGTGAAGAGCCTTTCGTTGATCTAGCACAAAGGGAACTGGTTGAATTTGAAACTTTTACTGTGGATTCTCAGTGTCTTTCCTAGTGCCGGTTTGATTTTCCTGCAGTTTTCACTGTAAAATCGAGTTGGAGCTTGTACCTCCCCATATATATGTATGGAGTGTAGTTTGCAACTGTATATAAACTTTGTGTTCCCAACAAGCTAGTTGAACGACGGCTTTCACACACACTTATATCTCAGAAATGAACATGTCGAGAGACTTTCGTTCATCTAGCCAAAAGGAACAGGTTGCAGGGGAAACTTTTACTCTCGTTTCTCAGTCTTTTTCCAAGTCCCGGTTTGAAGTTCCTGCAGTTTTCACTGTAAAACCGAGTTGGAGCTAGTACCTCCACATAAATTTGTATGGAGAGTAGTTTGCAACTGTATAGAAACTTTGTGTTCCAAACAAGCTAGTTGAAGGACGGCGTTCACACACACTTAACTCTCAGAAATGAGCATGTGGAGAGCCGTTCGTTTATCTAGCCCAAAGGGAACTGTTTGAAGTTGAAACTTTTACTGGGGATTCTCACTGTCTTTCCTAGTTCCGGTTTGATTTTCCTGCAGTTTTCACTGTAAAACCGAGTTGGAGCTAGTACCTCCCCATATATATGTATGAAGAGTAGTTAGTAACTGTATAGAATCTTTGTGATCCGAACACCTAGGTGAAGGACGGCTTTCACACACACTTATCTCTCAGTACTAAGCATGTGGAGAGACATTCGTTCATATAGCACAAAGGGAACGGTTTGCAGGTGAAAATTTTTCTCAGTTTTCTCAGTGGGTTTTCTAGTGCATGTTTGAAGTTCCTGCAGTTTTCAGTGTAAAATCGTGTTTGAGCTAGTACTTCCCCATATATATGTATGGAGAGTATTTAGCAACTTTATAGAAACTTTGGGTTCCCAACAAGCTAGGTGAAGTACGGCTTTCACACACACGTAACTTTCAGAACTGAGCATGTGGAGTGACGTTCGTTCATCTAGCACAAATGGAACGGGTTGCAGGAGAAACTATTACTCTGGTTTCTCAGTCTGTTTCCTAGTGCCGGTTTGAAGTTCCTGCAGTTTTCACTGTAAAACCAAGATAGAGCTAGTACCTCCCATATATATGTATGGAGTGTACTTTGCAACTGTATAGAATCTTTGTCTTCCCAACAAGCTAGTTGAAGGACGGCTGTCACACACAATTATCTCCCAGAACTGAGCATGTGGAGAGACTTTCGTTCATCTATCACAAAGTGAACGGGTTGCAGGAGAAACTAATACTCTGGTTTCTCAGTCTGTTTCCTAGTGCGGGTTTGAAGTTCCTGCAGTTTTCACTGTAAAATTGAGTTGGAGCTAGTACTTCCCCATATGTATGTATGGAATGTAGTTTGCAACTCTATCAAAACTTTGTGTTCCCAACAAGAAAGGAAAAGGACGGCTTTCACACAAATTTATCTCTCAGAACTGGGCATGTGGAGAGAGTTTCGTTCATCTAGCACAAATGGAACCTGTTGCAGTGGAAATTTTCTCTGGTATCTCAATCTGCTTCCAAGTGCCGGTTTGAATTTCCTGCAGTTTTCACTGTAAAACCGAGTTGGAGCTAGTACCTCCCCATATATATGTATGAAGAGTAGTTTGTAACTGTATAGAATCTTTGTGATCCCAACAAGCTAGGTGAAGGACGGCTTTCACAGACACTTATCTCTCAGAAGTAAGCATGTGAAGAGACGTTCGTTCATATAGCACAAAGGGAAAGGTTTGCAGGAGAAACTTTTTCTCAGTTTTCTCAGTGGGTTTTCTAGTGCCGGTTTGAAGTTCCTGCAGTTTTCAGTGTAAAATCGTGTTTGAGCTAGTACTTCCCCATATATATGTATGGTGAGTAGTTTGCAAATTTATAGAAACTTTGTGTTCCCAACAAGCTAGGTGAAGGACGGCTTTCACACACACTTAACTTTCAGAACTAAGCATGTGGAGTGACGTTCGTTCATCTAGCACAAATGGAACTGGTTGCAGGTGAAACTATTACTCTGGTTTCTCAGTCTGTTTCCTAGTGCCGGTTTTAAGTTCCTGCAGTTTTCACTGTAAAACC
The DNA here is from genome assembly GCF_036321535.1 of Camelus dromedarius. Taxonomy (NCBI): domain Eukaryota; kingdom Metazoa; phylum Chordata; class Mammalia; order Artiodactyla; family Camelidae; genus Camelus; species Camelus dromedarius. The sequence continues at coordinate 69,890,071 of NC_087472.1, forward strand.
GAGTTAGAGCTAGTACCTCCCATATATATGTATGGAGTGTACATTGCAACTGTATAGAATCTTTGTGTTCCCAACAAGCTAGGTGAAGGTCGGCTTTAACACAAACTTATCTCTCTAGAACTGAGCATGTGGAGTGAAGTTCGTTCATCTAGCACAAATGCAACGGTTTGCAAGAGAAATTTTAACTCTGAATTCTCAGTCGGTTTCCAAGTGCCGGTTTGAAGTTCCTGCATTTTTCACTGTAAAACCGAGTTGGAGCTAGTAAAACCCCATATATATGTATGGAGTGTAGTTTGCAACTGTATAGACACTTTGTGTTCCCAAAAAGCTTGTTGAATGACGGCTTTCACACACAACTATCTCTCAGAACTGAGCATGTGAATAGACGTTCGTTCATGTAGCACAAACGGAACAGGTTGCAGGAAAAACTTTTTCTCTGGTTTCTCAGTCTGTTTCCAAATGCCGGTTTGAAATTCCTGCAGTTTTCACTGTAAAACCGATTTGGAGCTAGTACCTCCCCATAAATATTTATGGAGAGTAGTTTGCATCTGTATATAAACTTTGTGTTCCCAACAAGCTAGGTGAAGGACGGCTTTAACACACAATTATCTCTCAGAACTGAGCATGTGGAGAGACGTTCGTTCATCTAGCACAATGGGATCGTGTTGTAGGAGAAGCTTTTACTCAGGTTTCTCATCCTGTTTCCTTGTGCCGTTTTGAAGTCCTGCAGTTTTGTCTGTAAAACCGAGTTGGAGCTAGTACCACCCCATATATATGTACGGAGTGTAGTTTGCAACTGTATATAAACTTTGTGTTCCCAACAAGCTAGTTGAACGACGGCTTTCACACACACTTATATCTCAGAAATGAGCATGTCGAGAGACGTTCTTTCATCTAGCCAAAAGGAACAGAGTGCAGGGGAAACTTTTACTCTGGTTTCTCAGTCTGTTTCCAAGTCCCGGTTTGAATTTCCTGCAGTTTTCACTGTAAAACCGAGTTGGAGCTAGTACCTCCCCATATATATGTATGAAGAGTAGTTTGTAACTGTATAGAATCTTTGTGATCCCAACAAGCTAGGTGAAGGACGTCTTTCACAGACACTTATCTCTCAGAAGTAAGCATGTGAAGAGACGTTCGTTCATATAGCACAAAGGGAAAGGTTTGCAGGAGAAATTTTTCTCAGTTTTCTCAGTGGGTTTCCTAGTGCCGGTTTGAAGTTCCTGCAGTTTTCAGTGTAAAATCGTGTTTGAGCTAGTACTTCCCCATATATATGTATGGTGAGTAGTTTGCAAATTTATAGAAACTTTGTGTTCCCAACAAGCTAGGTGAAGGACGGCTTTCACACACACATAACTTTCAGAACTAAGCATGTGGAGTGACGTTCGTTCATCTAGCACAAATGGAACTGGTTGCAGGAGAAACTATTACTCTGGTTTCTCAGTCTGTTTCCTAGTGCCGGTTTTAAGTTCCTGCAGTTTTCACTGTAAAACCGAGTTAGAGCTAGTACCTCCCATATATATGTATGGAGTGTACATTGCAACTCTATAGAATCTTTGTGTTCCCAACAAGCTAATTGAATGTCGGCTTAAACACACACTTATCTCTCTAGAACTGAGCATGTGGAGTGAAGTTCGTTCATCTAGCACAAATGCAACGGTTTGCAAGAGAAACTTTAACTCTGAATTCTCAGTCGGTTTCCAAGTGCCGGTTTGAAGTTCCTGCATTTTTCACTGTAAAACCGAGTTGGAGCTAGTACCCCCCCATATATATGTATGGAGTGTAGTTTGTAACTGTATAGACACTTTTTGTTCCCAACAAGCTAGTTGAAGGACGGATTTCACACACAACTATCTCTCAGAACTGAGCATGTGGATAGACGTTCGTTCATCTAGCACAAAATGAACAGGTAGCAGGAAAAACTTTTTCTCTGGTTTCTCAGTCTGTTTCCAAATGCCGGTTTGAAATTCCTGCAGTTTTCACTGTAAAACCGATTTGGAGCTAGTACCTCCCCAAAATATTTATGGAGAGTAGTTTGCATCTGTATATAAACTTTGTGTTCCCAACAAGCTAGGTGAAGGACGGCTTTAACACACAATTATCTCTCAGAACTGAGCATGTGGAGAGACGTTCGTTCATCTAGCACAATGGGATCGTGTTGCAGGAGAAGCTTTTACTCAGGTTTCTCATTCTGTTTCCTAGTGCCGTTTTGAAGTCCTGCAGTTTTGTCTGTAAAACCGAGTTGGAGCTAGTACCACCCCATATATATGTACGGAGTGTAGTTTGCAACTGTATATAAACTTTGTGTTCCCAACAAGCTAGTTGAACGACGGCTTTCACACACACTTATATCTCAGAAATGAGCATGTCGAGAGACGTTCTTTCATCTAGCCAAAAGGAAAAGAGTGCAGGGGAAACTTTTACTCTGGTTTCTCAGTCTGTTTCCAAGTCCCGGTTTGAAGTTCCTGCAGTTTTCACTGTAAAACCGAGTTGGAGCTAGTACCTCCACATAAATTTGTATGGAGAGTAGTTTGCAACTGTATAGAAACTTTGTGTTCCAAACAAGCTAGTTGTAGGACGGCGTTCACACACACTTAACTCTCAGAAATGAGCATGTGGAGAGCCGTTCGTTTATCTAGCCCAAAGGGAACTGTTTGAAGTTGAAACTTTTACTGTGGATTCTCACTGTCTTTCCTAGTTCCGGTTTGATTTTCTTGCAGTTTTCACTGTAAAACCGAGTTGGAGCTAGTACCTCCCCGTATATATGTATGCAGAGTACTTTGCAACTCTATAGAAAATTTGTGTTCAAAACAAGCTAGGTGAAGTTCGGCTTTCACACACACTTATCTCTCTAGAACTGAGCATGTGGAGTGAAGTTCGTTCATCTAGCACAAATGCAACTTTATGCAAGAGAAACTTTAACTCTGAATTCTCAGTGGGTTTCCAAGTGCCGGTTTGAAGTTCCTGCAGTTTTCACTGTAAAACCGAGTTGGAGCTAGTACCCCCCCATATATATGTATGGAGTGTAGTTTGCAACTTTATAGACACTTTGTGTTCCCAACAGGCTAGTTGAAGGACGGCTTTCACACACAACTCTCTCTCAGAACTGAACATGTGGATAGACGTTCGTTCATCTAGCACAAAAGGAACAGGTAGCAGGAAAAACTTTTTCTCTGGTTTCTCAGTCTGTTTCCAAATGCCGGTTTGAAATTCCTGCAGTTTTCACTGTAAAACCGATTTGGAGCTAGTACCTCCCCATAAATATTTATGGAGAGTAGTTTGCATCTGTATATAAACTTTGTGTTCCCAACAAGCTAGGTGAAGGACGGCGTTCACACACACTTATCTCTCAGAACTGAGCATGTGAAGAGCCTTTCGTTGATCTAGCACAAAGGGAACTGGTTGAATTTGAAACTTTTACTGTGGATTCTCAGTGTCTTTCCTAGTGCCGGTTTGATTTTCCTGCAGTTTTCACTGTAAAATCGAGTTGGAGCTTGTACCTCCCCATATATATGTATGGAGTGTAGTTTGCAACTGTATATAAACTTTGTGTTCCCAACAAGCTAGTTGAACGACGGCTTTCACACACACTTATATCTCAGAAATGAACATGTCGAGAGACTTTCGTTCATCTAGCCAAAAGGAACAGGTTGCAGGGGAAACTTTTACTCTCGTTTCTCAGTCTTTTTCCAAGTCCCGGTTTGAAGTTCCTGCAGTTTTCACTGTAAAACCGAGTTGGAGCTAGTACCTCCACATAAATTTGTATGGAGAGTAGTTTGCAACTGTATAGAAACTTTGTGTTCCAAACAAGCTAGTTGAAGGACGGCGTTCACACACACTTAACTCTCAGAAATGAGCATGTGGAGAGCCGTTCGTTTATCTAGCCCAAAGGGAACTGTTTGAAGTTGAAACTTTTACTGGGGATTCTCACTGTCTTTCCTAGTTCCGGTTTGATTTTCCTGCAGTTTTCACTGTAAAACCGAGTTGGAGCTAGTACCTCCCCATATATATGTATGAAGAGTAGTTAGTAACTGTATAGAATCTTTGTGATCCGAACACCTAGGTGAAGGACGGCTTTCACACACACTTATCTCTCAGTACTAAGCATGTGGAGAGACATTCGTTCATATAGCACAAAGGGAACGGTTTGCAGGTGAAAATTTTTCTCAGTTTTCTCAGTGGGTTTTCTAGTGCATGTTTGAAGTTCCTGCAGTTTTCAGTGTAAAATCGTGTTTGAGCTAGTACTTCCCCATATATATGTATGGAGAGTATTTAGCAACTTTATAGAAACTTTGGGTTCCCAACAAGCTAGGTGAAGTACGGCTTTCACACACACGTAACTTTCAGAACTGAGCATGTGGAGTGACGTTCGTTCATCTAGCACAAATGGAACGGGTTGCAGGAGAAACTATTACTCTGGTTTCTCAGTCTGTTTCCTAGTGCCGGTTTGAAGTTCCTGCAGTTTTCACTGTAAAACCAAGATAGAGCTAGTACCTCCCATATATATGTATGGAGTGTACTTTGCAACTGTATAGAATCTTTGTCTTCCCAACAAGCTAGTTGAAGGACGGCTGTCACACACAATTATCTCCCAGAACTGAGCATGTGGAGAGACTTTCGTTCATCTATCACAAAGTGAACGGGTTGCAGGAGAAACTAATACTCTGGTTTCTCAGTCTGTTTCCTAGTGCGGGTTTGAAGTTCCTGCAGTTTTCACTGTAAAATTGAGTTGGAGCTAGTACTTCCCCATATGTATGTATGGAATGTAGTTTGCAACTCTATCAAAACTTTGTGTTCCCAACAAGAAAGGAAAAGGACGGCTTTCACACAAATTTATCTCTCAGAACTGGGCATGTGGAGAGAGTTTCGTTCATCTAGCACAAATGGAACCTGTTGCAGTGGAAATTTTCTCTGGTATCTCAATCTGCTTCCAAGTGCCGGTTTGAATTTCCTGCAGTTTTCACTGTAAAACCGAGTTGGAGCTAGTACCTCCCCATATATATGTATGAAGAGTAGTTTGTAACTGTATAGAATCTTTGTGATCCCAACAAGCTAGGTGAAGGACGGCTTTCACAGACACTTATCTCTCAGAAGTAAGCATGTGAAGAGACGTTCGTTCATATAGCACAAAGGGAAAGGTTTGCAGGAGAAACTTTTTCTCAGTTTTCTCAGTGGGTTTCCTAGTGCCGGTTTGAAGTTCCTGCAGTTTTCAGTGTAAAATCGTGTTTGAGCTAGTACTTCCCCATATATATGTATGGTGAGTAGTTTGCAAATTTATAGAAACTTTGTGTTCCCAACAAGCTAGGTGAAGGACGGCTTTCACACACACTTAACTTTCAGAACTAAGCATGTGGAGTGACGTTCGTTCATCTAGCACAAATGGAACTGGTTGCAGGTGAAACTATTACTCTGGTTTCTCAGTCTGTTTCCTAGTGCCGGTTTTAAGTTCCTGCAGTTTTCACTGTAAAACCGAGTTAGAGCTAGTACCTCCCATATATATGTATGGAGTGTACATTGCAACTGTATAGAATCTTTGTGTTCCCAACAAGCTAGGTGAAGGTCGGCTTTAACACAAACTTATCTCTCTAGAACTGAGCATGTGGAGTGAAGTTCGTTCATCTAGCACAAATGCAACGGTTTGCAAGAGAAATTTTAACTCTGAATTCTCAGTCGGTTTCCAAGTGCCGGTTTGAAGTTCCTGCATTTTTCACTGTAAAACCGAGTTGGAGCTAGTAAAACCCCATATATATGTATGGAGTGTAGTTTGCAACTGTATAGACACTTTGTGTTCCCAAAAAGCTTGTTGAATGACGGCTTTCACACACAACTATCTCTCAGAACTGAGCATGTGAATAGACGTTCGTTCATGTAGCACAAACGGAACAGGTTGCAGGAAAAACTTTTTCTCTGGTTTCTCAGTCTGTTTCCAAATGCCGGTTTGAAATTCCTGCAGTTTTCACTGTAAAACCGATTTGGAGCTAGTACCTCCCCATAAATATTTATGGAGAGTAGTTTGCATCTGTATATAAACTTTGTGTTCCCAACAAGCTAGGTGAAGGACGGCTTTAACACACAATTATCTCTCAGAACTGAGCATGTGGAGAGACGTTCGTTCATCTAGCACAATGGGATCGTGTTGTAGGAGAAGCTTTTACTCAGGTTTCTCATCCTGTTTCCTTGTGCCGTTTTGAAGTCCTGCAGTTTTGTCTGTAAAACCGAGTTGGAGCTAGTACCACCCCATATATATGTACGGAGTGTAGTTTGCAACTGTATATAAACTTTGTGTTCCCAACAAGCTAGTTGAACGACGGCTTTCACACACACTTATATCTCAGAAATGAGCATGTCGAGAGACGTTCTTTCATCTAGCCAAAAGGAACAGAGTGCAGGGGAAACTTTTACTCTGGTTTCTCAGTCTGTTTCCAAGTCCCGGTTTGAATTTCCTGCAGTTTTCACTGTAAAACCGAGTTGGAGCTAGTACCTCCCCATATATATGTATGAAGAGTAGTTTGTAACTGTATAGAATCTTTGTGATCCCAACAAGCTAGGTGAAGGACGTCTTTCACAGACACTTATCTCTCAGAAGTAAGCATGTGAAGAGACGTTCGTTCATATAGCACAAAGGGAAAGGTTTCAGGAGAAATTTTTCTCAGTTTTCTCAGTGGGTTTCCTAGTGCCGGTTTGAAGTTCCTGCAGTTTTCAGTGTAAAATCGTGTTTGAGCTAGTACTTCCCCATATATATGTATGGTGAGTAGTTTGCAAATTTATAGAAACTTTGTGTTCCCAACAAGCTAGGTGAAGGATGGCTTTCACACACACATAACTTTCAGAACTAAGCATGTGGAGTGACGTTCGTTCATCTAGCACAAATGGAACTGGTTGCAGGAGAAACTATTACTCTGGTTTCTCAGTCTGTTTCCTAGTGCCGGTTTTAAGTTCCTGCAGTTTTCACTGTAAAACCGAGTTAGAGCTAGTACCTCCCATATATATGTATGGAGTGTACATTGCAACTCTATAGAATCTTTGTGTTCCCAACAAGCTAATTGAATGTCGGCTTAAACACACACTTATCTCTCTAGAACTGAGCATGTGGAGTGAAGTTCGTTCATCTAGCACAAATGCAACGGTTTGCAAGAGAAACTTTAACTCTGAATTCTCAGTCGGTTTCCAAGTGCCGGTTTGAAGTTCCTGCATTTTTCACTGTAAAACCGAGTTGGAGCTAGTACCCCCCCATATATATGTATGGAGTGTAGTTTGTAACTGTATAGACACTTTTTGTTCCCAACAAGCTAGTTGAAGGACGGATTTCACACACAACTATCTCTCAGAACTGAGCATGTGGATAGACGTTCGTTCATCTAGCACAAAATGAACAGGTAGCAGGAAAAACTTTTTCTCTGGTTTCTCAGTCTGTTTCCAAATGCCGGTTTGAAATTCCTGCAGTTTTCACTGTAAAACCGATTTGGAGCTAGTACCTCCCCAAAATATTTATGGAGAGTAGTTTGCATCTGTATATAAACTTTGTGTTCCCAACAAGCTAGGTGAAGGACGGCTTTAACACACAATTATCTCTCAGAACTGAGCATGTGGAGAGACGTTCGTTCATCTAGCACAATGGGATCGTGTTGCAGGAGAAGCTTTTACTCAGGTTTCTCATTCTGTTTCCTAGTGCCGTTTTGAAGTCCTGCAGTTTTGTCTGTAAAACCGAGTTGGAGCTAGTACCACCCCATATATATGTACGGAGTGTAGTTTGCAACTGTATATAAACTTTGTGTTCCCAACAAGCTAGTTGAACGACGGCTTTCACACACACTTATATCTCAGAAATGAGCATGTCGAGAGACGTTCTTTCATCTAGCCAAAAGGAAAAGAGTGCAGGGGAAACTTTTACTCTGGTTTCTCAGTCTGTTTCCAAGTCCCGGTTTGAAGTTCCTGCAGTTTTCACTGTAAAACCGAGTTGGAGCTAGTACCTCCACATAAATTTGTATGGAGAGTAGTTTGCAACTGTATAGAAACTTTGTGTTCCAAACAAGCTAGGTGTAGGACGGCGTTCACACACACTTAACTCTCAGAAATGAGCATGTGGAGAGCCGTTCGTTTATCTAGCCCAAAGGGAACTGTTTGAAGTTGAAACTTTTACTGTGGATTCTCACTGTCTTTCCTAGTTCCGGTTTGATTTTCTTGCAGTTTTCACTGTAAAACCGAGTTGGAGCTAGTACCTCCCCGTATATATGTATGCAGAGTACTTTGCAACTCTATAGAAAATTTGTGTTCAAAACAAGCTAGGTGAAGTTCGGCTTTCACACACACTTATCTCTCTAGAACTGAGCATGTGGAGTGAAGTTCGTTCATCTAGCACAAATGCAACTTTATGCAAGAGAAACTTTAACTCTGAATTCTCAGTGGGTTTCCAAGTGCCGGTTTGAAGTTCCTGCAGTTTTCACTGTAAAACCGAGTTGGAGCTAGTACCCCCCCATATATATGTATGGAGTGTAGTTTGCAACTGTATAGACACTTTGTGTTCCCAACAAGCTAGTTGAAGGACGGCTTTCACACACAACTCTCTCTCAGAACTGAACATGTGGATAGACGTTCGTTCATCTAGCACAAAAGGAACAGGTAGCAGGAAAAACTTTTTCTCTGGTTTCTCAGTCTGTTTCCAAATGCCGGTTTGAAATTCCTGCAGTTTTCACTGTAAAACCGATTTGGAGCTAGTACCTCCCCATAAATATTTATGGAGAGTAGTTTGCATCTGTATATAAACTTTGTGTTCCCAACAAGCTAGGTGAAGGACGGCTTTAACACACAATTATCTCTCAGAACTGAGCATGTGGAGAGACGTTCGTTCATCTAGCACAATGGGATCTTGTTGCAGGAGAAGCTTTTACTCTGGATTCTCATTCTGTTTCCTAGTGCCGGTTTGAAATTCCTGCAGTTTTGTCTGTAAAACCGAGTTGGAGCTAGTACCACCCCATATATATGTACGGAGTGTAGTTTGCAACTTTATATAAACTTTGTGTTCCCAACAAGCTAGTTGAACGATGGCTTTCACTCACACTTATCTCTCATAAATGAGCATGTCGAGTGACGTTCGTTCATCTAGCACAAATTTAACTGGGTGCATTTGAAAATTTTACAGTGGATTCTCAGTGTCTTTCCTAGTGCCGGTTTGATTTTCCTGCAGTTTTCACTGTAAAACCGAGTTTTAACTAGTACATCCACATATATATGTATGCTGAGTACTTTGCAAATGTATAGAATCTTTGTGTTCCCAACAAGCTAAATGAAGGACGGCGTTCACACACACTTATCTCTCAGAACTGAGCATGTGAAGAGCCTTTCGTTGATCTAGCACAAAGGGAACTGGTTGAATTTGAAACTTTTACTGTGGATTCTCAGTGTCTTTCCTAGTGCCGGTTTGATTTTCCTGCAGTTTTCACTGTAAAACCAGTTGGAGCTTGTACCTCCCCATATATATGTATGGAGTGTAGTTTGCAACTGTATATAAACTTTGTGTTCCCAACAAGCTAGTTGAACGACGGCTTTCACACACACTTATATCTCAGAAATGAACATGTCGAGAGACTTTCGTTCATCTAGCCAAAAGGAACAGGTTGCAGGGGAAACTTTTACTCTCGTTTCTCAGTCTTTTTCCAAGTCCCGGTTTGAAGTTCCTGCAGTTTTCACTGTAAAACCGAGTTGGAGCTAGTACCTCCACATAAATTTGTATGGAGAGTAGTTTGCAACTGTATAGAAACTTTGTGTTCCAAACAAGCTAGTTGAAGGACGGCGTTCACACACACTTAACTCTCAGAAATGAGCATGTGGAGAGCCGTTCGTTTATCTAGCCCAAAGGGAACTGTTTGAAGTTGAAACTTTTACTGGGGATTCTCACTGTCTTTCCTAGTTCCGGTTTGATTTTCCTGCAGTTTTCACTGTAAAACCGAGTTGGAGCTAGTACCTCCCCATATATATGTATGAAGAGTAGTTAGTAACTGTATAGAATCTTTGTGATCCGAACACCTAGGTGAAGGACGGCTTTCACACACACTTATCTCTCAGTACTAAGCATGTGGAGAGACATTCGTTCATATAGCACAAAGGGAACGGTTTGCAGGTGAAAATTTTTCTCAGTTTTCTCAGTGGGTTTTCTAGTGCATGTTTGAAGTTCCTGCAGTTTTCAGTGTAAAATCGTGTTTGAGCTAGTACTTCCCCATATATATGTATGGAGAGTATTTAGCAACTTTATAGAAACTTTGGGTTCCCAACAAGCTAGGTGAAGTACGGCTTTCACACACACGTAACTTTCAGAACTGAGCATGTGGAGTGACGTTCGTTCATCTAGCACAAATGGAACGGGTTGCAGGAGAAACTATTACTCTGGTTTCTCAGTCTGTTTCCTAGTGCCGGTTTGAAGTTCCTGCAGTTTTCACTGTAAAACCAAGATAGAGCTAGTACCTCCCATATATATGTATGGAGTGTACTTTGCAACTGTATAGAATCTTTGTCTTCCCAACAAGCTAGTTGAAGGACGGCTGTCACACACAATTATCTCCCAGAACTGAGCATGTGGAGAGACTTTCGTTCATCTATCACAAAGTGAACGGGTTGCAGGAGAAACTAATACTCTGGTTTCTCAGTCTGTTTCCTAGTGCGGGTTTGAAGTTCCTGCAGTTTTCACTGTAAAATTGAGTTGGAGCTAGTACTTCCCCATATGTATGTATGGAATGTAGTTTGCAACTCTATCAAAACTTTGTGTTCCCAACAAGAAAGGAAAACGACGGCTTTCACACAAATTTATCTCTCAGAACTGGGCATGTGGAGAGAGTTTCGTTCGTCTAGCACAAATGGAACCTGTTGCAGGGGAAATTTTCTCTGGTATCTCAATCTGCTTCCAAGTGCCGGTTTGAATTTCCTGCAGTTTTCACTGTAAAACCGAGTTGGAGCTAGTACCTCCCCATATATATGTATGAAGAGTAGTTTGTAACTGTATAGAATCTTTGTGATCCCAACAAGCTAGGTGAAGGACGTCTTTCACAGACACTTATCTCTCAGAAGTAAGCATGTGAAGAGACGTTCGTTCATATAGCACAAAGGGAAAGGTTTGCAGGAGAAATTTTTCTCAGTTTTCTCAGTGGGTTTCCTAGTGCCGGTTTGAAGTTCCTGCAGTTTTCAGTGTAAAATCGTGTTTGAGCTAGTACTTCCCCATATATATGTATGGTGAGTAGTTTGCAAATTTATAGAAACTTTGTGTTCCCAACAAGCTAGGTGAAGGACGGCTTTCACACACACATAACTTTCAGAACTAAGCATGTGGAGTGACGTTCGTTCATCTAGCACAAATGGAACTGGTTGCAGGAGAAACTATTACTCTGGTTTCTCAGTCTGTTTCCTAGTGCCGGTTTTAAGTTCCTGCAGTTTTCACTGTAAAACCGATTTGGAGCTAGTACCTCCCCAAAATATTTATGGAGAGTAGTTTGCATCTGTATATAAACTTTGTGTTCCCAACAAGCTAGGTGAAGGACGGCTTTAACACACAATTATCTCTCAGAACTGAGCATGTGGAGAGACGTTCGTTCATCTAGCACAATGGGATCGTGTTGCAGGAGAAGCTTTTACTCAGGTTTCTCATTCTGTTTCCTAGTGCCGTTTTGAAGTCCTGCAGTTTTGTCTGTAAAACCGAGTTGGAGCTAGTACCACCCCATATATATGTACGGAGTGTAGTTTGCAACTGTATATAAACTTTGTGTTCCCAACAAGCTAGTTGAACGACGGCTTTCACACACACTTATATCTCAGAAATGAGCATGTCGAGAGACGTTCTTTCATCTAGCCAAAAGGAAAAGAGTGCAGGGGAAACTTTTACTCTGGTTTCTCAGTCTGTTTCCAAGTCCCGGTTTGAAGTTCCTGCAGTTTTCACTGTAAAACCGAGTTGGAGCTAGTACCTCCACATAAATTTGTATGGAGAGTAGTTTGCAACTGTATAGAAACTTTGTGTTCCAAACAAGCTAGGTGTAGGACGGCGTTCACACACACTTAACTCTCAGAAATGAGCATGTGGAGAGCCGTTCGTTTATCTAGCCCAAAGGGAACTGTTTGAAGTTGAAACTTTTACTGTGGATTCTCACTGTCTTTCCTAGTTCCGGTTTGATTTTCTTGCAGTTTTCACTGTAAAACCGAGTTGGAGCTAGTACCTCCCCGTATATATGTATGCAGAGTACTTTGCAACTCTATAGAAAATTTGTGTTCAAAACAAGCTAGGTGAAGTTCGGCTTTCACACACACTTATCTCTCTAGAACTGAGCATGTGGAGTGAAGTTCGTTCATCTAGCACAAATGCAACTTTATGCAAGAGAAACTTTAACTCTGAATTCTCAGTGGGTTTCCAAGTGCCGGTTTGAAGTTCCTGCAGTTTTCACTGTAAAACCGAGTTGGAGCTAGTACCCCCCCATATATATGTATGGAGTGTAGTTTGCAACTGTATAGACACTTTGTGTTCCCAACAAGCTAGTTGAAGGACGGCTTTCACACACAACTGTCTCTCAGAACTGAACATGTGGATAGACGTTCGTTCATCTAGCACAAAAGGAACAGGTAGCAGGAAAAACTTTTTCTCTGGTTTCTCAGTCTGTTTCCAAATGCCGGTTTGAAATTCCTGCAGTTTTCACTGTAAAACCGATTTGGAGCTAGTACCTCCCCATAAATATTTATGGAGAGTAGTTTGCATCTGTATATAAACTTTGTGTTCCCAACAAGCTAGGTGAAGGACGGCTTTAACACACAATTATCTCTCAGAACTGAGCATGTGGAGAGACGTTCGTTCATCTAGCACAATGGGATATTGTTGCAGGAGAAGCTTTTACTCTGGATTCTCATTCTGTTTCCTAGTGCCGGTTTGAAATTCCTGCAGTTTTGTCTGTAAAACCGAGTTGGAGCTAGTACCACCCCATATATATGTACGGAGTGTAGTTTGCAACTTTATATAAACTTTGTGTTCCCAACAAGCTAGTTGAACGATGGCTTTCACTCACACTTATCTCTCATAAATGAGCATGTCGAGTGACGTTCGTTCATCTAGCACAAATTTAACTGGGTGCATTTGAAAATTTTACAGTGGATTCTCAGTGTCTTTCCTAGTGCCGGTTTGATTTTCCTGCAGTTTTCACTGTAAAACCGAGTTTTAACTAGTACATCCACATATATATGTATGCTGAGTACTTTGCAAATGTATAGAATCTTTGTGTTCCCAACAAGCTAAATGAAGGACGGCGTTCACACACACTTATCTCTCAGAACTGAGCATGTGAAGAGACTTTCGTTGATCTAGCACAAAGGGAACTGGTTGAATTTGAAACTTTTACTGTGGATTCTCAGTGTCTTTCCTAGTGCCGGTTTGATTTTCCTGCAGTTTTCACTGTAAAACCAGTTGGAGCTTGTACCTCCCCATATATATGTATGGAGTGTAGTTTGCAACTGTATATAAACTTTGTGTTCCCAACAAGCTAGTTGAACGACGGCTTTCACACACACTTATATCTCAGAAATGAACATGTCGAGAGACTTTCGTTCATCTAGCCAAAAGGAACAGGTTGCAGGGGAAACTTTTACTCTCGTTTCTCAGTCTTTTTCCAAGTCCCGGTTTGAAGTTCCTGCAGTTTTCACTGTAAAACCGAGTTGGAGCTAGTACCTCCACATAAATTTGTATGGAGAGTAGTTTGCAACTGTATAGAAACTTTGTGTTCCAAACAAGCTAGTTGAAGGACGGCGTTCACACACACTTAACTCTCAGAAATGAGCATGTGGAGAGCCGTTCGTTTATCTAGCCCAAAGGGAACTGTTTGAAGTTGAAACTTTTACTGGGGATTCTCACTGTCTTTCCTAGTTCCGGTTTGATTTTCCTGCAGTTTTCACTGTAAAACCGAGTTGGAGCTAGTACCTCCCCATATATATGTATGAAGAGTAGTTAGTAACTGTATAGAATCTTTGTGATCCGAACACCTAGGTGAAGGACGGCTTTCACACACACTTATCTCTCAGTACTAAGCATGTGGAGAGACATTCGTTCATATAGCACAAAGGGAACGGTTTGCAGGTGAAAATTTTTCTCAGTTTTCTCAGTGGGTTTTCTAGTGCATGTTTGAAGTTCCTGCAGTTTTCAGTGTAAAATCGTGTTTGAGCTAGTACTTCCCCATATATATGTATGGAGAGTATTTAGCAACTTTATAGAAACTTTGGGTTCCCAACAAGCTAGGTGAAGTACGGCTTTCACACACACGTAAATTTCAGAACTGAGCATGTGGAGTGACGTTCGTTCATCTAGCACAAATGGAACGGGTTGCAGGAGAAACTATTACTCTGGTTTCTCAGTCTGTTTCCTAGTGCCGGTTTGAAGTTCCTGCAGTTTTCACTGTAAAACCAAGATAGAGCTAGTACCTCCCATATATATGTATGGAGTGTACTTTGCAACTGTATAGAATCTTTGTCTTCCCAACAAGCTAGTTGAAGGACGGCTGTCACACACAATTATCTCCCAGAACTGAGCATGTGGAGAGACTTTCGTTCATCTATCACAAAGTGAACGGGTTGCAGGAGAAACTAATACTCTGGTTTCTCAGTCTGTTTCCTAGTGCGGGTTTGAAGTTCCTGCAGTTTTCACTGTAAAATTGAGTTGGAGCTAGTACTTCCCCATATGAATGTATGGAATGTAGTTTGCAACTCTATCAAACTTTGTGTTCCCAACAAGAAAGGAAAACGACGGCTTTCACACAAATTTATCTCTCAGAACTGGGCATGTGGAGAGAGTTTCGTTCGTCTAGCACAAATGGAACCTGTTGCAGGGGAAATTTTCTCTGGTATCTCAATCTGCTTCCAAGTGCCGGTTTGAATTTCCTGCAGTTTTCACTGTAAAACCGAGTTGGAGCTAGTACCTCCCCATATATATGTATGAAGAGTAGTTTGTAACTGTATAGAATCTTTGTGATCCCAACAAGCTAGGTGAAGGACGTCTTTCACAGACACTTATCTCTCAGAAGTAAGCATGTGAAGAGACGTTCGTTCATATAGCACAAAGGGAAAGGTTTGCAGGAGAAACTTTTTCTCAGTTTTCTCAGTGGGTTTCCTAGTGCCGGTTTGAAGTTCCTGCAGTTTTCAGTGTAAAATCGTGTTTGAGCTAGTACTTCCCCATATATATGTATGGTGAGTAGTTTGCAAATTTATAGAAACTTTGTGTTCCCAACAAGGTAGGTGAAGGACGGCTTTCACACACACTTATATCTCAGAAATGAGCATGTCGAGAGACGTTCGTTCATCTAGCCAAAAGGAAAAGGTTGCAGGGGAAACTTTTACTCTCGTTTCTCAGTCTGTTTCCAAGTCCCGGTTTGAAGTTCCTGCACTTTTCACTGTAAAACCGAGTTGGAGCTAGTACCTCCACATAAATATGTATGGAGAGTAGTTTGCAACTGTATAGAAACTTTGTGTTCCAAACAAGCTAGGTGAAGGACGGTGTTCACACACACTTAACTCTCAGAACTGAGCATGTGGAGAGCCGTTCGTTTATCTTGCCCAAAGGGAACTGTTTGAAGTTGAAACTTTTACTGTGGATTCTCACTGTCTTTCCTAGTTCCGGTTTGATTTTCCTGCAGTTTTCACTGTAAAACCGAGTTGGAGCTAGTACCTCCCCATATATATGTATGAAGAGTAGTTACTAACTGTATAGAATCTTTGTGATCCCAACAAGCTAGGTGAAGGACGGCTTTCACAGACACTTATCTCTCAGAAGTAAGCATGTGAAGAGACGTTCGTTCATATAGCCCAAAGGGAAAGGTTTGCAGGAGAAACTTTTTCTCAGTTTTCTCAGTGTGTTTCCTAGTGCCGGTTTGAAGTTCCTGCAGTTTTCAGTGTAAAATCGTGTTTGAGCTAGTACTTCCCCATATATATGTATGGAGAGTAGTTTGCAAATTTATAGAAACTTTGTGTTCCCAACAAGCTAGGTGAAGGACGGCTTTCACACACACTTAACTTTCAGAACTGAGCATGTGGAGTGACGTTCGTTCATCTAGTACAAATGGAACTGTTTGCAGGTGAAACTATTACTCTGGTTTCTCAGTCTGTTTCCTAGTGCCGGTTTTAAGTTCCTGCAGTTTTCACTGTAAAACCGAGTTAGAGCTATTACCTCCCATATATATGTATGGAGTGTACATTGCAACTGTATAGAATCTTTGTGTTCCCAACAAGCTAGGTGAATGTCGGCTTAAACACACACTTATCTCTCTAGAACTGAGCATGTGGAGTGAAGTTCGTTCATCTAGCACAAATGCAACGGTTTGCAAGAGAAACTTTAACTCTGAATTCTCAGTGGGTTTCCAAGTGCCGGTTTGAAGTTCCTGCCGTTTTCACTGTAAAACCGAGTTGGAGCTAGTACCCCCCCATATATATGTATGGAGTGTAGTTTGCAACTGTATAGACACTTTGTGTTCCCAACAAGCTAGTTGAAGGACGGCTTTCACACACAACTGTCTCTCAGAACTGAGCATGTGGATAGACGTTCGTTCATCTAGCACAAAAGGAACAGGTAGCAGGAAAAACTTTTTCTCTGGTTTCTCAGTCTGTTTCCAAATGCCGGTTTGAAATTCCTGCAGTTTTCACTGTAAAACCGATTTGGAGCTAGTACCTCCCCATAAATATTTATGGAGAGTAGTTTGCATCTGTATATAAACTTTGTGTTCCCAACAAGCTAGGTGAAGGACGGCTTTAACACACAATTATCTCTCAGAACTGAGCATGTGGAGAGACGTTCGTTCATCTAGCACAATGGGATCTTGTTGCAGGAGAAGCTTTTACTCTGGATTCTCATTCTGTTTCCTAGTGCCGGTTTGAAATTCCTGCAGTTTTGTCTGTAAAACCGAGTTGGAGCTAGTACCACCCCATATATATGTACGGAGTGTAGTTTGCAACTTTATATAAACTTTGTGTTCCCAACAAGCTAGTTGAACGATGGCTTTCACTCACACTTATCTCTCATAAATGAGCATGTCGAGTGACGTTCGTTCATCTAGCACAAATTTAACTGGGTGCATTTGAAAATTTTACAGTGGATTCTCAGTGTCTTTCCTAGTGCCGGTTTGATTTTCCTGCAGTTTTCACTGTAAAACCGAGTTTTAACTAGTACATCCATATATATATGTATGCAGAGTACTTTGCAAATGTATAGAATCTTTGTGTTCCCAACAAGCTAAATGAAGGACGGCGTTCACACACACTTATCTCTCAGAACTGAGCATGTGAAGAGCCTTTCGTTGATCTAGCACAAAGGGAACTGGTTGAATTTGAAACTTTTACTGTGGATTCTCAGTGTCTTTCCTAGTGCCGGTTTGATTTTCCTGCAGTTTTCACTGTAAAACAGAGTTGGAGCTTGTACCTCCCCATATATATGTATGGAGTGTAGTTTGCAACTGTATATAAACTTTGTGTTCCCAACAAGCTAGTTGAACGACGGCTTTCACACACACTTATATCTCAGAAATGAACATGTCGAGAGACTTTCGTTCATCTAGCCAAAAGGAACAGGTTGCAGGGGAAACTTTTACTCTCGTTTCTCAGTCTTTTTCCAAGTCCCGGTTTGAAGTTCCTGCAGTTTTCACTGTAAAACCGAGTTGGAGCTAGTACCTCCACATAAATTTGTATGGAGAGTAGTTTGCAACTGTATAGAAACTTTGTGTTCCAAACAAGCTAGTTGAAGGACGGCGTTCACACACACTTAACTCTCAGAAATGAGCATGTGGAGAGCCGTTCGTTTATCTAGCCCAAAGGGAACTGTTTGAAGTTGAAACTTTTACTGTGGATTCTCACTGTCTTTCCTAGTTCCGGTTTGATTTTCCTGCAGTTTTCACTGTAAAACCGAGTTGGAGCTAGTACCTCCCCATATATATGTATGAAGAGTAGTTAGTAACTGTATAGAATCTTTGTGATCCGAACACCTAGGTGAAGGACGGCTTTCACACACACTTATCTCTCAGTACTAAGCATGTGGAGAGACATTCGTTCATATAGCACAAAGGGAACGGTTTGCAGGTGAAAATTTTTCTCAGTTTTCTCAGTGGGTTTTCTAGTGCATGTTTGAAGTTCCTGCAGTTTTCAGTGTAAAATCGTGTTTGAGCTAGTACTTCCCCATATATATGTATGGAGAGTATTTAGCAACTTTATAGAAACTTTGGGTTCCCAACAAGCTAGGTGAAGTACGGCTTTCACACACACGTAAATTTCAGAACTGAGCATGTGGAGTGACGTTCGTTCATCTAGCACAAATGGAACGGGTTGCAGGAGAAACTATTACTCTGGTTTCTCAGTCTGTTTCCTAGTGCCGGTTTGAAGTTCCTGCAGTTTTCACTGTAAAACCAAGATAGAGCTAGTACCTCCCATATATATGTATGGAGTGTACTTTGCAACTGTATAGAATCTTTGTCTTCCCAACAAGCTAGTTGAAGGACGGCTGTCACACACAATTATCTCCCAGAACTGAGCATGTGGAGAGACTTTCGTTCATCTATCACAAAGTGAACGGGTTGCAGGAGAAACTAATACTCTGGTTTCTCAGTCTGTTTCCTAGTGCGGGTTTGAAGTTCCTGCAGTTTTCACTGTAAAATTGAGTTGGAGCTAGTACTTCCCCATATGTATGTATGGAATGTAGTTTGCAACTCTATCAAAATTTTGTGTTCCCAACAAGAAAGGAAAACGACGGCTTTCACACAAATTTATCTCTCAGAACTGGGCATGTGGAGAGAGTTTCGTTCGTCTAGCACAAATGGAACCTGTTGCAGGGGAAATTTTCTCTGGTATCTCAATCTGCTTCCAAGTGCCGGTTTGAATTTCCTGCAGTTTTCACTGTAAAACCGAGTTGGAGCTAGTACCTCCCCATATATATGTATGAAGAGTAGTTTGTAACTGTATAGAATCTTTGTGATCCCAACAAGCTAGGTGAAGGACGTCTTTCACAGACACTTATCTCTCAGAAGTAAGCATGTGAAGAGACGTTCGTTCATATAGCACAAAGGGAAAGGTTTGCAGGAGAAACTTTTTCTCAGTTTTCTCAGTGGGTTTCCTAGTGCCGGTTTGAAGTTCCTGCAGTTTTCAGTGTAAAATCGTGTTTGAGCTAGTACTTCCCCATATATATGTATGGTGAGTAGTTTGCAAATTTATAGAAACTTTGTGTTCCCAACAAGCTAGGTGAAGGACGGCTTTCACACACACATAACTTTCAGAACTAAGCATGTGGAGTGACGTTCGTTCATCTAGCACAAATGGAACTGGTTGCAGGAGAAACTATTACTCTGGTTTCTCAGTCTGTTTCCTAGTGCCGGTTTTAAGTTCCTGCAGTTTTCACTGTAAAACCGAGTTAGAGCTAGTACCTCCCATATATATGTATGGAGTGTACATTGCAACTCTATAGAATCTTTGTGTTCCCAACAAGCTAGGTGAATGTCGGCTTAAACACACACTTATCTCTCTAGAACTGAGCATGTGGAGTGAAGTTCGTTCATCTAGCACAAATGCAACGGTTTGCAAGAGAATCTTTAACTCTGAATTCTCAGTCGGTTTCCAAGTGCCGGTTTGAAGTTCCTGCATTTTTCACTGTAAAACCGAGTTGGAGCTAGTACCCCCCCATATATATGTATGGAGTGTAGTTTGCAACTGTATAGACACTTTGTGTTCCCAACAAGCTAGTTGAAGGACGGATTTCACACACAACTATCTCTCAGAACTGAGCATGTGGATAGACGTTCGTTCATCTAGCACAAAATGAACAGGTAGCAGGAAAAACTTTTTCTCTGGTTTCTCAGTCTGTTTCCAAATGCCGGTTTGAAATTCCTGCAGTTTTCACTGTAAAACCGATTTGGAGCTAGTACCTCCCCAAAATATTTATATAGAGTAGTTTGCATCTGTATATAAACTTTGTGTTCCCAACAAGCTAGGTGAAGGACGGCTTTAACACACAATTATCTCTCAGAACTGAGCATGTGGAGAGACGTTCGTTCATCTAGCACAATGGGATCGTGTTGCAGGAGAAGCTTTTACTCAGGTTTCTCATTCTGTTTCCTAGTGCCGTTTTGAAGTCCTGCAGTTTTGTCTGTAAAACCGAGTTGGAGCTAGTACCACCCCATATATATGTACGGAGTGTAGTTTGCAACTGTATATAAACTTTGTGTTCCCAACAAGCTAGTTGAACGACGGCTTTCACACACACTTATATCTCAGAAATGAGCATGTCGAGAGACGTTCTTTCATCTAGCCAAAAGGAAAAGAGTGCAGGGGAAACTTTTACTCTGGTTTCTCAGTCTGTTTCCAAGTCCCGGTTTGAAGTTCCTGCAGTTTTCACTGTAAAACCGAGTTGGAGCTAGTACCTCCACATAAATTTGTATGGAGAGTAGTTTGCAACTGTATAGAAACTTTGTGTTCCAAACAAGCTAGGTGTAGGACGGCGTTCACACACACTTAACTCTCAGAAATGAGCATGTGGAGAGCCGTTCGTTTATCTAGCCCAAAGGGAACTGTTTGAAGTTGAAACTTTTACTGTGGATTCTCACTGTCTTTCCTAGTTCCGGTTTGATTTTCTTGCAGTTTTCACTGTAAAACCGAGTTGGAGCTAGTACCTCCCCGTATATATGTATGCAGAGTACTTTGCAACTCTATAGAAAATTTGTGTTCAAAACAAGCTAGGTGAAGTTCGGCTTTCACACACACTTATCTCTCTAGAACTGAGCATGTGGAGTGAAGTTCGTTCATCTAGCACAAATGCAACTTTATGCAAGAGAAACTTTAACTCTGAATTCTCAGTGGGTTTCCAAGTGCCGGTTTGAAGTTCCTGCAGTTTTCACTGTAAAACCGAGTTGGAGCTAGTACCCCCCCATATATATGTATGGAGTGTAGTTTGCAACTGTATAGACACTTTGTGTTCCCAACAAGCTAGTTGAAGGACGGCTTTCACACACAACTGTCTCTCAGAACTGAGCATGTGGATAGACGTTCGTTCATCTAGCACAAAAGGAACAGGTAGCAGGAAAAACTTTTTCTCTGGTTTCTCAGTCTGTTTCCAAATGCCGGTTTGAAATTCCTGCAGTTTTCACTGTAAAACCGATTTGGAGCTAGTACCTCCCCATAAATATTTATGGAGAGTAGTTTGCATCTGTATATAAACTTTGTGTTCCCAACAAGCTAGGTGAAGGACGGCTTTAACACACAATTATCTCTCAGAACTGAGCATGTGGAGAGACGTTCGTTCATCTAGCACAATGGGATCTTGTTGCAGGAGAAGCTTTTACTCTGGATTCTCATTCTGTTTCCTAGTGCCGGTTTGAAATTCCTGCAGTTTTGTCTGTAAAACCGAGTTGGAGCTAGTACCACCCCATATATATGTACGGAGTGTAGTTTGCAACTTTATATAAACTTTGTGTTCCCAACAAGCTAGTTGAACGATGGCTTTCACTCACACTTATCTCTCATAAATGAGCATGTCGAGTGACGTTCGTTCATCTAGCATAAATTTAACTGGGTGCATTTGAAAATTTTACAGTGGATTCTCAGTGTCTTTCCTAGTGCCGGTTTGATTTTCCTGCAGTTTTCACTGTAAAACCGAGTTTTAACTAGTACATCCACATATATATGTATGCTGAGTACTTTACAAATGTATAGAATCTTTGTGTTCCCAACAAGCTAAATGAAGTACGGCGTTCACACACACTTATCTCTCAGAACTGAGCATGTGAAGAGCCTTTCGTTGATCTAGCACAAAGGGAACTGGTTGAATTTGAAACTTTTACTGTGGATTCTCAGTGTCTTTCCTAGTGCCGGTTTGATTTTCCTGCAGTTTTCACTGTAAAACCAGTTGGAGCTTGTACCTCCCCATATATATGTATGGAGTGTAGTTTGCAACTGTATATAAACTTTGTGTTCCCAACAAGCTAGTTGAACGACGGCTTTCACACACACTTATATCTCAGAAATGAACATGTCGAGAGACTTTCGTTCATCTAGCCAAAAGGAACAGGTTGCAGGGGAAACTTTTACTCTCGTTTCTCAGTCTTTTTCCAAGTCCCGGTTTGAAGTTCCTGCAGTTTTCACTGTAAAACCGAGTTGGAGCTAGTACCTCCACATAAATTTGTATGGAGAGTAGTTTGCAACTGTATAGAAACTTTGTGTTCCAAACAAGCTAGTTGAAGGACGGCGTTCACACACACTTAACTCTCAGAAATGAGCATGTGGAGAGCCGTTCGTTTATCTAGCCCAAAGGGAACTGTTTGAAGTTGAAACTTTTACTGGGGATTCTCACTGTCTTTCCTAGTTCCGGTTTGATTTTCCTGCAGTTTTCACTGTAAAACCGAGTTGGAGCTAGTACCTCCCCATATATATGTATGAAGAGTAGTTAGTAACTGTATAGAATCTTTGTGATCCGAACACCTAGGTGAAGGACGGCTTTCACACACACTTATCTCTCAGTACTAAGCATGTGGAGAGACATTCGTTCATATAGCACAAAGGGAACGGTTTGCAGGTGAAAATTTTTCTCAGTTTTCTCAGTGGGTTTTCTAGTGCATGTTTGAAGTTCCTGCAGTTTTCAGTGTAAAATCGTGTTTGAGCTAGTACTTCCCCATATATATGTATGGAGAGTATTTAGCAACTTTATAGAAACTTTGGGTTCCCAACAAGCTAGGTGAAGTACGGCTTTCACACACACGTAAATTTCAGAACTGAGCATGTGGAGTGACGTTCGTTCATCTAGCACAAATGGAACGGGTTGCAGGAGAAACTATTACTCTGGTTTCTCAGTCTGTTTCCTAGTGCCGGTTTGAAGTTCCTGCAGTTTTCACTGTAAAACCAAGATAGAGCTAGTACCTCCCATATATATGTATGGAGTGTACTTTGCAACTGTATAGAATCTTTGTCTTCCCAACAAGCTAGTTGAAGGACGGCTGTCACACACAATTATCTCCCAGAACTGAGCATGTGGAGAGACTTTCGTTCATCTATCACAAAGTGAACGGGTTGCAGGAGAAACTAATACTCTGGTTTCTCAGTCTGTTTCCTAGTGCGGGTTTGAAGTTCCTGCAGTTTTCACTGTAAAATTGAGTTGGAGCTAGTACTTCCCCATATGTATGTATGGAATGTAGTTTGCAACTCTATCAAAACTTTGTGTTCCCAACAAGAAAGGAAAACGACGGCTTTCACACAAATTTATCTCTCAGAACTGGGCATGTGGAGAGAGTTTCGTTCGTCTAGCACAAATGGAACCTGTTGCAGGGGAAATTTTCTCTGGTATCTCAATCTGCTTCCAAGTGCCGGTTTGAATTTCCTGCAGTTTTCACTGTAAAACCGAGTTGGAGCTAGTACCTCCCCATATATATGTATGAAGAGTAGTTTGTAACTGTATAGAATCTTTGTGATCCCAACAAGCTAGGTGAAGGACGTCTTTCACAGACACTTATCTCTCAGAAGTAAGCATGTGAAGAGACGTTCGTTCATATAGCACAAAGGGAAAGGTTTGCAGGAGAAACTTTTTCTCAGTTTTCTCAGTGGGTTTCCTAGTGCCGGTTTGAAGTTCCTGCAGTTTTCAGTGTAAAATCGTGTTTGAGCTAGTACTTCCCCATATATATGTATGGTGAGTAGTTTGCAAATTTATAGAAACTTTGTGTTCCCAACAAGCTAGGTGAAGGACGGCTTTCAAACACACATAACTTTCAGAACTAAGCATGTGGAGTGACGTTCGTTCATCTAGCACAAATGGAACTGGTTGCAGGAGAAACTATTACTCTGGTTTCTCAGTCTGTTTCCTAGTGCCGGTTTTAAGTTCCTGCAGTTTTCACTGTAAAACCGAGTTAGAGCTAGTACCTCCCATATATATGTATGGAGTGTACATTGCAACTCTATAGAATCTTTGTGTTCCCAACAAGCTAGGTGAATGTCGGCTTAAACACACACTTATCTCTCTAGAACTGAGCATGTGGATTGAAGTTCGTTCATCTAGCACAAATGCAACGGTTTGCAAGAGAAACTTTAACTCTGAATTCTCAGTCGGTTTCCAAGTGCCGGTTTGAAGTTCCTGCATTTTTCACTGTAAAACCGAGTTGGAGCTAGTACCCCCCCATATATATGTATGGAGTGTAGTTTGCAACTGTATAGACACTTTGTGTTCCCAACAAGCTAGTTGAAGGACGGATTTCACACACAACTATCTCTCAGAACTGAGCATGTGGATAGACGTTCGTTCATCTAGCACAAAATGAACAGGTAGCAGGAAAAACTTTTTCTCTGGTTTCTCAGTCTGTTTCCAAATGCCGGTTTGAAATTCCTGCAGTTTTCACTGTAAAACCGATTTGGAGCTAGTACCTCCCCAAAATATTTATGGAGAGTAGTTTGCATCTGTATATAAACTTTGTGTTCCCAACAAGCTAGGTGAAGGACGGCTTTAACACACAATTATCTCTCAGAACTGAGCATGTGGAGAGACGTTCGTTCATCTAGCACAATGGGATCGTGTTGCAGGAGAAGCTTTTACTCAGGTTTCTCATTCTGTTTCCTAGTGCCGTTTTGAAGTCCTGCAGTTTTGTCTGTAAAACCGAGTTGGAGCTAGTACCACCCCATATATATGTACGGAGTGTAGTTTGCAACTGTATATAAACTTTGTGTTCCCAACAAGCTAGTTGAACGACGGCTTTCACACACACTTATATCTCAGAAATGAGCATGTCGAGAGACGTTCTTTCATCTAGCCAAAAGGAACAGAGTGCAGGGGAAACATTTACTCTGGTTTCTCAGTCTGTTTCCAAGTCCCGGTTTGAAGTTCCTGCAGTTTTCACTGTAAAACCGAGTTGGAGCTAGTACCTCCCCATATATATGTATGAAGAGTAGTTAGTAACTGTATAGAATCTTTGTGTTCCCAACAAGCTAGGTGAAGGACGGCTTTCACAGACACTTCTCTCTCAGAAGTAAGCATGTGAAGAGACGTTCGTTCATATAGCACAAAGGGAAAGGTTTGCAGGAGAAACTTTTTCTCAGTTTTCTCAGTGGGTTTCCTAGTGCCGGTTTGAAGTTCCTGCAGTTTTCAGTGTAAAATCGTTTTTGAGCTAGTACTTCCCCATATATATGTATGGAGATTAGTTTGCAAATTTATAGAAACTTTGTGTTCCCAACAAGCTAGGTGAAGGACGGCTTTCACACACAACTATCTCTCAGAACTGAGCATTTGGATAGACGTTCGTTCACCTAGCACAAAAGGAACAGGTAGCAGGAAAAAATTTTTCTCTGGTTTCTCAGTCTGTTTCGTAGTGCCGGTTTGAAGTTCCTGCAGTTTTGTCTGTAAAACCGAGTTGGAGCTAGTACCACCCCATATAAATGTACGGATTGTAGTTTGCAACTGTATATAAAATTTGTGTTCCCAACAAGATAGTTGAACGACGGCTTTCACACACACTTATATCTCAGAAATGAGCATGTCGAGAGACTTTCTTTCATCTAGTCAAAACTAACAGAGTGCAGGGGAAACATTTACTCTCGTTTCTCAGTCTGTTTCCAAGTACCGGTTTTAAGTTCCTGCAGTTTTCACTGTAAAACCGAGTTAGAGCTAGTACCTCCCATATATATGTATGGAGTGTACATTGCAACTGTATAGAATCTTTGTGTTCCCAACAAGCTAGGTGAAGGACGGCTTTAAAACACACTTATCTCTCTAGAACTGAGCATGTGGAGTGAAGTTCGTTCATCTAGCACAAATGCAACGGTTTGCAAGAGAAACTTTATCTCTGAATTCTCAGTCGGTTTCCAAGTGCCGGTTTGAAGTTCCTGCAGTTTTCACTGTAAAACCGAGTTGGAGCTAGTACCCCCCCATATATATGTATGGAGTGTAGTTTGCAACTGTATAGACACTTTGTGTTCCCAAAAAGCTAGTTGAAGGACGGCTTTCACACACAACTATCTCTCAGAACTGAGTATGTGGATAGACGTTCGTTCATCTAGCACAAAATGAAGAGTTAGCAGGAAAAACTTTTTCTCTGGTTTCTCAGTCTGTTTCCAAATGCCGTTTTGAAATTCCTGCAGTTTCACTGTAAAACAGATTTGGAGCTAGTACCTCCCAATAAATATTTATGGAGAGTAGTTTGCATCTGTATATAAACTTTGTGTTCCCAACAAGCTAGGTGAACGACGGCTTTAACACACAATTATCTCTCAGAACTGAGCATGTGGAGAGACTTTCGTTCATCTAGCACAATGGGATCGTTTTGCAGGAGAAGCTTTTACTCTGGTTTCTCATTCTGTTTCCTAGTGCCGGTTTGATTTTCCTGCAGTTTTTACTGTAAAACCGAGTTTTAACTAGTACATCCACATATATATGTATGCAGAGTACTTTGCAAATGTATAGAATCTTTGTGTTCCCAACAAGCTAAATGAAGGACGGCGTTCAAACACACTTATCTCTCAGACCTGAGCATCTGAAGAGCCGTTCGTTCATCTAGCACAAAGGGAAATGGTTGAATTTGAAACTTTTACTGTGGATTCTCAGTGTCTTTCCTAGTGCCGGTATGATTTTCCTGCAGTTTTCACTGTAAAACCGAGTTGGAGCTAGTACCTCCCCATATATATGTATGAAGAGTAGTTAGTAACTGTATAGAATCTTTGTGTTCCCAACAAGCTAGGTGAAGGACGGCTTTCACAGACACTTTTCTCTCAGAAGTAAGCATGTGAAGAGACGTTCGTTCATATAGCACAAAGGGAAAGGTTTGCAGCAGAAACTTTTTCTCAGTTTTCTCAGTGGGTTTCCTAGTGCCGGTTTGAATTTCCTGCAGTTTTCAGTGTAAAATCGTTTTTGAGCTAGTACTTCCCCATATATATGTATGGAGATTAGTTTGCAAATTTATAGAAACTTTGTGTTCCCAACAAGCTAGGTGAAGGACGGCTTTCACACACAACTATCTCTCAGAACTGAGCATTTGGATAGACGTTCGTTCATCTAGCACAAAAGGAACAGGTAGCAGGAAAAAATTTTTCTCTGGTTTCTCAGTCTGTTTCCTAGTGCCGGTTTGAAGTTCCTGCAGTTTTGTCTGTAAAACAGAGTTGGAGCTAGTACCACCCCATATATATGTACGGAGTGTAGTTTGCAACTGTATATAAACTTTGTGTTCCCAACAAGCTAGTTGAACGACGGCTTTCACACACACTTATATCTCAGAAATGAGCATGTCGAGAGACGTTCTTTCATCTAGCCAAAAGGAACAGAGTGCAGGGGAAACTTTTACTCTGGTTTCTCAGTCTGTTTCCAAGTCCCGGGTTGATGTTCCTGCAGTTTTCACTGTAAAACCGAGTTGGAGCTAGTACCTCCACATAAATTTGTATGGAGAGTAGTTTGCAACTGTATAGAAACTTTGTGTTCCAAACAAGCTAGTTGAAGGACGGCGTTCACACACACTTAACTCTCAGAAATGAGCATGTGGAGAGCCGTTCGTTTATCTAGCCCAAAGGGAACTGTTTCAAGTTGAAACTTTTACTGGGGATTCTCACTGTCTTTCCTAGTTCCGGTTTGATTTTCCTGCAGTTTTCACTGTAAAACCGAGTTGGAGCTAGTACCTCCCCATATATATGTATGAAGAGTAGTTAGTAACTGTATAGAATCTTTGTGATCCGAACACCTAGGTGAAGGACGGCTTTCACACACACTTATCTCTCAGTACTAAGCATGTGGAGAGACATTCGTTCATATAGCACAAAGGGAACGGTTTGCAGGTGAAAATTTTTCTCAGTTTTCTCAGTGGGTTTTCTAGTGCATGTTTGAAGTTTCTGCAGTTTTCAGTGTAAAATCGTGTTTGAGCTAGTACTTCCCCATATATATGTATGGAGAGTATTTAGCAACTTTATAGAAACTTTGGGTTCCCAACAAGCTAGGTGAAGTACGGCTTTCACACACACGTAACTTTCAGAACTGAGCATGTGGAGTGACGTTCGTTCATCTAGCACAAATGGAACGGGTTGCAGGAGAAACTATTACTCTGGTTTCTCAGTCTGTTTCCTAGTGCCGGTTTGAAGTTCCTGCAGTTTTCACTGTAAAACCAAGATAGAGCTAGTACCTCCCATATATATGTATGGAGTGTACTTTGCAACTGTATAGAATCTTTGTCTTCCCAACAAGCTAGTTGAAGGACGGCTGTCACACACAATTATCTCCCAGAACTGAGCATGTGGAGAGACTTTCGTTCATCTATCACAAAGTGAACGGGTTGCAGGAGAAACTAATACTCTGGTTTCTCAGTCTGTTTCCTAGTGCGGGTTTGAAGTTCCTGCAGTTTTCACTGTAAAATTGAGTTGGAGCTAGTACTTCCCCATATGTATGTATGGAATGTAGTTTGCAACTCTATCAAAACTTTGTGTTCCCAACAAGAAAGGAAAAGGACGGCTTTCACACAAATTTATCCTTCAGAACTGGGCATGTGGAGAGAGTTTCGTTCGTCTAGCACAAATGGAACCTGTTGCAGAGGAAATTTTCTCTGGTATCTCAATCTGCTTCCAAGTGCCGGTTTGAATTTCCTGCAGTTTTCACTGTAAAACCGAGTTGGAGCTAGTACCTCCCCATATATATGTATGAAGAGTAGTTTGTAACTGTATAGAATCTTTGTGATCCCAACAAGCTAGGTGAAGGACGGCTTTCACAGACACTTATCTCTCAGAAGTAAGCATGTGAAGAGACGTTCGTTCATATAGCACAAAGGGAAAGGTTTGCAGGAGAAACTTTTTCTCAGTTTTCTCAGTGGGTTTCCTAGTGCCGGTTTGAAGTTCCTGCAGTTTTCAGTGTAAAATCGTGTTTGAGCTAGTACTTCCCCATATATATGTATGGTGAGTAGTTTGCAAATTTATAGAAACTTTGTGTTCCCAACAAGCTAGGTGAAGGACGGCTTTCACACACACTTAACTTTCAGAACTAAGCATGTGGAGTGACGTTCGTTCATCTAGCACAAATGGAACTGGTTGCAGGAGAAACTATTACTCTGGTTTCTCAGTCTGTTTCCTAGTGCCGGTTTTAAGTTCCTGCAGTTTTCACTGTAAAACCGAGTTAGAGCTAGTACCTCCCATATATATGTATGGAGTGTTCATTGCAACTGTATAGAATCTTTGTGTTCCCAACAAGCTAGGTGAAGGTCGGCTTTAACACACACTTATCTCTCTAGAACTGAGCATGTGGAGTGAAGTTCGTTCATCTAGCACAAATGCAACGGTTTGCAAGAGAAACTTTAACTCTGAATTCTCAGTCGGTTTCCAAGTGCCGGTTTGAAGTTCCTGCATTTTTCACTGTAAAACCGAGTTGGAGCTAGTACCCCCCCATATATATGTATGGAGTGTAGTTTGCAACTGTATAGACACTTTGTGTTCCCAACAAGCTAGTTGAAGGACGGCTTTTACACACAACTATCTCTCAGAACTGAGCATGTGGATAGACGTTCGTTCATCTAGCACAAAATGAACAGGTAGCAGGAAAAACTTTTTCTCTGGTTTCTCAGTCTGTTTCCAAATGCCGGTTTGAAATTCCTGCAGTTTTCACTGTAAAACCGATTTGGAGCTAGTACCTCCCCATAAATATTTATGGAGAGTAGTTTGCATCTGTATATAAACTTTGTGTTCCCAACAAGCTAGGTGAAGGACGGCTTTAACACACAATTATCTCTCAGAACTGAGCATGTGGAGAGACGTTCGTTCATCTAGCACAATGGGATCGTGTTGCAGGAGAAACTTTTTCTCAGGTTTCTCATTCTGTTTCCTTGTGCCGTTTTGAAGTCCTGCAGTTTTGTCTGTAAAACTGAGTTGGAGCTAGTACCACCCCATATATATGTACGGAGTGTAGTTTGCAACTGTATATAAACTTTGTGTTCCCAACAAGCTAGTTGAACGACGGCTTTCACACACACTTATATCTCAGAAATGAGCATGTCGAGAGACGTTCTTTCATCTAGCCAAAAGGAACAGAGTGCAGGGGAAACTTTTACTCTGGTTTCTCAGTCTGTTTCCAAGTCCCGGTTTGAAGTTCCTGCAGTTTTCACTGTAAAACCGAGTTGGAGCTAGTACCTCCACATAAATTTGTATGGAGAGTAGTTTGCAACTGTATAGAAACTTTGTGTTCCAAACAAGCTAGGTGAAGGACGGCGTTCACACACACTTAACTCTCAGAAATGAGCATGTGGAGAGCCGTTCGTTTATCTAGCCCAAAGGGAACTGTTTGAAGTTGAAACTTTTGCTGTGGATTCTCACTGTCTTTCCTAGTTCCGGTTTGATTTTCCTGCAGTTTTCACTGTAAAACCGAGTTGGAGCTAGTACCTCCCCGTATATATGTATGCAGAGTACTTTGCAACTGTATAGAAAATTTGTGTTCAAAACAAGCTAGGTGAAGTTCGGCTTTCACACACACTTATCTCTCTAGAACTGAGCATGTGGAGTGAAGTTCTTTCATCTAGCACAAATGCAACTTTATGCAAGAGAAACTTTTACTCTGAATTCTCAGTCGGTTTCCAAGTGCCGGTTTGAAGTTCCTGCAGTTTTCACTGTAAAACCGTGTTGGAGCTAGTACCCCCCCATATATATTTATGGAGTGTAGTTTGCAACTGTATAGACACTTTGTGTTCCCAAAAAGCTAGTTGAAGGACGGCTTTCACACACAACTATCTCTCAGAACTGAGCATGTGAATAGACGTTCGTTCATCTAGCACAATAGGAACAGGTTGCAGGAAAAACTTTTTCTCTGGTTTCTCAGTCTATTTCCAAATGCCGGTTTGAAGTTCCTGCAGTTTTCACTGTAAAACCGAGTTGGAGCTAGTACCACCCCATATATATGTACGGAGTGTAGTTTGCAACTTTACATAAACTTTGTGTTCCCAACAAGCTAGTTGAACGATGGCTTTCACACACACTTATCTCTCATAAATGAGCATGTCGAGTGACGTTCGTTCATCTAGCACAAATTTAACTGGGTGCAGTTGAAAATTTTACAGTGGATTCTCAGTGTCTTTCCTAGTGCCGGTTTGATTTTCCTGCAGTTTCACTGTAAAACCGAGTTTTAACTAGTACATCCACATATATATGTATGCAGAGTACTTTGCAAATGTATAGAATCTTTGTGTTCCCAACAAACTAAATGAAGTACGGCGTTCAAACACACTTATCTCTCAGACCTGAGCATCTGAAGAGCCGTTCGTTCATCTAGCACAAAGGGAAATGGTTGAATTTGAAATTTTACTGTGGATTCTCAGTGTCTTTCCTAGTGCCGGTTTGATTTTCCTGCAGTATTCACTTTAAAACCGAGTTGGAGCTTGTACCTCCCCATATATATGTATGGAGTGTAGTTTGCAACAGTATATAAACTTTGTGTTCCCAACAAGCTAGTTGAACGACGGCTTTCACACACAATTATATCTCAGAAATGAGCATGTCGAGAGACGTTCGTTCATCTAGCCAAAAGGAACAGGTTGCAGGGGAAACTTTTACTCTGGTTTCTCAGTCTGTTTCCAAGTCCCGGTTTGAAGTTCCTGCAGTTTTCACTGTAAAACCGAGTTGGAGCTAGTACCTCCCCATAAATATGTATGGAGAGTAGTTTGCAACTGTATAGAAACTTTGTGTTCCAAACAAGCTAGGTGAAGGACGGCGTTCACACACACTTAACTCTCAGAACTGAGCATGTGGAGAGCCGTTCGTTCATCTAGCCCAAAGGGAACTGTTTGAAGTTGAAACTTTTACTGTGGATTCTCACTGTCTTTCCTAGTTCCGGTTTGATTTTCCTGCAGTTTTCACTGTAAAACCGAGTTGGAGCTAGTACCTCCCCATATATATGTATGAAGAGTAGTTAGTAACTGTATAGAATCTTTGTGTTCCGAACACCTAGGTGAAGGACGGCTTTCACACACACTTATCTCTCAGTACTAAGCATGTGGAGAGACATTCGTTCATATAGCACAAAGGGAACGGTTTGCAGGTGAAAATTTTTCTCAGTTTTCTCAGTGGGTTTTCTAGTGCATGTTTGAAGTTCCTGCAGTTTTCAGTGTAAAATCGTGTTTGAGCTAGTACTTCCCCATATATATGTATGGAGAGTATTTAGCAACTTTATAGAAACTTTGGGTTCCCAACAAGCTAGGTGAAGTACGGCTTTCACACACACGTAACTTTCAGAACTGAGCATGTGGAGTGACGTTCGTTCATCTAGCACAAATGGAACGGGTTGCAGGAGAAACTATTACTCTGGTTTCTCAGTCTGTTTCCTAGTGCCGGTTTGAAGTTCCTGCAGTTTTCACTGTAAAACCAAGATAGAGCTAGTACCTCCCATATATATGTATGGAGTGTACTTTGCAACTGTATAGAATCTTTGTCTTCCCAACAAGCTAGTTGAAGGACGGCTGTCACACACAATTATCTCCCAGAACTGAGCATGTGGAGAGACTTTCGTTCATCTATCACAAAGTGAACGGGTTGCAGGAGAAACTAATACTCTGGTTTCTCAGTCTGTTTCCTAGTGCGGGTTTGAAGTTCCTGCAGTTTTCACTGTAAAATTGAGTTGGAGCTAGTACTTCCCCATATGTATGTATGGAATGTAGTTTGCAACTCTATCAAAACTTTGTGTTCCCAACAAGAAAGGAAAAGGACGGCTTTCACACAAATTTATCTCTCAGAACTGGGCATGTGGAGAGAGTTTCGTTCATCTAGCACAAATGGAACCTGTTGCAGGTGAAATTTTCTATGGTATCTCAATCTGCTTCCAAGTGCCGGTTTGAATTTCCTGCAGTTTTCACTGTAAAACCGAGTTGGAGCTAGTACCTCCCCATATATATGTATGAAGAGTAGTTTGTAACTGTATAGAATTTTTGTGATCCCATCAAGCTAGGTGAAGGACGTCTTTCACAGACACTTATCTCTCAGAAGTAAGCATGTGAAGAGACGTTCGTTCATATAGCACAAAGGGAAAGGTTTGCAGGAGAAACTTTTTCTCAGTTTTCTCAGTGGGTTTCCTAGTGCCGGTTTGAAGTTCCTGCAGTTTTCAGTGTAAAATCGTGTTTGAGCTAGTACTTCCCCATATATATGTATGGTGAGTAGTTTGCAAATTTATAGAAACTTTGTGTTCCCAACAAGCTAGGTGAAGGACGGCTTTCACACACACTTAACTTTCAGAACTAAGCATGTGGAGTGACGTTCGTTCATCTAGCACAAATGGAACTGGTTGCAGGAGAAACTATTACTCTGGTTTCTCAGTCTGTTTCCTAGTGCCGGTTTTAAGTTCCTGCAGTTTTCACTGTAAAACCGAGTTAGAGCTAGTACCTCCCATATATATGTATGGAGTGTACATTGCAACTGTATAGAATCTTTGTGTTCCCAACAAGCTAGGTGAAGGTCGGCTTTAACACACACTTATCTCTCTAGAACTGAGCATGTGGAGTGAAGTTCGTTCATCTAGCACAAATGCAACGGTTTGCAAGAGAAATTTTAACTCTGAATTCTCAGTCGGTTTCCAAGTGCCGGTTTGAAGTTCCTGCATTTTTCACTGTAAAACCGAGTTGGAGCTTGTACCCCCCCATATATATGTATGGAGTGTAGTTTGCAACTGTATAGACACTTTGTGTTCCCAAAAAGCTAGTTGAAGAATGGCTTTCACACACAACTATCTCTCAGAACTGAGCATGTGAATAGACGTTCGTTCATGTAGCACAAACGGAACAGGTTGCAGGAAAAACTTTTTCTCTGGTTTCTCAGTCTGTTTCCAAATGCCGGTTTGAAATTCCTGCAGTTTTCACTGTAAAACCGATTTGGAGCTAGTACCTCCCCATAAATATTTATGGAGAGTAGTTTGCATCTGTATATAAACTTTGTGTTCCCAACAAGCTAGGTGAAGGACGGCTTTAACACACAATTATCTCTCAGAACTGAGCATGTGGAGAGACGTTCGTTCATCTAGCACAATGGGATCGTGTTGTAGGAGAAGCTTTTACTCAGGTTTCTCATTCTGTTTCCTTGTGCCGTTTTGAAGTCCTGCAGTTTTGTCTGTAAAACCGAGTTGGAGCTAGTACCACCCCATATATATGTACGGAGTGTAGTTTGCAACTGTATATAAACTTTGTGTTCCCAACAAGCTAGTTGAACGACGGCTTTCACACACACTTATATCTCAGAAATGAGCATGTCGAGAGACGATCTTTCATCTAGCCAAAAGGAACAGAGTGCAGGGGAAACTTTTACTCTGGTTTCTCAGTCTGTTTCCAAGTCCCGGTTTGAAGTTCCTGCAGTTTTCACTGTAAAACCGAGTTGGAGCTAGTACCTCCACATAAATTTGTATGGAGAGTAGTTTGCAACTGTATAGAAACTTTGTGTTCCAAACAAGCTAGGTGAAGGACGGCGTTCACACACACTTAACTCTCAGAAATGAGCATGTGGAGAGCCGTTCGTTTATCTAGCCCAAAGGGAACTGTTTGAAGTTGAAACTTTTACTGTGGATTCTCACTGTCTTTCCTAGTTCCGGTTTGATTTTCCTGCAGTTTTCACTGTAAAACCGAGTTGGAGCTAGTACCTCCCCGTATATATGTATGCAGAGTACTTTGCTACTGCATAGAAAATTTGTGTTCAAAACAAGCTAGGTGAAGTTCGGCTTTCACACACACTTATCTCTCTAGAACTGAGCATGTGGAGTGAAGTTCTTTCATCTAGCACAAATGCAACTTTATGCAAGAGAAACTTTTACTCTGAATTCTCAGTCGGTTTCCAAGTGCCGGTTTGAAGTTCCTGCAGTTTTCACTGTAAAACCGTGTTGGAGCTAGTACCCCCCCATATATATTTATGGAGTGTAGTTTGCAACTGTATAGACACTTTGTGTTCCCAAAAAGCTAGTTGAAGGACGGCTTTCACACACAACTATCTCTCAGAACTGAGCATGTGAATAGACGTTCGTTCATCTAGCACAATAGGAACAGGTTGCAGGAAAAACTTTTTCTCTGGTTTCTCAGTCTATTTCCAAATGCCGGTTTGAAGTTCCTGCAGTTTTCACTGTAAAACCGAGTTGGAGCTAGTACCACCCCATATATATGTACGGAGTGTAGTTTGCAACTTTACATAAACTTTGTGTTCCCAACAAGCTAGTTGAACGATGGCTTTCACACACACTTATCTCTCATAAATGAGCATGTCGAGTGACGTTCGTTCATCTAGCACAAATTTAACTGGGTGCAGTTGAAAATTTTACAGTGGATTCTCAGTGTCTTTCCTAGTGCCGGTTTGATTTTCCTGCAGTTTTCACTGTAAAACCGAGTTTTAACTAGTACATCCACATATATATGTATGCAGAGTACTTTGCAAATGTATAGAATCTTTGTGTTCCCAACAAACTAAATGAAGTACGGCGTTCAAACACACTTATCTCTCAGACCTGAGCATCTGAAGAGCCGTTCGTTCATCTAGCACAAAGGGAAATGGTTGAATTTGAAATTTTACTGTGGATTCTCAGTGTCTTTCCTAGTGCCGGTTTGATTTTCCTGCAGTATTCACTTTAAAAC
Source organism: Camelus dromedarius (assembly GCF_036321535.1). Classification (NCBI taxonomy): domain Eukaryota; kingdom Metazoa; phylum Chordata; class Mammalia; order Artiodactyla; family Camelidae; genus Camelus; species Camelus dromedarius. Next base: position 69,925,611 of record NC_087472.1, read on the forward strand.
CGAGTTGGAGCTTGTACCTCCCCATATATATGTATGGAGTGTAGTTTGCAACTGTATATAAACTTTGTGTTCCCAACAAGCTAGTTGAACGACTGCTTTCACACACAATTATATCTCAGAAATGAGCATGTCGAGAGACGTTCGTTCATCTAGCCAAAAGGAACAGGTTGCAGGGGAAACTTTTACTCTGGTTTCTCAGTCTGTTTCCAAGTCCCGGTTTGAAGTTCCTGCAGTTTTCACTGTAAAACCGAGTTGGAGCTAGTACCTCCCCATAAATATGTATGGAGAGTAGTTTGCAACTGTATAGAAACTTTGTGTTCCAAACAAGCTAGGTGAAGGACGGCGTTCACACACACTTAACTCTCAGAACTGAGCATGTGGAGAGCCGTTCGTTCATCTAGCCCAAAGGGAACTGTTTGAAGTTGAAACTTTTACTGTGGATTCTCACTGTCTTTCCTAGTTCCGGTTTGATTTTCCTGCAGTTTTCACTGTAAAACCGAGTTGGAGCTAGTACCTCCCCATATATATGTATGAAGAGTAGTTAGTAACTGTATAGAATCTTTGTGTTCCGAACACCTAGGTGAAGGACGGCTTTCACACACACTTATCTCTCAGTACTAAGCATGTGGAGAGACATTCGTTCATATAGCACAAAGGGAACGGTTTGCAGGTGAAAATTTTTCTCAGTTTTCTCAGTGGGTTTTCTAGTGCATGTTTGAAGTTCCTGCAGTTTTCAGTGTAAAATCGTGTTTGAGCTAGTACTTCCCCATATATATGTATGGAGAGTATTTAGCAACTTTATAGAAACTTTGGGTTCCCAACAAGCTAGGTGAAGTACGGCTTTCACACACACGTAACTTTCAGAACTGAGCATGTGGAGTGACGTTCGTTCATCTAGCACAAATGGAACGGGTTGCAGGAGAAACTATTACTCTGGTTTCTCAGTCTGTTTCCTAGTGCCGGTTTGAAGTTCCTGCAGTTTTCACTGTAAAACCAAGATAGAGCTAGTACCTCCCATATATATGTATGGAGTGTACTTTGCAACTGTATAGAATCTTTGTCTTCCCAACAAGCTAGTTGAAGGACGGCTGTCACACACAATTATCTCCCAGAACTGAGCATGTGGAGAGACTTTCGTTCATCTATCACAAAGTGAACGGGTTGCAGGAGAAACTAATACTCTGGTTTCTCAGTCTGTTTCCTAGTGCGGGTTTGAAGTTCCTGCAGTTTTCACTGTAAAATTGAGTTGGAGCTAGTACTTCCCCATATGTATGTATGGAATGTAGTTTGCAACTCTATCAAAACTTTGTGTTCCCAACAAGAAAGGAAAAGGACGGCTTTCACACAAATTTATCTCTCAGAACTGGGCATGTGGAGAGAGTTTCGTTCATCTAGCACAAATGGAACCTGTTGCAGGTGAAATTTTCTATGGTATCTCAATCTGCTTCCAAGTGCCGGTTTGAATTTCCTGCAGTTTTCACTGTAAAACCGAGTTGGAGCTAGTACCTCCCCATATATATGTATGAAGAGTAGTTTGTAACTGTATAGAATTTTTGTGATCCCATCAAGCTAGGTGAAGGACGTCTTTCACAGACACTTATCTCTCAGAAGTAAGCATGTGAAGAGACGTTCGTTCATATAGCACAAAGGGAAAGGTTTGCAGGAGAAACTTTTTCTCAGTTTTCTCAGTGGGTTTCCTAGTGCCGGTTTGAAGTTCCTGCAGTTTTCAGTGTAAAATCGTGTTTGAGCTAGTACTTCCCCATATATATGTATGGTGAGTAGTTTGCAAATTTATAGAAACTTTGTGTTCCCAACAAGCTAGGTGAAGGACGGCTTTCACACACACTTAACTTTCAGAACTAAGCATGTGGAGTGACGTTCGTTCATCTAGCACAAATGGAACTGGTTGCAGGAGAAACTATTACTCTGGTTTCTCAGTCTGTTTCCTAGTGCCGGTTTTAAGTTCCTGCAGTTTTCACTGTAAAACCGAGTTAGAGCTAGTACCTCCCATATATATGTATGGAGTGTACATTGCAACTGTATAGAATCTTTGTGTTCCCAACAAGCTAGGTGAAGGTCGGCTTTAACACACACTTATCTCTCTAGAACTGAGCATGTGGAGTGAAGTTCGTTCAATTAGCACAAATGCAACGGTTTGCAAGAGAAATTTTAACTCTGAATTCTCAGTCGGTTTCCAAGTGCCGGTTTGAAGTTCCTGCATTTTTCACTGTAAAACCGAGTTGGAGCTTGTACCCCCCCATATATATGTATGGAGTGTAGTTTGCAACTGTATAGACACTTTGTGTTCCCAAAAAGCTAGTTGAAGGATGGCTTTCACACACAACTATCTCTCAGAACTGAGCATGTGAATAGACGTTCGTTCATGTAGCACAAACGGAACAGGTTGCAGGAAAAACTTTTTCTCAGGTTTCTCAGTCTGTTTCCAAATGCCGGTTTGAAATTCCTGCAGTTTTCACTGTAAAACCGATTTGGAGCTAGTACCTCCCCATAAATATTTATGGAGAGTAGTTTGCATCTGTATATAAACTTTGTGTTCCCAACAAGCTAGGTGAAGGACGGCTTTAACACACAATTATCTCTCAGAACTGAGCATGTGGAGAGACGTTCGTTCATCTAGCACAATGGGATCGTGTTGTAGGAGAAGCTTTTACTCAGGTTTCTCATTCTGTTTCCTTGTGCCGTTTTGAAGTCCTGCAGTTTTGTCTGTAAAACCGAGTTGGAGCTAGTACCACCCCATATATATGTACGGAGTGTAGTTTGCAACTGTATATAAACTTTGTGTTCCCAACAAGCTAGTTGAACGACGGCTTTCACACACACTTATATCTCAGAAATGAGCATGTCGAGAGACGATCTTTCATCTAGCCAAAAGGAACAGAGTGCAGGGGAAACTTTTACTCTGGTTTCTCAGTCTGTTTCCAAGTCCCGGTTTGAAGTTCCTGCAGTTTTCACTGTAAAACCGAGTTGGAGCTAGTACCTCCACATAAATTTGTATGGACAGTAGTTTGCAACTGTATAGAAACTTTGTGTTCCAAACAAGCTAGGTGAAGGACGGCGTTCACACTCACTTAACTCTCAGAAATGAGCATGTGGAGAGCCGTTCGTTTATCTAGCCCAAAGGGAACTGTTTGAAGTTGAAACTTTTACTGTGGATTCTCACTGTCTTTCCTAGTTCCGGTTTGATTTTCCTGCAGTTTTCACTGTAAAACCGAGTTGGAGCTAGTACCTCCCCGTATATATGTATGCAGAGTACTTTGCTACTGTATAGAAAATTTGTGTTCAAAACAAGCTAGGTGAAGTTCGGCTTTCACACACACTTATCTCTCTAGAACTGAGCATGTGGAGTGAAGTTCTTTCATCTAGCACAAATGCAACTTTATGCAAGAGAAACTTTTACTCTGAATTCTCAGTCGGTTTCCAAGTGCCGGTTTGAAGTTCCTGCAGTTTTCACTGTAAAACCGTGTTGGAGCTAGTACCCCCCCATATATATTTATGGAGTGTAGTTTGCAACTGTATAGACACTTTGTGTTCCCAAAAAGCTAGTTGAAGGACGGCTTTCACACACAACTATCTCTCAGAACTGAGCATGTGAATAGACGTTCGTTCATCTAGCACAATAGGAACATGTTGCAGGAAAAACTTTTTCTCAGGTTTCTCAGTCTATTTCCAAATGCCGGTTTGAAGTTCCTGCAGTTTTCACTGTAAAACCGAGTTGGAGCTAGTACCACCCCATATATATGTATGGAGTGTAGTTTGCAACTTTACATAAACTTTGTGTTCCCAACAAGCTAGTTGAACGATGGCTTTCACACACACTTATCTCTCATAAATGAGCATGTCGAGTGACGTTCGTTCATCTAGCACAAATTTAACTGGGTGCAGTTGAAAATTTTACAGTGGATTCTCAGTGTCTTTCCTAGTGCCAGTTTGATTTTCCTGCAGTTTTCACTGTAAAACCGAGTTTTAACTAGTACATCCACATATATATGTATGCAGATTACTTTGCAAATGTATAGAATCTTTGTGTTCCCAACAAACTAAATGAAGTACGGCGTTCAAACACACTTATCTCTCAGACCTGAGCATCTGAAGAGCCGTTCGTTCATCTAGCACAAAGGGAAATGGTTGAATTTGAAATTTTACTGTGGATTCTCAGTGTCTTTCCTAGTGCCGGTTTGATTTTCCTGCAGTATTCACTTTAAAACCGAGTTGGAGCTTGTACCTCCCCATATATATGTATGGAGTGTAGTTTGCAACTGTATATAAACTTTGTGTTCCCAACAAGCTAGTTGAACGACGGCTTTCACACACAATTATATCTCAGAAATGAGCATGTCGAGAGACGTTCGTTCATCTAGCCAAAAGGAACAGGTTGCAGGGGAAACTTTTACTCTGGTTTCTCAGTCTGTTTCCAAGTCCCGGTTTGAAGTTCCTGCAGTTTTCACTGTAAAACCGAGTTGGAGCTAGTACCTCCCCATAAATATGTATGGAGAGTAGTTTGCAACTGTATAGAAACTTTGTGTTCCAAACAAGCTAGGTGAAGGACGGCGTTCACACACACTTAACTCTCAGAACTGAGCATGTGGAGAGCCGTTCGTTCATCTAGCCCAAAGGGAACTGTTTGAAGTTGAAACTTTTACTGGGGATTCTCACTGTCTTTCCTAGTTCCGGTTTGATTTTCCTGCAGTTTTCACTGTAAAACCGAGTTGGAGCTAGTACCTCCCCATATATATGTATGAAGAGTAGTTAGTAACTGTATAGAATCTTTGTGATCCGAACACCTAGGTGAAGGACGGCTTTCACACACACTTATCTCTCAGTACTAAGCATGTGGAGAGACATTCGTTCATATAGCACAAAGGGAACGGTTTGCAGGTGAAAATTTTTCTCAGTTTTCTCAGTGGGTTTTCTAGTGCATGTTTGAAGTTCCTGCAGTTTTCAGTGTAAAATCGTGTTTGAGCTAGTACTTCCCCATATATATGTATGGAGAGTATTTAGCAACTTTATAGAAACTTTGGGTTCCCAACAAGCTAGGTGAAGTACGGCTTTCACACACACGTAACTTTCAGAACTGAGCATGTGGAGTGACGTTCGTTCATCTAGCACAAATGGAACGGGTTGCAGGAGAAACTATTACTCTGGTTTCTCAGTCTGTTTCCTAGTGCCGGTTTGAAGTTCCTGCAGTTTTCACTGTAAAACCAAGATAGAGCTAGTACCTCCCATATATATGTATGGAGTGTACTTTGCAACTGTATAGAATCTTTGTCTTCCCAACAAGCTAGTTGAAGGACGGCTGTCACACACAATTATCTCCCAGAACTGAGCATGTGGAGAGACTTTCGTTCATCTATCACAAAGTGAACGGGTTGCAGGAGAAACTAATACTCTGGTTTCTCAGTCTGTTTCCTAGTGCGGGTTTGAAGTTCCTGCAGTTTTCACTGTAAAATTGAGTTGGAGCTAGTACTTCCCCATATGTATGTATGGAATGTAGTTTGCAACTCTATCAAAACTTTGTGTTCCCAACAAGAAAGGAAAAGGACGGCTTTCACACAAATTTATCTCTCAGAACTGGGCATGTGGAGAGAGTTTCGTTCGTCTAGCACAAATGGAACCTGTTGCAGAGGAAATTTTCTCTGGTATCTCAATCTGCTTCCAAGTGCCGGTTTGAATTTCCTGCAGTTTTCACTGTAAAACCGAGTTGGAGCTAGTACCTCCCCATATATATGTATGAAGAGTAGTTTGTAACTGTATAGAATCTTTGTGATCCCAACAAGCTAGGTGAAGGACGGCTTTCACAGACACTTATCTCTCAGAAGTAAGCATGTGAAGAGACGTTCGTTCATATAGCACAAAGGGAAAGGTTTGCAGGAGAAACTTTTTCTCAGTTTTCTCAGTGGGTTTCCTAGTGCCGGTTTGAAGTTCCTGCAGTTTTCAGTGTAAAATCGTGTTTGAGCTAGTACTTCCCCATATATATGTATGGTGAGTAGTTTGCAAATTTATAGAAACTTTGTGTTCCCAACAAGCTAGGTGAAGGACGGCTTTCACACACACTTAACTTTCAGAACTAAGCATGTGGAGTGACGTTCGTTCATCTAGCACAAATGGAACTGGTTGCAGGAGAAACTATTACTCTGGTTTCTCAGTCTGTTTCCTAGTGCCGGTTTTAAGTTCCTGCAGTTTTCACTGTAAAACCGAGTTAGAGCTAGTACCTCCCATATATATGTATGGAGTGTTCATTGCAACTGTATAGAATCTTTGTGTTCCCAACAAGCTAGGTGAAGGTCGGCTTTAACACACACTTATCTCTCTAGAACTGAGCATGTGGAGTGAAGTTCGTTCATCTAGCACAAATGCAATGGTTTGCAAGAGAAACTTTAACTCTGAATTCTCAGTCGGTTTCCAAGTGCCGGTTTGAAGTTCCTGCATTTTTCACTGTAAAACCGAGTTGGAGCTAGTACCCCCCCATATATATGTATGGAGTGTAGTTTGCAACTGTATAGACACTTTGTGTTCCCAACAAGCTAGTTGAAGGACGGCTTTTACACACAACTATCTCTCAGAACTGAGCATGTGGATAGACGTTCGTTCATCTAGCACAAAATGAACAGGTAGCAGGAAAAACTTTTTCTCTGGTTTCTCAGTCTGTTTCCAAATGCCGGTTTGAAATTCCTGCAGTTTTCACTGTAAAACCGATTTGGAGCTAGTACCTCCCCATAAATATTTATGGAGAGTAGTTTGCATCTGTATATAAACTTTGTGTTCCCAACAAGCTAGGTGAAGGACGGCTTTAACACACAATTATCTCTCAGAACTGAGCATGTGGAGAGACGTTCGTTCATCTAGCACAATGGGATCGTGTTGCAGGAGAAGCTTTTACTCAGGTTTCTCATTCTGTTTCCTTGTGCCGTTTTGAAGTCCTGCAGTTTTGTCTGTAAAACCGAGTTGGAGCTAGTACCACCCCATATATATGTACGGAGTGTAGTTTGCAACTGTATATAAACTTTGTGTTCCCAACAAGCTAGTTGAACGACGGCTTTCACACACACTTATATCTCAGAAATGAGCATGTCGAGAGACGTTCTTTCATCTAGCCAAAAGGAACAGAGAGCAGGGGAAACTTTTACTCTGGTTTCTCAGTCTGTTTCCAAGTCCCGGTTTGAAGTTCCTGCAGTTTTCACTGTAAAACCGAGTTGGAGCTAGTACCTCCACATAAATTTGTATGGAGAGTAGTTTGCAACTGTATAGAAACTTTGTGTTCCAAACAAGCTAGGTGAAGGACGGCGTTCACACACACTTAACTCTCAGAAATGAGCATGTGGAGAGCCGTTCGTTTATCTAGCCCAAAGGGAACTGTTTGAAGTTGAAACTTTTACTGTGGATTCTCACTGTCTTTCCTAGTTCCGGTTTGATTTTCCTGCAGTTTTCACTGTAAAACCGAGTTGGAGCTAGTACCTCCCCGTATATATGTATGCAGAGTACTTTGCAACTGTATAGAAAATTTGTGTTCAAAACAAGCTAGGTGAAGTTCGGCTTTCACACACACTTATCTCTCTAGAACTGAGCATGTGGAGTGAAGTTCTTTCATCTAGCACAAATGCAACTTTATGCAAGAGAAACTTTTACTCTGAATTCTCAGTCGGTTTCCAAGTGCCGGTTTGAAGTTCCTGCAGTTTTCACTGTAAAACCGTGTTGGAGCTAGTACCCCCCCATATATATTTATGGAGTGTAGTTTGCAACTGTATAGACACTTTGTGTTCCCAAAAAGCTAGTTGAAGGACGGCTTTCACACACAACTATCTCTCAGAACTGAGCATGTGAATAGACGTTCGTTCATCTAGCACAATAGGAACAGGTTGCAGGAAAAACTTTTTCTCTGGTTTCTCAGTCTATTTCCAAATGCCGGTTTGAAGTTCCTGCAGTTTTCACTGTAAAACCGAGTTGGAGCTAGTACCACCCCATATATATGTACGGAGTGTAGTTTGCAACTTTACATAAACTTTGTGTTCCCAACAAGCTAGTTGAACGATGGCTTTCACACACACTTATCTCTCATAAATGAGCATGTCGAGTGACGTTCGTTCATCTAGCACAAATTTAACTGGGTGCAGTTGAAAATTTTACAGTGGATTCTCAGTGTCTTTCCTAGTGCCGGTTTGATTTTCCTGCAGTTTTCACTGTAAAACCGAGTTTTAACTAGTACATCCACATATATATGTATGCAGAGTACTTTGCAAATGTATAGAATCTTTGTGTTCCCAACAAACTAAATGAAGTACGGCGTTCAAACACACTTATCTCTCAGACCTGAGCATCTGAAGAGCCGTTCGTTCATCTAGCACAAAGGGAAATGGTTGAATTTGAAATTTTACTGTGGATTCTCAGTGTCTTTCCTAGTGCCGGTTTGATTTTCCTGCAGTATTCACTTTAAAACCGAGTTGGAGCTTGTACCTCCCCATATATATGTATGGAGTGTAGTTTGCAACTGTATATAAACTTTGTGTTCCCAACAAGCTAGTTGAACGACGGCTTTCACACACAATTATATCTCAGAAATGAGCATGTCGAGAGACGTTCGTTCATCTAGCCAAAAGGAACAGGTTGCAGGGGAAACTTTTACTCTGGTTTCTCAGTCTGTTTCCAAGTCCCGGTTTGAAGTTCCTGCAGTTTTCACTGTAAAACCGAGTTGGAGCTAGTACCTCCCCATAAATATGTATGGAGAGTAGTTTGCAACTGTATAGAAACTTTGTGTTCCAAACAAGCTAGGTGAAGGACGGCGTTCACACACACTTAACTCTCAGAACTGAGCATGTGGAGAGCCGTTCGTTCATCTAGCCCAAAGGGAACTGTTTGAAGTTGAAACTTTTACTGTGGATTCTCACTGTCTTTCCTAGTTCCGGTTTGATTTTCCTGCAGTTTTCACTGTAAAACCGAGTTGGAGCTAGTACCTCCCCATATATATGTATGAAGAGTAGTTAGTAACTGTATAGAATCTTTGTGTTCCGAACACCTAGGTGAAGGACGGCTTTCACACACACTTATCTCTCAGTACTAAGCATGTGGAGAGACATTCGTTCATATAGCACAAAGGGAACGGTTTGCAGGTGAAAATTTTTCTCAGTTTTCTCAGTGGGTTTTCTAGTGCATGTTTGAAGTTCCTGCAGTTTTCAGTGTAAAATCGTGTTTGAGCTAGTACTTCCCCATATATATGTATGGAGAGTATTTAGCAACTTTATAGAAACTTTGGGTTCCCAACAAGCTAGGTGAAGTACGGCTTTCACACACACGTAACTTTCAGAACTGAGCATGTGGAGTGACGTTCGTTCATCTAGCACAAATGGAACGGGTTGCAGGAGAAACTATTACTCTGGTTTCTCAGTCTGTTTCCTAGTGCCGGTTTGAAGTTCCTGCAGTTTTCACTGTAAAACCAAGATAGAGCTAGTACCTCCCATATATATGTATGGAGTGTACTTTGCAACTGTATAGAATCTTTGTCTTCCCAACAAGCTAGTTGAAGGACGGCTGTCACACACAATTATCTCCCAGAACTGAGCATGTGGAGAGACTTTCGTTCATCTATCACAAAGTGAACGGGTTGCAGGAGAAACTAATACTCTGGTTTCTCAGTCTGTTTCCTAGTGCGGGTTTGAAGTTCCTGCAGTTTTCACTGTAAAATTGAGTTGGAGCTAGTACTTCCCCATATGTATGTATGGAATGTAGTTTGCAACTCTATCAAAACTTTGTGTTCCCAACAAGAAAGGAAAACGACGGCTTTCACACAAATTTATCTCTCAGAACTGGGCATGTGGAGAGAGTTTCGTTCATCTAGCACAAATGGAACCTGTTGCAGGTGAAATTTTCTATGGTATCTCAATCTGCTTCCAAGTGCCGGTTTGAATTTCCTGCAGTTTTCACTGTAAAACCGAGTTGGAGCTAGTACCTCCCCATATATATGTATGAAGAGTAGTTTGTAACTGTATAGAATTTTTGTGATCCCATCAAGCTAGGTGAAGGACGGCTTTCACAGACACTTATCTCTCAGAAGTAAGCATGTGAAGAGACGTTCGTTCATATAGCACAAAGGGAAAGTTTTGCAGGAGAAACTTTTTCTCAGTTTTCTCAGTGGGTTTCCTAGTGCCGGTTTGAAGTTCCTGCAGTTTTCAGTGTAAAATCGTGTTTGAGCTAGTACTTCCCCATATATATGTATGGTGAGTAGTTTGCAAATTTATAGAAACTTTGTGTTCCCAACAAGCTAGGTGAAGGACGGCTTTCACACACACTTAACTTTCAGAACTAAGCATGTGGAGTGACGTTCGTTCATCTAGCACAAATGGAACTGGTTGCAGGAGAAACTATTACTCTGGTTTCTCAGTCTGTTTCCTAGTGCCGGTTTTAAGTTCCTGCAGTTTTCACTGTAAAACCGAGTTAGAGCTAGTACCTCCCATATATATGTATGGAGTGTTCATTGCAACTGTATAGAATCTTTGTGTTCCCAACAAGCTAGGTGAAGGTCGGCTTTAACACACACTTATCTCTCTAGAACTGAGCATGTGGAGTGAAGTTCGTTCATCTAGCACAAATGCAACGGTTTGCAAGAGAAATTTTAACTCTGAATTCTCAGTCGGTTTCCAAGTGCCGGTTTGAAGTTCCTGCATTTTTCACTGTAAAACCGAGTTGGAGCTTGTACCCCCCCATATATATGTATGGAGTGTAGTTTGCAACTGTATAGACACTTTGTGTTCCCAAAAAGCTAGTTGAAGGATGGCTTTCACACACAACTATCTCTCAGAACTGAGCATGTGAATAGACGTTCGTTCATGTAGCACAAACGGAACAGGTTGCAGGAAAAACTTTTTCTCTGGTTTCTCAGTCTGTTTCCAAATGCCGGTTTGAAATTCCTGCAGTTTTCACTGTAAAACCGATTTGGAGCTAGTACCTCCCCATAAATATTTATGGAGAGTAGTTTGCATCTGTATATAAACTTTGTGTTCCCAACAAGCTAGGTGAAGGACGGCTTTAACACACAATTATCTCTCAGAACTGAGCATGTGGAGAGACGTTCGTTCATCTAGCACAATGGGATCGTGTTGTAGGAGAAGCTTTTACTCAGGTTTCTCATTCTGTTTCCTTGTGCCGTTTTGAAGTCCTGCAGTTTTGTCTGTAAAACCGAGTTGGAGCTAGTACCACCCCATATATATGTACGGAGTGTAGTTTGCAACTGTATATAAACTTTGTGTTCCCAACAAGCTAGTTGAACGACGGCTTTCACACACACTTATATCTCAGAAATGAGCATGTCGAGAGACGATCTTTCATCTAGCCAAATGGAACAGAGTGCAGGGGAAACTTTTACTCTGGTTTCTCAGTCTGTTTCCAAGTCCCGGTTTGAAGTTCCTGCAGTTTTCACTGTAAAACCGAGTTGGAGCTAGTACCTCCACATAAATTTGTATGGAGAGTAGTTTGCAACTGTATAGAAACTTTGTGTTCCAAACAAGCTAGGTGAAGGACGGCGTTCACACACACTTAACTCTCAGAAATGAGCATGTGGAGAGCCGTTCGTTTATCTAGCCCAAAGGGAACTGTTTGAAGTTGAAACTTTTACTGTGGATTCTCACTGTCTTTCCTAGTTCCGGTTTGATTTTCCTGCAGTTTTCACTGTAAAACCGAGTTGGAGCTAGTACCTCCCCGTATATATGTATGCAGAGTACTTTGCTACTGTATAGAAAATTTGTGTTCAAAACAAGCTAGGTGAAGTTCGGCTTTCACACACACTTATCTCTCTAGAACTGAGCATGTGGAGTGAAGTTCTTTCATCTAGCACAAATGCAACTTTATGCAAGAGAAACTTTTACTCTGAATTCTCAGTCGGTTTCCAAGTGCCGGTTTGAAGTTCCTGCAGTTTTCACTGTAAAACCGTGTTGGAGCTAGTACCCCCCCATATATATTTATGGAGTGTAGTTTGCAACTGTATAGACACTTTGTGTTCCCAAAAAGCTAGTTGAAGGACGGCTTTCACACACAACTATCTCTCAGAACTGAGCATGTGAATAGACGTTCGTTCATCTAGCACAATAGGAACATGTTGCAGGAAAAACTTTTTCTCAGGTTTCTCAGTCTATTTCCAAATGCCGGTTTGAAGTTCCTGCAGTTTTCACTGTAAAACCGAGTTGGAGCTAGTACCACCCCATATATATGTATGGAGTGTAGTTTGCAACTTTACATAAACTTTGTGTTCCCAACAAGCTAGTTGAACGATGGCTTTCACACACACTTATCTCTCATAAATGAGCATGTCGAGTGACGTTCGTTCATCTAGCACAAATTTAACTGGGTGCAGTTGAAAATTTTACAGTGGATTCTCAGTGTCTTTCCTAGTGCCAGTTTGATTTTCCTGCCGTTTTCACTGTAAAACCGAGTTTTAACTAGTACATCCACATATATATGTATGCAGAGTACTTTGCAAATGTATAGAATCTTTGTGTTCCCAACAAACTAAATGAAGTACGGCGTTCAAACACACTTATCTCTCAGACCTGAGCATCTGAAGAGCCGTTCGTTCATCTAGCACAAAGGGAAATGGTTGAATTTGAAATTTTACTGTGGATTCTCAGTGTCTTTCCTAGTGCCGGTTTGATTTTCCTGCAGTATTCACTTTAAAACCGAGTTGGAGCTTGTACCTCCCCATATATATGTATGGAGTGTAGTTTGCAACTGTATATAAACTTTGTGTTCCCAACAAGCTAGTTGAACGACGGCTTTCACACACAATTATATCTCAGAAATGAGCATGTCGAGAGACGTTCGTTCATCTAGCCAAAAGGAACAGGTTGCAGGGGAAACTTTTACTCTGGTTTCTCAGTCTGTTTCCAAGTCCCGGTTTGAAGTTCCTGCAGTTTTCACTGTAAAACCGAGTTGGAGCTAGTACCTCCCCATAAATATGTATGGAGAGTAGTTTGCAACTGTATAGAAACTTTGTGTTCCAAACAAGCTAGGTGAAGGACGGCGTTCACACACACTTAACTCTCAGAACTGAGCATGTGGAGAGCCGTTCGTTCATCTAGCCCAAAGGGAACTGTTTGAAGTTGAAACTTTTACTGGGGATTCTCACTGTCTTTCCTAGTTCCGGTTTGATTTTCCTGCAGTTTTCACTGTAAAACCGAGTTGGAGCTAGTACCTCCCCATATATATGTATGAAGAGTAGTTAGTAACTGTATAGAATCTTTGTGATCCGAACACCTAGGTGAAGGACGGCTTTCACACACACTTATCTCTCAGTACTAAGCATGTGGAGAGACATTCGTTCATATAGCACAAAGGGAACGGTTTGCAGGTGAAAATTTTTCTCAGTTTTCTCAGTGGGTTTTCTAGTGCATGTTTGAAGTTCCTGCAGTTTTCAGTGTAAAATCGTGTTTGAGCTAGTACTTCCCCATATATATGTATGGAGAGTATTTAGCAACTTTATAGAAACTTTGGGTTCCCAACAAGCTAGGTGAAGTACGGCTTTCACACACACGTATCTTTCAGAACTGAGCATGTGGAGTGACGTTCGTTCATCTAGCACAAATGGAACGGGTTGCAGGAGAAACTATTACTCTGGTTTCTCAGTCTGTTTCCTAGTGCCGGTTTGAAGTTCCTGCAGTTTTCACTGTAAAACCAAGATAGAGCTAGTACCTCCCATATATATGTATGGAGTGTACTTTGCAACTGTATAGAATCTTTGTCTTCCCAACAAGCTAGTTGAAGGACGGCTGTCACACACAATTATCTCCCAGAACTGAGCATGTGGAGAGACTTTCGTTCATCTATCACAAAGTGAACGGGTTGCAGGAGAAACTAATACTCTGGTTTCTCAGTCTGTTTCCAAGTGCGGGTTTGAAGTTCCTGCAGTTTTCACTGTAAAATTGAGTTGGAGCTAGTACTTCCCCATATGTATGTATGGAATGTAGTTTGCAACTCTATCAAAACTTTGTGTTCCCAACAAGAAAGGAAAAGGACGGCTTTCACACAAATTTATCTCTCAGAACTGGGCATGTGGAGAGAGTTTCGTTCATCTAGCACAAATGGAACCTGTTGCAGGGGAAATTTTCTCTGGTATCTCAATCTGCTTCCAAGTGCCGGTTTGAATTTCCTGCAGTTTTCACTGTAAAACCGAGTTGGAGCTAGTACCTCCCCATATATATGTATGAAGAGTAGTTTGTAACTGTATAGAATTTTTGTGATCCCATCAAACTAGGTGAAGGACGGCTTTCACAGACACTTATCTCTCAGAAGTAAGCATGTGAAGAGACGTTCGTTCATATAGCACAAAGGGAAAGGTTTGCAGGAGAAACTTTTTCTCAGTTTTCTCAGTGGGTTTCCTAGTGCCGGTTTGAAGTTCCTGCAGTTTTCAGTGTAAAATCGTGTTTGAGCTAGTACTTCCCCATATATATGTATGGTGAGTAGTTTGCAAATTTATAGAAACTTTGTGTTCCCAACAAGCTAGGTGAAGGACGGCTTTCACACACACTTAACTTTCAGAACTAAGCATGTGGAGTGACGTTCGTTCATCTAGCACAAATGGAACTGGTTGCAGGAGAAACTATTACTCTGGTTTCTCAGTCTGTTTCCTAGTGCCGGTTTTAAGTTCCTGCAGTTTTCACTGTAAAACCGAGTTAGAGCTAGTACCTCCCATATATATGTATGGAGTGTACATTGCAACTGTATAGAATCTTTGTGTTCCCAACAAGCTAGGTGAAGGTCGGCTTTAACACACACTTATCTCTCTAGAACTGAGCATGTGGAGTGAAGTTCGTTCATCTAGCACAAATGCAACGGTTTGCAAGAGAAATTTTAACTCTGAATTCTCAGTCGGTTTCCAAGTGCCGGTTTGAAGTTCCTGCATTTTTCACTGTAAAACCGAGTTGGAGCTTGTACCCCCCCATATATATGTATGGAGTGTAGTTTGCAACTGTATAGACACTTTGTGTTCCCAAAAAGCTAGTTGAAGGATGGCTTTCACACACAACTATCTCTCAGAACTGAGCATGTGAATAGACGTTCGTTCATGTAGCACAAACGGAACAGGTTGCAGGAAAAACTTTTTCTCTGGTTTCTCAGTCTGTTTCCAAATGCCGGTTTGAAATTCCTGCAGTTTTCACTGTAAAACCGATTTGGAGCTAGTACCTCCCCATAAATATTTATGGAGAGTAGTTTGCATCTGTATATAAACTTTGTGTTCCCAACAAGCTAGGTGAAGGACGGCTTTAACACACAATTATCTCTCAGAACTGAGCATGTGGAGAGACGTTCGTTCATCTAGCACAATGGGATCGTGTTGTAGGAGAAGCTTTTACTCAGGTTTCTCATTCTGTTTCCTTGTGCCTTTTTGAAGTCCTGCAGTTTTGTCTGTAAAACCGATTTGGAGCTAGTACCACCCCATATATATGTACGGAGTGTAGTTTGCAACTGTATATAAACTTTGTGTTCCCAACAAGCTAGTTGAACGACGGCTTTCACACACACTTATATCTCAGAAATGAGCATGTCGAGAGACGTTCTTTCATCTAGCCAAAAGGAACAGAGTGCAGGGGAAACTTTTACTCTGGTTTCTCAGTCTGTTTCCAAGTCCCGGTTTGAAGTTCCTGCAGTTTTCACTGTAAAACCGAGTTGGAGCTAGTACCTCCACATAAATTTGTATTGAGAGTAGTTTGCAACTGTATAGAAACTTTGTGTTCCAAACAAGCTAGGTGAAGGACGGCGTTCACACACACTTAACTCTCAGAAATGAGCATGTGGAGAGCCGTTCGTTTATCTAGCCCAAAGGGAACTGTTTGAAGTTGAAACTTTTACTGTGGATTCTCACTGTCTTTCCTAGTTCCGGTTTGATTTTCCTGCAGTTTTCACTGTAAAACCGAGTTGGAGCTAGTACCTCCCCGTATATTTGTATGCAGAGTACTTTGCAACTGTATAGAAAATTTGTGTTCAAAACAAGCTTGGTGAAGTTCGGCTTTCACACACACTTATCTCTCTAGAACTGAGCATGTGGAGTGAAGTTCTTTCATCTAGCACAAATGCAACTTTATGCAAGAGTAACTTTTACTCTGAATTCTCAGTCGGTTTCCAAGTGCCGGTTTGAAGTTCCTGCAGTTTTCACTGTAAAACCGTGTTGGAGCTAGTACCCCCCCATATATATTTATGGAGTGTAGTTTGCAACTGTATAGACACTTTGTGTTCCCAAAAAGCTAGTTGAAGGACGGCTTTCACACACAACTATGTCTCAGAACTGAGCATGTGAATAGACGTTCGTTCATCTAACACAATAGGAACAGGTTGCAGGAAAAACTTGTTCTCTGGTTTCTCAGTCTATTTCCAAATGCCGGTTTGAAGTTCCTGCAGTTTTCACTGTAAAACCGAGTTGGAGCTATTACCACCCCATATATATGTACGGAGTGTAGTTTGCAACTTTACATAAACTTTGTGTTCCCAACAAGCTAGTTGAACGATGGCTTTCACACACACTTATCTCTCATAAATGAGCATGTCGAGTGACGTTCGTTCATCTAGCACAAATATAACTGGGTGCAGTTGAAAATTTTACAGTGGATTCTCAGTGTCTTTCCTAGTGCCGGTTTGATTTTCCTGCAGTTTTCACTGTAAAAGCGAGTTTTAACTAGTACATCCACATATATATGTATGCAGAGTACTTTGCAAATGTATAGAATCTTTGTGTTCCCAACAAGCTAAATGAAGGACGGCGTTCAAACACACTTATATCTCAGACCTGAGCATCTGAAGAGCCGTTCGTTCATCTAGCACAAAGGGAAATGGTTGAATTTGAAACTTTTACTGTGGATTCTCAGTGTCTTTCCTAGTGCCGGTTTGATTTTCCTGCAGTATTCACTGTAAAACCGAGTTGGAGCTTGTACCTCCCCATATATATGTATGGAGTGTAGTTTGCAACTGTATATAAACTTTGTGTTCCCAACAACCTAGTTGAACGACGGCTTTCACACACACTTATATCTCAGAAATGAGCATGTCGAGAGACGTTCGTTCATCTAGCCAAAAGGAACAGGTTGCAGGGGAAACTTTTACTCTGGTTTCTCAGTCTGTTTCCAAGTCCCGTTTTGAAGTTCCTGCAGTTTTCACTGTAAAACCGAGTTGGAGCTCGTACCTCCCCATAAATATGTATGGAGAGTAGTTTGCAACTGTATAGAAACTTTGTGTTCCAAACAAGCTAGGTGAAGGACGGCGTTCACACACACTTAACACTCAGAACTGAGCATGTGGAGAGCCGTTCGTTCATCTAGCCCAAAGGGAACTGTTTGAAGTTGAAACTTTTACTGGGGATTCTCACTGTCTTTCCTAGTTCCGGTTTGATTTTCCTGCAGTTTTCACTGTAAAACCGAGTTGGAGCTAGTACCTCCCCATATATATGTATGAAGAGTAGTTAGTAACTGTATAGAATCTTTGTGTTCCGAACACCTAGGTGAAGGACGGCTTTCACACACACTTATCTCTCAGTACTAAGCATGTGGATAGACATTCGTTCATATAGCACAAAGGGAATGGTTTGCAGGTGAAAATTTTTCTCAGTTTTCTCAGTGGGTTTTCTAGTGCATGTTTGAAGTTCCTGCAGTTTTCAGTGTAAAATCGTGTTTGAGCTAGTACTTCCCCATATATATGTATGGAGAGTATTTAGCAACTTTATAGAAACTTTGGGTTCCCAACAAGCTAGGTGAAGTACGGCTTTCACACACACGTAACTTTCAGAACTGAGCATGTGGAGTGACGTTCGTTCATCTAGCACAAATGGAACGGGTTGCAGGAGAAACTATTACTCTGGTTTCTCAGTCTGTTTCCTAGTGCCGGTTTGAAGTTCCTGCAGTTTTCACTGTAAAACCAAGATAGAGCTAGTACCTCCCATATATATGTATGGAGTGTACTTTGCAACTGTATAGAATCTTTGTCTTCCCAACAAGCTAGTTGAAGGACGGCTGTCACACACAATTATCTCCCAGAACTGAGCATGTGGAGAGACTTTCGTTCATCTATCACAAAGTGAACGGGTTGCAGGAGAAACTAATACTCTGGTTTCTCAGTCTGTTTCCTAGTGCGGGTTTGAAGTTCCTGCAGTTTTCACTGTAAAATTGAGTTGGAGCTAGTACTTCCCCATATGTATGTATGGAATGTAGTTTGCAACTCTATCAAAACTTTGTGTTCCCAACAAGAAAGGAAAACGACGGCTTTCACACAAATTTATCTCTCAGAACTGGGCATGTGGAGAGAGTTTCGTTCGTCTAGCACAAATGGAACCTGTTGCAGGGGAAATTTTCTCTGGTATCTCAATCTGCTTCCAAGTGCCGGTTTGAATTTCCTGCAGTTTTCACTGTAAAACCTAGTTGGAGCTAGTACCTCCCCATATATATGTATGAAGAGTAGTTTGTAACTGTATAGAATCTTTGTGATCCCAACAAGCTAGGTGAAGGACGTCTTTCACAGACACTTATCTCTCAGAAGTAAGCATGTGAAGAGACGTTCGTTCATATAGCACAAAGGGAAAGGTTTGCAGGAGAAACTTTTTCTCAGTTTTCTCAGTGGGTTTCCTAGTGCCGGTTTGAAGTTCCTGCAGTTTTCAGTGTAAAATCGTGTTTGAGCTAGTACTTCCCCATATATATGTATGGTGAGTAGTTTGCAAATTTATAGAAACTTTGTGTTCCCAACAAGCTAGGTGAAGGACGGCTTTCACACACACATAACTTTCAGAACTAAGCATGTGGAGTGACGTTCGTTCATCTAGCACAAATGGAACTGGTTGCATTAGAAACTATTACTCTGGTTTCTCAGTCTGTTTCCTAGTGCCGGTTTTAAGTTCCTGCAGTTTTCACTGTAAAACCGAGTTAGAGCTAGTACCTCCCATATATATGTATGGAGTGTACATTGCAACTCTATAGAATCTTTTATGTTCCCAACAAGCTAGGTGAATGTCGGCTTAAACACACACTTATCTCTCTAGAACTGAGCATGTGGAGTGAAGTTCGTTCATCTAGCACAAATGCAACGGTTTGCAAGAGAAACTTTAACTCTGAATTCTCAGTCGGTTTCCAAGTGCCGGTTTGAAGTTCCTGCATTTTTCACTGTAAAACCGAGTTGGAGCTAGTACCCCCCCATATATATGTATGGAGTGTAGTTTGCAACTGTATAGACACTTTGTGTTCCCAACAAGCTAGTTGAAGGACGGATTTCACACACAACTATCTCTCAGAACTGAGCATGTGGATAGACGTTCGTTCATCTAGCACAAAATGAACAGGTAGCAGGAAAAACTTTTTCTCTGGTTTCTCAGTCTGTTTCCAAATGCCGGTTTGAAATTCCTGCAGTTTTCACTGTAAAACCGATTTGGAGCTAGTACCTCCCCAAAATATTTATGGAGAGTAGTTTGCATCTGTATATAAACTTTGTGTTCCCAACAAGCTAGGTGAAGGACGGCTTTAACACACAATTATCTCTCAGAACTGAGCATGTGGAGAGACGTTCGTTCATCTAGCACAATGGGATCGTGTTGCAGGAGAAGCTTTTACTCAGGTTTCTCATTCTGTTTCCTAGTGCCGTTTTGAAGTCCTGCAGTTTTGTCTGTAAAACCGAGTTGGAGCTAGTACCACCCCATATATATGTACGGAGTGTAGTTTGCAACTGTATATAAACTTTGTGTTCCCAACAAGCTAGTTGAACGACGGCTTTCACACACACTTATATCTCAGAAATGAGCATGACGAGAGACGTTCTTTCATCTAGCCAAAAGGAACAGAGTGCAGGGGAAACATTTACTCTGGTTTCTCAGTCTGTTTCCAAGTCCCGGTTTGAAGTTCCTGCAGTTTCACTGTAAAACCGAGTTGGAGCTAGTACCTCCACATAAATTTGTATGGAGAGTAGTTTGCAACTGTATAGAAACTTTGTGTTCCAAACAAGCTAGGTGTAGGACGGCGTTCACACACACTTAACTCTCAGAAATGAACATGTGGAGAGCCGTTCGTTTATCTAGCCCAAAGGGAACTGTTTGAAGTTGAAACTTTTACTGTGGATTCTCACTGTCTTTCCTAGTTCCGGTTTGATTTTCCTGCAGTTTTCACTGTAAAACCGAGTTGGAGCTAGTACCTCCCCGTATATATGTATGCAGAGTACTTTGCAACTCTATAGAAAATTTGTGTTCAAAACAAGCTAGGTGAAGTTCGGCTTTCACACACACTTATCTCTCTAGAACTGAGCATGTGGAGTGAAGTTCGTTCATCTAGCACAAATGCAACTTTATGCAAGAGAAACTTTAACTCTGAATTCTCAGTGGGTTTCCAAGTGCCGGTTTGAAGTTCCTGCAGTTTTCACTGTAAAACCGAGTTGGAGCTAGTACCCCCCCATATATATGTATGGAGTGTAGTTTGCAACTGTATAGACACTTTGTGTTCCCAACAAGCTAGTTGAAGGACGGCTTTCACACACAACTGTCTCTCAGAACTGAGCATGTGGATAGACGTTCGTTCATCTAGCACAAAAGGAACAGGTAGCAGGAAAAACTTTTTCTCTGGTTTCTCAGTCTGTTTCCAAATGCCGGTTTGAAATTCCTGCAGTTTTCACTGTAAAACCGATTTGGAGCTAGTACCTCCCCATAAATATTTATGGAGAGTAGTTTGCATCTGTATATAAACTTTGTGTTCCCAACAAGCTAGGTGAAGGACGGCTTTAACACACAATTATCTCTCAGAACTGAGCATGTGGAGAGACGTTCGTTCATCTAGCACAATGGGATCTTGTTGCAGGAGAAGCTTTTACTCTGGATTCTCATTCTGTTTCCTAGTGCCGGTTTGAAATTCCTGCAGTTTTGTCTGTAAAACCGAGTTGGAGCTAGTACCACCCCATATATATGTACGGAGTGTAGTTTGCAACTTTATATAAACTTTGTGTTCCCAACAAGCTAGTTGAACGATGGCTTTCACTCACACTTATCTCTCATAAATGAGCATGTCGAGTGACGTTCGTTCATCTAGCACAAATTTAACTGGGTGCATTTGAAAATTTTACAGTGGATTCTCAGTGTCTTTCCTAGTGCCGGTTTGATTTTCCTGCAGTTTTCACTGTAAAACCGAGTTTTAACTAGTACATCCATATATATATGTATGCAGAGTACTTTGCAAATGTATAGAATCTTTGTGTTCCCAACAAGCTAAATGAAGGACGGCGTTCACACACACTTATCTCTCAGACCTGAGCATGTGAAGAGCCTTTCGTTGATCTAGCACAAAGGGAACTGGTTGAATTTGAAACTTTTACTGTGGATTCTCAGTGTCTTTCCTAGTGCCGGTTTGATTTTCCTGCAGTTTTCACTGTAAAATCGAGTTGGAGCTTGTACCTCCCCATATATATGTATGGAGTGTAGTTTGCAACTGTATATAAACTTTGTGTTCCCAACAAGCTAGTTGAACGACGGCTTTCACACACACTTATATCTCAGAAATGAACATGTCGAGAGACTTTCGTTCATCTAGCCAAAAGGAACAGGTTGCAGGGGAAACTTTTACTCTCGTTTCTCAGTCTTTTTCCAAGTCCCGGTTTGAAGTTCCTGCAGTTTTCACTGTAAAACCGAGTTGGAGCTAGTACCTCCACATAAATTTGTATGGAGAGTAGTTTGCAACTGTATAGAAACTTTGTGTTCCAAACAAGCTAGTTGAAGGACGGCGTTCACACACACTTAACTCTCAGAAATGAGCATGTGGAGAGCCGTTCGTTTATCTAGCCCAAAGGGAACTGTTTGAAGTTGAAACTTTTACTGGGGATTCTCACTGTCTTTCCTAGTTCCGGTTTGATTTTCCTGCAGTTTTCACTGTAAAACCGAGTTGGAGCTAGTACCTCCCCATATATATGTATGAAGAGTAGTTAGTAACTGTATAGAATCTTTGTGATCCGAACACCTAGGTGAAGGACGGCTTTCACACACACTTATCTCTCAGTACTAAGCATGTGGAGAGACATTCGTTCATATAGCACAAAGGGAACGGTTTGCAGGTGAAAATTTTTCTCAGTTTTCTCAGTGGGTTTTCTAGTGCATGTTTGAAGTTCCTGCAGTTTTCAGTGTAAAATCGTGTTTGAGCTAGTACTTCCCCATATATATGTATGGAGAGTATTTAGCAACTTTATAGAAACTTTGGGTTCCCAACAAGCTAGGTGAAGTACGGCTTTCACACACACGTAAATTTCAGAACTGAGCATGTGGAGTGACGTTCGTTCATCTAGCACAAATGGAACGGGTTGCAGGAGAAACTATTACTCTGGTTTCTCAGTCTGTTTCCTAGTGCCGGTTTGAAGTTCCTGCAGTTTTCACTGTAAAACCAAGATAGAGCTAGTACCTCCCATATATATGTATGGAGTGTACTTTGCAACTGTATAGAATCTTTGTCTTCCCAACAAGCTAGTTGAAGGACGGCTGTCACACACAATTATCTCCCAGAACTGAGCATGTGGAGAGACTTTCGTTCATCTATCACAAAGTGAACGGGTTGCAGGAGAAACTAATACTCTGGTTTCTCAGTCTGTTTCCTAGTGCGGGTTTGAAGTTCCTGCAGTTTTCACTGTAAAATTGAGTTGGAGCTAGTACTTCCCCATATGTATGTATGGAATGTAGTTTGCAACTCTATCAAAACTTTGTGTTCCCAACAAGAAAGGAAAACGACGGCTTTCACACAAATTTATCTCTCAGAACTGGGCATGTGGAGAGAGTTTCGTTCGTCTAGCACAAATGGAACCTGTTGCAGGGGAAATTTTCTCTGGTATCTCAATCTGCTTCCAAGTGCCGGTTTGAATTTCCTGCAGTTTTCACTGTAAAACCTAGTTGGAGCTAGTACCTCCCCATATATATGTATGAAGAGTAGTTTGTAACTGTATAGAATCTTTGTGATCCCAACAAGCTAGGTGAAGGACGTCTTTCACAGACACTTATCTCTCAGAAGTAAGCATGTGAAGAGACGTTCGTTCATATAGCACAAAGGGAAAGGTTTGCAGGAGAAACTTTTTCTCAGTTTTCTCAGTGGGTTTCCTAGTGCCGGTTTGAAGTTCCTGCAGTTTTCAGTGTAAAATCGTGTTTGAGCTAGTACTTCCCCATATATATGTATGGTGAGTAGTTTGCAAATTTATAGAAACTTTGTGTTCCCAACAAGCTAGGTGAAGGATGGCTTTCACACACACATAACTTTCAGAACTAAGCATGTGGAGTGACGTTCGTTCATCTAGCACAAATGGAACTGGTTGCAGGAGAAACTATTACTCTGGTTTCTCAGTCTGTTTCCTAGTGCCGGTTTTAAGTTCCTGCAGTTTTCACTGTAAAACCGAGTTAGAGCTAGTACCTCCCATATATATGTATGGAGTGTACATTGCAACTCTATAGAATCTTTGTGTTCCCAACAAGCTAGGTGAATGTCGGCTTAAACACACACTTATCTCTCTAGAACTGAGCATGTGGAGTGAAGTTCGTTCATCTAGCACAAATGCAACGGTTTGCAAGAGAAACTTTAACTCTGAATTCTCAGTCGGTTTCCAAGTGCCGGTTTGAAGTTCCTGCATTTTTCACTGTAAAACCGAGTTGGAGCTAGTACCCCCCCATATATATGTATGGAGTGTAGTTTGCAACTGTATAGACACTTTGTGTTCCCAACAAGCTAGTTGAAGGACGGATTTCACACACAACTATCTCTCAGAACTGAGCATGTGGATAGACGTTCGTTCATCTAGCACAAAATGAACAGGTAGCAGGAAAAACTTTTTCTCTGGTTTCTCAGTCTGTTTCCAAATGCCGGTTTGAAATTCCTGCAGTTTTCACTGTAAAACCGATTTGGAGCTAGTACCTCCCCAAAATATTTATGGAGAGTAGTTTGCATCTGTATATAAACTTTGTGTTCCCAACAAGCTAGGTGAAGGACGGCTTTAACACACAATTATCTCTCAGAACTGAGCATGTGGAGAGACGTTCGTTCATCTAGCACAATGGGATCGTGTTGCAGGAGAAGCTTTTACTCAGGTTTCTCATTCTGTTTCCTAGTGCCGTTTTGAAGTCCTGCAGTTTTGTCTGTAAAACCGAGTTGGAGCTAGTACCACCCCATATATATGTACGGAGTGTAGTTTGCAACTGTATATAAACTTTGTGTTCCCAACAAGCTAGTTGAACGACGGCTTTCACACACACTTATATCTCAGAAATGAGCATGTCGAGAGACGTTCTTTCATCTAGCCAAAAGGAACAGAGTGCAGGGGAAACATTTACTCTGGTTTCTCAGTCTGTTTCCAAGTCCCGGTTTGAAGTTCCTGCAGTTTTCACTGTAAAACCGAGTTGGAGCTAGTACCTCCCCATATATATGTATGAAGAGTAGTTAGTAACTGTATAGAATCTTTGTGATCCCAACAAGCTAGGTGAAGGACGGCTTTCACAGACACTTCTCTCTCAGAAGTAAGCATGTGAAGAGACTTTCGTTCATATAGCACAAAGGGAAAGGTTTGCAGGAGAAACTTTTTCTCAGTTTTCTCAGTGGGTTTCCTAGTGCCGGTTTGAAGTTCCTGCAGTTTTCAGTGTAAAATCGTTTTTGAGCTAGTACTTTCCCATATATATGTATGGAGATTAGTTTGCAAATTTATAGAAACTTTGTGTTCCCAACAAGCTAGGTGAAGGACGGCTTTCACACACAACTATCTCTCAGAACTGAGCATTTGGATAGACGTTCGTTCATCTAGCACAAAAGGAACAGGTAGCAGGAAAAAATTTTTCTCTGGTTTCTCAGTCTGTTTCCTAGTGCCGGTTTGAAGTTCCTGAAGTTTTGTCTGTAAAACCGAGTTGGAGCTAGTAACACCCCATATAAATGTACGGATTGTAGTTTGCAACTGTATATAAAATTTGTGTTCCCAAAAAGCTAGTTGAACGACGGCTTTCACACACACTTATATCTCAGAAATGAGCATGTCGAGAGACTTTCTTTCATCTAGTCAAAACTAACAGAGTGCAGGGGAAACATTTACTCTCGTTTCTCAGTTTGTTTCCAAGTACCGGTTTTAAGTTCCTGCAGTTTTCACTGTAAAACCGAGTTAGAGCTTGTACCTCCCATATATATGTATGGAGTGTACATTGCAACTGTATAGAATCTTTGTGTTCCCAACAAGCTAGGTGAAGGACGGCTTTAAAACACACTTATCTCTCTAGAACTGAGCATGTGGAGTGAAGTTCGTTCATCTAGCACAAATGCAACGGTTTGCAAGAGAAACTTTATCTCTGAATTCTCAGTCGGTTTCCAAGTGCCGGTTTGAAGTTCCTGCAGTTTTCACTGTAAAACCGAGTTGGAGCTAGTACCCCCCCATATATATGTATGGAGTGTAGTTTGCAACTGTATAGACACTTTGTGTTCCCAAAAAGCTAGTTGAAGGACGGCTTTCACACACAACTATCTCTCAGAACTGAGTATGTGGATAGACGTTCGTTCATCTAGCACAAAATGAAGAGTTAGCAGGAAAAACTTTTTCTCTGGTTTCTCAGTCTGTTTCCAAATGCCGTTTTGAAATTCCTGCAGTTTTCACTGTAAAACAGATTTGGAGCTAGTACCTCCCAATAAATATTTATGGAGAGTAGTTTGCATCTGTATATAAACTTTGTGTTCCCAACAAGCTAGGTGAACGACGGCTTTAACACACAATTATCTCTCAGAACTGAGCATGTGGAGAGACTTTCGTTCATCTAGCACAATGGGATCGTGTTGCAGGAGAAGCTTTTACTCTGGTTTCTCATTCTGTTTCCTAGTGCCGGTTTGATTTTCCTGCAGTTTTCACTGTAAAACCGAGTTTTAACTAGTACATCCACATATATATGTATGCAGAGTACTTTGCAAATGTATAGAATCTTTGTGTTCCCAACAAGCTAAATGAAGGACGGCGTTCAAACACACTTATCTCTCAGACCTGAGCATCTGAAGAGCCGTTCGTTCATCTAGCACAAAGGGAAATGGTTGAATTTGAAACTTTTACTGTGGATTCTCAGTGTCTTTCCTAGTGCCGGTATGATTTTCCTGCAGTTTTCACTGTAAAACCGAGTTGGAGCTAGTACCTCCCCATATATATGTATGAAGAGTAGTTAGTAACTGTATAGAATCTTTGTGTTCCCAACAAGCTAGGTGAAGGACGGCTTTCACAGACACTTCTCTCTCAGAAGTAAGCATGTGAAAAGACGTTCGTTCATATAGCACAAAGGGAAAGGTTTGCAGCAGAAACTTTTTCTCAGTTTTCTCAGTGGGTTTCCTAGTGCCGGTTTGAATTTCCTGCAGTTTTCAGTGTAAAATCGTTTTTGAGCTAGTACTTCCCCATATATATGTATGGAGATTAGTTTGCAAATTTATAGAAACTTTGTGTTCCCAACAAGCTAGGTGAAGGACGGCTTTCACACACAACTATCTCTCAGAACTGAGCATTTGGATAGACGTTCGTTCATCTAGCACAAAAGGAACAGGTAGCAGGAAAAAATTTTTCTCTGGTTTCTCAGTCTGTTTCCTAGTGCCGGTTTGAAGTTCCTGCAGTTTTGTCTGTAAAACAGAGTTGGAGCTAGTACCACCCCATATATATGTACGGAGTGTAGTTTGCAACT
The DNA here is from genome assembly GCF_036321535.1 of Camelus dromedarius. Taxonomy (NCBI): domain Eukaryota; kingdom Metazoa; phylum Chordata; class Mammalia; order Artiodactyla; family Camelidae; genus Camelus; species Camelus dromedarius. Next base: position 69,952,264 of record NC_087472.1, read on the forward strand.
GTATATAAACTTTGTGTTCCCAACAAGATAGTTGAACGACGGCTTTCACACACACTTATATCTCAGAAATGAGCATGTCGAGAGACGTTCTTTCATCTAGCCAAAAGGAACAGAGTGCAGGGGAAACTTTTACTCTGGTTTCTCAGTCTGTTTCCAAGTCCCGGGTTGATGTTCCTGCAGTTTTCACTGTAAAACCGAGTTGGAGCTAGTACCTCCACATAAATTTGTATGGAGAGTAGTTTGCAACTGTATAGAAACTTTGTGTTCCAAACAAGCTAGTTGAAGGACGGCGTTCACACACACTTAACTCTCAGAAATGAGCATGTGGAGAGCCGTTCGTTTATCTAGCCCAAAGGGAACTGTTTCAAGTTGAAACTTTTACTGGGGATCCTCACTGTCTTTCCTAGTTCCGGTTTGATTTTCCTGCAGTTTTCACTGTAAAACCGAGTTGGAGCTAGTACCTCCCCATATATATGTATGAAGAGTAGTTTGTAACTGTATAGAATCTTTGTGATCCCAACAAGCTAGGTGAAGGACGGCTTTCACAGACACTTATCTCTCAGAAGTAAGCATGTGAAGAGACGTTCGTTCATATAGCACAAAGGGAAAGGTTTGCAGGAGAAACTTTTTCTCAGTTTTCTCAGTGGGTTTCCTAGTGCCGGTTTGAAGTTCCTGCAGTTTTCAGTGTAAAATCGTGTTTGAGCTAGTACTTCCCCATATATATGTATGGTGAGTAGTTTGCAAATTTATAGAAACTTTGTGTTCCCAACAAGCTAGGTGAAGGACGGCTTTCACACACACTTAACTTTCAGAACTAAGCATGTGGAGTGACGTTCGTTCATCTAGCACAAATGGAACTGGTTGCAGGTGAAACTATTACTCTGGTTTCTCAGTCTGTTTCCTAGTGCCGGTTTTAAGTTCCTGCAGTTTTCACTGTAAAACCGAGTTAGAGCTAGTACCTCCCATATATATGTATGGAGTGTTCATTGCAACTGTATAGAATCTTTGTGTTCCCAACAAGCTAGGTGAAGGTCGGCTTTAACACACACTTATCTCTCTAGAACTGAGCATGTGGAGTGAAGTTCGTTCATCTAGCACAAATGCAACGGTTTGCAATAGAAACTTTAACTGTGAATTCTCAGTCGGTTTCCAAGTGCCGGTTTGAAGTTCCTGCAGTTTTCACTGTAAAACCGAGTTGGAGCTAGTACCCCCCCATATATATGTATGGAGTGTAGTTTGCAACTGTATAGACACTTTGTGTTCCCAACAAGCTAGTTGAAGGACGGCTTTTACACACAACTATCTCTCAGAACTGAGCATGTGGATAGACGTTCGTTCATCTAGCACAAAATGAACAGGTAGCAGGAAAAACTTTTTCTCCGGTTTCTCAGTCTATTTCCAAATGCCGGTTTGAAGTTCCTGCAGTTTTCACTGTAAAACCGAGTTGGAGCTAGTACCACCCCATATATATGTACGGAGTGTAGTTTGCAACTTTACATAAACTTTGTGTTCCCAACAAGCTAGTTGAACGATGGCTTTCACACACACTTATCTCTCATAAATGAGCATGTCGAGTGACGTTCGTTCATCTAGCACAAATTTAACTGGGTGCAGTTGAAAATTTTACAGTGGATTCTCAGTGTCTTTCCTAGTGCCGGTTTGATTTTCCTGCAGTTTTCACTGTAAAACCGAGTTTTAACTAGTACATCCACATATATATGTATGCAGAGTACTTTGCAAATGTATAGAATCTTTGTGTTCCCAACAAACTAAATGAAGTACGGCGTTCAAACACACTTATCTCTCAGACCTGAGCATCTGAAGAGCCGTTCGTTCATCTAGCACAAAGGGAAATGGTTGAATTTGAAATTTTACTGTGGATTCTCAGTGTCTTTCCTAGTGCCGGTTTGATTTTCCTGCAGTATTCACTTTAAAACCGAGTTGGAGCTTGTACCTCCCCATATATATGTATGGAGTGTAGTTTGCAACTGTATATAAACTTTGTGTTCCCAACAAGCTAGTTGAACGACGGCTTTCACACACAATTATATCTCAGAAATGAGCATGTCGAGAGACGTTCGTTCATCTAGCCAAAAGGAACAGGTTGCAGGGGAAACTTTTACTCTGGTTTCTCAGTCTGTTTCCAAGTCCCGGTTTGAAGTTCCTGCAGTTTTCACTGTAAAACCGAGTTGGAGCTAGTACCTCCCCATAAATATGTATGGAGAGTAGTTTGCAACTGTATAGAAACTTTGTGTTCCAAACAAGCTAGGTGAAGGACGGCGTTCACACACACTTAACTCTCAAAACTGAGCATGTGGAGAGCCGTTCGTTCATCTAGCCCAAAGGGAACTGTTTGAAGTTGAAACTTTTACTGGGGATTCTCACTGTCTTTCCTAGTTCCGGTTTGATTTTCCTGCAGTTTTCACTGTAAAACCGAGTTGGAGCTAGTACCTCCCCATATATATGTATGAAGAGTAGTTAGTAACTGTATAGAATCTTTGTGTTCCGAACACCTAGGTGAAGGACGGCTTTCACACACACTTATCTCTCAGTACTAAGCATGTGGAGAGACATTCGTTCATATAGCACAAAAGGAACGGTTTGCAGGTGAAAATTTTTCTCAGTTTTCTCAGTGGGTTTTCTAGTGCATGTTTGAAGTTCCTGCAGTTTTCAGTGTAAAATCGTGTTTGAGCTAGTACTTCCCCATATATATGTATGGAGAGTATTTAGCAACTTTATAGAAACTTTGGGTTCCCAACAAGCTAGGTGAAGTACGGCTTTCACACACACGTAACTTTCAGAACTGAGCATGTGGAGTGACGTTCGTTCATCTAGCACAAATGGAACGGGTTGCAGGAGAAACTATTACTCTGGTTTCTCAGTCTGTTTCCTAGTGCCTGTTTGAAGTTCCTGCAGTTTTCACTGTAAAACCAAGATAGAGCTAGTACCTCCCATATATATGTATGGAGTGTACTTTGCAACTGTATAGAATCTTTGTCTTCCCAACAAGCTAGTTGAAGGACGGCTGTCACACACAATTATCTCCCAGAACTGAGCATGTGGAGAGACTTTCGTTCATCTATCACAAAGTGAACGGGTTGCAGGAGAAACTAATACTCTGGTTTCTCAGTCTGTTTCCAAGTGCGGGTTTGAAGTTCCTGCAGTTTTCACTGTAAAATTGAGTTGGAGCTAGTACTTCCCCATATGTATGTATGGAATGTAGTTTGCAACTCTATCAAAACTTTGTGTTCCCAACAAGAAAGGAAAAGGACGGCTTTCACACAAATTTATCTCTCAGAACTGGGCATGTGGAGAGAGTTTCGTTCATCTAGCACAAATGGAACCTGTTTCAGGGGAAATTTTCTCTGGTATCTCAATCTGCTTCCAAGTGCCGGTTTGAATTTCCTGCAGTTTTCACTGTAAAACCGAGTTGGAGCTAGTACCTCCCCATATATATGTATGAAGAGTAGTTTGTAAATGTATAGAATTTTTGTGATCCCATCAAGCTAGGTGAAGGACGGCTTTCACAGACACTTATCTCTCAGAAGTAAGCATGTGAAGAGACGTTCGTTCATATAGCACAAAGGGAAAGGTTTGCAGGAGAAACTTTTTCTCAGTTTTCTCAGTGGGTTTCCTAGTGCCGGTTTGAAGTTCCTGCAGTTTTCAGTGTAAAATCGTGTTTGAGCTAGTACTTCCCCATATATATGTATGGTGAGTAGTTTGCAAATTTATAGAAACTTTGTGTTCCCAACAAGCTAGGTGAAGGACGGCTTTCACACACACTTAACTTTCAGAACTAAGCATGTGGAGTGACGTTCGTTCATCTAGCACAAATGGAACTGGTTGCAGGGGAAACTATTACTCTGGTTTCTCAGTCTGTTTCCTAGTGCCGGTTTTAAGTTCCTGCAGTTTTCACTGTAAAACCGAGTTAGAGCTAGTACCTCCCATATATATGTATGGAGTGTTCATTGCAACTGTATAGAATCTTTGTGTTCCCAACAAGCTAGGTGAAGGTCGGCTTTAACACACACTTATCTCTCTAGAACTGAGCATGTGGAGTGAAGTTCGTTCATCTAGCACAAATGCAACGGTTTGCAATAGAAACTTTAACTGTGAATTCTCAGTCGGTTTCCAAGTGCCGGTTTGAAGTTCCTGCAGTTTTCACTGTAAAACCGAGTTGGAGCTAGTACCCCCCCATATATATGTATGGAGTGTAGTTTGCAACTGTATAGACACTTTGTGTTCCCAACAAGCTAGTTGAAGGACGGCTTTTACACACAACTATCTCTCAGAACTGAGCATGTGGATAGACGTTCGTTCATCTAGCACAAAATGAACAGGTAGCAGGAAAAACTTTTTCTCCGGTTTCTCAGTCTGTTTCCAAATGCCGGTTTGAAATTCCTGCAGTTTTCACTGTAAAACCGATTTGGAGCTAGTACCTCCCCATAAATATTTATGGAGAGTAGTTTGCATCTGTATATAAACTTTGTGTTCCCTACAAGCTAGGTGAAGGACGGCTTTAACACACAATTATCTCTCAGAACTGAGCATGTGGAGAGACGTTCGTTCATCTAGCACAATGGGATCGTGTTGCAGGAGAAGCTTTTACTCAGGTTTCTCATTCTGTTTCCTTGTGCCGTTTTGAAGTCCTGCAGTTTTGTCTGTAAAACCGAGTTGGAGCTAGTACCACCCCATATATATGTACGGAGTGTAGTTTGCAACTGTATATAAACTTTGTGTTCCCAACAAGCTAGTTGAACGACGGCTTTCACACACACTTATATCTCAGAAATGAGCATGTCGAGAGACGTTCTTTCATCTAGCCAAAAGGAACAGAGTGCAGGGGAAACTTTTACTCTGGTTTCTCAGTCTGTTTCCAAGTCCCGGTTTGAAGTTCCTGCAGTTTTCACTGTAAAACCGAGTTGGAGCTAGTACCTCCACATAAATTTGTATGGAGAGTAGTTTGCAACTGTATAGAAACTTTGTGTTCCAAACAAGCTAGGTGAAGGACGGCGTTCACACACACTTAACTCTCAGAAATGAGCATGTGGAGAGCCGTTCGTTTATCTAGCCCAAAGGGAACTGTTTGAAGTTGAAACTTTTACTGTGGATTCTCACTGTCTTTCCTAGTTCCGGTTTGATTTTCCTGCAGTTTTCACTGTAAAACCGAGTTGGAGCTAGTACCTCCCCGTATATATGTATGCAGAGTACTTTGCAACTGTATAGAAAATTTGTGTTCAAAACAAGCTAGGTGAAGTTCGGCTTTCACACACACTTATCTCTCTAGAACTGAGCATGTGGAGTGAAGTTCTTTCATCTAGCACAAATGCAACTTTATGCAAGAGAAACTTTTACTCTGAATTCTCAGTCGGTTTCCAAGTGCCGGTTTGAAGTTCCTGCAGTTTTCACTGTAAAACCGTGTTGGAGCTAGTACCCCCCCATATATATTTATGGAGTGTAGTTTGCAACTGTATAGACACTTTGTGTTCCCAAAAAGCTAGTTGAAGGACGGCTTTCACACACAACTATCTCTCAGAACTGAGCATGTGAATAGACGTTCGTTCATCTAGCACAATAGGAACAGGTTGCAGGAAAAACTTTTTCTCAGGTTTCTCAGTCTATTTCCAAATGCCGGTTTGAAGTTCCTGCAGTTTTCACTGTAAAACCGAGTTGGAGCTAGTACCACCCCATATATATGTACGGAGTGTAGTTTGCAACTTTACATAAACTTTGTGTTCCCAACAAGCTAGTTGAACGATGGCTTTCACACACACTTATCTCTCATAAATGAGCATGTCGAGTGACGTTCGTTCATCTAGCACAAATTTAACTGGGTGCAGTTGAAAATTTTACAGTGGATTCTCAGTGTCTTTCCTAGTGCCGGTTTGATTTTCCTGCAGTTTTCACTGTAAAACCGAGTTTTATCTAGTACATCCACATATATATGTATGCAGAGTACTTTGCAAATGTATAGAATCTTTGTGTTCCCAACAAACTAAATGAAGTACGGCGTTCAAACACACTTATCTCTCAGACCTGAGCATCTGAAGAGCCGTTCGTTCATCTAGCACAAAGGGAAATGGTTGAATTTGAAATTTTACTGTGGATTCTCAGTGTCTTTCCTAGTGCCGGTTTGATTTTCCTGCAGTATTCACTGTAAAACCGAGTTGGAGCTTGTACCTCCCCATATATATGTATGGAGTGTAGTTTGCAACTGTATATAAACTTTGTGTTCCCAACAAGCTAGTTGAACGACGGCTTTCACACACAATTATATCTCAGAAATGAGCATGTCGAGAGACGTTCGTTCATCTAGCCAAAAGGAACAGGTTGCAGGGGAAACTTTTACTCTGGTTTCTCAGTCTGTTTCCAAGTCCCGGTTTGAAGTTCCTGCAGTTTTCACTGTAAAACCGAGTTGGAGCTAGTACCTCCCCATAAATATGTATGGAGAGTAGTTTGCAACTGTATAGAAACTTTGTGTTCCAAACAAGCTAGGTGAAGGACGGCGTTCACACACACTTAACTCTCAGAACTGAGCATGTGGAGTGCCGTTCGTTCATCTAGCCCAAAGGGAACTGTTTGAAGTTGAAACTTTTACTGGGGATTCTCACTGTCTTTCCTAGTTCCGGTTTGATTTTCCTGCAGTTTTCACTGTAAAACCGAGTTGGAGCTAGTACCTCCCCATATATATGTATGAAGAGTAGTTAGTAACTGTATAGAATCTTTGTGTTCCGAACACCTAGGTGAAGGACGGCTTTCACACACACTTATCTCTCAGTACTAAGCATGTGGAGAGACATTCGTTCATATAGCACAAAGGGAACGGTTTGCAGGTGAAAATTTTTCTCAGTTTTCTCAGTGGGTTTTCTAGTGCATGTTTGAAGTTCCTGCAGTTTTCAGTGTAAAATCGTGTTTGAGCTAGTACTTCCCCATATATATGTATGGAGAGTATTTAGCAACTTTATAGAACTTTGGGTTCCCAACAAGCTAGGTGAAGTACGGCTTTCACACACACGTAACTTTCAGAACTGAGCATGTGGAGTGACGTTCGTTCATCTAGCACAAATGGAACGGGTTGCAGGAGAAACTATTACTCTGGTTTCTCAGTCTGTTTCCTAGTGCCGGTTTGAAGTTCCTGCAGTTTTCACTGTAAAACCAAGATAGAGCTAGTACCTCCCATATATATGTATGGAGTGTACTTTGCAACTGTATAGAATCTTTGTCTTCCCAACAAGCTAGTTGAAGGACGGCTGTCACACACAATTATCTCCCAGAACTGAGCATGTGGAGAGACTTTCGTTCATCTATCACAAAGTGAACGGGTTGTAGGAGAAACTAATACTCTGGTTTCTCAGTCTGTTTCCAAGTGCGGGTTTGAAGTTCCTGCAGTTTTCACTGTAAAATTGAGTTGGAGCTAGTACTTCCCCATATGTATGTATGGAATGTAGTTTGCAACTCTATCAAAACTTTGTGTTCCCAACAAGAAAGGAAAAGGACGGCTTTCACACAAATTTATCTCTCAGAACTGGGCATGTGGAGAGAGTTTCGTTCATCTAGCACAAATGGAACCTGTTGCAGGGGAAATTTTCTCTGGTATCTCAATCTGCTTCCAAGTGCCGGTTTGAATTTCCTGCAGTTTTCACTGTAAAACCGAGTTGGAGCTAGTACCTCCCCATATATATGTATGAAGAGTAGTTTGTAACTGTATAGAATTTTTGTGATCCCATCAAACTAGGTGAAGGACGGCTTTCACAGACACTTATCTCTCAGAAGTAAGCATGTGAAGAGACGTTCGTTCATATAGCACAAAGGGAAAGGTTTGCAGGAGAAACTTTTTCTCAGTTTTCTCAGTGGGTTTCCTAGTGCCGGTTTGAAGTTCCTGCAGTTTTCAGTGTAAAATCGTGTTTGAGCTAGTACTTCCCCATATATATGTATGGTGAGTAGTTTGCAAATTTATAGAAACTTTGTGTTCCCAACAAGCTAGGTGAAGGACGGCTTTCACACACACTTAACTTTCAGAACTAAGCATGTGGAGTGACGTTCGTTCATCTAGCACAAATGGAACTGGTTGCAGGAGAAACTATTACTCTGGTTTCTCAGTCTGTTTCCTAGTGCCGGTTTTAAGTTCCTGCAGTTTTCACTGTAAAACCGAGTTAGAGCTAGTACCTCCCATATATATGTATGGAGTGTACATTGCAACTGTATAGAATCTTTGTGTTCCCAACAAGCTAGGTGAAGGTCGGCTTTAACACACACTTATCTCTCTAGAACTGAGCATGTGGAGTGAAGTTCGTTCATCTAGCACAAATGCAACGGTTTGCAAGAGAAATTTTAACTCTGAATTCTCAGTCGGTTTCCAAGTGCCGGTTTGAAGTTCCTGCATTTTTCACTGTAAAACCGAGTTGGAGCTTGTACCCCCCCATATATATGTATGGAGTGTAGTTTGCAACTGTATAGACACTTTGTGTTCCCAAAAAGCTAGTTGAAGGATGGCTTTCACACACAACTATCTCTCAGAACTGAGCATGTGAATAGACGTTCGTTCATGTAGCACAAACGGAACAGGTTGCAGGAAAAACTTTTTCTCTGGTTTCTCAGTCTGTTTCCAAATGCCGGTTTGAAATTCCTGCAGTTTTCACTGTAAAACCGATTTGGAGCTAGTACCTCCCCATAAATATTTATGGAGAGTAGTTTGCATCTGTATATAAACTTTGTGTTCCCAACAAGCTAGGTGAAGGACGGCTTTAACACACAATTATCTCTCAGAACTGAGCATGTGGAGAGACGTTCGTTCATCTAGCACAATGGGATCGTGTTGTAGGAGAAGCTTTTACTCAGGTTTCTCATTCTGTTTCCTTGTGCCTTTTTGAAGTCCTGCAGTTTTGTCTGTAAAACCGATTTGGAGCTAGTACCACCCCATATATATGTACGGAGTGTAGTTTGCAACTGTATATAAACTTTGTGTTCCCAACAAGCTAGTTGAACGACGGCTTTCACACACACTTATATCTCAGAAATGAGCATGTCGAGAGACGTTCTTTCATCTAGCCAAAAGGAACAGAGTGCAGGGGAAACTTTTACTCTGGTTTCTCAGTCTGTTTCCAAGCCCCCGGTTTGAAGTTCCTGCAGTTTTCACTGTAAAACCGAGTTGGAGCTAGTACCTCCACATAAATTTGTATTGAGAGTAGTTTTCAACTGTATAGAAACTTTGTGTTCCAAACAAGCTAGGTGAAGGACGGCGTTCACACACACTTAACTCTCAGAAATGAGCATGTGGAGAGCCGTTCGTTTATCTAGCCCAAAGGGAACTGTTTGAAGTTGAAACTTTTACTGTGGATTCTCACTGTCTTTCCTAGTTCCGGTTTGATTTTCCTGCAGTTTTCACTGTAAAACCGAGTTGGAGCTAGTCCCTCCCCGTATATTTGTATGCAGAGTACTTTGCAACTGTATAGAAAATTTGTGTTCAAAACAAGCTTGGTGAAGTTCGGCTTTCACACACACTTATCTCTCTAGAACTGAGCATGTGGAGTGAAGTTCTTTCATCTAGCACAAATGCAACTTTATGCAAGAGAAACTTTTACTCTGAATTCTCAGTCGGTTTCCAAGTGCCGGTTTGAAGTTCCTGCAGTTTTCACTGTAAAACCGTGTTGGAGCTAGTACCCCCCCATATATATTTATGGAGTGTAGTTTGCAACTGTATAGACACTTTGTGTTCCCAAAAAGCTAGTTGAAGGACGGCTTTCACACACAACTATGTCTCAGAACTGAGCATGTGAATAGACGTTCGTTCATCTAGCACAATAGGAACAGGTTGCAGGAAAAACTTTTTCTCTGGTTTCTCAGTCTATTTCCAAATGCCGGTTTGAAGTTCCTGCAGTTTTCACTGTAAAACCGTGTTGGAGCTAGTACCACCCCATATATATGTACGGAGTGTAGTTTGCAACTTTACATAAACTTTGTGTTCCCAACAAGCTAGTTGAACGATGGCTTTCACACACACTTATCTCTCATAAATGAGCATGTCGAGTGACGTTCGTTCATCTAGCACAAATATAACTCGGTGCAGTTGAAAATTTTACAGTGGATTCTCAGTGTCTTTCCTAGTGCCGGTTTGATTTTCCTGCAGTTTTCACTGTAAAACCGAGTTTTAACTAGTACATCCACATATATATGTATGCAGAGTACTTTGCAAATGTATAGAATCTTTGTGTTCCCAACAAGCTAAATGAAGGACGGCGTTCAAACACACTTATATCTCAGACCTGAGCATCTGAAGAGCCGTTCGTTCATCTAGCACAAAGGGAAATGGTTGAATTTGAAACTTTTACTGTGGATTCTCAGTGTCTTTCCTAGTGCCGGTTTGATTTTCCTGCAGTATTCACTGTAAAACCGAGTTGGAGCTTGTACCTCCCCATATATATGTATGGAGTGTAGTTTGCAACTGTATATAAACTTTGTGTTCCCAACAACCTAGTTGAACGACGGCTTTCACACACACTTATATCTCAGAAATGAGCATGTCGAGAGACGTTCGTTCATCTAGCCAAAAGGAACAGGTTGCAGGGGAAACTTTTACTCTGGTTTCTCAGTCTGTTTCCAAGTCCCGGTTTGAAGTTCCTGCAGTTTTCACTGTAAAACCGAGTTGGAGCTAGTACCTCCCCATAAATATGTATGGAGAGTAGTTTGCAACTGTATAGAAACTTTGTGTTCCAAACAAGCTAGGTGAAGGACGGCGTTCACACACACTTAACACTCAGAAGTGAGCATGTGGAGAGCCGTTCGTTCATCTAGCCCAAAGGGAACTGTTTGAAGTTGAAACTTTTACTGGGGATTCTCACTGTCTTTCCTAGTTCCGGTTTGATTTTCCTGCAGTTTTCACTGTAAAACCGAGTTGGAGCTAGTACCTCCCCATATATATGTATGAAGAGTAGTTAGTAACTGTATAGAATCTTTGTGTTCCGAACACCTAAGTGAAGGACGGCTTTCACACACACTTATCTCTCAGTACTAAGCATGTGGATAGACATTCGTTCATATAGCACAAAGGGAATGGTTTGCAGGTGAAAATTTTTCTCAGTTTTCTCAGTGGGTTTTCTAGTGCATGTTTGAAGTTCCTGCAGTTTTCAGTGTAAAATCGTGTTTGAGCTAGTACTTCCCGATATATATGTATGGAGAGTATTTAGCAACTTTATAGAATCTTTGTCTTCCCAACAAGCTAGTTGAAGGACGGCTGTCACACACAATTATCTCCCAGAACTGAGCATGTGGAGAGACTTTCGTTCATCTATCACAAAGTGAACGGGTTGCAGGAGAAACTAATACTCTGGTTTCTCAGTCTGTTTCCAAGTGCGGGTTTGAAGTTCCTGCAGTTTTCACTGTAAAATTGAGTTGGAGCTAGTACTTCCCCATATGTATGTATGGAATGTAGTTTGCAACTCTATCAAAACTTTGTGTTCCCAACAAGAAAGGAAAAGGACGGCTTTCACACAAATTTATCTCTCAGAACTGGGCATGTAGAGAGAGTTTCGTTCGTCTAGCACAAATGGAACCTGTTGCAGGGGAAATTTTCTCTGGTATCTCAATCTGCTTCCAAGTGCCGGTTTGAATTTCCTGCAGTTTTCACTGTAAAACCGAGTTGGAGCTAGTACCTCCCCATATATATGTATGAAGAGTAGTTTGTAACTGTATAGAATTTTTGTGATCCCATCAAACTAGGTGAAGGACGGCTTTCACAGACACTTATCTCTCAGAAGTAAGCATGTGAAGAGACGTTCGTTCATATAGCACAAAGGGAAAGGTTTGCAGGAGAAACTTTTTCTCAGTTTTCTCAGTGGGTTTCCTAGTGCCGGTTTGAAGTTCCTGCAGTTTTCAGTGTAAAATCGTGTTTGAGCTAGTACTTCCCCATATATATGTATGGTGAGTAGTTTGCAAATTTATAGAAACTTTGTGTTCCCAACAAGCTAGGTGAAGGACGGCTTTCACACACACTTAACTTTCAGAACTAAGCATGTGGAGTGACGTTCGTTCATCTAGCACAAATGGAACTGGTTGCAGGAGAAACTATTACTCTGGTTTCTCAGTCTGTTTCCTAGTGCCGATTTTAAGTTCCTGCAGTTTTCACTGTAAAACCGAGTTAGAGCTAGTACCTCCCATATATATGTATGGAGTGTACATTGCAACTGTATAGAATCTTTGTGTTCCCAACAAGCTAGGTGAAGGTCGGCTTTAACACACACTTATCTCTCTAGAACTGAGCATGTGGAGTGAAGTTCGTTCATCTAGCACAAATGCAACGGTTTGCAAGAGAAATTTTAACTCTGAATTCTCAGTCGGTTTCCAAGTGCCGGTTTGAAGTTCCTGCATTTTTCACTGTAAAACCGAGTTGGAGCTTGTACCCCCCCATATATATGTATGGAGTGTAGTTTGCAACTGTATAGACACTTTGTGTTCCCAAAAAGCTAGTTGAAGGATGGCTTTCACACACAACTATCTCTCAGAACTGAGCATGTGAATAGACGTTCGTTCATGTAGCACAAACGGAACAGGTTGCAGGAAAAACTTTTTCTCTGGTTTCTCAGTCTGTTTCCAAATGCCGGTTTGAAATTCCTGCAGTTTTCACTGTAAAACCGATTTGGAGCTAGTACCTCCCCATAAATATTTATGGAGAGTAGTTTGCATCTGTATATAAACTTTGTGTTCCCAACAAGCTAGGTGAAGGACGGCTTTAACACACAATTATCTCTCAGAACTGAGCATGTGGAGAGACGTTCGTTCATCTAGCACAATGGGATCGTGTTGTAGGAGAAGCTTTTACTCAGGTTTCTCATTCTGTTTCCTTGTGCCTTTTTGAAGTCCTGCAGTTTTGTCTGTAAAACCGATTTGGAGCTAGTACCACCCCATATATATGTACGGAGTGTAGTTTGCAACTGTATATAAACTTTGTGTTCCCAACAAGCTAGTTGAACGACGGCTTTCACACACACTTATATCTCAGAAATGAGCATGTCGAGAGACGTTCTTTCATCTAGCCAAAAGGAACAGAGTGCAGGGGAAACTTTTACTCTGGTTTCTCAGTCTGTTTCCAAGCCCCCGGTTTGAAGTTCCTGCAGTTTTCACTGTAAAACCGAGTTGGAGCTAGTACCTCCACATAAATTTGTATTGAGAGTAGTTTTCAACTGTATAGAAACTTTGTGTTCCAAACAAGCTAGGTGAAGGACGGCGTTCACACACACTTAACTCTCAGAAATGAGCATGTGGAGAGCCGTTCGTTTATCTAGCCCAAAGGGAACTGTTTGAAGTTGAAACTTTTACTGTGGATTCTCACTGTCTTTCCTAGTTCCGGTTTGATTTTCCTGCAGTTTTCACTGTAAAACCGAGTTGGAGCTAGTCCCTCCCCGTATATTTGTATGCAGAGTACTTTGCAACTGTATAGAAAATTTGTGTTCAAAACAAGCTTGGTGAAGTTCGGCTTTCACACACACTTATCTCTCTAGAACTGAGCATTTGGAGTGAAGTTCTTTCATCTAGCACAAATGCAACTTTATGCAAGAGAAACTTTTACTCTGAATTCTCAGTCGGTTTCCAAGTGCCGGTTTGAAGTTCCTGCAGTTTTCACTGTAAAACCGTGTTGGAGCTAGTACCCCCCCATATATATTTATGGAGTGTAGTTTGCAACTGTATAGACACTTTGTGTTCCCAAAAAGCTAGTTGAAGGACGGCTTTCACACACAACTATGTCTCAGAACTGAGCATGTGAATAGACGTTCGTTCATCTAGCACAATAGGAACAGGTTGCAGGAAAAACTTTTTCTCTGGTTTCTCAGTCTATTTCCAAATGCCGGTTTGAAGTTCCTGCAGTTTTCACTGTAAAACCGTGTTGGAGCTAGTACCACCCCATATATATGTACGGAGTGTAGTTTGCAACTTTACATAAACTTTGTGTTCCCAACAAGCTAGTTGAACGATGGCTTTCACACACACTTATCTCTCATAAATGAGCATGTCGAGTGACGTTCGTTCATCTAGCACAAATATAACTCGGTGCAGTTGAAAATTTTACAGTGGATTCTCAGTGTCTTTCCTAGTGCCGGTTTGATTTTCCTGCAGTTTTCACTGTAAAACCGAGTTTTAACTAGTACATCCACATATATATGTATGCAGAGTACTTTGCAAATGTATAGAATCTTTGTGTTCCCAACAAGCTAAATGAAGGACGGCGTTCAAACACACTTATATCTCAGACCTGAGCATCTGAAGAGCCGTTCGTTCATCTAGCACAAAGGGAAATGGTTGAATTTGAAACTTTTACTGTGGATTCTCAGTGTCTTTCCTAGTGCCGGTTTGATTTTCCTGCAGTATTCACTGTAAAACCGAGTTGGAGCTTGTACCTCCCCATATATATGTATGGAGTGTAGTTTGCAACTGTATATAAACTTTGTGTTCCCAACAACCTAGTTGAACGACGGCTTTCACACACACTTATATCTCAGAAATGAGCATGTCGAGAGACGTTCGTTCATCTAGCCAAAAGGAACAGGTTGCAGGGGAAACTTTTACTCTGGTTTCTCAGTCTGTTTCCAAGTCCCGGTTTGAAGTTCCTGCAGTTTTCACTGTAAAACCGAGTTGGAGCTAGTACCTCCCCATAAATATGTATGGAGAGTAGTTTGCAACTGTATAGAAACTTTGTGTTCCAAACAAGCTAGGTGAAGGACGGCGTTCACACACACTTAACACTCAGAAGTGAGCATGTGGAGAGCCGTTCGTTCATCTAGCCCAAAGGGAACTGTTTGAAGTTGAAACTTTTACTGGGGATTCTCACTGTCTTTCCTAGTTCCGGTTTGATTTTCCTGCAGTTTTCACTGTAAAACCGAGTTGGAGCTAGTACCTCCCCATATATATGTATGAAGAGTAGTTAGTAACTGTATAGAATCTTTGTGTTCCGAACACCTAAGTGAAGGACGGCTTTCACACACACTTATCTCTCAGTACTAAGCATGTGGATAGACATTCGTTCATATAGCACAAAGGGAATGGTTTGCAGGTGAAAATTTTTCTCAGTTTTCTCAGTGGGTTTTCTAGTGCATGTTTGAAGTTCCTGCAGTTTTCAGTGTAAAATCGTGTTTGAGCTAGTACTTCCCGATATATATGTATGGAGAGTATTTAGCAACTTTATAGAATCTTTGTCTTCCCAACAAGCTAGTTGAAGGACGGCTGTCACACACAATTATCTCCCAGAACTGAGCATGTGGAGAGACTTTCGTTCATCTATCACAAAGTGAACGGGTTGCAGGAGAAACTAATACTCTGGTTTCTCAGTCTGTTTCCAAGTGCGGGTTTGAAGTTCCTGCAGTTTTCACTGTAAAATTGAGTTGGAGCTAGTACTTCCCCATATGTATGTATGGAATGTAGTTTGCAACTCTATCAAAACTTTGTGTTCCCAACAAGAAAGGAAAAGGACGGCTTTCACACAAATTTATCTCTCAGAACTGGGCATGTAGAGAGAGTTTCGTTCGTCTAGCACAAATGGAACCTGTTGCAGGGGAAATTTTCTCTGGTATCTCAATCTGCTTCCAAGTGCCGGTTTGAATTTCCTGCAGTTTTCACTGTAAAACCGAGTTGGAGCTAGTACCTCCCCATATATATGTATGAAGAGTAGTTTGTAACTGTATAGAATTTTTGTGATCCCATCAAACTAGGTGAAGGACGGCTTTCACAGACACTTATCTCTCAGAAGTAAGCATGTGAAGAGACGTTCGTTCATATAGCACAAAGGGAAAGGTTTGCAGGAGAAACTTTTTCTCAGTTTTCTCAGTGGGTTTCCTAGTGCCGGTTTGAAGTTCCTGCAGTTTTCAGTGTAAAATCGTGTTTGAGCTAGTACTTCCCCATATATATGTATGGTGAGTAGTTTGCAAATTTATAGAAACTTTGTGTTCCCAACAAGCTAGGTGAAGGACGGCTTTCACACACACTTAACTTTCAGAACTAAGCATGTGGAGTGACGTTCGTTCATCTAGCACAAATGGAACTGGTTGCAGGAGAAACTATTACTCTGGTTTCTCAGTCTGTTTCCTAGTGCCGGTTTTAAGTTCCTGCAGTTTTCACTGTAAAACCGAGTTAGAGCTAGTACCTCCCATATATATGTATGGAGTGTACATTGCAACTGTATAGAATCTTTGTGTTCCCAACAAGCTAGGTGAAGGTCGGCTTTAACACACACTTATCTCTCTAGAACTGAGCATGTGGAGTGAAGTTCGTTCATCTAGCACAAATGCAACGGTTTGCAAGAGAAATTTTAACTCTGAATTCTCAGTCGGTTTCCAAGTGCCGGTTTGAAGTTCCTGCATTTTTCACTGTAAAACCGAGTTGGAGCTTGTACCCCCCCATATATATGTATGGAGTGTAGTTTGCAACTGTATAGACACTTTGTGTTCCCAAAAAGCTAGTTGAAGGATGGCTTTCACACACAACTATCTCTCAGAACTGAGCATGTGAATAGACGTTCGTTCATGTAGCACAAACGGAACAGGTTGCAGGAAAAACTTTTTCTCTGGTTTCTCAGTCTGTTTCCAAATGCCGGTTTGAAATTCCTGCAGTTTTCACTGTAAAACCGATTTGGAGCTAGTACCTCCCCATAAATATTTATGGAGAGTAGTTTGCATCTGTATATAAACTTTGTGTTCCCAACAAGCTAGGTGAAGGACGGCTTTAACACACAATTATCTCTCAGAACTGAGCATGTGGAGAGACGTTCGTTCATCTAGCACAATGGGATCGTGTTGTAGGAGAAGCTTTTACTCAGGTTTCTCATTCTGTTTCCTTGTGCCTTTTTGAAGTCCTGCAGTTTTGTCTGTAAAACCGATTTGGAGCTAGTACCACCCCATATATATGTACGGAGTGTAGTTTGCAACTGTATATAAACTTTGTGTTCCCAACAAGCTAGTTGAACGACGGCTTTCACACACACTTATATCTCAGAAATGAGCATGTCGAGAGACGTTCTTTCATCTAGCCAAAAGGAACAGAGTGCAGGGGAAACTTTTACTCTGGTTTCTCAGTCTGTTTCCAAGCCCCCGGTTTGAAGTTCCTGCAGTTTTCACTGTAAAACCGAGTTGGAGCTAGTACCTCCACATAAATTTGTATTGAGAGTAGTTTTCAACTGTATAGAAACTTTGTGTTCCAAACAAGCTAGGTGAAGGACGGCGTTCACACACACTTAACTCTCAGAAATGAGCATGTGGAGAGCCGTTCGTTTATCTAGCCCAAAGGGAACTGTTTGAAGTTGAAACTTTTACTGTGGATTCTCACTGTCTTTCCTAGTTCCGGTTTGATTTTCCTGCAGTTTTCACTGTAAAACCGAGTTGGAGCTAGTCCCTCCCCGTATATTTGTATGCAGAGTACTTTGCAACTGTATAGAAAATTTGTGTTCAAAACAAGCTTGGTGAAGTTCGGCTTTCACACACACTTATCTCTCTAGAACTGAGCATGTGGAGTGAAGTTCTTTCATCTAGCACAAATGCAACTTTATGCAAGAGAAACTTTTACTCTGAATTCTCAGTCGGTTTCCAAGTGCCGGTTTGAAGTTCCTGCAGTTTTCACTGTAAAACCGTGTTGGAGCTAGTACCCCCCCATATATATTTATGGAGTGTAGTTTGCAACTGTATAGACACTTTGTGTTCCCAAAAAGCTAGTTGAAGGACGGCTTTCACACACAACTATGTCTCAGAACTGAGCATGTGAATAGACGTTCGTTCATCTAGCACAATAGGAACAGGTTGCAGGAAAAACTTTTTCTCTGGTTTCTCAGTCTATTTCCAAATGCCGGTTTGAAGTTCCTGCAGTTTTCACTGTAAAACCGTGTTGGAGCTAGTACCACCCCATATATATGTACGGAGTGTAGTTTGCAACTTTACATAAACTTTGTGTTCCCAACAAGCTAGTTGAACGATGGCTTTCACACACACTTATCTCTCATAAATGAGCATGTCGAGTGACGTTCGTTCATCTAGCACAAATATAACTCGGTGCAGTTGAAAATTTTACAGTGGATTCTCAGTGTCTTTCCTAGTGCTGGTTTGATTTTCCTGCAGTTTTCACTGTAAAACCGAGTTTTAACTAGTACATCCACATATATATGTATGCAGAGTACTTTGCAAATGTATAGAATCTTTGTGTTCCCAACAAGCTAAATGAAGGACGGCGTTCAAACACACTTATATCTCAGACCTGAGCATCTGAAGAGCCGTTCGTTCATCTAGCACAAAGGGAAATGGTTGAATTTGAAACTTTTACTGTGGATTCTCAGTGTCTTTCCTAGTGCCGGTTTGATTTTCCTGCAGTATTCACTGTAAAACCGAGTTGGAGCTTGTACCTCCCCATATATATGTATGGAGTGTAGTTTGCAACTGTATATAAACTTTGTGTTCCCAACAACCTAGTTGAACGACGGCTTTCACACACAATTATATCTCAGAAATGAGCATGTCGAGAGACGTTCGTTCATCTAGCCAAAAGGAACAGGTTGCAGGGGAAACTTTTACTCTGGTTTCTCAGTCTGTTTCCAAGTCCCGGTTTGAAGTTCCTGCAGTTTTCACTGTAAAACCGAGTTGGAGCTAGTACCTCCCCATAAATATGTATGGAGAGTAGTTTGCAACTGTATAGAAACTTTGTGTTCCAAACAAGCTAGGTGAAGGACGGCGTTCACACACACTTAACACTCAGAAGTGAGCATGTGGAGAGCCGTTCGTTCATCTAGCCCAAAGGGAACGGTTTGAAGTTGAAACTTTTACTGGGGATTCTCACTGTCTTTCCTAGTTCCGGTTTGATTTTCCTGCAGTTTTCACTGTAAAACCGAGTTGGAGCTAGTACCTCCCCATATATATGTATGAAGAGTAGTTAGTAACTGTATAGAATCTTTGTGTTCCGAACACCTAGGTGAAGGACGGCTTTCACACACACTTATCTCTCAGTACAAAGCATGTGGATAGACATTCGTTCATATAGCACAAAGGGAATGGTTTGCAGGTGAAAATTTTTCTCAGTTTTCTCAGTGGGTTTTCTAGTGCATGTTTGAAGTTCCTGCAGTTTTCAGTGTAAAATCGTGTTTGAGCTAGTACTTCCCCATATATATGTATGGAGAGTATTTAGCAACTTTATAGAAACTTTGGGTTCCCAACAAGCTAGGTGAAGTACGGCTTTCACACACACGTAACTTTCAGAACTGAGCATGTGGAGTGACGTTCGTTCATCTAGCACAAATGGAACGGGTTGCAGGAGAAACTATTACTCTGGTTTCTCAGTCTGTTTCCTAGTGCCGGTTTGAAGTTCCTGCAGTTTTCACTGTAAAACCAAGATAGAGCTAGTACCTCCCATATATATGTATGGAGTGTACTTTGCAACTGTATAGAATCTTTGTCTTCCCAACAAGCTAGTTGAAGGACGGCTGTCACACACAATTATCTCCCAGAACTGAGCATGTGGAGAGACTTTCGTTCATCTATCACAAAGTGAACGGGTTGCAGGAGAAACTAATACTCTGGTTTCTCAGTCTGTTTCCTAGTGCGGGTTTGAAGTTCCTGCAGTTTTCACTGTAAAATTGAGTTGGAGCTAGTACTTCCCCATATGTATGTATGGAATGTAGTTTGCAACTCTATCAAAACTTTGTGTTCCCAACAAGAAAGGAAAACGACGGCTTTCACACAAATTTATCTCTCAGAACTGGGCATGTGGAGAGAGTTTCGTTCATCTAGCACAAATGGAACCTGTTGCATTGGAAATTTTCTCTGGTATCTCAATCTGCTTCCAAGTGCCGGTTTGAATTTCCTGCAGTTTTCACTGTAAAACCGAGTTGGAGCTAGTACCTCCCCATATATATGTATGAAGAGTAGTTTGTAACTGTATAGAATCTTTGTGATCCCAACAAGCTAGGTGAAGGACGGCTTTCACAGACACTTATCTCTCAGAAGTAAGCATGTGAAGAGACGTTCGTTCATATAGCACAAAGGGAAAGGTTTGCAGGAGAAACTTTTTCTCAGTTTTCTCAGTGGGTTTCCTAGTGCCGGTTTGAAGTTCCTGCAGTTTTCAGTGTAAAATCGTGTTTGAGCTAGTACTTCCCCATATATATGTATGGTGAGTAGTTTGCAAATTTATAGAAACTTTGTGTTCCCAACAAGCTAGGTGAAGGACGGCTTTCACACACACTTAACTTTCAGAACTAAGCATGTGGAGTGACGTTCGTTCATCTAGCACAAATGGAACTGGTTGCAGGAGAAACTATTACTCTGGTTTCTCAGTCTGTTTCCTAGTGCCGGTTTTAAGTTCCTGCAGTTTTCACTGTAAAACCGAGTTAGAGCTAGTACCTCCCATATACATGTATGGAGTGTACATTGCAACTGTATAGAATCTTTGTGTTCCCAACAAGCTAGGTGAAGGTCGGCTTTAACACACACTTATCTCTCTAGAACTGAGCATGTGGAGTGAAGTTCGTTCATCTAGCACAAATGCAACGGTTTGCAAGAGAAATTTTAACTCTGA
Organism: Camelus dromedarius; assembly: GCF_036321535.1. Taxonomy (NCBI): domain Eukaryota; kingdom Metazoa; phylum Chordata; class Mammalia; order Artiodactyla; family Camelidae; genus Camelus; species Camelus dromedarius. The sequence goes on from NC_087472.1 coordinate 69,972,793, forward strand.
ATTCTCAGTCGGTTTCCAAGTGCCGGTTTGAAGTTCCTGCATTTTTCACTGTAAAACCGAGTTGGAGCTAGTACCCCCCCATATATATGTATGGAGTGTAGTTTGCAACTGTATAGACACTTTGTGTTCCCAAAAAGCTAGTTGAAGGACGGCTTTCACACACAACTATCTCTCAGAACTGAGCATGTGAATAGACGTTCGTTCATGTAGCACAAACGGAACAGGTTGCAGGAAAAACTTTTTCTCCGGTTTCTCAGTCTGTTTCCAAATGCCGGTTTGAAATTCCTGCAGTTTTCACTGTAAAACCGATTTGGAGCTAGTACCTACCCATAAATATTTATGGAGAGTAGTTTGCATCTGTATATAAACTTTGTGTTCCCAACAAGCTAGGTGAAGGACGGCTTTAACACACAATTATCTCTCAGAACTGAGCATGTGGAGAGACGTTCGTTCATCTAGCACAATGGGATCGTGTTGTAGGAGAAGCTTTTACTCAGGTTTCTCATTCTGTTTCCTTGTGCCTTTTTGAAGTCCTGCAGTTTTGCCTGTAAAATCGATTTGGAGCTAGTACCACCCCATATATATGTACGGAGTGTAGTTTGCAACTGTATATAAACTTTGTGTTCCCAACAAGCTAGTTGAACGACGGCTTTCACACACACTTATATCTCAGAAATGAGCATGTCGAGAGACGTTCTTTCATCTAGCCAAAAGGAACAGAGTGCAGGGGAAACTTTTACTCTGGTTTCTCAGTCTGTTTCCAAGTCCCGGTTTGAAGTTCCTGCAGTTTTCACTGTAAAACCGAGTTGGAGCTAGTACCTCCACATAAATTTGTATGGAGAGTAGTTTGCAACTGTATAGAAACTTTGTGTTCCAAACAAGCTAGGTGAAGGACGGCGTTCACACACACTTAACACTCAGAAGTGAGCATGTGGAGAGCCGTTCGTTCATCTAGCCCAAAGGGAACTGGTTGAAGTTGAAAATTTTACTGTGGATTCTCACTGCCTTTCATAGTACCAGTATGATTTTCCTGCAGTTTTCACTGTAAAACCGAGTTGGAGCTAGTACCTCCCCATATATATGTATGAAGAGTAGTTAGTAACTGTAGAGAATATTTGTGTTCCCAACAAGCTAGGTGAAGGACGGCTTTCACAGACACTTCTCTCTCAGAAGTAAGCATGTGAAGAGACGTTCGTTCATATAGCACAAAGGGAAAGGTTTGCAGGAGAAACTTTTTCTCAGTTTTCTCAGTGGGTTTCCTAGTGCCGGTTTGAAGTTCCTGCAGTTTTCAGTGTATAATCGTTTTTGAGCTAGTACTTCCCCATATATATGTATGGAGATTAGTTTGCAAATTTATAGAAACTTTGTGTTCCCAACAAGCTAGGTGAAGGACGGCTTTCACACACAATTATCTTTCAGAACTGAGCATGTGGAGTGACGTTCGTTCATCTAGCACAAATGGAACTGGTTGCAGGAGAAACTATTCCTCTGGTTTCTCAGTCTGTTTCTTAGTGCCGGTTTTAAGTTCCTGCAGTTTTCACTGTAAAACCGTGTTAGTGCTAGTACCTCCCATATATATGTATGGAGTGTACATTGCAACTGTATAGAATCTTTGTGTTCCCAACAAGCTAGGTGAAGGACGGCTTTAACCCACAATTATCTCTCTAGAACTGAGCATGTGGAGTGAAGTTCGTTCATCTAGCACAAATGCAACGGTTTGCAAGAGAAACTTTAACTCTGAATTCTCAGTGGGTTTCTAAGTGCCGGTTTGAAGTTCATGCAGTTTTCACTGTAAAATCGAGTTGGAGCTAGTACCCCCCCATATATATGTATGGGGTGTTGTTTGCAACTCTATAGACACTTTGTGTTCCCAACAAGCTAGTTGAAGGACGGCTTTCACACACAACTATCTCTCAGAACTGAGCATGTGGATAAACGTTCGATCATCTAGCACAAAAGGAACAGGTAGCAGGAAAATCTTTTTCTCTGGTTTCTCAGTCTGTTTCCTAGTGCCGGTTTGAAGTTCCTGCAGTTTTGTCTGTAAAACCGAGTTGGAGCTAGTACCACCCCTTATATATGTACGGAGTGTAGTTTGCAAGTGTATATAAACTTTGTGTTCCCAACAAGCTAGTTGAACGACGGCTTTCACACACACTTATATCTCAGAAATGAGCATGTCGAGAGACTTTCTTTCATCTAGTCAAAAGGAACAGAGTGCAGGGGAAACATTTACTCTGGTTTCTCAGTCTGTTTCCAAGTCCCGGTTTGAAGTTCCTGCAGTTTTCACTATAAAACCGAGTTGGAGCTAGTACCTCCACATAAATTTGTATGGAGAGTTGTTTGCAACTGTATAGAAACTTTGTGTTCCAAACAAGCTAGGTGAAGGACGGCGTTCACACACACTTAACTCTCAGAACTGAGCATGTGGAGAGCCGTTCGTTTATCTAGCCCAAAGGGAACTGTTTGAAGTTGAAACTTTTACTGTGGATTCTCACTCTTTTTCCTAGTTCCGGTTTGATTTTCCTGCAGTTTTCACTGTAATACCGAGTTTGGGCTAGTACCTCCCCATATATATATATGAAGAGTAGTTAGTCACTGTATAGAATCTTTGTGATCCCAACAAGCTAGGTGAAGGACGGCTTTCACACACACTTATCTCTCAGTACTAAGCATGTGGAGAGACGTTCGTTCATATAGCACAGAGGGAACGGTTTGCAGGTGAAATTATTTCTCAGTTTTCTCAGTGGGTTTCCTAGTGCATGTTTGAAGCTCCTGCAGTGTTCAGTGTAAAATCGTGTTTGAGCTAGTACTTCCCCATCTATATGTATGAAGAGTATTTAGCAACTTTATAGAAACTTTGGGTTCCCAACAAGCTAGGTGAAGTACGGCTTTCACACACACGTAACTTTCAGAACTGAGCATGTGGAGTGACGTTCGTTCATCTAGCACAAATGGAACTGGTTGCAGGAGAAACTATTACTCTGGTTTCTCAGTATGTTTCCTAGTGCCGGTTTGAACTTCCTGCAGTTTTCACTGTAAAACCAAGTTAGAGCTAGTACCTCCCATATATATATATGGAGTGTACTTTGCAACTGTATAGAATCTTTGTCTTCCCAACAAGCTAGTTGAAGGACGGCTTTCACACACAATTATCTCTCAGAACTGAGCATGTGGAGAGACTGTCGTTCATCTATCACAAAGTGAACGGGTTGCAGGAGAAACTAATACTCTGGTTTCTCAGTCTGTTTCCTAGTGCGGGTTTGAAGTTCCTGCAGTTTTCACTGTAAAATTGAGTTGGAGCTAGTACTTCCCCATATGTATGTATGGAATGTAGTTTGCAACTCTATCGAAACTTTGTGTTCCCAACAAGCAAGGAAAAGGACGGCTTTCACACAAATTTATCTCTCAGATCTGGGCATGTGGAGAGAGTTTCGTTCATCTAGCACAAATGGAACCTGTTGCAGTGGAAATTTTCTCTGGTATCTCAATCTGCTTCCAAGTGCCGGTTTGAATTTCCTGCAGTTTACACTGTAAAATCATGTTGGATCTATTACCTCCCCATATATATGTATGGAGAGTTGTTTGCAACTGTATAGAAACTTTGTATTCCCAACAAAATGGGTGAACGACGGCTTTCACACACAATTAACTCTCAGAAATGAGCATATGGATAGACGTTCGTTCATATAACTCAAAGGGAACAGGTGGCAGGTGAAACTTTTACTGTGGTTTCTCAGTCTGTTTCCAAGTGCCGGTTTCACGTTCCTGCAGTTTTCAATGTAAAACCGAGTTGGAGCTAGTACCTCCCCATATATATGTATGCAGAGTACTTTGCAACTGTATAGAAACTTTGTGTTCAAAACAAGCTAGGTGAAATACGGCTTTCACACACACTTATCTCTCTAGAACTGAGCATGTGGAGTGAAGTTCGTTCATCTAGCACAAATGCAACTTTATGCAAGAGAAACTTTTACTCTGAATTCTCAGTCGGTTTCCAAGTGCCGGTTTGAAGTTCCTGCAGTTTTCACTGTAAAACCGAGTTGGAGCTAGTACCACCCCATATATATGTACGGAGTGTAGTTTGCAACTTTATATAAACTTTGTGTTCCCAACAAGCTAGTTGAAAGATGGCTTTCACACACACTTATCTCTCATAAATGAGCATATCTAGTGACGTTCGTTCATCTAGCACAAATTTATCTGGGTGCAGTTGAAAATTTTACAGTGGATTCTCAGTGTCTTTCCTAGTGCCGGTTTGATTTTCCTGCAGTTTTCACTGTAAAACCGAGTTTTAACTAGTACATCCACATATATATGTATGCAGAGTACTTTGCAAATGTATAGAATCTTTGTGTTCCCAACAAGCTAAATGAAGTACGGCGTTCAAACACACTTATCTCTCAGAACTGAGCATCTGAAGAGCCGTTCGTTCATCTAGCACAAAGGGAAATGGTTGAATTTGAAACTTTTACTGTGGATTCTCAGTGTCTTTCCTAGTGCCGGTTTGATTTTCCTGCAGTATTCACTGTAAAACCGAGTTGGAGCTTGTACCTCCCCATATATATGTATGGAGTGTAGTTTGCAACTGTATATAAACTTTGTGTTCCCAACAAGCTAGTTGAACGACGGCTTTCACACACAATTATATCTCAGAAATGAGCATGTCGAGAGACGTTCGTTCATCTAGCCAAAAGGAACAGGTTGCAGGGGAAACTTTTACTCTGGTTTCTCAGTCTGTTTCCAAGTCCCGGTTTGAAGTTCCTGCAGTTTTCACTGTAAAACCGAGTTGGAGCTAGTACCTCCCCATAAATATGTATGGAGAGTAGTTTGCAACTGTATAGAAACTTTGTGTTCCAAACAAGCTAGGTGAAGGACGGCGTTCACACACACTTAACACTCAGAAGTGAGCATGTGGAGAGCCGTTCGTTCATCTAGCCCAAAGAGAACTGTTTGAAGTTGAAACTTTTACTGGGGATTCTCACTGTCTTTCCTAGTTCCGGTTTGATTTTCCTGCAGTTTTCACTGTAAAACCGAGTTGGAGCTAGTACCTCCCCATATATATGTATGAAGAGTAGTTAGTAACTGTATAGAATCTTTGTGTTCCGAACACCTAGGTGAAGGACGGCTTTCACACACACTTATCTCTCAGTACTAAGCATGTGGAGAGACATTCGTTCATATAGCACAAAGGGAACGGTTTGCAGGTGAAAATTTTTCTCAGTTTTCTCAGTGGGTTTTCTAGTGCATGTTTGAAGTTCCTGCAGTTTTCAGTGTAAAATCGTGTTTGAGCTAGTACTTCCCAATATATATGTATGGAGAGTATTTAGCAACTTTATAGAAACTTTGGGTTCCCAACAAGCTAGGTGAAGTACGGCTTTCACACACATGTAACTTTCAGAACTGAGCATGTGGAGTGACGTTCGTTCATCTAGCACAAATGGAACGGGTTGCAGGAGAAACTATTATTCTGGTTTCTCAGTCTGTTTCCTAGTGCCGGTTTGAAGTTCCTGCAGTTTTCACTGTAAAACCAAGATAGAGCTAGTACCTCCCATATATATGTATGGAGTGTACTTTGCAACTGTATAGAATCTTTGTCTTCCCAACAAGCTAGTTGAAGGACGGCTGTCACACACAATTATCTCCCAGAACTGAGCATGTGGAGAGACTTTCGTTCATCTATCACAAAGTGAACGGGTTGCAGGAGAAACTAATACTCTGGTTTCTCAGTCTGTTTCCTAGTGCGGGTTTGAAGTTCCTGCAGTTTTCACTGTAAAATTGAGTTGGAGCTAGTACTTCCCCATATGTATGTATGGAATGTAGTTTGCAACTCTATCAAAACTTTGTGTTCCCAACAAGCAAGGAAAAGGACGGCTTTCACACAAATTTATCTCTCAGAACTGGGCATGTGGAGAGAGTTTCGTTCATCTAGCACAAATGGAACCTGTTGCAGTGGAAATTTTCTCTGGTATCTCAATCTGCTTCCAAGTGCCGGTTTGAATTTCCTGCAGTTTTCACTGTAAAACCGAGTTGGAGCTAGTACCTCCCCATATATATGTATGAAGAGTAGTTTGTAACTGTATAGAATCTTTGTGATCCCAACAAGCTAGGTGAAGGACGGCTTTCACAGACACTTATCTCTCAGAAGTAAGCATGTGAAGAGACGTTCGTTCATATAGCACAAAGGGAAAGGTTTGCAGGAGAAACTTTTTCTCAGTTTTCTCAGTGGGTTTCCTAGTGCCGGTTTGAAGTTCCTGCAGTTTTCAGTGTAAAATCGTGTTTGAGCTAGTACTTCCCCATATATATGTATGGTGAGTAGTTTGCAAATTTATAGAAACTTTGTGTTCCCAACAAGCTAGGTGAAGGACGGCTTTCACACACACTTAACTTTCAGAACTAAGCATGTGGAGTGACGTTCGTTCATCTAGCACAAATGGAACTGGTTGCAGGTGAAACTATTACTCTGGTTTCTCAGTCTGTTTCCTAGTGCCGGTTTTAAGTTCCTGCAGTTTTCACTGTAAAACCGAGTTAGAGCTAGTACCTCCCATATATATGTATGGAGTGTACATTGCAACTGTATAGAATCTTTGTGTTCCCAACAAGCTAGGTGAAGGTCGGCTTTAACACAAACTTATCTCTCTAGAACTGAGCATGTGGAGTGAAGTTCGTTCATCTAGCACAAATGCAACGGTTTGCAAGAGAAATTTTAACTCTGAATTCTCAGTCGGTTTCCAAGTGCCGGTTTGAAGTTCCTGCATTTTTCACTGTAAAACCGAGTTGGAGCTAGTAAAACCCCATATATATGTATGGAGTGTAGTTTGCAACTGTATAGACACTTTGTGTTCCCAAAAAGCTTGTTGAATGACGGCTTTCACACACAACTATCTCTCAGAACTGAGCATGTGAATAGACGTTCGTTCATGTAGCACAAACGGAACAGGTTGCAGGAAAAACTTTTTCTCTGGTTTCTCAGTCTGTTTCCAAATGCCGGTTTGAAATTCCTGCAGTTTTCACTGTAAAACCGATTTGGAGCTAGTACCTCCCCATAAATATTTATGGAGAGTAGTTTGCATCTGTATATAAACTTTGTGTTCCCAACAAGCTAGGTGAAGGACGGCTTTAACACACAATTATCTCTCAGAACTGAGCATGTGGAGAGACGTTCGTTCATCTAGCACAATGGGATCGTGTTGTAGGAGAAGCTTTTACTCAGGTTTCTCATCCTGTTTCCTTGTGCCGTTTTGAAGTCCTGCAGTTTTGTCTGTAAAACCGAGTTGGAGCTAGTACCACCCCATATATATGTACGGAGTGTAGTTTGCAACTGTATATAAACTTTGTGTTCCCAACAAGCTAGTTGAACGACGGCTTTCACACACACTTATATCTCAGAAATGAGCATGTCGAGAGACGTTCTTTCATCTAGCCAAAAGGAACAGAGTGCAGGGGAAACTTTTACTCTGGTTTCTCAGTCTGTTTCCAAGTCCCGGTTTGAAGTTCCTGCAGTTTTCACTGTAAAACCGAGTTGGAGCTAGTACCTCCACATAAATTTGTATGGAGAGTAGTTTGCAACTGTATAGAAACTTTGTGTTCCAAACAAGCTAGGTGAAGGACGGCGTTCACACACACTTAACTCTCAGAAATGAGCATGTGGAGAGCCGTTCGTTTATCTAGCCAAAGGGAACTGTTTGAAGTTGAAACTTTTACTGTGGATTCTCACTGTCTTTCCTAGTTCCGGTTTGATTTTCCTGCAGTTTTCACTGTAAAACCGAGTTGGAGCTAGTACCTCCCCGTATATATGTATGCAGAGTACTTTGCAACTGTATAGAAAATTTGTGTTCAAAACAAGCTAGGTGAAGTTCGGCTTTCACACACACTTAACTCTCTAGAACTGAGCATGTGGAGTGAAGTTCTTTCATCTAGCACAAATGCAACTTTATGCAAGAGAAACTTTTACTCTGAATTCTCAGTCGGTTTCCAAGTGCCGGTTTGAAGTTCCTGCAGTTTTCACTGTAAAACCGTGTTGGAGCTAGTACCCCCCCATATATATTTATGGAGTGTAGTTTGCAACTGTATAGACACTTTGTGTTCCCAAAAAGCTAGTTGAAGGACGGCTTTCACACACAACTATCTCTCAGAACTGAGCATGTGAATAGACGTTCGTTCATCTAGCACAATAGGAACAGGTTGCAGGAAAAACTTTTTCTCTGGTTTCTCAGTCTATTTCCAAATGCCGGTTTGAAGTTCCTGCAGTTTTCACTGTAAAACCGAGTTGGAGCTAGTACCACCCCATATATATGTACGGAGTGTAGTTTGCAACTTTACATAAACTTTGTGTTCCCAACAAGCTAGTTGAACGATGGCTTTCACACACACTTATCTCTCATAAATGAGCATGTCGAGTGACGTTCGTTCATCTAGCACAAATTTAACTGGGTGCAGTTGAAAATTTTACAGTGGATTCTCAGTGTCTTTCCTAGTGCCGGTTTGATTTTCCTGCAGTTTTCACTGTAAAACCGAGTTTTAACTAGTACATCCACATATATATGTATGCAGAGTACTTTGCAAATGTATAGAATCTTTGTGTTCCCAACAAGCTAAATGAAGGACGGCGTTCAAACACACTTATATCTCAGACCTGAGCATCTGAAGAGCCGTTAGTTCATCTAGCACAAAGGGAAATGGTTGAATTTGAAACTTTTACTGTGGATTCTCAGTGTCTTTCCTAGTGCCGGTTTGATTTTCCTGCAGTATTCACTGTAAAACCGAGTTGGAGCTTGTACCTCCCCATATATATGTATGGAGTGTAGTTTGCAAATGTATATAAACTTTGTGTTCCCAACAAGCTAGTTGAACGACGGCTTTCACACACACTTATATCTCAGAAATGAGCATGTCGAGAGACGTTCGTTCATCTAGCCAAAAGGAACAGGTTGCAGGGGAAACTTTTACTCTGGTTTCTCAGTCTGTTTCCAGGTCCCGGTTTGAAGTTCCTGCAGTTTTCACTGTAAAACCGAGTTGGAGCTAGTACCTCCCCATAAATATGTATGGAGAGTAGTTTGCAACTGTATAGAAACTTTGTGTTCCAAACAAGCTAGGTGAAGGACGGCGTTCACACACACTTAACACTCAGAAGTGAGCATGTGGAGAGCCGTTCGTTCATCTAGCCCAAAGGGAACTGGTTGAAGTTGAAAATTTTACTGTGGATTCTCACTGCCTTTCATAGTGCCGGTATGATTTTCCTGCAGTTTTCACTGTAAAACCGAGTTTGAGCTAGTACCTCCCCATATATATGTATGAAGAGTAGTTAGTTACTGTAGAGAATCTTTGTGTTCCCAACAAGCTAGGTGAAGGACGGCTTTCACAGACACTTCTCTCTCAGAAGTAAGCATGTGAAGAGACGTTCGTTCATATAGCACAAATGGAAAGGTTTGCAGGAGAAACTTTTTCTCAGTTTTCTCAGTGGGTTTCCTAGTGCCGGTTTGAAGTTCCTGCAGTTTTCAGTGTAAAATCGTTTTTGAGCTAGTACTTCCCCATATATATGTATGGAGATTAGTTTGCAAATTTATAGAAACTTTGTGTTCCCAACAAGCTAGGTGAAGGACGGCTTTCACACACAATTTTCTTTCAGAACTGAGCATGTGGAGTGACGTTCGTTCATCTAGCACAAATGGAACTGCTTGCAGGAGAAACTATTACTCTGGTTTCTCAGTCTGTTTCTTAGTGCCGGTTTTAATTTCCTGCAGTTTTCACTGTAAAACCGTGTTAGTGCTAGTACCTCCCATATATATGTATGGAGTGTACATTGCAACTGTATAGAATCTTTGTGTTCCCAACAAGCTAGGTGAAGGACGGCTTTAACACACAATTATCTCTCTAGAACTGAGCATGTGGAGTGAAGTTCGTTCATCTAGCACAAATGCAACGGTTTGCAAGAGAAACTTTAACTCTGAATTCTCAGTGGGTTTCCAAGTGCCGGTTTGGAGTTCATGCAGTTTTCACTGTAAAACCGTGTTGGAGCTAGTACCCCCCCATATATATGTATGGGGTGTTGTTTGCAACTCTATAGACACTTTGTGTTCCCAACAAGCTAGTTGAAGGACGGCTTTCACACAGAACTATCTCTCAGAACTGAGCATGTGGATAGACGTTCGATCATCTAGCACAAAAGGAACAGGTAGCAGGAAAAACTTTTTCTCTGGTTTCTCAATCTGTTTCCTAGTGCCGGTTTGAAGTTCCTGCAGTTTTGTCTGTAAAACCGAGTTGGAGCTAGTACCACCCCATATATATGTACGGAGTGTAGTTTGCAACTGTATATAAACTTTGTGTTCCCAACAAGCTAGTTGAACGACGGCTTTCACACACACTTATATCTCAGAAATGAGCATGTCGGGAGACTTTCTTTCATCTAGTCAAAAGGAACAGAGTGCAGGGGAAACATTTACTCTGGTTTCTCAGTCTGTTTCCAAGTCCCGGTTTGAAGTTCCTGCAGTTTTCACTGTAAAACCGAGTTGGAGCTAGTACCTCCACATAAATTTGTATGGAGAGTTGTTTGCAACTGTATAGAAACTTTGTGTTCCAAACAAGCTAGGTGAAGGACGGCGTTCACACACACTTAACTCTCAGAAATGAGCATGTGGAGAGCCGTTCGTTTATCTAGCCCAAAGGGAACTGTTTGAAGTTGAAACTTTTACTGTGGATTCTCACTGTTTTTCCTAGTTCCGGTTTGATTTTCCTGCAGTTTTCACTGTAATACCGAGTTTGGGCTAGTACCTCCCCATATATATGTATGAAGAGTAGTTAGTCACTGTATACAATCTTTGTGATCCCAACAAGCTAGGTGAAGGACGGCTTTCACACACACTTATCTCTCAGTACTAAGCATGTGGAGAGACGTTCGTTCATATAGCACAAAGGGAACGGTTTGCATGTGAAATTTTTTCTCAGTTTTCTCAGTGGGTTTCCTAGTGCATGTTTGAAGCTCCTGCAGTGTTCAGTGTAAAATCGTGTTTGAGCTAGTACTTCCCCATCTATATGTATGGAGAGTATTTAGCAACTTTATAGAAACTTTGGGTTCCCAACAAGCTAGGTGAAGTACGGCTTTCACACACACGTAACTTTCAGAACTGAGCATGTGGAGTGACGTTCGTTCATCTAGCACAAATGGAACTGGTTGCAGGAGAAACTATTACTCTGGTTTCTCAGTATGTTTCCTAGTGCCGGTTTGAACTTCCTGCAGTTTTCACTGTAAAACCAAGTTAGAGCTAGTACCTCCCATATATATATATGGAGTGTACTTTGCAACTGTATAGAATCTTTGTCTTCCCAACAAGCTAGTTGAAGGACGGCTTTCACACACAATTATATCTCAGAACTGAGCATGTGGAGAGACTGTCGTTCATCTATCACAAAGTGAACGGGTTGCAGGAGAAACTAATACTCTGGTTTCTCAGTCTGTTTCCTAGTGCGGGTTTGAAGTTCCTGCAGTTTTCACTGTAAAATTGAGTTGGAGCTAGTACTTCCCCATATGTATGTATGGAATGTAGTTTGCAACTCTATCGAAACGTTGTGTTCCCAACAAGCAAGGAAAAGGACGGCTTTCACACAAATTTATCTCTCAGATCTGGGCATGTGGAGAGAGTTTCGTTCATCTAGCACAAATGGAACCTGTTGCAGTGGAAATTTTCTCTGGTATCTCAATCTGCTTCCAAGTGCCGGTTTGAATTTCCTGCAGTTTACACTGTAAAATCATGTTGGATCTATTACCTCCCCATATATATGTATGGAGAGTTGTTTGCAACTGTATAGAAACTTTGTATTCCCAACAAAATGGGTGAACGACGGCTTTCACACACAATTAACTCTCAGAAATGAGCATATGGAGAGACGTTCGTTCATATAACACAAAGGGAACAGGTGGCAAGTGAAACTTTTACTGTGGTTTCTCAGTCTGTTTCCAAGTGCCGGTTTCACGTTCCTGCAGTTTTCAATGTAAAACCGAGTTGGAGCTTGTACCTCCCCATATATATGTATGCAGAGTACTTTGCAACTGTATAGAAACTTTGTGTTCAAAACAAGCTAGGTGAAATACGGCTTTCACACACACTTATCTATCTAGAACTGAGCATGTGGAGTGAAGTTCGTTCATCTAGCACAAATGCAACTTTATGCAAGAGAAACTTTTACTCTGAATTCTCAGTCGGTTTCCAAGTGCCGGTTTGAAGTTCCTGCAGTTTTCACTGTAAAACCGAGTTGAAGCTAGTACCAGCCCATATATATGTACGGAGTGTAGATTGCAACTTTATATAAACTTTGTGTTCCCAACAAGCTAGTTGAAAGATGGCTTTCACACACACTTATCTCTCATAAATGAGTATATCTAGTGACGTTCGTTCATCTAGCACAAATTTAACTGGGTGCAGTTGAAAATTTTACAGTGGATTCTCAGTGTCTTTCCTAGTGCCGGTTTGATTTTCCTGCAGTTTTCACTGTAAAACCGAGTTTTAACTAGTACATCCACATATATATGTATGCAGAGTACTTTGCAAATGTATAGAATCTTTGTGTTCCCAACAAGCTAAATGAAGGACGGCGTTCACACACACTTATCTCTCAGAACTGAGCATGTGAAGAGCCGTTCGTTCATCTAGCACAAAGGGAACTGGTTGAATTTGAAACTTTTACTGTGGATTCTCAGTGTCTTTCCTAGTGCCGGTATGATTTTCCTGCAGTTTTCACTGTAAAACCGAGTTGGAGCTTGTACCTCCCCATATATATGTATGGAGTGTAGTTTGCAACTGTATATAAACTTTGTGTTCCCAACAAGCTAGTTGAACGACGGCTTTCACACACACTTATATCTCAGAAATGAGCATGTCGAGAGACGTTCGTTCATCTAGCCAAAAGGAACAGGTTGCAGGGGAAACTTTTACTCTGGTTTCTCAGTCTGTTTCCAAGTCCCGGTTTGAAGTTCCTGCAGTTTTCACTGTAAAACCGAGTTGGAGCTAGTACTTCCCCATATATATGTATGAAGAGTAGTTAGTAACTGTATAGAATCTTTGTGTTCCCAACAAGCTAGGTGAAGGACGGCTTTCACAGACACTTATCTCTCAGAAGTAAGCATGTGAAGAGACGTTCGTTCATATAGCACAAAGGGAAAGGTTTGCAGGTGAAACTTTTTCTCAGTTTTCTCAGTGGGTTTCCTAGTGCCGGTTTGAAGTTCCTGCAGTTTTCAGCGTAAAATCGTGTTTGAGCTAGTACTTCCCCATATGTATGTATGGAATGTAGTTTGCAAATCTATCGAAACTTTGTGTTCCCAACAAGCAAGGAAAAGGACGGCTTTCACACAAATTTATCTCTCAGAACTGGGCATGTGGAGAGAGTTTCGTTCATCTAGCTCAAATGGAACCTGTTGCAGGGGAAATTATCTCTAGTATCTCAATCTGCTTCCAAGTGCCTGTTTGAATTTCCTGTAGTTTACACTGTAAAACCGAGTTGGATCTATTACTTCCCCATATATATGTATGGAGAGTAGTTTGCAACTGTATAGAAACTTTGTATTCCCAACAAAATAGGTAAACAACGGCTTTCACACACAATTAACTCTCAGAAATGAGCATGTGGATAGACGTTCGTTCATATAACACAAAGGGAACAGGTGGCAGGTGAAACTTTTACTGTGGTTTCTCAGTCTGTTTCCAAGTGCCGGTTTCACGTTCCTGCAGTTTTCAATGTAAAACCGAGTTGGAGCTAGTACCTCCCCATATATATGAATGCAGAGTACTTTGCAACTCTATAGAAACTTTGTGTTCCCAACAAGCTAGGTGAAGGACGGCTTTCACACACACTTATCTATCTAGAACTGAGCATGTGGAGTGAAGTTCGTTCATCTAGCACAAATGCAACTTTATGCAAGAGAAACTTTTACTCTGAAATCTCAGTCGGTTTCCAAGTGCCTGTTTGAAGTTCCTGCAGTTTTCACTGTAAAACAGAGTTGGAGCTAGTACCACCCCATATATAAGTATGGAGTGTAGTTTGCAACTATATAGACACTTTGTGTTTCCAAAAAGCTAGTTGAAGGACGGCTTTCACACACAACTATCTCTCAGAACTGAGCATGTGAATAGAAGTTCGTTCATCTGGCACAAATGGAACAGTTTGCAGGAAAAACTTTTTCTCTGGTTTCTCAGTCTGTTTCCAAATGCTGGTTTGAAGTTCCTGCAGTTTTCACTGTAAAACCGACTTGGAGCTAGTACCACCCCATATATATGTACGGAGTGTAGATTGCAACTTTATATAAACTTTGTGTTCCCAACAAGCTAGTTGAACGATGGCTTTCACACACACTTATCTCTCATAAATGAGCATGTCGAGTGACGTTAGTTCATCTAGCACAAATTTAACTGGGTGCAGTTGAAAATTTTACAGTGGATTCTCAGTGTCTTTCCTAGTGCCGGTTTGATTTTCCTGCAGTTTTCACTGTAAAACCGAGTTTTAACTAGTACATCCACATATATATGTATGCAGAGTACTTTTCAAATGTATAGAATCTTTGTGTTCCCAACAAGCTAAATGAAGGACGGCGTTCACACACACTTATCTCTCAGACCTGAGCATGTGAAAGCCGTTCGTTCATTTAGCACAAAGGGAACTGGTTGAATTTGAAACTTTTACTGTGGATTCTCAGTGTCTTTCCTTGTGCCGGTTTGAAGTTCCTGCAGTTTTCACTGTAAAACCGAGTTGGAGCTTGTACCTCCCCATATATATGTATGGAGTGTAGTTTGCAACTGTATATAAACTTTGTGTTCCCAACAAGCTAGTTGAACGACGGCTTTCACACACACTTATATCACAGAAATGAGCATGTCGAGAGACGTTCGTTCATCTAGCCAAAAGGAACAGGTTGCAGGGGAAACTTTACTCTCGTTTCTCAGTCTGTTTCCAAGTCCCGGTTTGAAGTTCCTGCAGTTTTCACTGTAAAACCGAGTTGGAGCTAGTACCTCCCCATAAATATGTATGGAGAGTAGTTTGCAACTGTATAGAAATTTTGTGTTCCAAACAAGCTAGGTGAAGGACGGCGTTCACACACACTTAACTCTCAGAACTGAGCATGTGGAGAGCCGTTCGTTCATCTAGCCCAAAGGGAACTGGTTGAAGTTGAAACATTTACTGCGGATTCTCACTGTCTTTCCTAGTGCCGGTTTGATTTTCCTGCAGTTTTCACTGTAAAACCGATTTGGAGCTACTACCTCCCCATATATATGTATGAAGAGTAGTTTGTAACTGTATAGAATCTTTGTGATCCCAACAAGCTAGGTGAAGGACGGCTTTCACAGACACTTATCTCTCAGATGTAAGCATGTGAAGTGACGTTCGTTCATATAGCACAAAGGGAAATGTTTGCAGGAGAAACTTATTCTCAGTTTTCTCAGTGGGTTTCCTAGTGCCGGTTTGAAGTTCCTGCAGTTTTCAGTGTAAAATCGTGTTTGAGCTAGTACTTCCCCATATATATGTATGGTGAGTAGTTTGCAAATTTATAGAAACTTTGTGTTCCCAACAAGCTAGGTGAAGGACGGCTTTCACACACACTTAACTTTCAGAACTAAGCATGTGGAGTGACGTTCGTTCATCTAGCACAAATGGAACTGGTTGCAGGAGAAACTATTACTCTGGTTTCTCAGTCTGTTTCCTAGTGCCGGTGTGAAGTTCCTGCAGTTTTCACTGTAAAACCGAGTTGGAGCTAGTACCCCCCCATATATATGTATGGAGTGTACTTTGCAACTGTATAGAATCTTTGTCTTCCCAACAAGCTAGTTGAAGGACGGCTGTCACACACAATTATCTCCCAGAACTGAGCATGTGGAGAGACTTTCGTTCATCTATCACAAAGTGAACGGGTTGCAGGAGAAACTAATACTCTGGTTTCTCAGTCTGTTTCCTAGTGCGGGTTTGAAGTTCCTGCAGTTTTCACTGTAAAATTGAGTTGGAGCTAGTACTTCCCCATATGTATGTATGGAATGTAGTTTGCAACTCTATCAAAACTTTGTGTTCCCAACAAGCAAGGAAAAGGACGGCTTTCACACAAATTTATCTCTCAGAACTGGGCATGTGGAGAGAGTTTCGTTCATCTAGCACAAATGGAACCTGTTGCAGGGGAAATTTTCTCTGGTATCTCAATCTGCTTCCAAGTGCCGGTTTGAATTTCCTGCAGTTTTCACTGTAAAACCGAGTTGGAGCTTGTACCTCCCCATATATATGTATGGAGTGTAGTTTGCAACTGTATATAAACTTTGTGTTCCCAACAAGCTAGTTGAACGACGGCTTTCACACACACTTATATCTCAGAAATGAGCATGTCGAGAGACGTTCGTTCATCTATCACAAAGTGAACGGGTTGCAGGAGAAACTAATACTCTGGATTCTCAGTCTGTTTCCAAGTCCCGGTTTGAAGTTCCTGCAGTTTTCACTGTAAAACCGAGTTGGAGCTAGTACCTCCCCATATATATGTATGAAGAGTAGTTTGTAACTGTATAGAATCTTTGTGATCCCAACAAGCTATGTGAAGGACGGCTTTCACAGACACTTATCTCTCAGAAGTAAGCATGTGAAGAGACGTTCGTTCATATAGCACAAAGGGAAAGGTTTGCAGGAGAAACTTTTTCTCAGTTTTCTCAGTGGGTTTCCTAGTGCCGGTTTGAAGTTCCTGCAGTTATCAGTGTAAAATCGTGTTTGAGCTAGTACTTCCCCATATATATGTATGGTGAGTAGTTTGCAAATTTATAGGAACTTTGTGTTCCCAACAAGCTAGGTGAAGGACGGCTTTCACACACACTTAACTTTCAGAACTAAGCATGTGGAGTGACGTTCGTTCATCTAGCACAAATGGAACTGGTTGCAGGAGAAACTATTACTCTGGATTCTCAGTCTGTTTCCTAGTGCCGATTTTAAATTCCTGCAGTTTTCACTGTAAAACCGAGTTAGAGCTAGTACCTCCCATATATATGTATGGAGTGTACATTGCAACTGTATAGAATCTTTGTGTTCCCAACAAGCTAGGTGAAGGACGGCTTTAACACACACTTATCTCTCTAGAACTGAGCCTGTGGAGTGAAGTTCGTTCATCTAGCACAAATGCAACGGTTTGCAAGAGAAACTTTAACTCTGAAATCTCAGTCGGTTTCCAAGTGCCGGTTTGAAGTTCCTGCATTTTTCACTGTAAAACCGAGTTGGAGCTAGTACCCCCCCATATATATGTATGGAGTGTTTTTGCAACTCTATAGACACTTTGTGTTCCCAACAAGCTAGTTGAAGGACGGCTTTCACACACACTTAACTCTCAGAAATGAGTATGTGGAGAGCCGTTCGTTTATCTAGCCCAAAGGGAACTGTTTGAAGTTGAAACTTTTACTGTGGATTCTCACTATCTTTCCTAGTTCCGGTTTGATTTTCCTGCAGTTTTCACTGTAAAACCGAGTTGGAAATAGTACTTCCCCGTATATATGTATGCAGAGTACTTTGCAACTGTATAGAAACTTTGTGTTCAAAACAAGCTAGGTGAAGTACGGCTTTCACACACACTTATCTCTCTAGAACTGAGCATGTGGAGTGAAGTTCGTTCATCTAGCACAAATGCAACTTTATGCAAGAGAAACTTTTACTCTGAATTCTCAGTCGGTTTCCAATTGCCGGTTTGAAGTTCCCGCAGTTTTCACTGTAAAACCGAGTTGGAGCTTGTACCCCCCCATATATATGTATGGAGTGTAGTTTGCAACTGTATAGACACTTTGTGTTCCCAAAAAGCTAGTTGAAGGACGGCTTTCACACACAAATATCTCTCAGAACTGAGCATGTGAATAGACGTTCGTTCATCTAGCACAAAAGGAACAGGTTGCAGGAAAAACTTTTTCTCCGGTTTCTCAGTCTGTTTCCAAATGCCGGTTTGAAGTTCCTGCAGTTTTCACTGTAAAACCGAGTTGGAGCTAGTACCACCCCATATATATGTACGGAGTGTAGTTTGCAACTTTATATAAACTTTGTGTTCGCAACAAGCTAGGTGAAGGACGGCTTAACACACAATTATCTCTCAGAACTGAGCATGTGGAGAGACGTTCGTTCATCTAGCACAATGGGATCGTGTAGCAGAAGAAGCTTTTACTCTGGTTTCTCATTCTGTTTCCTAGTGCCGGTTTGAAGTTCCAGCAGTTTTGTCTGTAAAACAGAGTTGGAGCTAGTACCACCCCATATATATATACGGATTGTAGTTTGCAACTGTATATAAACTTTGTGTTCCCAACAAGCTAGTTGAACGACGGCTTTCACACACACTTATATCTCAGAAATGAGCATGTCGAGAGACGTTCTTTCATCTAGCCAAAAGGAACACAGTGCAGGGGAAACTTTTACACTGGTTTCTCAGTCTGTTTCCAAGTCCCGGGTTGAAGTTCCTGCAGTTTTCACTGTAAAACCGAGTTGGAGCTAGTACCTCCACATAAATTTGTATGGAGAGTAGTTTGCAACTGTATAGAAACTTTGTGTTCCAAACAAGCTAGGTGAAGGACGGCGTTCAAACACACTTAACTCTCAGAACTGAGCATGTGGAGAGCCGTTCGTTTATCTTGCCCAAAGGGAACTGTTTGATGTTGAAACTTTTACTGTGGATTCTCACTGTCTTTCCTAGTTCCGGTTTGATTTTCCTGCAGTTTTCACTGTAAAACCGAGTTGGAGCTAGTACCTCCCCATATATATGTATGAAGAGTAGTTAGTAACTGTATAGAATCTTTGTGATCCCAACACCTAGGTGAAGGACGGCTTTCACACCCACTTATCTCTCAGTACTAAGCATGTGGAGAGACATTCGTTCATATAGCACAAAGGGAATGGTTTGCAGGTGAAAATTTTTCTCAGTTTTCTCAGTGGGTTTTCTAGTGCATGTTTGAAGTTCCTGCAGTTTTCAGTGTAAAATCGTGTTTGAGCTAGTACTTCCCCATATATATGTATGGAGAGTATTTAGCAACTTTATAGAAACTTTGGGTTCCCAACAAGCTAGGTGAAGTACGGCTTTCACACACACGTAACTTTCAGAACTGAGCATGTGGAGTGACGTTCGTTCATCTATCACAAAGTGAACGGGTTGCAGGAGAAACTAATACTCTGGTTTCTCAGTCTGTTTCCTAGTGCGGGTTTGAAGTTCCTGCAGTTTTCACTGTAAAACCAAGTTAGAGCTAGTACCTCCCATATATATGTATGGAGTGTACTTTGCAACTGTATAGAATCTTTGTCTTCCCAACAAGCTAGTTGAAGGACGGCTGTCACACACAATTATCTCCCAGAACTGAGCATGTGGAGAGACTTTCGTTCATCTATCACAAAGTGAACGGGTTGCAGGAGAAACTAATACTCTGGTTTCTCAGTCTGTTTCCTAGTGCGGGTTTGAAGTTCCTGCAGTTTTCACTGTAAAATTGAGTTGGAGCTAGTACTTCCCCATATGTATGTATGGAATGTAGTTTGCAACTCTATCAAAACTTTGTGTTCCCAACAAGCAAGGAAAAGGACGGCTTTCACACAAATTTATCTCTCAGAACTGGGTATGTGGAGAGAGTTTCGTTCATCTAGCAGAAATGGAACCTGTTGCAGGGGAAATTTTCTCTGGTATCTCAATCTGCTTCCAAGTGCCGGTTTGAATTTCCTGCAGTTTTCACTGTAAAACCGAGTTGGAGCTTGTACCTCCCCATATATATGTATGGAGTGTAGTTTGCAACTGTATATAAACTTTGTGTTCCCAACAAGCTAGTTGAACGACGGCTTTCACACACACTTATATCACAGAAATGAGCATGTCGAGAGACGTTCGTTCATCTAGCCAAAAGGAACAGGTTGCAGGGGAAACTTTACTCTCGTTTCGCAGTCTGTTTCCAAGTCCCGGTTTGAAGTTCCTGCAGTTTTCACTGTAAAACCGAGTTGGAGCTAGTACCTCCCCATAAATATGTATGGAGAGTAGTTTGCAACTGTATAGAAATTTTGTGTTCCAAACAAGCTAGGTGAAGGACGGCGTTCACACACACTTAACTCTCAGAACTGAGCATGTGGAGAGCCGTTCGTTCATCTAGCCCAAAGGGAACTGGTTGAAGTTGAAACTTTTACTGTGGATTCTCACTGTCTTTCCTAGTGCCGGTTTGATTTTCCTGCAGTTTTCACTGTAAAACCGATTTGGAGCTACTACCTCCCAATATATATGTATGAAGAGTAGTTTGTAACTGTATAGAATCTTTGTGATCCCAACAAGCTAGGTGAAGGACGGCTTTCACAGACACTTATCTCTCAGAAGTAAGCATGTGAAGTGACGTTCGTTCATATAGCACAAAGGGAAAGGTTTGCAGGAGAAACTTTTTCTCAGTTTTCTCAGTGGGTTTCCTAGTGCCGGTTTGAAGTTCCTGCAGTTTTCAGTGTAAAATCGTGTTTGAGCTAGTACTTCCCCATATATATGTATGGTGAGTAGTTTGCAAATTTATAGAAACTTTGTGTTCCCAACAAGCTAGGTGAAGGACGGCTTTCACACACACTTAACTATCAGAACTAAGCATGTGGAGTGACGTTCGTTCATCTAGCACAAATGGAACTGGTTGCAGGAGAAACTATTACTCTGGTTTCTCAGTCTGTTTCCTAGTGCCGGTTTGAAGTTCCTGCAGTTTTCACTGTAAAACCGAGTTGGAGCTAGTACCCCCCCATATATATGTATGGAGTGTACTTTACAACTGTATAGAATCTTTGTCTTCCCAACAAGCTAGTTGAAGGACGGCTGTCACACACAATTATCTCCCAGAACTGAGCATGTGGAGAGACTTTCGTTCATCTATCACAAAGTGAACGGGTTGCAGGAGAAACTAATACTATGGTTTCTCAGTCTGTTTCCTAGTGCGGGTTTGAAGTTCCTGCAGTTTTCACTGTAAAATTGAGTTGGAGCTAGTACTTCCCCTTATGTTTGTATGGAATGTAGTTTGCAACTCTATCAAAACATTGTGTTCCCAACAAGCAAGGAAAAGGACGGCTTTCACACAAATTTATCTCTCAGAACTGGGCATGTGGAGAGAGTTTCGTTCATCTAGCACAAATGGAACCTGTTGCAGGGGAAATTTTCTCTGGTATCTCAATCTGCTTCCAAGTGCCGGTTTGAATTTCCTGCAGTTTTCACTGTAAAACCGAGTTGGAGCTTGTACCTCCCCATATACATGTATGGAGTGTAGTTTGCAACTGTATATAAACTTTGTGTTCCCAACAAGCTAGTTGAACGACGGCTTTCACACACACTTATATCACAGAAATGAGCATGTGGAGAGACGTTCGTTCATCTAGCCAAAAGGAACAGGTTGCAGGGGAAACTTTACTCTCGTTTCTCAGTCTGTTTCCAAGTCCCGGTTTGAAGTTCCTGCAGTTTTCACTGTAAAACAGAGTTGGAGCTAGTACCTCCCCATAAATATGTATGGAGAGTAGTTTGCAACTGTATAGAAATTTTGTGTTCCAAACAAGCTAGGTGAAGGACGGCGTTCACACACACTTAACTCTCAGAACTGAGCATGTGGAGAGCCGTTCGTTCATCTAGCCCAAAGGGAAATGGTTGAAGTTGAAACTTTTACTGTGGATTCTCACTGTCTTTCCTAGTGCCGGTTTGATTTTCCTGCAGTTTTCACTGTAAAACCGAGTTGGAGCTACTACCTCCCCATATATATGTATGAAGAGAAATTTGTAACTGTATAGAATCTTTGTGATCCCAACAAGCTAGGTGAAGGTCGGCTTTCACAGGCACTTATCTCTCAGAAGTAAGCATGTGAAGAGACGTTCGTTCATATAGCACAAAGGGAAAGTTTGCAGGAGAAACTTTTTCTCAGTTTTCTCAGTGGGTTTCCTAGTGCCGGTTTGAAGTTCCTGCAGTTTTCAGTGTAAAATCGTGTTTGAGCTAGTACTTCCCCATATATATGTATGGTGAGTAGTTTGCAAATTTATAGAAACTTTGTGTTCCCAACAAGCTAGGTGAAGGACGGCTTTCACACACACTTAACTTTCAGAACTAAGCATGTGGAGTGACGTTCGTTCATCTAGCACAAATTGAAATGGTTGCAGGAGAAACTATTACTCTGGTTTCTCAGTCAGTTTCCTAGTGCCGGTTTTAAGTTCCTGCAGTTTTCACTGTAAAACCGAGTTAGAGCTAGTACCTCCCATATATATGTATGGAGTGTACATTGCAACTTTATAGAAACTTTGTGTTCCCAACAAGATAGGTGAAGGACGGCTTTAACACAAACTTATCTCTCTAGAACTGAGCATGTGGAGTGAAGTTCGTTCATCTAACACAAATGCAACTTTATGCAAGAGAAACTTTTACTCTGAATTCTCAGTCGGTTTCCAAGTGCCGGTTTGAAGTTCCTGCAGTTTTCACTGTAAAACCGAGTTGGAGCTAGTACCCCCCCATATATATGTATGGAGTGTAGTTTGCAACTGTATAGACACTTTGTGTTCCCAAAAAGCTAGTTGAAGGACGGCTTTCACACACAACTATCTCTCAGAACTGAGCATGTGAATAGACGTTCGTTCATGTAGCACAAACTGAACAGGTTGCAGGAAAACTTTTTCTCCGGTTTCTCAGTCTGTTTCCAAATGCCGGTTTGAAGTTCCTGCAGTTTTCACTGTAAAACCGAGTTGGAGCTAGTACCACCCCATATATATGTACGGAGTGTAGTTTGCAACTTTATATAAACCTTGTTTTCCCAATAAGCTAGGTGAAGGACGGCTTTAACACACAATTATCTCTCAGAACTGAGCATGTGGAGAGACGTTCGTTCATCTAGCACAATGGGATCGTGTTGCAGAAGAAGCTTTTACTCTGGTTTCTCATTCTGTTTCCTAGTGCCGGTTTGAAGTTCCTGCAGTTTTGTATGTAAAACAGAGTTGGAGCTAGTACCACCCCATATATATGTACGGAGTGTAGTTTGCAACTGTATATAAACTTTGTGTTCCCAACAAGCTAGTTGAACGACGGCTTTCACACACACTTATATCTCAGAAATGAGCATGTCGAGAGACGTTCTTTCATCTAGCCAAAAGGAACAGTGTGCAGGGGAAAATTTTACTCTGGTTTCTCAGTCTGTTTCCAAGTCCCGGGTTGAAGTTCCTGCAGTTTTCACAGTAAAACCGAGTTGGAGCTAGTGCCTCCACATAAATTTGTATGGAGAGTAGTTTGCAACTGTATAGAAACTTTGTGTTCCAAACAAGCTAGGTGAAGGACGGCGTTCACACACACTTAACTCTCAGAACTGAGCATGTGGAGAGCCGTTCGTTTATCTTGCCCAAAGGGAACTGTTTGAAGTTGAAACTTTTACTGTGGATTCTCACTGTCTTTCCTAGTTCCGGTTTGATTTTCCTGCAGTTTTCACTGTAAAACCGAGTTGGAGCTAGTACCTCCCTTTATATATGTATGAAGAGTAGTTAGTAACTGTATAGAATCTTTGTGATCCCAACAGCTAGGTGAAGGACGGCTTTCACACACACTTATCTCTCAGTACTAAGCATGTGGAGAGACATTCGTTCATATAGCACAAAGGGAACGGTTTGCAGGTGAAAATTTT
Source organism: Camelus dromedarius (assembly GCF_036321535.1). Classification (NCBI taxonomy): domain Eukaryota; kingdom Metazoa; phylum Chordata; class Mammalia; order Artiodactyla; family Camelidae; genus Camelus; species Camelus dromedarius. The sequence continues at coordinate 69,996,402 of NC_087472.1, forward strand.
TCTCAGTTTTCTCAGTGGGTTTTCTAGTGCATGTTTGAAGTTCCTGCAGTTTTCAGTGTAAAATCGTGTTTGAGCTAGTACTTCCCCATATATATGTATGGAGAGTATTTAGCAACTTTATAGAAACTTTGGGTTCCCAACAAGCTAGGTGAAGTACGGCTTTCACACACACGTAACTTTCAGAACTGAGCATGTGGAGTGACGTTCGTTCATCTAGCACAAATGGAACGGGTTGCAGGAGAAACTATTACTCTGGTTTCTCAGTCTGTTTCCTAGTGCCGGTTTGAAGTTCCTGCAGTTTTCACTGTAAAACCAAGTTAGAGCTAGTACCTCCCATATATATGTATGGAGTGTACTTTGCAACTGTATAGAATCTTTGTCTTCCCAACAAGCTAGTTGAAGGACGGCTGTCACACACAATTATCTCCCAGAACTGAGCATGTGGAGAGACTTTCGTTCATCTATCACAAAGTGAACGGGTTGCAGGAGAAACTAATACTCTGGTTTCTCAGTCTGTTTCCTAGTGCGGGTTTGAAGTTCCTGCAGTTTTCACTGTAAAATTGAGTTGGAGCTAGTACTTCCCCATATGTATGTATGGAATGTAGTTTGCAACTCTATCAAAACTTTGTGTTCCCAACAAGCAAGGAAAAGGACGGCTTTCACACAAATTTATCTCTCAGAACTGGGCATCTGGAGAGAGTTTCGATCATCTAGCACAAATGGAACCTGTTGCAGGGGAAATTTTCTCTGGTATCTCAATCTGCTTCCAAGTGCCGGTTTGAATTTCCTGCAGTTTTCTCTGTAAAACCGAGTTGGAGCTTGTACCTCCCCATATATATGTATGGAGTGTAGTTTGCAACTGTATATAAACTTTGTGTTCCCAACAAGCTAGTTGAACGACGGCTTTCACACACACTTATATCTCAGAAATGAGCATGTCGAGAGACGTTCGTTCATCTAGCCAAAAGGAACAGGTTGCAGGGGAAACTTTTACTCTCGATTCTCAGTCTGTTTCCAAGTCCCGGTTTGAAGTTCCTGCAGTTTTCACTGTAAAACCGAGTTGGAGCTAGTACCTCCCCATTAATATGTATGGAGAGTAGTTTGCAACTGTATAGAAATTTTGTGTTCCAAACAAGCTAGGTGAAGGACGGCGTTCACACACACTTAACTCTCAGAACTGAGCATGTGGAGAGCCGTTCGTTCATCTAGCCCAAAGGGAACTGGTTGAAGTTGAAACTTTTACTGTGGATTCTCACTGTCTTTCCTAGTGCCGGTTTGATTTTCCTGCAGTTTTCACTGTAAAACCGATTTGGAGCTACTACCTCCCCATATATATGTATGAAGAGTAGTTTGTAACTGTATAGAATCTTTGTGATCCCAACAAGCTAGGTGAAGGACGGCTTTCACAGACACTTATCTCTCAGAAGTAAGCATGTGAAGTGACGTTCGTTCATATAGCACAAAGGGAAATGTTTGCAGGAGAAACTTTTTCTAAGTTTTCTCAGTGGGTTTCCTAGTGCCGGTTTGAAGTTCCTGCAGTTTTCAGTGTAAAACCGTGTTTGAGCTAGTACTTCCCCATATATATGTATGGTGAGTAGTTTGCAAATTTATAGAAACTTTGTGTTCCCAATAAGCTAGGTGAAGGACGGCTTTCACACACACTTAACTTTCAGAACTAAGCATGTGGAGTGACGTTCGTTCATCTAGCACAAATGGAACTGGTTGCAGGAGAAACTACTACTCTGGTTTCTCAGTCTGTTTCCTAGTGCCGGTTTGAAGTTCCTGCAGTTTTCACTGTAAAACCGAGTTGGAGCTAGTACCCCCCCATATATATGTATGGAGTGTACTTTGCAACTGTATAGAATCTTTGTCTTCCCAACAAGCTAGTTGAAGGACGGCTGTCACACACAATTATCTCCCAGAACTGAGCATGTGGAGAGACTTTCGTTCATCTATCACAAAGTGAACGGGTTGCAGGAGAAACTAATACTCTGGTTTCTCAGTCTGTTTCCTAGTGCGGGTTTTAAAGTTCCTGCAGTTTTCACTGTAATATTGAGTTGGAGCTAGTACTTCCCCATATATATGTATGGAATGTAGTTTGCAAATCTATCAAAACTTTGTGTTCCCAACAAGCAAGGAAAAGGACGGCTTTCACACAATTTTATCTCTCAGAACTGGGCATGTGGAGAGAGTTTCGTTCATCTAGCACAAATGGAACCTGTTGCAGGGGAAATTTTCTCTGGTATCTCAATCTGCTTCCAAGTGCCGGTTTGAATTTCCTGCAGTTTTCACTGTAAAACCGAGTTGGAGCTTGTACCTCCCCATATATATGTATGGAGTGTAGTTTGCAACTGTATATAAACTTTGTGTTCCCAACAAGCTAGTTGAACGACGGCTTTCACACACACTTATATCACAGAAATGAGCATGTGGAGAGACGTTCGTTCATCTAGCCAAAAGGAACAGGTTGCAGGGGAAACTTTACTCTCGTTTCTCAGTCTGTTTCCAAGTCCCGGTTTGAAGTTCCTGCAGTTTTCACTGTAAAACCGAGTTGGAGCTAGTACCTCCACATAAATTTGTATGGAGAGTAGTTTGCAACTGTATAGAAATTTTGTGTTCCAAACAAGCTAGGTGAAGGACGGCGTTCACACACACTTAACTCTCAGAACTGAGCATGTGGAGAGCCGTTCGTTCATCTAGCCCAAAGGGAACTGGTTGAAGTTGAAACTTTTACTGTGGATTCTCACTGTCTTTCCTAGTGCCGGTTTGATTTTCCTGCAGTTTTCACTGTAAAACCGAGTTGGAGCTACTACGTCCCCATATATATGTATGAAGAGTAGTTTGTAACTGTATAGAATCTTTGTGATCCCAACAAGCTAGGTGAAGGTCGGCTTTCACAGCCACTTATCTCTCAGAAGTAAGCATGTGAAGAGACGTTCGTTCATATAGCACAAAGGGAAAAGTTTGCAGGAGAAACTTTTTCTCAGTTTTCTCAGTGGGTTTCCTAGTGCCGGTTTGAAGTTCCTGCAGTTTTCAGTGTAAAATCGTGTTTGAGCTAGTACTTCCCCATATATATGTATGGTGAGTAGTTTGCAAATTTATAGAAACTTTGTGTTCCCAACAAGCTAGGTGAAGTACGGCTTTCACACACACTTAACTTTCAGAACTAAGCATGTGGAGTGACGTTCGTTCATCTAGCACAAATTGAAATGGTTGCAGGAGAAACTATTACTCTGGTTTCTCAGTCAGTTTCCTAGTGCCGGTTTTAAGTTCCTGCAGTTTTCACTGTAAAACCGAGTTAGAGCTAGTACCTCCCATATATATGTATGGAGTGTACATTGCAACTTTATAGAATCTTTGTGTTCCCAACAAGATAGGTGAAGGACGGCTTTAACACAAACTTATCTCTCTAGAACTGAGCATGTGGAGTGAAGTTCGTTCATCTAACACAAATGCAACTTTATGCAAGAGAAACTTTTACTCTGAATTCTCAGTCGGTTTCCAAGTGCCGGTTTGAAGTTCCTGCAGTTTTCACTGTAAAACCGAGTTGGAGCTAGTACCCCCCCATATATATGTATGGAGTGTAGTTTGCAACTGTATAGACACTTTGTGTTCCCAAAAAGCTAGTTGAAGGACGGCTTTCACACACAACTATCTCTCAGAACTGAGCATGTGAATAGACGTTCGTTCATCTAGCACAAAATGAACAGGTTGCAGGAAAAACTTTTTCTCTGTTTTCTCAGTCTGTTTCCAAATGCCGGTTTGAAGTTCCTGCAGTTTTCACTGTAAAACCGAGTTGGAGCTAGTACCACCCCATATATATGTACGGAGTGTAGTTTGCAACTTTATATAAACTTTGTGTTCCCAACAAGCTAGTTGAACGATGGCTTTCACACACACTTATCTCTCATAAATGAGCATGTCGAGTGACGTTCGTTCATCTAGCACAAATTTAACTGGGTGCAGTTGAAAATTTTACAGTGGATTCTCAGTGTCTTTCCTAGTGCCGGTTTGATTTTCCTGCAGTTTTCACTGTAAAACCGAGTTTTAACTAGTACATCCACATATATATGTATGCAGAGTACTTTGCAAATGTATAGAATCTATGTGTTCCCAACAAGCTAAATGAAGGACGGCGTTCACACACACTTATCTCTCAGAACTGAGCATGTGAAGAGCCGTTCGTTCATCTAGCACAAAGGGAACTGTTTGAATTTAAAACTTTTACTGTGGATTCTCAGTGTCTTTCCTTGTGCCGGTTTGATTTTCCTGCAGTTTTCACTGTAAAATAGAGTTGGAGCTTGTACCTCCCCATATATATGTATGGAGTGTAGTTTGCAACTGTATATAAACTTTGTGTTCCCAACAAGCTAGTTGAACGACGGCTTTCACACACACTTATATCTCACAAATGAGCATGTCGAGAGACTTTCGTTCATCTAGCCAAAAGGAACAGGTTGCAGGGGAAACTTTTACTCTCGTTTCTCAGTCTGTTTCCAAGTCCCCGTTTGAAGTTCCTGCAGTTTTCACTGTAAAACCGAGTTGGAGCTAGTACCTCCACATAAATATGTATGGAGAGTAGTTTGCAACTGTATAGAAACTTTGTGTTCCAAACAAGCTAGGTGAATGACGGTGTTCACACACACTTAACTCTCAGAACTGAGCATGTGGAGAGCCGTTCGTTCACCTAGCCCAAAGGGAACTGGTTGAAGTTGAAACATTTACTGTGGATTCTCACTGTCTTTCCTAGTGCCGGTTTGATTTTCCTGCAGTTTTCACTGTAAAACCGAGTTGGAGCTATTACCTCCCCATATATATGTATGAAGAGTAGTTACTAACTGTATAGAATCTTTGTGATCCCAACAAGCTAGGTGATGGACGGCTTTCACAGACACTTATCTCTCAGAAGTAAGCATGTGAAGAGACGTTCGTTCATATAGCACAAAGGGAAAGGTTTGCAGGAGAAACTTTTTCTCAGTTTTCTCAGTGTGTTTCCTAGTGCCGGTTTGAAGTTCCTGCAGTTTTCAGTGTAAAATCGTGTTTGAGCTAGTACTTCCCCATATATATGTATGGAGAGTAGTTTGCAAATTTATAGAAACTTTGTGTTCCCAACAAGCTAGGTGAAGGACGGCTTTCACACACACTTAACTTTCAGAACTGAGCATGTGGAGTGACGTTCGTTCATCTAGTACAAATGGAACTGTTTGCAGGTGAAACTATTACTCTGGTTTCTCAGTCTGTTTCCTAGTGCCGGTTTTAATTTCCTGCAGTTTTCACTGTAAAACCGAGTTAGAGCTATTACCTCCCATATATATGTATGGAGTGTACATTGCAACTGTATAGAATCTTTGTGTTCCCAACAAGCTAGGTGAAGGACGGCTTAAACACACACTTATCTCTCTAGAACTGAGCATGTGGAGTGAAGTTCGTTCATCTAGCACAAATGCAACGGTTTGCAAGAGAAACTTTAACTCTGAATTCTCAGTGGGTTTCCAAGTGCCGGTTTGAAGTTCCTGCAGTTTTCACTGTAAAACCGAGTTGGAGCTAGTACCCCCCCATATATATGTATTGAGTGTAGTTTGCAACTGTATAGACACTTTGTGTTCCCAACAAGCTAGTTGAAGGACGGCTTTCACACACAACTGTCTCTCAGAACTGAGCATGTGGATAGACGTTCGTTCATCTAGCACAAAAGGAACAGGTAGCAGGAAAAACTTTTTCTCTGGTTTCTCAGTCTGTTTCCAAATGCCGGTTTGAAATTCCTGCAGTTTTCACTGTAAAACCGATTTGGAGCTAGTACCTCCCCATAAATATTTATGGAGAGTAGTTTGCATCTGTATATAAACTTTGTGTTCCCAACAAGCTAGGTGAAGGACGGCTTTAACACACAATTATCTCTCAGAACTGAGCATGTGGAGAGACGTTCGTTCATCTAGCACAATGGGATCGTGTTGTAGGAGAAGCTTTTACTCAGGTTTCTCATTCTGTTTCCTTGTGCCTTTTTGAAGTCCTGCAGTTTTGTCTGTAAAACCGATTTGGAGCTAGTACCACCCCATATATATGTACGGAGTGTAGTTTGCAACTGTATATAAACTTTGTGTTCCCAACAAGCTAGTTGAACGACGGCTTTCACACACACTTATATCTCAGAAATGAGCATGTCGAGAGACGTTCGTTCATCTAGCCAAAAGGAACAGGTTGCAGGGGAAACTTTTACTCTGGTTTCTCAGTCTGTTTCCAAGTCCCGGTTTGAAGTTCCTGCAGTTTTCACTGTAAAACCGAGTTGGAGCTAGTACCTCCCCATAAATATGTATGGAGAGTAGTTTGCAACTGTATAGAAACTTTGTGTTCCAAACAAGCTAGGTGAAGGACGGCGTTCACACACACTTAACACTCAGAAGTGAGCATGTGGAGAGCCGTTCGTTCATCTAGCCCAAAGGGAACTGTTTGAAGTTGAAACTTTTACTGGGGATTCTCACTGTCTTTCCTAGTTCCGGTTTGATTTTTCTGCAGTTTTCACTGTAAAACCGAGTTGGAGCTAGTACCTCCCCATATATATGTATGAAGAGTAGTTAGTAACTGTATAGAATCTTTGTGTTCCGAACACCTAGGTGAAGGACGGCTTTCACACACACTTATCTCTCAGTACTAAGCATGTGGAGAGACATTCGTTCATATAGCACAAAGGGAACTGTTTGCAGGTGAAAATTTTTCTCAGTTTTCTCAGTGGGTTTTCTAGTGCATGTTTGGAGTTCCTGCAGTTTTCAGTGTAAAATCGTGTTTGAGCTAGTACTTCCCCATATATATGTATGGAGAGTATTTAGCAACTTTATAGAAAGTTTGGGTTCCCAACAAGCTAGGTGAAGTACGGCTTTCACACACACGTAACATTCAGAACTGAGCATGTGGAGTGACGTTCGTTCATCTAGCACAAATGGAACGGGTTGCAGGAGAAACTATTACTCTGGTTTCTCAGTCTGTTTCCTAGTGCCGGTTTGAAGTTCCTGCAGTTTTCACTGTAAAACCAAGATAGAGCTAGTACCTCCCATATATATGTATGGAGTGTACTTTGCAACTGTATAGAATCTTTGTCTTCCCAACAAGCTAGTTGAAGGACGGCTGTCACACACAATTATCTCCCAGAACTGAGCATGTGGAGAGACTTTCGTTCATCTATCACAAAGTGAACGGGTTGCAGGAGAAACTAATACTCTGGTTTCTCAGTCTGTTTCCAAGTGCGGGTTTGAAGTTCCTGCAGTTTTCACTGTAAAATTGAGTTGGAGCTAGTACTTCCCCATATGTATGTATGGAATGTAGTTTGCAACTCTATCAAAACTTTGTGTTCCCAACAAGAAAGGAAAAGGACGGCTTTCACACAAATTTATCTCTCAGAACTGGGCATGTGGAGAGAGTTTCGTTCATCTAGCACAAATGGAACCTGTTGCAGGGGAAATTTTCTCTGGTATCTCAATCTGCTTCCAAGTGCCGGTTTGAATTTCCTGCAGTTTTCTCTGTAAAACCGAGTTGGAGCTAGTACCTCCCCATATATATGTATGAAGAGTAGTTTGTAACTGTATAGAATTTTTGTGATCCCATCAAGCTAGGTGAAGGACGGCTTTCACAGACACTTATCTCTCAGAAGTAAGCATGTGAAGAGACGTTCGTTCATATAGCACAAAGGGAAAGGTTTGCAGGAGAAACTTTTTCTCAGTTTTCTCAGTGGGTTTCCTAGTGCCGGTTTGAAGTTCCTGCAGTTTTCAGTGTAAAATCGTGTTTGAGCTAGTACTTCCCCATATATATGTATGGTGAGTAGTTTGCAAATTTATAGAAACTTTGTGTTCCCAACAAGCTAGGTGAAGGACGGCTTTCACACACACTTAACTTTCAGAACTAAGCATGTGGAGTGACGTTCGTTCATCTAGCACAAATGGAACTGGTTGCAGGAGAATCTATTACTCTGGTTTCTCAGTCTGTTTCCTAGTGCCGGTTTTAAGTTCCTGCAGTTTTCACTGTAAAACCGAGTTAGAGCTAGTACCTCCCATATATATGTATGGAGTGTACATTGCAACTGTATAGAATCTTTGTGTTCCCAACAAGCTAGGTGAAGGTCGGCTTTAACACACACTTATCTCTCTAGAACTGAGCATGTGGAGTGAAGTTCGTTCATCTAGCACAAATGCAACGGTTTGCAAGAGAAATTTTAACTCTGAATTCTCAGTCGGTTTCCAAGTGCCGGTTTGAAGTTCCTGCATTTTTCACTGTAAAACCGAGTTGGAGCTAGTACCCCCCCATATATATGTATGGAGTGTAGTTTGCAACTGTATAGACACTTTGTGTTCCCAAAAACCTAGTTGAAGGACGGCTTTCACACACAACTATCTCTCAGAACTGAGCATGTGAATAGACGTTCGTTCATGTAGCACAAACGGAACAGGTTGCAGGAAAAACTTTTTCTCTGGTTTCTCAGTCTGTTTCCAAATGCCGGTTTGAAATTCCTGCAGTTTTCACTGTAAAACCGATTTGGAGCTAGTACCTCCCCATAAATATTTATGGAGAGTAGTTTGCATCTGTATATAAACTTTGTGTTCCCAAAAAGCTAGGTGAAGGACGGCTTTAACACACAATTATCTCTCAGAACTGAGCATGTGGAGAGACGTTCGTTCATCTAGCACAATGGGATCGTGTTGTAGGAGAAGCTTTTACTCAGGTTTCTCATTCTGTTTCCTTGTGCCTTTTTGAAGTCTTGCAGTTTTGTCTGTAAAACCGATTTGGAGCTAGTACCACCCCTTATATATGTACGGAGTGTAGTTTGCAACTGTATATAAACTTTGTGTTCCCAACAAGCTAGTTGAACGACGGCTTTCACACACACTTATATCTCAGAAATGAGCATGTCGAGAGACGTTCTTTCATCTAGCCAAAAGGAACAGAGTGCAGGGGAAACTTTTACTCTGGTTTCTCAGTCTGTTTCCAAGTCCCGGTTTGAAGTTCCTGCAGTTTTCACTGTAAAACCGAGTTGGAGCTAGTACCTCCACATAAATTTGTATGGAGAGTAGTTTGCAACTGTATAGAAACTTTGTGTTCCAAACAAGCTAGGTGAAGGACGGCGTTCACACACACTTAACTCTCAGAAATGAGCATGTGGAGAGCCGTTCGTTTATCTAGCCCAAAGGGAACTGTTTGAAGTTGAAACTTTTACTGTGGATTCTCACTGTCTTTCCTAGTTCCGGTTTGATTTTCCTGCAGTTTTCACTGTAAAACCGAGTTGGAGCTAGTACCTCCCCGTATATATGTATGCAGAGTACTTTGCAACTGTATAGAAAATTTGTGTTCAAAACAAGCTAGGTGAAGTTCGGCTTTCACACACACTTATCTCTCTAGAACTGAGCATGTGGAGTGAAGTTCTTTCATCTAGCACAAATGCAACTTTATGCAAGAGAAACTTTTACTCTGAATTCTCAGTCGGTTTCCAAGTGCCGGTTTGAAGTTCCTGCAGTTTTCACTGTAAAACCGTGTTGGAGCTAGTACCCCCCCATATATATTTATGGAGTGTAGTTTGCAACTGTATAGACACTTTGTGTTCCCAAAAAGCTAGTTGAAGGACGGCTTTCACACACAACTATGTCTCAGAACTGAGCATGTGAATAGACGTTCGTTCATCTAGCACAAAAGGAACAGGTTGCAGGAAAAACTTTTTCTCTGGTTTCTCAGTCTATTTCCAAATGCCGGTTTGAAGTTCCTGCAGTTTACACTGTAAAACCGAGTTGGAGCTAGTACCACCCCATATATATGTACGGAGTGTAGTTTGCAACTTTACATAAACTTTGTGTTCCCAACAAGCTAGTTGAACGATGGCTTTCACACACACTTATCTCTCATAAATGAGCATGTCGAGTGACGTTCGTTCATCTAGCACAAATTTAACTGGGTGCAGTTGAAAATTTTACAGTGGATTCTCAGTGTCTTTCCTAGTGCCGGTTTGATTTTCCTGCAGTTTTCACTGTAAAACCGAGTTTTAACTAGTACATCCACATATATATGTATGCAGAGTACTTTGCAAATGTATAGAATCTTTGTGTTCCCAACAAGCTAAATGAAGGACGGCGTTCAAACACACTTATATCTCAGACCTGAGCATCTGAAGAGCCGTTCGTTCATCTAGCACAAAGGGAAATGGTTGAATTTGAAACTTTTACTGTGGATTCTCAGTGTCTTTCCTAGTGCCGGTTTGATTTTCCTGCAGTATTCACTGTAAAACCGAGTTGGAGCTTGTACCTCCCCATATATATGTATGGAGTGTAGTTTGCAACTGTATATAAACTTTGTGTTCCCAACAAGCTAGTTGAACGACGGCTTTCACACACAATTATATCTCAGAAATGAGCATGTCGAGAGACGTTCGTTCATCTAGCCAAAAGGAACAGGTTGCAGGGGAAACTTTTACTCTGGTTTCTCAGTCTGTTTCCAAGTCCCGGTTTGAAGTTCCTGCAGTTTTCACTGTAAAACCGAGTTGGAGCTAGTACCTCCCCATAAATATGTATGGAGAGTAGTTTGCAACTGTATAGAAACTTTGTGTTCCAAACAAGCTAGGTGAAGGACGGCGTTCACACACACTTAACACTCAGAAGTGAGCATGTGGAGAGCCGTTCGTTCATCTAGCCCAAAAGGAACTGTTTGAAGTTGAAACTTTTACTGGGGATTCTCACTGTCTTTCCTAGTTCCGGTTTGATTTTCCTGCAGTTTTCACTGTAAAACCGAGTTGGAGATAGTACCTCCCCATATATATGTATGAAGAGTAGTTAGTAACTGTATAGAATCTTTGTGTTCCGAACACCTAGGTGAAGGACGGCTTTCACACACACTTATCTCTCAGTACTAAGCATGTGGATAGACATTCGTTCATATAGCACAAAGGGAACGGTTTGCAGGTGAAAATTTTTCTCAGTTTTCTCAGTGGGTTTTCTAGTGCATGTTTGAAGTTCCTGCAGTTTTCAGTGTAAAATCGTGTTTGAGCTAGTACTTCCCCATATATATTTATGGAGAGTATTTAGCAACTTTATAGAACTTTGGATTCCCAACAAGCTAGGTGAAGTACGGCTTTCACACACACGTAACTTTCAGAACTGAGCATGTGGAGTGACGTTCGTTCATCTAGCACAAATGGAACTGGTTGCAGGAGAAACTATTACTCTGGTTTCTCAGTCTGTTTCCTAGTGCCGGTTTGAAGTTCCTGCAGTTTTCACTGTAAAACCAAGATAGAGCTAGTACCTCCCATATATATGTATGGAGTGTACTTTGCAACTGTATAGAATCTTTGTCTTCCCAACAAGCTAGTTGAAGGACGGCTGTCACACACAATTATCTCCCAGAACTGAGCATGTGGAGAGACTTTCGTTCATCTATCACAAAGTGAACGGGTTGCAGGAGAAACTAATACTCTGGTTTCTCAGTCTGTTTCCTAGTGCGGGTTTGAAGTTCCTGCAGTTTTCACTGTAAAATTGAGTTGGAGCTAGTACTTCCCCATATGTATGTATGGAATGTAGTTTGCAACTCTATCAAAACTTTGTGTTCCCAACAAGAAAGGAAAACGACGGCTTTCACACAAATTTATCTCTCAGAACTGGGCATGTGGAGAGAGTTTCGTTCATCTAGGACAAATGGAACCTGTTGCAGGGGAAATTTTCTCTGGTATCTCAATCTGCTTCCAAGTGCCGGTTTGAATTTCCTGCAGTTTTCACTGTAAAACCGAGTTGGAGCTAGTACCTCCCCATATATATATATGAAGAGTAGTTTGTAACTGTATAGAATCTTTGTGATCCCAACAAGCTAGGTGAAGGACGGCTTTCACAGACACTTATCTCTCAGAAGTAAGCATGTGAAGAGACGTTCGTTCATATAGCACAAAGGGAAAGGTTTGCAGGAGAAACTTTTTCTCAGTTTTCTCAGTGGGTTTCCTAGTGCCGGTTTGAAGTTCCTGCAGTTTTCAGTGTAAAATCGTGTTTGAGCTAGTACTTCCCCATATATATGTATGGAGTGTACATTACAACTGTATAGAATCTTTGTGTTCCCAACAAGCTAGGTGAAGGTCGGCTTTAACACACACTTATCTCTCTAGAACTGAGCATGTGGAGTGAAGTTCGTTCATCTAGCACAAATGCAACGGTTTGCAAGAGAAATTTTAACTCTGAATTCTCAGTCGGTTTCCAAGTGCCGGTTTGAAGTTCCTGCATTTTTCACTGTAAAACCGAGTTGGAGCTAGTACCCCCCATATATATGTATGGAGTGTAGTTTGCAACTGTATAGACACTTTGTGTTCCCAAAAAGCTAGTTGAAGGACGGCTTTCACACACAACTATCTCTCAGAACTGAGCATGTGAATAGACGTTCGTTCATGTAGCACAAACGGAACAGGTTGCAGGAAAAACTTTTTCTCTGGTTTCTCAGTCTGTTTCCAAATGCCGGTTTGAAATTCCTGCAGTTTTCACTGTAAAACCGATTTGGAGCTAGTACCTCCCCATAAATATTTATGGAGAGTAGTTTGCATCTGTATATAAACTTTGTGTTCCCAACAAGCTAGGTGAAGGACGGCTTTAACACACAATTATCTCTCAGAACTGAGCATGTGGAGAGACGTTCGTTCATCTAGCACAATGGGATCGTGTTGTAGGAGAAGCTTTTACTCAGGTTTCTCATTCTGTTTCCTTGTGCCTTTTTGAAGTCCTGCAGTTTTGTCTGTAAAACCGATTTGGAGCTAGTACCACCCCTTATATATGTACGGAGTGTAGTTTGCAACTGTATATAAACTTTGTGTTCCCAACAAGCTAGTTGAACGACGGCTTTCACACACACTTATATCTCAGAAATGAGCATGTCGAGAGACGTTCTTTCATCTAGCCAAAAGGAACAGAGTGCAGGGGAAAGTTTTACTCTGGTTTCTCAGTCTGTTTCCAAGTCCCGGTTTGAAGTTCCTGCAGTTTTCACTGTAAAACCGAGTTGAAGCTAGTACCTCCACATAAATTTGTATGGAGAGTAGTTTGCAACTGTATAGAAACTTTGTGTTCCAAACAAGCTAGGTGAAGGACGGCGTTCACACACACTTAACTCTCAGAAATGAGCATGTGGAGAGCCGTTCGTTTATCTAGCCCAAAGGGAACTGTTTGAAGTTGAAACTTTTACTGGGGATTCTCACTGTCTTTCCTAGTTCCGGTTTGATTTTCCTGCAGTTTTCACTGTAAAACCGAGTTGGAGCTAGTACCTCCCCGTATATATGTATGCAGAGTACTTTGCAACTGTATAGAAAATTTGTGTTCAAAACAAGCTAGGTGAAGTTCGGCTTTCACACACACTTATCTCTCTAGAACTGAGCATGTGGAGTGAAGTTCTTTCATCTAGCACAAATGCAACTTTATGCAAGAGAAACTTTTACTCTGAATTCTCAGTCGGTTTCCAAGTGCCGGTTTGAAGTTCCTGCAGTTTTCACTGTAAAACCGTGTTGGAGCTAGTACCCCCCCCATATATATTTATGGAGTGTAGTTTGCAACTGTATAGACACTTTGTGTTCCCAAAAAGCTAGTTGAAGGACGGCTTTCACACACAACTATGTCTCAGAACTGAGCATGTGAATAGACGTTCGTTCATCTAGCACAATACGAACAGGTTGCAGGAAAAACTTTTTCTCTGGTTTCTCAGTCTATTTCCAAATGCCGGTTTGAAGTTCCTGCAGTTTACACTGTAAAACCGAGTTGGAGCTAGTACCACCCCATATATTTGTACGGAGTGTAGTTTGCAACTTTACATAAACTTTGTGTTCCCAACAAGCTAGTTGAACGATGGCTTTCACACACACTTATCTCTCATAAATGAGCATGTCAAGTGACGTTCGTTCATCTAGCACAAATTTAACTGGGTGCAGTTGAAAATTTTACAGTGGATTCTCAGTGTCTTTCCTAGTGCCGGTTTGATTTTCCTGCAGTTTTCACTGTAAAACCGAGTTTTAACTAGTACATCCACATATATATGTATGCAGAGTACTTTGCAAATGTATAGAATCTTTGTGTTCCCAACAAGCTAAATGAAGGACGGCGTTCAAACACACTTATATCTCAGACCTGAGCATCTGAAGAGCCGTTCGTTCATCTAGCACAAAGGGAAATGGTTGAATTTGAAACTTTTACTGTGGATTCTCAGTGTCTTTCCTAGTGCCGGTTTGATTTTCCAGCAGTTTTCACTGTAAAACCGAGTTGGAGCTAGTACCTCCCCATATATATGTATGAAGAGTAGTTAGTAACTGTATAGAATCTTTGTGATCCGAACACCTAGGTGAAGGACGGCTTTCACACACACTTATCTTCAGTACTAAGCATGTGGAGAGACATTCGTTCATATAGCACAAAGGGAACGGTTTGCAGGTGAAAATTTTTCCCAGTTTTCTCAGTGGGTTTTCTAGTGCATGTTTGAAGTTCCTGCAGTTTTCAGTGTAAAATCGTGTTTGAGCTAGTACTTCCCCATATATATGTATGGAGAGTATTTAGCAACTTTATAGAAACTTTGGGTTCCCAACAAGCTAGGTGAAGTACGGCTTTCACACACACGTAAATTTCAGAACTGAGCATGTGGAGTGACGTTCGTTCATCTAGCACAAATGGAACGGGTTGCAGGAGAAACTATTACTCTGGTTTCTCAGTCTGTTTCCTAGTGCCGGTTTGAAGTTCCTGCAGTTTTCAATGTAAAACCAAGATAGAGCTAGTACCTCCCATATATATGTATGGAGTGTACTTTGCAACTGTATAGAATCTTTGTCTTCCCAACAAGCTAGTTGAAGGACGGCTGTCACACACAATTATCTCCCAGAACTGAGCATGTGGAGAGACTTTCGTTCATCTATCACAAAGTGAACGGGTTGCAGGAGAAACTAATACTCTGGTTTCTCAGTCTGTTTCCTAGTGCGGGTTTGAAGTTCCTGCAGTTTTCACTGTAAAATTGAGTTGGAGCTAGTACTTCCCCATATGTATGTATGGAATGTAGTTTGCAACTCTATCAAAACTTTGTGTTCCCAACAAGAAAGGAAAACGACGGCTTTCACACAAATTTATCTCTCAGAACTGGGCATGTGGAGAGAGTTTCGTTCGTCTAGCACAAATGGAACCTGTTGCAGGGGAAATTTTCTCTGGTATCTCAATCTGCTTCCAAGTGCCGGTTTGAATTTCCTGCAGTTTTCACTGTAAAACCGAGTTGGAGCTAGTACCTCCCCATATATATGTATGAAGAGTAGTTTGTAACTGTATAGAATCTTTGTGATCCCAACAAGCTAGGTGAAGGACGGCTTTCACAGACACTTATCTCTCAGAAGTAAGCATGTGAAGAGACGTTCGTTCATATAGCACAAAGGGAAAGGTTTGCAGGAGAAACTTTTTCTCAGTTTTCTCAGTGGGTTTCCTAGTGCCGGTTTGAAGTTCCTGCAGTTTTCAGTGTAAAATCGTGTTTGAGCTAGTACTTCCCCATATATATGTATGGTGAGTAGTTTGCAAATTTATAGAAACTTTGTGTTCCCAACAAGCTAGGTGAAGGACGGCTTTCACACACACATAACTTTCAGAACTAAGCATGTGGAGTGACGTTCGTTCATCTAGCACAAATGGAACTGGTTGCAGGAGAAACTATTATTCTGGTTTCTCAGTCTGTTTCCAAATGCCGGTTTGAAATTCCTGCAGTTTTCACTGTAAAACCGATTTGGAGCTAGTACCTCCCCAAAATATTTATGGAGAGTAGTTTGCATCTGTATATAAAGTTTGTGTTCCCAACAAGCTAGGTGAAGGACGGCTTTAACACACAATTATCTCTCAGAACTGAGCATGTGGAGAGACGTTCGTTCATCTAGCACAATGGGATCGTGTTGCAGGAGAAGCTTTTACTCAGGTTTCTCATTCTGTTTCCTAGTGCCGTTTTGAAGTCCTGCAGTTTTGTCTGTAAAACCGAGTTGGAGCTAGTACCACCCCATATATATGTACGGAGTGTAGTTTGCAACTGTATATAAACTTTGTGTTCCCAACAAGCTAGTTGAACGACGGCTTTCACACACACTTATATCTCAGAAATGAGCATGTCGAGAGACGTTCTTTCATCTAGCCAAAAGGAACAGAGTGCAGGGGAAACTTTTACTCTGGTTTCTCAGTCTGTTTCCAAGTCCCGGTTTGAAGTTCCTGCAGTTATCACTGTAAAACCGAGTTGGAGCTAGTACGTCCCCATATATATGTATGAAGAGTAGTTAGTAACTGTAGAGAATCTTTGTGTTCCCAACAAGCTAGGTGAAGGACGGCTTTCACAGACACTTCTCTCTCAGAAGTAAGCATGTGAAGAGACTTTCGTTCATATAGCACAAAGGGAAAGGTTTGCAGGAGAAACTTTTTCTCAGTTTTCTCAGTGGGTTTCCTAGTGCCGGTTTGAAGTTCCTGCAGTTTTCAGTGTAAAATCGTTTTTGAGCTAGTACTTCCCCATATATATGTATGGAGATTAGTTTGCAAATTTATAGAAACTTTGTGTTCCCAACAAGCAAGGTGAAGGACGGCTTTCACACACAACTATCTCTCAGAACTGAGCATTTGGATAGACGTTCGTTCATCTAGCACAAAAGGAACAGGTAGCAGGAAAAAATTTTTCTCTGGTTTCTCAGTCTGTTTCCTAGTGCCGGTTTGAAGTTCCTGCAGTTTTGTCTGTAAAACCGAGTTGGAGCTAGTACCACCCCATATAAATGTACGGATTGTAGTTTGCAACTGTATATAAAATTTGTGTTCCCAACAAGCTAGTTGAACGACGGCTTTCACACACACTTATATCTCAGAAATGAGCATGTCGAGAGACTTTCTTTCATCTAGTCAAAACTAACAGAGTGCAGGGGAAACATTTACTCTCGTTTCTCAGTCTGTTTCCAAGTACCGGTTTTAAGTTCCTGCAGTTTTCAGTGTAAAATCGTGTTTGAGCTAGTACTTCCCCATATATATGTATGGTGAGTAGTTTGCAAATTTATAGAAACTTTGTGTTCCCAAAAAGCTAGTTGAAGGACGGCTTTCACACACAACTATCTCTCAGAACTAAGTATGTGGATAGACGTTCGTTCATCTAGCACAAAATGAAGAGTTAGCAGGAAAAACTTTTTCTCTGGTTTCTCAGTCTGTTTCCAAATGCCGTTTTGAAATTCCTGCAGTTTTCACTGTAAAACAGATTTGGAGCTAGTACCTCCCAATAAATATTTATGGAGAGTAGTTTGCA
Organism: Camelus dromedarius; assembly: GCF_036321535.1. Taxonomy (NCBI): domain Eukaryota; kingdom Metazoa; phylum Chordata; class Mammalia; order Artiodactyla; family Camelidae; genus Camelus; species Camelus dromedarius. The sequence goes on from NC_087472.1 coordinate 70,013,667, forward strand.
TCTGTATATAAACTTTGTGTTCCCAACAAGCTAGGTGAACGACGGCTTTAACACACAATTATCTCTCAGAACTGAGCATGTGGAGAGACTTTCGTTCATCTAGCACAATGGGATCGTGTTGCAGGAGAAGATTTTACTCTGGTTTCTCATTCTGTTTCCTAGTGCCGGTTTGATTTTCCTGCAGTTTTCACTGTAAAACCGAGTTTTAACTAGTACATCCACATATATATGTATGCAGAGTACTTTGCAAATGTATAGAATCTTTGTGTTCCCAACAAGCTAAATGAAGGACGGCGTTCAAACACACTTATCTCTCAGACCTGAGCATCTGAAGAGCCGTTCGTTCATCTAGCACAAAGGGAAATGGTTGAATTTGAAACTTTTACTGTGGATTCTCAGTGTCTTTCCTAGTGCCGGTATGATTTTCCTGCAGTTTTCACTGTAAAACCGAGTTGGAGCTAGTACCTCCCCATATATATGTATGAAGAGTAGTTAGTAACTGTATAGAATCTTTGTGTTCCCAACAAGCTAGGTGAAGGACGGCTTTCACAGACACTTCTCTCTCAGAAGTAAGCATGTGAAGAGACGTTCGTTCATATAGCACAAAGGGAAAGGTTTGCAGCAGAAACTTTTTCTCAGTTTTCTCAGTGGGTTTCCTAGTGCCGGTTTGAATTTCCTGCAGTTTTCAGTGTAAAATCGTTTTTGAGCTAGTACTTCCCCATATATATGTATGGAGATTAGTTTGCAAATTTATAGAAACTTTGTGTTCCCAACAAGCTAGGTGAAGGACGGCTTTCACACACAACTATCTCTCAGAACTGAGCATTTGGATAGACGTTCTTTAATCTAGCACAAAAGGAACAGGTAGCAGGAAAAAATTTTTCTCTGGTTTCTCAGTCTGTTTCCTAGTGCCGGTTTGAAGTTCCTGCAGTTTTGTCTGTAAAACAGAGTTGGAGCTAGTACCACCCCATATATATGTACGGAGTGTAGTTTGCAACTGTATATAAACTTTGTGTTCCCAACAAGATAGTTGAACGACGGCTTTCACACACACTTATATCTCAGAAATGAGCATGTCGAGAGACGTTCTTTCATCTAGCCAAAAGGAACAGAGTGCAGGGGAAACTTTTACTCTGGTTTCTCAGTCTGTTTCCAAGTCCCGGGTTGATGTTCCTGCAGTTTTCACTGTAAAACCGAGTTGGAGCTAGTACCTCCACATAAATTTGTATGGAGAGTAGTTTGCAAGTGTATAGAAACTTTGTGTTCCAAACAAGCTAGTTGAAGGACGGCGTTCACACACACTTAACTCTCAGAAATGAGCATGTGGAGAGCCGTTCGTTTATCTAGCCCAAAGGGAACTGTTTCAAGTTGAAAATTTTACTGGGGATTCTCACTGTCTTTCCTAGTTCCGGTTTGATTTTCCTGCAGTTTTCACTGTAAAACCGAGTTGGAGCTAGTACCTCCCCATATATATGTATGAAGAGTAGTTAGTAACTGTATAGAATCTTTGTGATCCGAACACCTAGGTGAAGGACGGCTTTCACACACACTTATCTCTCAGTACTAAGCATGTGGAGAGACATTCGTTCATATAGCACAAAGGGAACGGTTTGAAGGTGAAAATTTTTCTCAGTTTTCTCAGTGGGTTTTCTAGTGCATGTTTGAAGTTTCTGCAGTTTTCAGTGTAAAATCGTGTTTGAGCTAGTACTTCCCCATATATATGTATGGAGAGTATTTAGCAACTTTATAGAAACTTTGGGTTCCCAACAAGCTAGGTGAAGTACGGCTTTCACACACACGTAACTTTCAGATCTGAGCATGTGGAGTGACGTTCGTTCATCTAGCACAAATGGAACGGGTTGCAGGAGAAACTATTACTCTGGTTTCTCAGTCTGTTTCCTAGTGCCGGTTTGAAGTTCCTGCAGTTTTCACTGTAAAACCAAGATAGAGCTAGTACCTCCCATATATATGTATGGAGTGTACTTTGCAACTGTATAGAATCTTTGTCTTCCCAACAAGCTAGTTGAAGGACGGCTGTCACACACAATTATCTCCCAGAACTGAGCATGTGGAGAGACTTTCGTTCATCTATCACAAAGTGAACGGGTTGCAGGAGAAACTAATACTCTGGTTTCTCAGTCTGTTTCCTAGTGCGGGTTTGAAGTTCCTGCAGTTTTCACTGTAAAATTGAGTTGGAGCTAGTACTTCACCATATGTATGTATGGAATGTAGTTTGCAACTCTATCAAAACTTTGTGTTCCCAACAAGAAAGGAAAAGGACGGCTTTCACACAAATTTATCTCTCAGAACTGGGCATGTGGAGAGAGTTTCGTTCGTCTAGCACAAATGGAACCTGTTGCAGGGGAAATTTTCTCTGGTATCTCAATCTGCTTCCAAGTGCCGGTTTGAATTTCCTGCAGTTTTCACTGTAAAACCGAGTTGGAGCTAGTACCTCCCCATATATATGTATGAAGAGTAGTTTGTAACTGTATAGAATCTTTGTGTTCCCAACAAGCTAGGTGAAGGACGGCTTTCACAGACACTTATCTCTCAGAAGTAAGCATGTGAAGAGACGTTCGTTCATATAGCACAAAGGGAAAGGTTTGCAGGAGAAACTTTTTCTCAGTTTTCTCAGTGGGTTTCCTAGTGCCGGTTTGAAGTTCCTGCAGTTTTCAGTGTAAAATCGTGTTTGAGCTAGTACTTCCCCATATATATGTATGGTGAGTAGTTTGCAAATTTATAGAAACTTTGTGTTCCCAACAAGCTAGGTGAAGGACGGCTTTCACACACACTTAACTTTCAGAACTAAGCATGTGGAGTGACGTTCGTTCATCTAGCACAAATGGAACTGGTTGCAGGAGAAACTATTACTCTGGTTTCTCAGTCTGTTTCCTAGTGCCGGTTTTAAGTTCCTGCAGTTTTCACTGTAAAACTGAGTTAGAGCTAGTACCTCCCATATATATGTATGGAGTGTTCATTGCAACTGTATAGAATCTTTGTGTTCCCAACAAGCTAGGTGAAGGTCGGCTTTAACACACACTTATCTCTCTAGAACTGAGCATGTGGAGTGAAGTTCGTTCATCTAGCACAAATGCAACGGTTTGCAAGAGAAACTTTAACTCTGAATTCTCAGTCGGTTTCCAAGTGCCGGTTTGAATTTCCTGCATTTTTCACTGTAAAACAGAGTTGGAGCTAGTACCCCCCCATATATATGTATGGAGTGTAGTTTGCAACTGTATAGACACTTTGTGTTCCCAACAAGCTAGTTGAAGGACGGCTTTTACACACAACTATCTCTCAGAACTGAGCATGTGGATAGACGTTCGTTCATCTAGCACAAAATGAATAGGTAGCAGGAAAAACTTTTTCTCTGGTTTCTCAGTCTGTTTCCAAATGCCGGTTTGAAATTCCTGCAGTTTTCACTGTAAAACCGATTTGGAGCTAGTACCTCCCCATAAATATTTATGGAGAGTAGTTTGCATCTGTATATAAACTTTGTGTTCCCAACAAGCTACGTGAAGGACGGCTTTAACACACAATTATCTCTCAGAACTGAGCATGTGGAGAGACGTTCGTTCATCTAGCACAATGGGATCGTGTTGCAGGAGAAGCTTTTACTCAGGTTTCTCATTCTGTTTCCTTGTGCCGTTTTGAAGTCCTGCAGTTTTGTCTGTAAAACCGAGTTGGAGCTAGTACCACCCCATATATATGTACGGAGTGTAGTTTGCAACTGTATATAAACTTTGTGTTCCCAACAAGCTAGTTGAACGACGGCTTTCACACACACTTATATCTCAGAAATGAGCATGTCGAGAGACGTTCTTTCATCTAGCCAAAAGGAACAGAGTGCAGGGGAAACTTTTACTCTGGTTTCTCAGTCTGTTTCCAAGTCCCGGTTTGAAGTTCCTGCAGTTTTCACTGTAAAACCGAGTTGGAGCTAGTACCTCCACATAAATTTGTATGGAGAGTAGTTTGCAACTGTATAGAAACTTTGTGTTCCAAACAAGCTAGGTGAAGGACGGCGTTCGCACACACTTATCTCTCAGAAATGAGCATGTGGAGAGCCGTTCGTTTATCTAGCCCAAAGGGAACTGTTTGAAGTTGAAACTTTTACTGTGGATTCTCACTGTCTTTCCTAGTTCCGGTTTGATTTTCCTGCAGTTTTCACTGTAAAACCGAGTTGGAGCTAGTACCTCCCCGTATATATGTATGCAAAGTACTTTGCAACTGTATAGAAAATTTGTGTTCAAAACAAGCTAGGTGAAGTTCGGCTTTCACACACACTTATCTCTCTAGAACTGAGCATGTGGAGTGAAGTTCTTTCATCTAGCACAAATGCAACTTTATGCAAGAGAAACTTTTACTCTGAATTCTCAGTCGGTTTCCAAGTGCCGGTTTGAAGTTCCTGCAGTTTTCACTGTAAAACCGTGTTGGAGCTAGTACCCACCCATATATATTTATGGAGTGTAGTTTGCAACTGTATAGACACTTTGTGTTCCCAAAAAGCTAGTTGAAGGACGGCTTTCACACACAACTATCTCTCAGATCTGAGCATGTGAATAGACGTTCGTTCATCTAGCACAATAGGAACAGGTTGCAGGAAAAACTTTTTCTCTGGTTTCTCAGTCTATTTCCAAATGCCGGTTTGAAGTTCCTGCAGTTTTCACTGTAAAACCGAGTTGGAGCTAGTACCACCCCATATATATGTACGGAGTGTAGTTTGCAACTTTTCATAAACTTTGTGTTCCCAACAAGCTAGTTGAACGATGGCTTTCACACACACTTATCTCTCATAAATGAGCATGTCGAGTGACGTTCGTTCATCTAGCACAAATTTAACTGGGTGCAGTTGAAAATTTTACAGTGGATTCTCAGTGTCTTTCCTAGTGCCGGTTTGATTTTCCTGCAGTTTTCACTGTAAAACCGAGTTTTAACTAGTACATCCACATATATATGAATGCAGAGTACTTTGCAAATGTATAGAATCTTTGTGTTCCCAACAAGCTAAATGAAGTACGGCGTTCAAACACACTTATCTCTCAGACCTGAGCATCTGAAGAGCCGTTCGTTCATCTAGCACAAAGGGAAATGGTTGAATTTGAAATTTTACTGTGGATTCTCAGTGTCTTTCTAGTGCCGGTTTGATTTTCCTGCAGTATTCACTTTAAAACCGAGTTGGAGCTTGTACCTCCCCATATATATGTATGGAGTGTAGTTTGCAACTGTATATAAACTTTGTGTTCCCAACAAGCTAGTTGAACGACGGCTTTCACACACAATTATATCTCAGAAATGAGCATGTCGAGAGACGTTCGTTCATCTAGCCAAAAGGAACAGGTTGCTGGGGAAACTTTTACTCTGGTTTCTCAGTCTGTTTCCAAGTCCCGGTTTGAAGTTCCTGCAGTTTTCACTGTAAAACCGAGTTGGAGCTAGTACCCCCCCATAAATATGTATGGAGAGTAGTTTGCAACTGTATAGAAACTTTGTGTTCCAAACAAGCTAGGTGAAGGACGGCGTTCACACACACTTAACACTCAGAAGTGAGCATGTGGAGAGCCGTTCGTTCATCTAGCCCAAAGGGAACTGTTTGAAGTTGAAACTTTTACTGGGGATTCTCACTGTCTTTCCTAGTTCCGGTTGATTTTCCTGCAGTTTTCACTGTAAAACCGAGTTGGAGCTAGTACCTCCCCATATATATGTATGAAGAGTAGTTAGTAACTGTATAGAATCTTTGTGTTCCGAACACCTAGGTGAAGGACGGCTTTCACACACACTTATCTCTCAGTACTAAGCATGTGGAGAGACATTCGTTCATATAGCACAAAGGGAACTGTTTGCAGGTGAAAATTTTTCTCAGTTTTCTCAGTGGGTTTTCTAGTGCATGTTTGAAGTTCCTGCAGTTTTCAGTGTAAAATCGTGTTTGAGCTAGTACTTCCCCATATATATGTATGGAGAGTATTTAGCAACTTTATAGAAACTTTGGGTTCCCAACAAGCTAGGTGAAGTACGGCTTTCACACACACGTAACTTTCAGAACTGAGCATGTGGAGTGACGTTCGTTCATCTAGCACAAATGGAACGGGTTGCAGGAGAAACTATTACTCTGGTTTCTCAGTCTGTTTCCTAGTGCCGGTTTGAAGTTCCTGCAGTTTTCACTGTAAAACCAAGATAGAGCTAGTACCTCCCATATATATGTATGGAGTGTACTTTGCAACTGTATAGAATCTTTGTCTTCCCAACAAGCTAGTTGAAGGACGGCTGTCACACACAATTATCTCCCAGAACTGAGCATGTGGAGAGACTTTCGTTCATCTATCACAAAGTGAACGGGTTGCAGGAGAAACTAATACTCTGGTTTCTCAGTCTGTTTCCAAGTGCGGGTTTGAAGTTCCTGCAGTTTTCACTGTAAAATTGAGTTGGAGCTAGTACTTCCCCATATGTATGTATGGAATGTAGTTTGCAACTCTATCAAAACTTTGTGTTCCCAACAAGAAAGGAAAAGGACGGCTTTCACACAAATTTATCTCTCAGAACTGGGCATGTGGAGAGAGTTTCGTTCATCTAGCACAAATGGAACCTGTTGCAGGGGAAATTTTCTCTGGTATCTCAATCTGCTTCCAAGTGCCGGTTTGAATTTCCTGCAGTTTTCACTGTAAAACCGAGTTGGAGCTAGTACCTCCCCATATATATGTATGAAGAGTAGTTTGTAACTGTATAGAATTTTTGTGATCCCATCAAGCTAGGTGAAGGACGGCTTTCACAGACACTTATCTCTCAGAAGTAAGCATGTGAAGAGACGTTCGTTCATATAGCACAAATTGAAAGGTTTGCAGGAGAAACTTTTTCTCAGTTTTCTCAGTGGGTTTCCTAGTGCCGGTTTGAAGTTCCTGCAGTTTTCAGTGTAAAATCGTGTTTGAGCTAGTACTTCCCCATATATATGTAAGGTGAGTAGTTTGCAAATTTATAGAAACTTTGTGTTCCCAACAAGCTAGGTGAAGGACGGCTTTCACACACACTTAACTTTCAGAACTAAGCATGTGGAGTGACGTTCGTTCATCTAGCACAAATGGAACTGGTTGCAGGAGAAACTATTACTCTGGTTTCTCAGTCTGTTTCCTAGTGCCGGTTTTAAGTTCCTGCAGTTTTCACTGTAAAACCGAGTTAGAGCTAGTACCTCCCATATATATGTATGGAGTGTACATTGCAACTGTATAGAATCTTTGTGTTCCCAACAAGCTAGGTGAAGGTCGGCTTTAACACACACTTATCTCTCTAGAACTGAGCATGTGGAGTGAAGTTCGTTCATCTAGCACAAATGCAACGGTTTGCAAGAGAAATTTTAACTCTGAATTCTCAGTCGGTTTCCAAGTGCCGGTTTGAAGTTCCTGCATTTTTCACTGTAAAACCGAGTTGGAGCTAGTACCCCCCCATATATATGTATGGAGTGTAGTTTGCAACTGTATAGACACTTTGTGTTCCCAAAAAGCTAGTTGAAGGACGGCTTTCACACACAACTATCTCTCAGAACTGAGCATGTGAATAGACGTTCGTTCATGTAGCACAAACGGAACAGGTTGCAGGAAAAACATTTTCTCTGGTTTCTCAGTCTGTTTCCAAATGCCGGTTTGAAATTCCTGCAGTTTTCACTGTAAAACCGATTTGGAGCTAGTACCTCCCCATAAATATTTATGGAGAGTAGTTTGCATCTGTATATAAACTTTGTGTTCCCAACAAGCTAGGTGAAGGACGGCTTTAACACACAATTATCTCTCAGAACTGAGCATGTGGAGAGACGTTCGTTCATCTAGCACAATGGGATCGTGTTGTAGGAGAAGCTTTTACTCAGGTTTCTCATTCTGTTTCCTTGTGCCTTTTTGAAGTCCTGCAGTTTTGTCTGTAAAACCGATTTGGAGCTAGTACCACCCCTTATATATGTACGGAGTGTAGTTTGCAACTGTATATAAACTTTGTGTTCCCAACAAGCTAGTTGAACGACGGCTTTCACACACACTTATATCTCAGAAATGAGCATGTCGAGAGACGTTCTTTCATCTAGCCAAAAGGAACAGAGTGCAGGGGAAACTTTTACTCTGGTTTCTCAGTCTGTTTCCAAGTCCCGGTTTGAAGTTCCTGCAGTTTTCACTGTAAAACCGAGTTGGAGCTAGTACCTCCACATAAATTTGTATGGAGAGTAGTTTGCAACTGTATAGAAACTTTGTGTTCCAAACAAGCTAGGTGAAGGACGGCGTTCACACACACTTAACTCTCAGAAATGAGCATGTGGAGAGCCGTTCGTTTATCTAGCCCAAAGGGAACTGTTTGAAGTTGAAACTTTTACTGTGGATTCTCACTGTCTTTCCTAGTTCCGGTTTGATTTTCCTGCAGTTTTCACTGTAAAACCGAGTTGGAGCTAGTACCTCCCCGTATATATGTATGCAGAGTACTTTGCATCTGTATAGAAAATTTGTGTTCAAAACAAGCTAGGTGAAGTTCGGCTTTCAAACACACTTATCTCTCTAGAACTGAGCATGTGGAGTGAAGTTCTTTCATCTAGCACAAATGCAACTTTATGCAAGAGAAACTTTTACTCTGAATTCTCAGTCGGTTTCCAAGTGCCGGTTTGAAGTTCCTGCAGTTTTCACTGTAAAACCGTGTTGGAGCTAGTACCCCCCCATATATATTTATGGAGTGTAGTTTGCAACTGTATAGACACTTTGTGTTCCCAAAAAGCTAGTTGAAGTACGGCTTTCACACACAACTAAGTCTCAGAACTGAGCATGTGAATAGACGTTCGTTCATCTAGCACAATAGGAACAGGTTGCAGGAAAAACTTTTTCTCTGGTTTCTCAGTCTATTTCCAAATGCCGGTTTGAAGTTCCTGCAGTTTACAGTGTAAAACCGAGTTGGATCTAGTACCACCCCATATATATGTACGGAGTGTAGTTTGCAACTTTACATAAACTTTGTGTTCCCAACAAGCTAGTTGAACGATGGCTTTCACACACACTTATCTCTCATAAATGAGCATGTCGAGTGACGTTCGTTCATCTAGCACAAATTTAACTGGGTGCAGTTGAAAATTTTACAGTGGATTCTCAGTGTCTTTCCTAGTGCCGGTTTGATTTTCCTGCAGTTTTCACTGTAAAACCGAGTTTTAACTAGTACATCCACATATATATGTATGCAGAGTACTTTGCAAATGTATAGAATCTTTGTGTTCCCAACAAGCTAAATGAAGGACGGCGTTCAAACACACTTATATCTCAGACCTGAGCATCTGAAGAGCCGTTCGTTCATCTAGCAAAAAGGGAAATGGTTGAATTTGAAACTTTTACTGTGGATTCTCAGTGTCTTTCCTAGTGCCGGTTTGATTTTCCTGCAGTATTCACTGTAAAACCGAGTTGGAGCTTGTACCTCCCCATATATATGTATGGAGTGTAGTTTGCAACTGTATATAAACTTTGTGTTCCCAACAAGCTAGTTGAACGACGGCTTTCACACACACTTATATCTCAGAAATGAGCATGTCGAGAGACGTTCGTTCATCTAGCCAAAAGGAACAGGTTGCAGGGGAAACTTTTACTCTGGTTTCTCAGTCTGTTTCCAAGTCCCGGTTTGAAGTTCCTGCAGTTTTCACTGTAAAACCGAGTTGGAGCTAGTACCTCCCCATAAATATGTATGGAGAGTAGTTTGCAACTGTATAGAAACTTTGTGTTCCAAACAAGCTAGGTGAAGGACGGCGTTCACACACACTTAACACTCAGAAGTGAGCATGTGGAGAGCCGTTCGTTCATCTAGCCCAAAGGGAACTGTTTGAAGTTGAACTTTTACTGGGGATTCTCACTGTCTTTCCTAGTTCCGGTTTGATTTTCCTGCAGTTTTCACTGTAAAACCGAGTTGGAGATAGTACCTCCCCATATATATGTATGAAGAGTAGTTAGTAACTGTATAGAATCTTTGTGTTCCGAACACCTAGGTGAAGGACGGCTTTCACACACACTTATCTCTCAGTACTAAGCATGTGGAGAGACATTCGTTCATATAGCACAAAGGGAACGGTTTGCAGGTGAAAATTTTTCTCAGTTTTCTCAGTGGGTTTTCTAGTGCATGTTTGAAGTTCCTGCAGTTTTCAGTGTAAAATCGTGTTTGAGCTAGTACTTCCCCATATATATGTATGGAGAGTATTTAGCAACTTTATAGAACTTTGGATTCCCAACAAGCTAGGTGAAGTACGGCTTTCACACACACGTAACTTTCAGAACTGAGCATGTGGAGTGACGTTCGTTCATCTAGCACAAATGGAACTGGTTGCAGGAGAAACTATAACTCTGGTTTCTCAGTATGTTTCCTAGTGCCGGTTTGAAGTTCCTGCAGTTTTCACTGTAAAACCAAGATAGAGCTAGTACCTCCCATATATATGTATGGAGTGTACTTTGCAACTGTATAGAATCTTTGTCTTCCCAACAAGCTAGTTGAAGGACGGCTGTCACACACATTTATCTCCCAGAACTGAGCATGTGGAGAGACTTTCGTTCATCTATCACAAAGTGAACGGGTTGCAGGAGAAACTAATACTCTGGTTTCTCAGTCTGTTTCCTAGTGCGGGTTTGAAGTTCCTGCAGTTTTCACTGTAAAATTGAGTTGGAGCTAGTACTTCCCCATATGTATGTATGGAATGTAGTTTGCAACTCTATCAAAACTTTGTGTTCCCAACAAGAAAGGAAAAGGACGGCTTTCACACAAATTTATCTCTCAGAACTGGGCATGTGGAGAGAATTTCGTTCATCTAGCACAAATGGAACCTGTTGCAGGGGAAATTTTCTCTGGTATCTCAATCTGCTTCCAAGTGCCGGTTTGAATTTCCTGCAGTTTTCACTTTAAAACCGAGTTGGAGCTAGTACCTCCCCATATATATATATGAAGAGTAGTTTGTAACTGTATAGAATCTTTGTGATCCCAACAAGCTAGGTGAAGGACGGCTTTCACAGACACTTATCTCTCAGAAGTAAGCATGTGAAGAGACGTTCGTTCATATAGCACAAAGGGAAAGGTTTGCAGGAGAAACTTTTTCTCAGTTTTCTCAGTGGGTTTCCTAGTGCCGGTTTGAAGTTCCTGCAGTTTTCAGTGTAAAATCGTGTTTGAGCTAGTACTTCCCCATATATATGTATGGAGTGTACATTGCAATTGTATAGAATCTTTGTGTTCCCAACAAGCTAAGTGAAGGTCGGCTTTAACACACACTTATCTCTCTAGAACTGAGCATGTGGAGTGAAGTTCGTTCATCTAGCACAAATGCAACGGTTTGCAAGAGAAATTTTAACTCTGAATTCTCAGTCGGTTTCCAAGTGCCGGTTTGAAGTTCCTGCATTTTTCACTGTAAAACCGAGTTGGAGCTAGTACCCCCCCATATATATGTATGGAGTGTAGTTTGCAACTGTATAGACACTTTGTGTTCCCAAAAAGCTAGTTGAAGGACGGCTTTCACACACAACTATCTCTCAGAGCTGAGCATGTGAATAGACGTTCGTTCATGTAGCACAAACGGAACAGGTTGCAGGAAAAACTTTTTCTCTGGTTTCTCAGTCTGTTTCCAAATGCCGGTTTGAAATTCCTGCAGTTTTCACTGTAAAACCGATTTGGAGCTAGTACCTCCCCATAAATATTTATGGAGAGTAGTTTGCATCTGTATATAAACTTTGTGTTCCCAACAAGCTAGGTGAAGGACGGCTTTAACACACAATTATCTCTCAGAACTGAGCATGTGGAGAGACGTTCGTTCATCTAGCACAATGGGATCGTGTTGTAGGAGAAGCTTTTACTCAGGTTTCTCATTCTGTTTCCTTGTGCCTTTTTGAAGTCCTGCAGTTTTGTCTGTAAAACCGATTTGGAGCTAGTACCACCCCATATATATGTACGGAGTGTAGTTTGCAACTGTATATAAACTTTGTGTTCCCAACAAGCTAGTTGAACGACGGCTTTCACACACACTTATATCTCAGAAATGAGCATGTCGAGAGACGTTCTTTCATCTAGCCAAAAGGAACAGAGTGCAGGGGAAACTTTTACTCTGGTTTCTCAGTCTGTTTCCAAGTCCCGGTTTGAAGTTCCTGCAGTTTTCACTGTAAAACCGAGTTGGAGCTAGTACCTCCACATAAATTTGTATGGAGAGTAGTTTGCAACTGTATAGAAACTTTGTGTTCCAAACAAGCTAGGTGAAGGACGGCGTTCACACACACTTAACTCTCAGAAATGAGCATGTGGAGAGCCGTTCGTTTATCTAGCCCAAAGGGAACTGTTTGAAGTTGAAACTTTTACTGTGGATTCTCACTGTCTTTCCTAGTTCCGGTTTGATTTTCCTGCAGTTTTCACTGTAAAACCGAGTTGGAGCTAGTACCTCCCCGTATATATGTATGCAGAGTAGTTTGCAACTGTATAGAAAATTTGTGTTCAAAACAAGCTAGGTGAAGTTCGGCTTTCACACACACTTATCTCTCTAGAACTGAGCATGTGGAGTGAAGTTCTTTCATCTAGCACAAATGCAACTTTATGCAAGAGAAACTTTTACTCTGAATTCTCAGTCGGTTTCCAAGTGCCGGTTTGAAGTTCCTGCAGTTTTCACTGTAAAACCGTGTTGGAGCTAGTACCCCCCCATATATATTTATGGAGTGTAGTTTGCAACTGTATAGACACTTTGTGTTCCCAAAAAGCTAGTTTAAGGACGGCTTTCACACACAACTATGTCTCAGAACTGAGCATGTGAATAGACGTTCGTTCATCTAGCACAATAGGAACAGGTTGCAGGAAAAACTTTTTCTCTGGTTTCTCAGTCTATTTCCAAATGCCGGTTTGAAGTTCCTGCAGTTTACAGTGTAAAACCGAGTTGGAGCTAGTATCACCCCATATATTTGTACGGAGTGTAGTTTGCAACTTTACATAAACTTTGTGTTCCCAACAAGCTAGTTGAACGATGGCTTTCACACACACTTATCTCTCATAAATGAGCATGTCGAGTGACGTTCGTTCATCTAGCACAAATTTAACTGGGTGCAGTTGAAAATTTTACAGTGGATTCTCAGTGTCTTTCCTAGTGCCGGTTTGATTTTCCTGCAGTTTTCACTGTAAAACCGAGTTTTAACTAGTACATCCACATATATATGTATGCAGAGTACTTTGCAAATGTATAGAATCTTTGTGTTCCCAACAAGCTAAATGAAGGACGGCGTTCAAACACACTTATATCTCAGACCTGAGCATCTGAAGAGCCGTTCGTTCATCTAGCACAAAGGGAAATGGTTGAATTTGAAACTTTTACTGTGGATTCTCAGTGTCTTTCCTAGTGCCGGTTTGATTTTCCTGCAGTATTCACTGTAAAACCGAGTTGGAGCTTGTACCTCCCCATATATATGTATGGAGTGTAGTTTGCAACTGTATATAAACTTTGTGTTCCCAACAAGCTAGTTGAACGACGGCTTTCACACACACTTATATCTCAGAAATGAGCATGTCGAGAGACATTCGTTCATCTAGCCAAAAGGAACAGGTTGCAGGGGAAACTTTTACTCTGGTTTCTCAGTCTGTTTCCAAGTCCCGGTTTGAAGTTCCTGCAGTTTTCACTGTAAAACCGAGTTGGAGCTAGTACCTCCCCATAAATATGTATGGAGAGTAGTTTGCAACTGTATAGAAACTTTGTGTTCCAAACAAGCTAGGTGAAGGACGGCGTTCACACACACTTAACACTCAGAAGTGAGCATGTGGAGAGCCGTTCGTTCATCTAGCCCAAAGGGAACTGGTTGAAGTTGAAAATTTTACTGTGGATTCTCACTGCCTTTCATAGTGCCGGTATGATTTTCCTGCAGTTTTCACTGTAAAACCGAGTTGGAGCTAGTACCTCCCCATATATATGTATGAAGAGTAGTTAGTAACTGTATAGAATCTTTGTGTTCCCAACAAGCTAGGTGAAGGACGGCTTTCACAGACACTTCTCTCTCAGAAGTAAGCATGTGAAGAGACGTTCGTTCATATAGCACAAAGGGAAAGGTTTGCAGGAGAAACTTTTTCTCAGTTTTCTCAGTGTGTTTCCTAGTGCCGGTTTGAAGTTCCTGCAGTTTTCAGTGTATAATCGTTTTTGAGCTAGTACTTCCCCATATATATGTATGGAGATTAGTTTGCAAATTTATAGAAACTTTGTGTTCCCAACAAGCTAGGTGAAGGACGGCTTTCACACACAATTATCTTTCAGAACTGAGCATGTGGAGTGACGTTCGTTCATCTAGCACAAATGGAACTGGTTGCAGGAGAAACTATTACTCTGGTTTCTCAGTCTGTTTCTTAGTGCCGGTTTTAAGTTCCTGCAGTTTTCACTGTAAAACCGTGTTAGTGCTAGTACCTCCCATATATATGTATGGAGTGTACATTGCAACTGTATAGAATCTTTGTGTTCCCAACAAGCTAGGTGAAGGACGGCTTTAACCCACAATTATCTCTCTAGAACTGAGCATGTGGAGTGAAGTTCGTTCATCTAGCACAAATGCAACGGTTTGCAAGAGAAACTTTAACTCTGAATTCTCAGTGGGTTTCCAAGTGCCGGTTTGAAGTTCATGCAGTTTTCACTGTAAAATCTAGTTGGAGCTAGTACCCCCCCATATATATGTATGGGGTGTTGTTTGCAACTCTATAGACACTTTGTGTTCCCAACAAGCTAGTTGAAGGACGGCTTTCACACACAACTATCTCTCAGAACTGAGCATGTGGATAGACGTTCGATCATCTAGCACAAAAGGAACAGGTAGCAGGAAAAACTTTTTCTCTGGTTTCTCAGTCTGTTTCCTAGTGCCGGTTTGAAGTTCCTGCAGTTTTGTCTGTAAAACCGAGTTGGAGCTAGTACCACCCCATATATATGTACGGAGTGTAGTTTGCAACTGTATGTAAACTTTGTGTTCCCAACAAGCTAGTTGAACGACGGCTTTCACACACACTTATATCTCAGAAATGAGCATGTCGAGAGACTTTCTTTCATCTAGTCAAAAGGAACAGAGTGCATGGGAAACATTTACTCTGGTTTCTCAGTCTGTTTCCAAGTCCCGGTTTGAAGTTCCTGCAGTTTTCACTGTAAAACCGAGTTGGAGCTAGTACCTCCACATAAATTTGTATGGAGAGTTGTTTGCAACTGTATAGAAACTTTGTGTTCCAAACAAGCTAGGTGAAGGACGGCGTTCACACACACTTAACTCTCAGAACTGAGCATGTGGAGAGCCGTTCGTTTATCTAGCCCAAAGGGAACTGTTTGAAGTTGAAACTTTTACTGTGGATTCTCACTCTTTTTCCTAGTTCCGGTTTGATTTTCCTGCAGTTTTCACTGTAATACCGAGTTTGGGCTAGTACCTCCCCATATATATATATGAAGAGTAGTTAGTCACTGTATAGAATCTTTGTGATCCTTACAAGCTAGGTGAAGGACGGCTTTCACACACACTTATCTCTCAGAACTGAGCATCTGAAGAGCCGTTCGTTCATCTAGCACAAAGGGAAATGGTTGAATTTGAAACTTTTACTGTGGATTCTCAGTGTCTTTCCTAGTGCCGGTTTGATTTTCCTGCAGTATTCACTGTAAAACCGAGTTGGAGCTTGTACCTCCCCATATATATGTATGGAGTGTAGTTTGCAACTGTATATAAACTTTGTGTTCCCAACAAGCTAGTTGAACGACGGCTTTCACACACACTTATCTCTCAGAACTGAGCATCTGAAGAGCCGTTCGTTCATATAGCACAAAGGGAACGGTTTGCAGGTGAAATTATTTCTCAGTTTTCTCAGTGGGTTTCCTAGTGCATGTTTGAAGCTCCTGCAGTGTTCAGTGTAAAATCGTGTTTGAGCTAGTACTTCCCCATCTATATGTATGGAGAGTATTTAGCAACTTTATAGAAACTTTGGGTTCCCAACAAGCTAGGTGAAGTACGGCTTTCACACACACGTAACTTTCAGAACTGAGCATGTGGAGTGACGTTCGTTCATCTAGCACAAATGGAACTGGTTGCAGGAGAAACTATTACTCTGGTTTCTCAGTCTGTTTCCTAGTGCCGGTTTGAACTTCCTGCAGTTATCACTGTAAAACCAAGTTAGAGCTAGTACCTCCCATATTTATATATGGAGTGTACTTTGCAACTGTATAGAATCTTTGTCTTCCCAACAAGCTAGTTGAAGGACGGCTTTCACACACAATTATCTCTCAGAACTGAGCATGTGGAGAGACTGTCGTTCATCTATCACAAAGTGAACGGGTTGCAATAGAAACTAATACTCTGGTTTCTCAGTCTGTTTCCTAGTGCGGGTTTGAAGTTCCTGCAGTTTTCACTGTAAAATTGAGTTGGAGCTAGTACTTCCCCATATGTATGTATGGAATGTAGTTTGCAACTCTATCAAAACTTTGTGTTCCCAACAAGCAATGAAAAGGACGGCTTTCACACAAATTTATCCTCAGATCTGGGCATGTGGAGAGAGTTTCGTTCATCTAGCACAAATGGAACCTGTTGCAGTGGAAATTTTCTCTGGTATCTCAATCTGCTTCCAAGTGCCGGTTTGAATTTCCTGCAGTTTACACTGTAAAATTATGTTGGATCTATTACCTCCCCATATATATGTATGGAGAGTTGTTTGCAACTGTATAGAACTTTGTATTCCCAACAAAATGGGTGAACGACGGCTTTCACACACAATTAACTCTCAGAAATGAGCATATGGATAGACGTTCGTTCATATAACACAAAGGGAACAGGTGGCAGGTGAAACTTTTACTGAGGTTTCTCAGTCTGTTTCCAAGTGCCGGTTTCACGTTCCTGCAGTTTTCAATGTAAAACCGAGTTGGAGCTAGTACCTCCCCATATATATGTATGCAGAGTACTTTGCAACTGTATAGAAACTTTGTGTTCAAAACAAGCTAGGTGAAATACGGCTTTCACACACACTTATCTCTCTAGAACTGAGCATGTGGAGTGAAGTTCGTTCATCTAGCACAAATGCAACTTTATGCAAGAGAAACTTTTACTCTGAATTCTCAGTCGGTTTCCAAGTGCCGGTTTGAAGTTCCTGCAGTTTTCACTGTAAAACCGAGTTGGAGCTAGTACCACCCCATATATATGTACGGAGTGTAGTTTGCAATTTTATATAAACTTTGTGTTCCCAACAAGCTAGTTGAAAGATGGCTTTCACACACACTTATCTCTCATAAATGAGCATATCTAGTGACGTTCGTTCATCTAGCACAAATTTATCTGGGTGCAGTTGAAAATTTTACAGTGGATTCTCAGTGTCTTTCCTAGTGCCGGTTTGATTTTCCTGCAGTTTTCACTGTAAAACCGAGTTTTAACTAGTACATCCACATATATATGTATGCAGAGTACTTTGCAAATGTATAGAATCTTTGTGTTCCCAACAAGCTAAATGAAGTACGGCGTTCAAACACACTTATCTCTCAGAACTGAGCATCTGAAGAGCCGTTCGTTCATCTAGCACAAAGGGAAATGGTTGAATTTGAAACTTTTACTGTGGATTCTCAGTGTCTTTCCTAGTGCCGGTTTGATTTTCCTGCAGTATTCACTGTAAAACCGAGTTGGAGCTTGTACCTCCCCATATATATGTATGGAGTGTAGTTTGCAACTGTATATAAACTTTGTGTTCCCAACAAGCTAGTTGAACGACGGCTTTCACACACAATTATATCTCAGAAATGAGCATGTCGAGAGACGTTCGTTCATCTAGCCAAAAGGAACAGGTTGCAGGGGAAACTTTTACTCTGGTTTCTCAGTCTGTTTCCAAGTCCCGGTTTGAAGTTCCTGCAGTTTTCACTGTAAAACCGAGTTGGAGCTAGTACCTCCCCATAAATATGTATGGAGAGTAGTTTGCAACTGTATAGAAACTTTGTGTTCCAAACAAGCTAGGTGAAGGACGGCGTTCACACACACTTAACACTCAGAAGTGAGCATGTGGAGAGCCGTTCGTTCATCTAGCCCAAAGGGAACTGTTTGAAGTTGAAACTTTTACTGGGGATTCTCACTGTCTTTCCTAGTTCCGGTTTGATTTTCCTGCAGTTTTCACTGTAAAACCGAGTTGGAGCTAGTACCTCCCCATATATATGTATGAAGAGTTGTTAGTAACTGTATAGAATCTTTGTGTTCCGAACACCTAGGTGAAGGACGGCTTTCACACACACTTATCTCTCAGTACTAAGCATGTGGAGAGACATTCGTTCATATAGCACAAAGGGAACGGTTTGCAGGTGAAAATTTTTCTCAGTTTTCTCAGTGGGTTTTCTAGTGCATGTTTGAAGTTCCTGCAGTTTTCAGTGTAAAATCGTGTTTGAGCTAGTACTTCCCCATATATATGTATGGAGAGTATTTAGCAACTTTATAGAAACTTTGGGTTCCCAACAAGCTAGGTGAAGTACGGCTTTCACACACACGTAACTTTCAGAACTGAGCATGTGGAGTGACGTTCGTTCATCTAGCACAAATGGAACGGGTTGCAGGAGAAACTATTACTCTGGTTTCTCAGTCTGTTTCCTAGTGCCGGTTTGAAGTTCCTGCAGTTTTCACTGTAAAACCAAGATAGAGCTAGTACCTCCCATATATATGTATGGAGTGTACTTTGCATCTGTATAGAATCTTTGTCTTCCCAACAAGCTAGTTGAAGGACGGCTGTCACACACAATTATCTCCCAGAACTGAGCATGTGGAGAGACTTTCGTTCATCTATCACAAAGTGAACGGGTTGCAGGAGAAACTAATACTCTGGTTTCTCAGTCTGTTTCCTAGTGCGGGTTTGAAGTTCCTGCAGTTTTCACTGTAAAATTGAGTTGGAGCTAGTACTTCCCCATATGTATGTATGGAATGTAGTTTGCAACTCTATCAAAACTTTGTGTTCCCAACAAGAAAGGAAAAGGACGGCTTTCACACAAATTTATCTCTCAGAACTGGGCATGTGGAGAGAGTTTCGTTCATCTAGCACAAATGGAACCTGTTGCAGGGGAAATTTTCTCTGGTATCTCAATCTGCTTCCAAGTGCCGGTTTGAATTTCCTGCAGTTTTCACTGTAAAACCGAGTTGGAGCTAGTACCTCCCCATATATATGTATGAAGAGTAGTTTGTAACTGTATAGAATCTTTGTGATCCCAACAAGCTAGGTGAAGGACGGCTTTCACAGACACTTATCTCTCAGAAGTAAGCATGTGAAGAGACGTTCGTTCATATAGCACAAAGGGAAAGGTTTGCAGGAGAAACTTTTTCTCAGTTTTCTCAGTGGGTTTCCTAGTGCCGGTTTGAAGTTCCTGCAGTTTTCAGTGTAAAATCGTGTTTGAGCTAGTACTTCCCCATATATATGTATGGTGAGTAGTTTGCAAATTTATAGAAACTTTGTGTTCCCAACAAGCTAGGTGAAGGACGGCTTTCACACACACTTAACTTTCAGAACTAAGCATGTGGAGTGACGTTCGTTCATCTAGCACAAATGGAACTGGTTGCAGGAGAAACTATTACTCTGGTTTCTCAGTCTGTTTCCTAGTGCCGGTTTTAAGTTCCTGCAGTTTTCACTGTAAAACCGAGTTAGAGCTAGTACCTCCCATATATATGTATGGAGTGTACATTGCAACTGTATAGAATCTTTGTGTTCCCAACAAGCTAGGTGAAGGTCGGCTTTAACACAAACTTATCTCTCTAGAACTGAGCATGTGGAGTGAAGTTCGTTCATCTAGCACAAATGCAACGGTTTGCAAGAGAAATTTTAACTCTGAATTCTCAGTCGGTTTCCAAGTGCCGGTTTGAAGTTCCTGCAGTTTACACTGTAAAACCGAGTTGGAGCTAGTATCACCCCATATATTTGTACGGAGTGTAGTTTGCAACTGTATAGACACTTTGTGTTCCCAAAAAGCTAGTTTAAGGACGGCTTTCACACACAACTATGTCTCAGAACTGAGCATGTGAATAGACGTTCGTTCATCTAGCACAATAGGAACAGGTTGCAGGAAAAACTTTTTCTCTGGTTTCTCAGTCTATTTCCAAATGCCGGTTTGAAGTTCCTGCAGTTTACACTGTAAAACCGAGTTGGAGCTAGTATCACCCCATATATTTGTACGGAGTGTAGTTTGCAACTTTACATAAACTTTGTGTTCCCAACAAGCTAGTTGAACGATGGCTTTCACACACACTTATCTCTCATAAATGAGCATGTCGAGTGACGTTCGTTCATCTAGCACAAATTTAACTGGGTGCAGTTGAAAATTTTACAGTGGATTCTCAGTGTCTTTCCTAGTGCCGGTTTGATTTTCCTGCAGTTTTCACTGTAAAACCGAGTTTTAACTAGTACATCCACATATATATGTATGCAGAGTACTTTGCAAATGTATAGAATCTTTGTGTTCCCAACAAGCTAAATGAAGGACGGCGTTCAAACACACTTATATCTCAGACCTGAGCATCTGAAGAGCCGTTCGTTCATCTAGCACAAAGGGAAATGGTTGAATTTGAAACTTTTACTGTGGATTCTCAGTGTCTTTCCTAGTGCCGGTTTGATTTTCCTGCAGTATTCACTGTAAAACCGAGTTGGAGCTTGTACCTCCCCATATATATGTATGGAGTGTAGTTTGCAACTGTATATAAACTTTGTGTTCCCAACAAGCTAGTTGAACGACGGCTTTCACACACACTTATATCTCAGAAATGAGCATGTCGAGAGACATTCGTTCATCTAGCCAAAAGGAACAGGTTGCAGGGGAAACTTTTACTCTGGTTTCTCAGTCTGTTTCCAAGTCCCGGTTTGAAGTTCCTGCAGTTTTCACTGTAAAACCGAGTTGGAGCTAGTACCTCCCCATAAATATTTATGGAGAGTAGTTTGCATCTGTATATAAACTTTGTGTTCCCAACAAGCTAGGTGAAGGACGGCTTTAACACACAATTATCTCTCAGAACTGAGCATGTGGAGAGACGTTCGTTCATCTAGCACAATGGGATCGTGTTGTAGGAGAAGCTTTTACTCAGGTTTCTCATTCTGTTTCCTTGTGCCTTTTTGAAGTCCTGCAGTTTTGTCTGTAAAACCGATTTGGAGCTAGTACCACCCCTTATATATGTACGGAGTGTAGTTTGCAACTGTATATAAACTTTGTGTTCCCAACAAGCTAGTTGAACGACGGCTTTCACACACACTTATATCTCAGAAATGAGCATGTCGAGAGACGTTCTTTCATCTAGCCAAAAGGAACAGAGTGCAGGGGAAACTTTTACTCTGGTTTCTCAGTCTGTTTCCAAGTCCCGGTTTGAAGTTCCTGCAGTTTTCACTGTAAAACCGAGTTGGAGCTAGTACCTCCACATAAATTTGTATGGAGAGTAGTTTGCAACTGTATAGAAACTTTGTGTTCCAAACAAGCTAGGTGAAGGACGGCGTTCACACACACTTAACTCTCAGAAATGAGCATGTGGAGAGCCGTTCGTTTATCTAGCCCAAAGGGAACTGTTTGAAGTTGAAACTTTTACTGTGGATTCTCACTGTCTTTCCTAGTTCCGGTTTGATTTTCCTGCAGTTTTCACTGTAAAACCGAGTTGGAGCTAGTACCTCCCCGTATATATGTATGCAGAGTACTTTGCAACTGTATAGAAAATTTGTGTTCAAAACAAGCTAGGTGAAGTTCGGCTTTCAAACACACTTATCTCTCTAGAACTGAGCATGTGGAGTGAAGTTCTTTCATCTAGCACAAATGCAACTTTATGCAAGAGAAACTTTTACTCTGAATTCTCAGTCGGTTTCCAAGTGCCGGTTTGAAGTTCCTGCAGTTTTCACTGTAAAACCGTGTTGGAGCTAGTACCCCCCCATATATATTTATGGAGTGTAGTTTGCAACTGTATAGACACTTTGTGTTCCCAAAAAGCTAGTTGAAGTACGGCTTTCACACACAAATAAGTCTCAGAACTGAGCATGTGAATAGACGTTCGTTCATCTAGCACAATAGGAACAGGTTGCAGGAAAAACTTTTTCTCTGGTTTCTCAGTCTATTTCCAAATGCCGGTTTGAAGTTCCTGCAGTTTACACTGTAAAACCGAGTTGGAGCTAGTACCACCCCATATATATGTACGGAGTGTAGTTTGCAACTTTACATAAACTTTGTGTTCCCAACAAGCTAGTTGAACGATGGCTTTCACACACACTTATCTCTCATAAATGAGCATGTCGAGTGACGTTCGTTCATCTAGCACAAATTTAACTGGGTGCAGTTGAAAATTTTACAGTGGATTCTCAGTGTCTTTCCTAGTGCCGGTTTGATTTTCCTGCAGTTTTCACTGTAAAACCGAGTTTTAACTAGTACATCCACATATATATGTATGCAGAGTACTTTGCAAATGTATAGAATCTTTGTGTTCCCAACAAGCTAAATGAAGGACGGCGTTCAAACACACTTATATCTCAGACCTGAGCATCTGAAGAGCCGTTCGTTCATCTAGCACAAAGGGAAATGGTTGAATTTGAAACTTTTACTGTGGATTCTCAGTGTCTTTCCTAGTGCCGGTTTGATTTTCCTGCAGTATTCACTGTAAAACCGAGTTGGAGCTTGTACCTCCCCATATATATGTATGGAGTGTAGTTTGCAACTGTATATAAACTTTGTGTTCCCAACAAGCTAGTTGAACGACGGCTTTCACACACACTTATATCTCAGAAATGAGCATGTCGAGAGACATTCGTTCATCTAGCCAAAAGGAACAGGTTGCAGGGGAAACTTTTACTCTGGTTTCTCAGTCTGTTTCCAAGTCCCGGTTTGAAGTTCCTGCAGTTTTCACTGTAAAACCGAGTTGGAGCTAGTACCTCCCCATAAATATTTATGGAGAGTAGTTTGCATCTGTATATAAACTTTGTGTTCCCAACAAGCTAGGTGAAGGACGGCTTTAACACACAATTATCTCTCAGAACTGAGCATGTGGAGAGACGTTCGTTCATCTAGCACATTGGGATCGTGTTGTAGGAGAAGCTTTTACTCAGGTTTCTCATTCTGTTTCCTTGTGCCTTTTTGAAGTCCTGCAGTTTTGTCTGTAAAACCGATTTGGAGCTAGTACCACCCCTTATATATGTACGGAGTGTAGTTTGCAACTGTATATAAACTTTGTGTTCCCAACAAGCTAGTTGAACGACGGCTTTCACACACACTTATATCTCAGAAATGAGCATGTCGAGAGACGTTCTTTCATCTAGCCAAAAGGAACAGAGTGCAGGGGAAACTTTTACTCTGGTTTCTCAGTCTGTTTCCAAGTCCCGGTTTGAAGTTCCTGCAGTTTTCACTGTAAAACCGAGTTGGAGCTAGTACCTCCACATAAATTTGTATGGAGAGTAGTTTGCAACTGTATAGAAACTTTGTGTTCCAAACAAGCTAGGTGAAGGACGGCGTTCACACACACTTAACTCTCAGAAATGAGCATGTGGAGAGCCGTTCGTTTATCTAGCCCAAAGGGAACTGTTTGAAGTTGAAACTTTTACTGTGGATTCTCACTGTCTTTCCTAGTTCCGGTTTGATTTTCCTGCAGTTTTCACTGTAAAACCGAGTTGGAGCTAGTACCTCCCCGTATATATGTATGCAGAGTACTTTGCAACTG